>NC_136412.1:25998125-26655000 GCF_051521515.1 Lactuca serriola | reverse complement strand
AAGAAGTTTCACGAGGAGTTGGGTACTAGACTGCATTTTAGTACCGCATATCACCCCAGACAGACGGACAGAATGAGCGGACGATTTAGATGCTCGAGGACATGCTCCGGGCATGTGTGTTGGATTTTGGGGGAAGTTGGGATACGTACTTGCCCTTGGCATAGTTTTCCTACAACAACAGCCATCATTCGAGCATTGGTATGCCGCCCTTTGAGTTGTTGTATGGGAGGAGGTGCGGGACCCCCATTTGCTGGGGAGAGGTCGGACAGCATGTGATGGGCAGTACAGAGATCGTGCTTCAGACGAAAAAGCAGATCCAGCAGGTCAGACAGAGGTTGTTGACCGCTCAGAGTCATCAGCAGAGTTATGCAGACAGACGCCGGTCCGAGCTTGAGTTTTAGGTCGGCGACCTTGTGCTCCTGAAGGTCTCACCTTGGAAAGGAGTTATTCGATTCAGGAAGAGGGGCAAGTTGGGGCCCCGATATATTGGTCCATTCTGAGTGATCGCGAGGGTAGGCAGGGTAGCCTATCGTTTGGATTTGCCAGCAGAGTTGGGGCAGATTCACGACACTTTCCATGTGTCGCAACTGCGGAAGTGTATAGCCGATGAGTCGGCAGTGGTTCCATTAGAGGATATTCAGGTGGATGCGAGCCTGAATTATGCTGAGAGACCAGTGGCGATCAGAGATCGAAAAATCAAGGTTCTGAGGAACAAGGAGGTACCCTTGGTTTTGGTTCATTGGCAGCATCGGAAGGGGTCCGAGATGACTTGGGAGCCAGAGCGTGAGATGCATGAGCAGCATCCGGAGTTATTTGCAGAGCGAGACTTCGAGGGCGAATTCTAGTTCTAGTAGGGGAGAATTGTAACAGCCCGGATTCCCAGGTATTAATTATTCTTATAATTTTGGTGATTTGTGAGGAGACTTGGCGAGTTGGAGCTCAAACTCGCCGAGTATGATCGCGGCTTGGGCACGGGTTCACGTCTGGACTCGGCGAGTCCAAAATGTAGACTCGGCGAGTCCATGCTGTTTAATGAAACCCTAATTTCCAGGGTATGAGACCTACTTAAAGGGGCTTATGGTCGTCATTTGCGGCCACCAACCCCAGAGAGAACCCTAAAGAGTCTTTGAGCGTGTTGTGAGAGAGAAGAGGAAGATCCTTGACTATTTGTGGGTGTTTTTGCATATAGAAGCGGATCAAGGTAAGAGGAGACCAAAGAAGGTGCTAATCCAGTGATTCTTGAGCTTAGAGACTTCATTTGAGGTAACCATTCGTTCCTTTCTCAGTCCTTGGTGTAAATCTTAGAGTTAGGGTTTCTTTGTGGAATGATCCATGGAGTAATTGGCCTCCTCACGTGTTGGTGCTTTAGATCTGGGCCCAAAGAGGTCCAGAGACACTTTTCCCTCAAGCTTTGTGAGTGTTAATGGAGGCCATGAGCTTAGAATAGCATTCTAGAGACCATATCATCAAATAAGGCCTTTGAACCTTTGCATGAGCACGAAGATAGTAAATTTACGTGATGTATGTGCTTGGAAGGACTGGATCTATGAGTTATTGGAACGGATCTGACCTCAGGAGTGAGTTTGAGTTTATGAATGGCATAGACTCGCCGAGTCTGAAGAACAGACTCGGCGAGTAGCATGAAGATTGTCCATAACCACTCAGCGAGTGGTCTTGCCGAGTAAAGGGGTTGACTCAGTGAGTCAGGGAGAGTCAGAGAGGATTGATAGGTGGACTGAGTCAAGCTGGAACTCGCCGAGTTGTTCTTGAGACTCAGCGAGTTGAGTCATGGTGGCCCTGCAACTCATGCCAGGTGGAACTCGTCGAGTTAGGAAAATACTCAACGTGTCGAGAGAGGATCCCAGGGAATCAGTGGATGCGTATAGACTCACCGAGTCGCTATAGTGCACTCGTCGAGTCCGTTCAAAGTTGACCGTTGACCATTGACCAGTGTTGACTTGATAGGGGTAGTCAACCTTAGTTGTGAAAGTGTTAATTAGAGATGTATTGTGTTATAGGAGGATTATAGCTCGGGGGATCGAGCGCGAGTGATTTACGGGATTTGCAAGTTATCGAGATACGCGAGGTGAGTCTTCTCACTATACTTTACCTTGAGTAGGTAATCAGAGTTATGTGACAGAGTATTTGTACGCTATATGTATGTTATGTGTTGTACTGCATTATTTCTATGTGATTTATGTTGTGCATGTTTATAGAGTTGGAAGCGGAAGGTTCACAGAGATTAGAACCAGAGGGTTCACAGAGTAGGGTCTACGGACCCATAGAGTTATAGCCTCGAGTGGCTAATATGTGTTATGTGTGGTATTTTGGGGAACTCACTAAGCCTTGTGCTTACAGTGTTGTTGTTATTTGTTTCAGGTACTAGTGATGACCATGGGAAGGCGCCGACTTGATCAGTACACACACACGGGATTTTTATGTTATCAGATCTTGGGATTTTTATGTAGCATGGATTGAGTTTCAAATATTAATGCTTTTATGAATGTTAAATGATTTGTGTTTTTATAAAATGCGAAAAATTGTTTTTGAAATTTACGGTGTTACACAACACAAATCATCTCGGCTCGAAAGAAACCCGACCTTCAGCAACCACTCCTCAGACCGCAGATGATACCCGACATTCGGACTAAAAGCCAATTTCTGACTAATAACCCTCATGAACGATAACCAATGAAATTCCCAACACCAAACCCTTAACCATACCATAACCCTCAAGGAACAACAAATACAATACCAGAAACCACACAACGAGACTAGCAAATATACAATACTCGACAACAATCATAAGATAACAAGACATCAAGAAAGAACCATACCTGCAGCTGCATCCGGTACTGCCCTGACCTCCTCTGCTGTGAGCTGAAAAGCACGACCCTGAGCCCTTGGGGGCTCCGCTCTACCCTAACCTCCGCCCGTGATCCTTAATGTGGCCGGTGCTAGAGCCTGCACCGGTCCTGCAATAAGCTATGGACAGTTGACCCTCAAGTATCCAACCTGATGACAATGATAACAAATCCTCAAATCCCGACCCGGGGCTGCCTGTCGACAATCCCTCGCATAGTGCGACTCCTTTCCGCACTTGCGGCATGCACCACCGAACCTACAAACCCCGGTGTGACCCTTCCCACACTTCCCACAAGTGTGGCTGCTCTGATATCCCAATCTAGAATCAACGGTCTTGGACCGTTTCGGCGCCGGCTGCGACTGCACCGGAGCCTGCCTCTACTCTCGCAACTGTAACTCAATCTCCAACTCACCCCGCCTGGTGGCCTCCTGCAACTCTAACAAGGTCTCGCACCTCTGCGTAGACAAAAACTGCCTAATATCCCTCTTGAGCATACTCAGATATCGGTTCATCTGAGCCTGCTCCGAAGCAAACTCGGGGCAAAACATCGCCCTCTCAGTGAAAATCCTGGTGATCTCCGTCACTGACTCTGAATCATGCTTCAGCTCCAGGAACTCCTGAGCCAACCTCTCTCTCTCAACCCGCGGCACATAACGAGTACTGAACATCTTCCGGAACTGATCCCATGAAACCGCAGCTCTCTGCGCATCCGAATACGACCCCGTGGTCAATCTCCACCAATCCTTCGTCCCGAGCCTTAACAGGTTCAGAGCACACCTCACCCTCTGATCAGCAGGGCACGAACACGTGAAGAAACACCCCTCCACGTCCGACAACCATCTCATAGCAACAATCGGGTCCTGAACCCCGTCGAAGGTAGGAGGCTTTGTATTATCAAAGTCCCTATACTGAAAACCCCGACCAGCTCCTCCCCCTGCCGCTGCTACAACCGTTGTAGCCGCCGTGGTAGCCGTCTCTGTGAGGGCCGCATAGCGCTCATCAAAATTCTCAACCATGGCGGTCTTGATCGACCCAAACAGTTCCGGCAACTCAGCCTGGAACAACGCAGCAACCTCATCATGCAGGATCTCATGAATCTGCGCATCCAACTCGCACGTGCTCATCTGACCAATAACCTCGGGCGGTACTGACCTGCCCTGAACTCTCTCTCCTGCTCCCGATCCTGACCCGGATCCACTCCCAACATGCCTCGGAACCTCCATACTGAAAAACACCACAAGATCTCAGATACTTCCCACAAACCCGGGAACCAACTCCCAGCCCAAACCTAGAGGTCATGGTTTCCTTCATACGCGTATGGGTCCTATGCTTTCAGTAGTACGGGCCCATACTACCTTCTACACCTACCCATAGTTGTATCAATTATACCATAACACCCTAGTGAAGAACATACATAACAAGCACTCAACCCTCACTCCTAGAGGAACACTAGAAATCTCCCACAAAGGAAACCTTAGGCTAACAGGCATCATAAATCAGGCAACATTATCATGAAATCCTGAAGATCCCTAGCCTAGTACTAGCATGTTGTTCTATCAAAGCTCAAAACAAATATCATGTATGGTATTTTGAGGTTACTTACTGGCTCCGGCTGATCGTACCTCCGCGTCCTCCTTTACTCATTTTGAAAACCATTTTAAATTCTCTTTTGAAAACCCTCCTCGATTTGAGACTAGATTCACACGAATGTTCCTCCAATTCCCTCAAACCAAGGCTCTGATACCAACTTGTAACGACCATAAAATTCCAACCAATTTAAACTTTTCAAAAACAACCCGATTTCATAAAATTATTACAAAAAGGTTTTCAATACAATTATTTCAGAGTGTTCCCAGAATCACATCACAAAACATAATCATGAGGAGCGGTACGATCACGCCTTTTCCTTGCCACGGTCTCCTGAAGAACCTGAAAAACATTAAACCACAATTGTAAGCCCGAAAGCTTAGTGAGATATCCCCAAAATACCAACCACATATACCATACACGCATAACATGCCATATCATAACAGAACACAGAACAACCATGCACTTCGGGTCTACTGTGTGACTGGTCCGCCGCACCGGCCTTCAGTCCACCTGGTCCACCCTCCGAGTCTAACCACATACATCGAGTCTACAGTGTGATTGGTCCGCCCGCACCGGGCCTTCAATCCACCTGGTCCACTCTCTGAGTCTACAGTATGATTGGTCCGCCCGCACTGGGCCTTCAGTCGGTCTTGTCCACTCTCCGAGCCTTGACACGTCTGGTTCTCCGTCTTGGGGCCTACAGCCTATCTGGGCCGCTCGCTGGGCCTTCGGGATAACCGGTCTGCCCTGGGTATGTTGCCCTACAGCACAAAGCAGGTCCCGCCTCAACCCAACCCCGGTCCAACAACCATGTGCACATAAACATTCAATCATATAACATATCACATCCAATCAAACGGATCTAACAGATCACATAGCATAACATCATCCTAACCAGGATACCGACCTAACCGGTCACTAGCATAGCATCATCCTATATACCAGGATACCGACCTTAACCAGGTCTTTAACATATACCATCCTAACTACCAGGATGCAACACAACAAACAAAATATAACAACGATACCCGGATCACAATCCGATAAAAGGGCCGGTCTTGGTGCCGTAGAACCTGTCGATATAGTGAGGATAACTCACCTCGCAACTACCGACTGAATAGATAAACCCAAGCTGCTCGGACCACTGATACGATCTCCAACACTGGCCAACACCAAAACTCTGAACTCAAAACAAAAGCCAACAATTACCAAAAATGCCCCTGGAAGTCAAGTGGTCAATCCTTGGTCAAAGTCAAAGTCAAAGTCAACCCCTGACTGACTCTACTCGCCGAGTCAACCCGATGACTCGCCGAGTCCACATGCACAGAACTTCCCCAATCCGCGACTTAACTTGCTGAGTCACCCCGAGACTCGCCGAGTCCAACAACTCTGAGTCCTTTCATACTCGACTCACCGAGTCATCCCTTGACTCACCGATTCACAGCTCAACCAGAAGAAAGGTTAGGACCTCACGACCAGACTCGCCGAGTCCAAGAACAGACTCGCCGAGTCCAAGGCTATCTGCAACCAACTCGCCGAGTTCCTACCCATATTCAACCAACTCGCCGAGTTGTTCTTCCAACTCGTCGAGTTCCAGCCTATCTTCAAGCAACTCTCCGAGTACACCCTTGTGACTCGCTGAGTACCCCTAGATCTAAAACCATACAGAGGTTTTCCAAGCCATGCAAAAGCTCTAAACCATAGATCTACTCTTTTACAAGCCATCCATCACGTAAAGTGGCAAACTTTACGTGGATCCAAAGAGATCTAGACATTGTACACTCAAGGGCTAGGGTTTGGGACAAAAGTGCTTCACCAAACACTCAAGAATCGGGACTTTATGACATATAGGACCATCACAAGTTTAGATCTGAAGTAGCATCCTCAGATCCAAGCTTTTATCTCAATTTAGATGTCATATCAACCACAACACATGAACCCATGAAGAAAATAGCTTAAGGAAATGGTTCCTTACCCCTGGAATGAGCCCAACCAACTGTAGATTACTGATCTCCCCAAGCTTCCTGATACAAGCCTCCAATCATCAAGCTTGAAGCACCAAAGATCCTTCTCCAAGCTCTAATTCACTCAACAATGGGATCTCCTCATGAATTTAGGGCTTCTGGAACTCAAGGAATGGTAAAGAGGCTGGGGAGAAGATATGATGTTCTTTATATAGGGCTCAACCCTCGAAATTAGGGTTTTCTCCACTCAACACCAACTCACCGAGTCCATCCATGCTACTCGTCGAGTTGGTCACTTAACACGCGACTAGAGTCGCGACCCTACTCGCCGAGTCCACTCGTGGACTCGCCGAGTTGCCCTTTCCCATTTACACTTTTAGCCCTTCAACTCTACTCTTGATATTCCGAGATGTTACAGAAAGTGATGAGGTTGAGAAGCTAATCCTGGACCAACAAGCTTCTCCTTGGACCTCCCAACTCCTTCTCCTTCTTCTTCTTCTTCTTCTTTAAAGCTTGCAAATTACTTCTCCAAGGCTAGACCTTGCTCCAAGAGAAGGATATCGTGGCTAGGGTTTGGGGTTCTGGACTATAGGGCCGCAAATGAGCCCTGAGGAAGAGAATAAGGTGCTTATATAGGGTACCAAGTCCCGGAATTAGGGTTTCCCAACCCAGACCAAAATCACCGAGTCCACTTGCCGACTCACCGAGTCGGTCACTTACTTTACACCCGGATCTCGCTCCGACTCGCCGAGTTCCTCCCTGGACTCGAAGAGTCGACCCTCTTTAAGCTATGGTTTTCCTTTCCTTTCTTGACCTTTCTGATTTCGGGTGTTACAAAATTGTACATCACAAGTGGTTTGGATTGAAAATCAACTAAGAGCCTAGTGTTTGTCCTTTAAAGTGTTTCTAGTGGAGAGGATCCATAAAAATGAGGTCTTGGATGTTGGAATCAAGCCATGCATGAGTTATAAGATTTTTGAGATAAGAGAGTGAGTGTTTTCGGTGTTTGTGACCTTCTCAACCGTGCAAATTCTGAAAGTCACTGACTTTATGGAGTAAGAGCCATTAGGGAGTCCAGATCTGGGATTTGAGTTGATGTCTTAACTGATTAAGACCAAATTAGTAGAAAGAGTGAATCTAGGGAGTACGCTGAGCGTAATTCTAGTACGCCCCGCGTACTGCCCCAGTGTCCCCGATGGCCAATCTAGATTCGTGAGTACGCTGAGTGTACCAAGGGAGGTACGCCCCGCGTAACCTCACTGTGGACGTTTGGGTTAAGTCTCATTTTTGGGCCTTGAGTGTTGGGCCTAGAGTTTGGGCTTGTTGTAATAGAGTTATGGACCATAGGATTATATATATGTGCTTTGGGCCCTTGAGTTGGGCTTGCCATTTAGATTTGAGAGTTGGGCCTAGAAAAAGCCCAATTATTATTGGGCCTTGGTGGGCCCAATGGGTTTTAGGTTATTGATGGGCTGGTTAGTGGACTACCTTTTGACCTAATGAGTGAGAGTTTGGACTTAATTCCTAATTGGGTTAATTGTGGATTTGGCTCAGAGTTAGAGGTCGGTGCGTAGCAACAACGTTTATAGGGGATGTTCATCATCCGAGGTGAGTCTTCTCACTATACTTACCATGAGTGGTATCCTTGTGTGACTGAGTTGTCTTATGTGCTTATCTGTGTATTGTTATATTCTGCATTATGTCTTTGTGAATTATGATGAGTATTATTATTATTATTATTGTTATTATGAGTTATTGAGTTGGGATCGGAGGGTCCACCCGAGTTTTGGGACCGGAGGTTCCCACTGAGACACATTGACCGGAGGGTCTTATCTGAGTATTTCCATGAGAAGCTACTGAGATATGTGTGGTATTTTGGGGAACTCACTAAGCTTCGTGCTTACCTTGTTATGTGATATGTCTTTCAGGTTTTTCTCAGGGCCACGGGAAGGCGCCGGCTTGATTGTACACACCAGAGAAAGAGTTATATTTCGAGGATTCTTGATTATTAATCAAACAATTATGGAGTTGTGTTGTAAATTAAATAAATAAGATTTTGTGAAATGTGTTATGAGAATTATGCGATTTTTAAAATGAAAAATTTGTTTGAAAATTTACTTCGTTACAGTTTTGTCACCTTGTGTTCGCAACGCAACCAGAAGTTGTTGTGTTGTGGTGCAGTTTGATTAGTTGACTATTGATGTTGACTTTGACCGATTGATTGTTTATCTTTTTTACCAATTTGACTTTCGGTCAAACTTTGGTGGACTTAAGAATATGATTGAAGGGTTGGTCTCACTTTGGTGTTAGGTGCTCGTGTTATTTGTTCGTTGTGGAGACTGTTGTCGAGTTTCTGCTGCTAGAATCAGGTGAATTATCTCATTACACTTTGTGTTGTGTTATATATCCTTTGCATTATAGGATGTAGATGTGTTGTGGTATGTTGATTATGTAAGGATGCTAGTTTAGTCTTTTGCATGTTGATTATTTGATTTCATGTTGATATATGTTATGTTTAGGGGTTAATGGTGGAACAAAATTAGTGTTGTGAGACTAGAATACTCGTTGTTGGTGACTAGACAACACCAGAGTTGTTAGTCAGCACTAATGACTAGGCGACACCAAAACAGTTAGTTGTTGTTGATCAGGTGGATCGGTACTAGAGTCGATAGCCTTTTTTTGTATGTATTGTGGAATGTGTGGTATACTGAGAAACTCAATAACCTTTATGCTTACGTTGTTAACTTAAATATTTTTCAGGTTGATTGGAATTGAAAAGGAAGGGTGCGGCGTAATTGTATATCACATCGGTGTTATATTGCTATTTCGACTTCCATTGGTTTTAAAATATTATTCTGATTTGACTTTATGAATTTTAAACAGATGAATGTTATGATACATTTTCAAGGAATGACTTTTGAATGATTATTACAATTTTAAATCAAAGTTTTGGTTGGAATTAGGGACGTTACACTCAGATTATCATGATTTTGTGCAATGACTTCCAAATGTCGCTCTAGTGATTCATCATCTCATAGTAGTGTAAAAAAGGCAATGAGTGTTTTGTTTATGAAATGTTAATATGAACAACCATACTTGCCCTATTTACACTCCTATAGTATGATTACCTACTTGAGTTACCTTGGGAAGCCATTATACAAAATCATAATGCTTTGAAAGAAGAAAAGATGAGAAAATAATGGAAGTGGGTGAATATCTATGTAATGGTTTAATTTAAACTAAATGTTTGTCAACTAGGATGATATGTAACCAAAACAACTTTTTGTCTAATTAACAAGTAATAAACATTAAGCACCTAAAGCATACTGATCGAATGGTTAGAAAAATTATAAACTTACTGAATTAATTTAATTGAAAAAAAAAACGCATAATGTCAAAATCCAAATTTTATACAAGTTTACTGTCTTTTATATACAATTATCTATATTTCAATGTCAAGTCGTATTTTGCCTAACTACGGTATTTCAAAGTAAAATTCAAACATCACATAAAGCTAAAAGTTAATTATGTTAATTCCATAAAGATGAAATCAGTCTGAACATTCAAACTTTTGCCTAAAAACAAGATTAGTGGTCAAAATACAATCGGGAATTTGACTAAAACGACCATACAAATGTAAATTATACCATATAGGTCAAACAACATTTACGATTTCAACAAACAAATAACAAACAAATACATATATATTTTTGGTGTGTGGATTTTATTGTTTTGAAATCCATACTGTTCTTGCTCGGACTATTTCAACGTTGTCTTCTTGCATTCTTACCAAATGTGTGCATTCCAAATTTGGTGTTGAAGTTATACCATGTGCATTACGAGTTGGACCACATGCATTCAGAGTTGTACTTATGGGGATTTTTTTGTCTTGTTTTAGGAGCCTTGTTTTCATGCTTGTTAAAGAATCCAACATATCGGATTGACGACATTCCCTTCTGTATTCCAATGTTATGCTTCCCATGTAGTACTCCTCTAGTACTTTAATTGGTACACTCTGCATATCATATCCACTTGTACATGAGAGAGAGAGAGAGAGAGAGAGAGAGAGAGAGAGAGAGAGAGAGAGAGAGAGAGAGAGAGAGAGAGAGAGAGAGAGAGAGAGAGAGAGAGAGAGAGAGAGAGAGAGAGAGAGAGAGAGACCTCCAAAATCCAACCAATATACTTCACATTATTTACATGTTGATTAGCATCCATGTCACTCCAACTTGGCTGGACAAAAATAAGCCAATATATGTGTGAGGTCTGTACATATATGTTTTATATTTTAACAAGGAAGGTTTATTCTTAATTATATTGTCAATTTTAAAACATTTATATATTAGGTTATTTTTGTTAGCTTAAACGTTTTTTTATTTCTTAAAAAGCTGTTATATTTTACAGTTTTCTTTATAATTTTTTTTTAAATGATACTTTAATCAGATCTAAATTGAAGAAATAATAAAATATATAGTTTTTTCTAGAAAAATATGTTTTATGTTTTACCAAGGAAGGTTTATTCTTTTATATATATATATATATATATATATATATATATATATATATATATATATATATATATATATATATATATATATATATATATATAGGTGGTATGTTTCGTATAACTGAATGAAATTATAAATTAATGGACTATAAAAAATGATAATATAAAATATTTTATTTTACGATGATGTTCGAATTTTGATGACTTGAAATAATTGAATAAGTCTTTCAATTATTTTTCTATTATATATAAATAGAAAATTAAGTAAAACTAAATTGACAAATGTAGAAAAATATTTATTTTTATTTTTATTTTTAAAAATTAAATAAAATTATAACAAATTGCATATAAACATATTTATTTCATTTAAAATATATATTATAAATGTATTTACAAAATAACAAAAATACCATGAAAATTTGGATTTATATTATAATTAAAAAATATCTGACTTATTTTTGTTAGATAAAAATAGTCATAACTAAAATAAAAATTTGTTATTTAAATATTAATATTATTAAAGATTATATACATAAAAATAATTTATAATTTTAAAATAACTTTCCATTCTCTGAATGAATAACATGCCTACAAAATGAAAAATCAGTATTAAAAGTATTTACATATACAACAAATAATAATGATTTCTTATTCTAACTTTATATTTATTTGTGAAACCCATGTATTATATATGATAATTTAAAAAAAATAAAGCTCATAGTATGTAAGAACTTTGAATTTATAAAAAATAAGAAAAATAATGAATTATTATAATAGAAATGGTTTTTATCTTTTAAATTTAAACAAACATTTTAAATAAATAAAAGAAACTAATAAGCTTTAATCTATAGAATTTTGAAATTAAAAGGTAAGTTCATTACTGAAATTGGTGTCCATTTATTATTATATTTATTACAATTATTATATTAAAATATTATGTGAAATTTAATAAATTAGATAAAATGACATATGGAAAAAAAAAAATAATTCAAAATAACCACAAAATAACATTTGACAAATTGAATGAGAGTGTGAGAAATAACAAAAAAAAAACTTTCATTTGTTAGAGAGGATTACAGATTAAAATCTTAAAAAACCTTAAAAAACTTTGCCGAAGCTTCGATCCCACTTCTTATTAAGTAGACGATTATCTTTCGATTTTATTATCAAATTTAATTACTTCATTTATTTACATACATAATTTCGATTTTATTATCAAATTTAATTACTTCATTTATTTACATACATAATTTGTTATCATATAGATATATTGATACAAATTAGAAATAATTAACTTGTGTCAAATAAGTTATGATTTAATAAAAATGAGGAAAAATGACTCAAGAGAATAAAATGGGAACAACAATCTATTGATTTTGTTCATATTTACTATTATTTTTTTTTATTGTATTATAGACCATCAAACTTGTTGAAATTGTTCACATTTTATTCTTGTAATAGGTTATTGTTGGTTAGAAGGATAAAACATGAACAATATTTATAAATGAGATAATATGATGTATGAAAAAAAAAAAGTACATGCGAACAAAATAAAAAAAAGTAGAATCAATATTTGTTTGAAAACATGAATTCTTTTTTTTCTCCGTTCAAATATTTCAAAACTAACACCGTCCATAGTGCATCATCTAAGCCAGTCGCACCACAATAATAAAAAATGATGTTTTTTCTAATGTGCATATATGAAAATTCAAATATTCACAAATATGCATAAACACACAATAAACATTTATAGTTTTTCATCGTTTTTTGACCTACGATTGGCTTAGACGTTTTTGTTAAGTTATTTTTGGACAAATCAATGTTTATTAATATGCTTGAAATGTTGATTTTTATTATTCATATTTAACCGTGAACCAGATAAAATAACTTGAAAATCGATTCATTCAAACCTTATTTGGTTCAGTTTCGGCTAATATTTTAAAAGCAAAAAAAAAATGATTAAACCGAATTGAAAAAATAAATAACCGATTAAAACGGCGAATAAAACGCTACATACGTTGATAACCTAGTCTAATAGTAAAAAACTGACCCCCACCCTATAGTAACTTGTTACACTCTTTCGTTTATTTTCGTATGATAAAGTAAAGTAGAACGAGAATTCAAAAAGTATGCGATCTTTTAAGGTTTACGTGTTAGACAAACGTTTTAGTGCTAAACTATTGTAAGGAGTCAAACTAATGTAACCTTGGTGCCCAAGGATGATGTTGCATCTCGATTTACATGTAATTACACTTCTAACCTTTGGTATGAGAATCGTTTGCAATTTGATCTTCAATGGCATGCTTGTACGTTGGGGGTACATGGGTTTTCTTGACTACACTGGGCATACGTGCTCAGGGGCTAAACCCTAATTTTTAGGGTTTCAACCCTATTTAAACATCCTTAACTCCCAAGTCTTCTTTATTTCATCAGCCTCCAGCCCCATTTCGCCCCCTTGCAAACCCGAATACATTTGAGAACATTTTGATCCATTAGAGTGTGTTTTGGAAATCTTGAAGAAGGCAGAAAGAAGAGAAGATCATCTTGGAAGAGCGGAACACTTTGGATCCAGAATCACATCATCATTTGGAGGTAAAAAGCTATGAACTTGGTGAAGTATTGCTTATCTTATTTAGCCATGAAATGGTGTTCTTTTGGTCCCTTAATCTTCGTATTATGAATATGGGTTACTCTAATCCATATAAGTTGTCCTTTTAGACATTTTAGAGTGTCTAGATGCATAAAAATGTAGTCTTGGTCATTAGTCTCTTTCCATGCATGATCTAGGTTGTCTTAATAAGTTAAGAAGTTAGGGTTTTTGGTATTGAGCACTTAATAGCCATGCAATACCATAAAGTTGGAATTTTTATGGTAAAGGACAACGTTTGAGGACTAGATCTGGAATTTGAAAAAAAAGAGCTTAAGGATTAAGCTCTTAATAGAAGAAAAGGTGACAAAAATGTACGTTAGGCATACATAATGATACGTTGGGCATACCAGGTCAACATCCCGATTTTTTGGTCAATATGCTAGTACGCCATGCATACCAGCTGAGTACGTTGGGCGTACTCAACTAAGTTGACTCGTTAGACTATTTGACATTTTGATTTTGACCTGTTTTTGACCAAGTTTGACCTACGAGTATTTTGTTTATTTTGATTATAAGTTAAGTTGGTCATGTTCTGATGAATAGATGGCCGGTAGAGCTGATATTCAAAGTTATGTACTGTTCAACAATCTTTTTAGACAGAGAGGTGAGTTTTCCTTACTATACTCGTGGGTCGAAGGCACCAATGCCTACCCACTAGGTTTTGTATCTTGGTATAAAGGATGTTGCTATGCGGTAGTGATCTGTAGATCTGCCTGTTTTTCTGACTGGTTATATATGATTATCTGTTATGTATATGTTGACATGGTATGGTTGGGTTGAGGCAACCCTACTCTATGTAGAAGCCAACAAACCTAGGAGTAAGCCAAACATAAGTTGTGGGCCAGTAAGTCAAGCCAGACTTATGTTGTGGCTCGAGAGCAAGCCATGCATAAGCTGTGGGCCAGTAAGATAAGCCAGACTTGTGCTATGGGCTCTAGAGCAAGCCAGACATGAGCTATGGGCCGAAAGGCAAGCCATACTCATTCTGTGGGTTCGAGGGTAATCTGGTATGTTAGTTGTTAACCCAGTATGAATGTTGTTAGATGTTTGTGTAGTGGTATTTTGTGGGAACTCACTAAGCTTTGTGCTTACGGTTGTTTGTTGTGGTTTCAGGTTCCTCAGATGATTGGGGCAAGGCGAAGGCTTGATCGTGCACATCCTTCATATTTTATGAAATTCGATTTTTGGGATACTCTGATTTGTAATCAAGTCTTTTGGAAATAGTGTTTTGTAAACAATTATGGTTTTGGGCATGGTTTTAAAAATGAAATTTTTTTCTCTGATTTCTAGGAAGTTACAAGTTTGTATCAGAGCCCTGGTTTGAGTGAATTGGATAAGCATTTGTGTGAATTCAGCGTCAAGCTAAGGAGTTGTAAAAGTTTTCAAAATTAGATCCAAATTGTTTTCAAAAATGTTTTGCAAATTATTTACAAAGGTAACCAAAGAAGGATGAGATGTGTATGATCATCCAGAGCAAGAAAGTGTACCCAATATACCCACACTTTTATTTGCTTATGATGCTTATGTTAGAAGTGCATGCTAGTATTAGGCTAGGGATCATCAGAAGTTTCATGATAGAATTTCCTAATGTATGATTCCTGATAGCCTAGGAGGACTTCATGTATGAAATTGACATCATCACTGCAGTTCCTTAGTGTATGCATCATAGTCACACATAACTAATATTTTATAGTCTGAGAAAGTATGATTTAGCCTTATTTCCTGTTCTTTTTTGATTAATGGCTTAGGGTATAATCAAGTATTTGACTGTCTATAGGATCCAAATGTTATCTATGATTAGCATGCACGAACGGCTGCATGGTTGGTGGAAGTTTTAGGAGTGAGTATGGGTGTAGCGGGCCAGTTGAGGACTGTATAGCCACTCATGAGAGAGTAAATGCATGATGTATTTGTATCCTTGATGCTTAGGGTTTGTGGTATGGGATTTGTGTGTAAGATATGCCTGATATTCTATGGTGTCATTGTGTCACTCAGTTTTATTGACCGAATGTTGTTTGCTTTGTGCTTTGTGGGACTCATATTGCTGTGAGCTAACTATTAAGTGAATATGCTAAGTTATATGCAGTAAAGGTTAAATAATTTTAGAGTGATTTACTTGGCCCTAATACAAAACTCTTGTCTGAGTCCAACTGTTGTAAGGTTGGCTCTTTTATTCAAAATTTTATTTAAGGTTTGTTGTATGTAATTGTATTCAGGAAGTAGTTAGCTGATATTAGTAGGGGTTCTTCAGCAGTTGATGGCAGGTTGAGGTTGGAATCCTAGGAGAGCCTAGGAAGTGACTTAAAGGAATTGATGTACTATTTAGTGGTAGGTATTCATTTGAGAACATGTATATGTGGTTGGATTAGACGGTAGCGGACATGAGTAGTTACTTGGAGGACGCAGAATGATCCTTGAGGAAAGTACATATAGGTATGGAAGGTAGTATTGGGCCGTGCTGCTGAAAGCACATGATTCATACTCAATTAGAGGAAGAATTTCGGGGATTCTAAGGAGCTGATTAAGGTTAGATCGTATGGTTTGGCACCATGATTCATATCAATGTGTTTCCGTCTAATTTGGTTTATCGGGTGTGGTTGTTCAGGCTGAGGATGGGTCTGATGATTGTTAGGGCCTTAGCAGCCATGTCAGTTTGAGTTTGAATGGTGCAGACCTAGGTAAGTTAGTTGGTTTTGAGGTCTCGAGGTCCTTGCTTGAGGAAGTATAAATTGAGTTGCAGGATTAAAAAAGTAAGCGGTTGTAATGATCGGCTCGAGGATTTGCAGTTGGAGGCTGAATGATTGGCGAATGGATTGGGATGTCATTACCCACAGATGAGGTTATGCTCTTCTAGCTTTCTGTATTCGGATGACAAAGAGCAGACATGCGATTTTTAATGTGGAAATGCACTAGAGGGTTCGTGTGTTGTTGTTTCCTTGAGATGAGATCAAGGGCCTGTCTTCCTTGGGTATAGGTAGGTTAGGTTCTCGCTGATGGTTCCACACAATCAGGGAAGTGAATTGGGAGCGACAAATTTTGTTGTCTCTGATGTATCCTAACTGTGGGAATGATGCCTTTTGTATTTATGAATGATTCTCACGATGAATTGACCATTGGGTATTTGAAGGCGAAGAGTGTAGTAGTCCATTCATTTCAAAATAGAAAATTGGTGTCATGAATGAATTGTCAATTATTGCTTGCGCATCTTCATGGGACTTTAGATGTTAGAGACATTCATGATTGGGGAGTTTTCGAGGTATCTATACGAGATTCAGAATCTTTTTGAGTTTGCTTGATCCTTGTTTGGAAGGTCAACTTGCGTGACGTTATACATTCCAATGGGTCAGGGGTACTATATATCTGGGTTAGCCAGTTTGAGTATTTCTTCCATTTGCAATGTTAGTTTGTGGTAGTTCGAACCCTAATTGGGAGAGAACAGGGTATTCTTCTTGGAGGATCATCGATTTGTTCGATTTTTTGGTGTCAAAAGAATGGTTCATATGGATCTGCTATTCTGGTATCCAGAATTTAGTTCAGGAATGGTTAAGATGGGGGTGCAGAGCAAGTTGACACCAAAGGTATGTGTTTAGTAATGCAAGAGTCGTCTTCGATATAGGAAACGGCTAGAGGAGAGCTCATTGTAGCTAGTGGTTCCTTTCATGAACGTCAACGAATAGATCAAGAGGGGTGTGGGTCCCTCAGGTTGAGTATCGGTTTTTGAGGGAGTTTTCAGCTTGTTATATAGATTGATATCTATAGTTTAGATCGGGAAATTGTTGACCAGTCAATCGGTTTCAGACTTGGTATGGTTAGTCCCTCATGGGCTTTGTCCAGTAGTGTGTTGGATCAATTGATGAGATAGTTGTCAGCTTGTTGTATAGATTGATATTTATAGTTTAGATTAGACAGTTGTTGATCAGTCAATTAGTTTCAGAGTTTATATGGTTAGTACCTCATGGGCATTGTCGAATAGTGTGTCAGATCAATGGATTAGTTGTCAATGCACTCTCGATCGTTGGTCTTGTTTTTCATTGTCAAAAGCAGAGGTTCTTCAGAAGTTTTGAGTTATATTAGTTGGAGTTCAATGGATATGTCGACCTATCGTCAAGGTTTGTACATGGTATATTTTGGTTCCTGGGTATGGGTACCCTCAATCGTTGATTGTAGATTTTTTCATAGCAGGCTAGAGTTTGGCAAAAGTCCTTGGTTATTGGAAGTTCGGGTGTTGGGAAAACGTTGTGTAATTTTTCAGGTTTGGATTTGGATTTGCACATAATCAGGTTTTAACATGTCGGTTCGGTATGTTTGGTATATGGATTGGACCATATTTGTGTTTGGTTAGCATCAACATGGATGTTGATTGGGTTCCTGCAAGCCGTTTGATTGATGGATGGGTATTTTAGGTTCCTATGGCGTTGGTTGTGAGTCTTCATGCCCGTGAATGGATGACAACAAAAGCGACTTAGTATCACGAGCTTATCGTTTAGTGGTTTAAAAGCGTCACGATGCATCGTTAATTAGTGGCTATATGATTCGTATGGGTGGGACCCGGTAGTCAAATGTTTGAGGCTCTTAGGTCTTGAATCGTTGGCTTTCTTGGAATGTTTGGGTGTTAGTGCATAGTAGGAGTTGGGAGGATCAGTGACCAGTTGGTTTGGAACATGTGGGCAGTTAAGGGTTGTCGGGAGTATCAGTCATGCATCAAAGTCTCTTGTAAAGTGTTGGCATTATAAATCCCATTTTTTGCAAGTTGTCTATTAAGAGTTTGGTTACCAATGATGGGTATCGGTTATGGAACCTCAAATCAAGAAATTGATTGTGAATATCCCAAGTGATTTGCCAAGTGGGGCTAAAATCTGAGCTGATAAGAAGGGTTTGGATACAACATGAAAATTCTTGGATTGATCATCTTTTCTCGTGGGAGCAGTGGGTTGGTAATCATGTGTTGAGTAGTCAAGGGTGTATTTAATGTTTTTGGAATAACCTATGGATTTGGGATTGGTTGAAATTCGCAATCGATGTATTTTGAGTACTTCGTTCCGACTGTTTGGTGGTGTTATTAGTCAAAGACAAGGGGTAGGTTCAATGAATAGATGAATATTCATCTTGGAATATAGGTTTTAAAGTTTAGAACTGATGGGTTCTCAGTCCCGGTAAGCGTATTGATGAAGTTGTTTCAGCTGTTATAGTTTTGAGAGTCCTCGGGTCTATAGTTATCACTAGAAGTTATGTCTTATGGCTAGGAAGTTGTGGAATATGTTGGCACTGTACGTGTTTCTATACAACAGTTATCTAGCTTAGAATTGTGTTAGGAATCGCCTTATTTTTGAATGGAGTGTTTATCATGAGTGAATGGTTAGTGGTTCTGTTTCCTAGTGATATAAGCAAGGTAGTTTGGGGTCCGAAGGATTTCGTACGATTCAGATTGTAAAGTGAATTCATATTGGCTGTGTTCTAAGATAGTTTTTCTTGTTTGTGACTCTCTAGGTATTGGATTTCCGGATTTTGGGCAGAATTATAATGGTTTTATTTAGTGGTAAAAGCTAGTGGGTTAAGGATTCATTATTGGTTAGGGTACGTAAGTTTCGCTAAGATTGGGTTAAATATAGTATGGGAAGGCAGTCACCTGAATGGGCCTACTTTTAGTTTAGATCGGGTTTCGGGAGGATTGTCTGAATGACCCGAGGCGGAGATGCAAAAACACTACCCTGAGTTATTTGCAGTTGCGGACTTTGAGGACGAAGTCTGATTTAAGTTGGGGAGAATTGTAACATCTCGATTTCATCAACCTCCAGCCCTATTTCGACCCCTTGCAAACTCTAATCCATTTGAGAGCATTTTGAACCATTAGAGTGTGGTTTGGTAATCTTGAAGGAGGTAGAATGAAGAGAATATCATCTTGGAAGAGTGGAACACTTTGGATCCAGAATCACATCATCATTTGGCATCATTTGGAGGTAAAAATCTATGAAGTTGATGAAGTATTGATTCTATCTTGTTTACCATGAAATGGTGTTCTTTTGGTCCCTTAAGCTTATGAGTATGGCTTACTCTAATCCATATAAGTTGTCCTTGCAGACATTATAGAGTTCATAAAATGTAGTCTTGGTCATTACTTTCTTTCAATGCATGATCTAGGTTGTGTTAATGAGTTAACAAGGTAGGGTTTTTGGTACTGAGCACTTAATAACCATGCAATACCTTAAACTTGGAAATTTATGATAAAGGACAAAATTTGAGGACTAGATCTGGAATTTGGACAAAAGAGCTTAAGGATTAAGCTCTTAATAGAAGAAAAGGTGACAACTGCATACATTGGGAGTACCAAGTCAACATCCCGCTTTTCGAGTCAATATGCTAGTACGCCATGCATACTAGCTGAGTACAGTGGGTGTACTCCGCTAAGTTGACTCGATGAACTTTTTGACTATTTGACTTTGACCCATTTTGACCAAGTTTGACCTAGGGGTATTTTAGGTATTTTGATTATAAGTTAAGTTGGTCATGTTCCAATGAATAGGTGACTGGTAGAGCTAATATTCGGAGTTGTGTCTTGTTCAAGAATCTTATAAGACTGAGAGGTGTGTTTTCCTCACTGTACTCGTGGGTCGAAGGCACCAATGCCGACCCACTAGGTTGTGTATCCTGGTATAGAGGATGTTGATATGTTGTAGTGATCTATTAGATCTGTTTCCTAATATATAGGATGTTGCTATGCAGTAGTAATCTGTAGATCTGCATGTTTTTCTGACTGGTTATATAATTTTCTATTTATTGGATACATGATATATGTTATGTATATGTCGACATGGTATGGTTGGGTTTAGGTAATCATGTTCTATGCACAAGCCAACAAACCTATGAGCAAGCTAGACATAAGTTGTCTGGCAATAAGGCAAGCCAGACTTATGTTGTTGTATTGGGAGCAAGCCATACATAAGTTGTAGGCTAGTAAGGCAAGCCGAACTTATGTTGTGGGCTAGAGAGCAAGACAGTGCTGAGTTGTAGGCAGGAAGGCAACCCAGACTCATGCTGTGAGCTCAAGGGTAATCCAGTATGTTAGCGGTGGACCTAATATGCATGCTGTCATATGTTTGGTTGGTGGTATTTTGAGGGGAACTCACTAAGCTTTGTGCTTACAATTGCTTGTTATGGTTTCAGGTTCCTCAGATGATCGGGACAAGGCGAATGCTTGATTGTACACATACTTCAAATTTTATGAAATTTGACTTTTGGGATACTCTGATTTGTAATTATGTCTTTTGGAAACAGTGTTCTATAAAAAAATATGGTTTTGGGCTTGGTTTTAAAAATGAAAAATTTTATTTGATTTTTGGGATGTTACAGATGAAATCAGAACAGGAAGGATAAAGCAACATGAGAGAAAATAGCGAATTAGAGAAAAACGGTAAGACTCGAAATTACTTGGTGAACAAGAATTTTATTGCTAGAAAAAGTTGATTATAAGTAATAAAACAAAACAACGTAATATCCCTACTTATACTATATCTATAAGCGTGCTACTCTAACACAAAGACCTATATAAAAGCAATGTTCTCTAAAATACCATTAGAACTAAAATTGTTATTGAACTCATTTGAATAAATTGATTAGATTAGGCAGTTGTCGATCAATCAATCAGTTTTAGAGTTGGTATGGTTAGTCCCTCATGGGATTTGTCCAGTAGTGTTTTAGATCGATTATTGAGGGAGTTTTCAGCTTGTTGTATAGATTGATATCTATAGTTTAGATTTGGCAGTTGTTGATCAGTCAATTAGTTTCAGATTTTGTATGGTTAGTCCCTCACGGGATTTTTCCAGTAATGAGTCGGATCAATGGATTAGTTTCAATGCACTCTCGATCGTTGGTCTTGTTGTTTATAGCCAGAAGCAGAGGTTCTTCGGAGGTTTTGAGTTATATCAGTTGGAGTTTAATGGATATGTCGGCATGTGGTCAAGGTTTGTATAAGGTATATTTTTGTTCCTGGGTATGGGTACCCTAAATCATTAATTGTGGAATTGTTCATAGAAGGCTCGAGTTTGGAAAAAGTCCTTGGTTATCGAAAGTTGGATGTTGGGGAAGCGTTGTGTAATTTTCCAAGTTTGGATTTCGATCTATGCATAATTAGGCTTTAACATGACGCATCGGTAGGTTTGGTATATGGATTGAACCATATTTGTGCTCGGTTAGCATCACTAGGGATGTTGATTGGGTTCGTGCAAGCATTTGGATTGATGGATGGGTATTTTAAACCCCTGTGGCATTGGTTGTGAGTCTTCATGCTAGTGATTAGATGACAACAAAAGCGACTTAGTACCGCGAGCTTATTGTTTAGTGGTTTAAAGGTGTCACGATGCATCGTAAAGCAGTGGCTGTATGACTCGTATAGGTGGGACCCGGTAGTCAATTCTTTGAGGTTCTTACGTATCGAATCATTGGCTTTCTTGATATGTTTGGGTGTTAGTGAATAGTGGGAGTTGGGAGGCTCAATGACCAGCTAGTTTGGAAAATATGGTCAGTTAAGGGTTGTTGGGAGTATCAATCGTGCATCAAAGTTTCTTGTGGAGCGTTTGGATTATAAATCTCATTTTTTTGTGAGTTTTTTTATTAAGATCTTGGTAAGCAATGATGGATATTGGTTATGGAACCTCAAGTTAGGAAGTTTATTGTGAATATCTCGAGTGATTTGCCAGGTAAACCTGAGCTGATAAGTGTTTGGATATAAAATGAAAATTCTTGGATTGATCATCTTTTCTCCTAGGAGAAGTGGGTTGGTAATGATGTGTCATGGAGTCAAGGGTGTATTTAAGGTTTTTGGTACAACCTATGGATTTGGGATTAGTTGAAATTCACGATCGGTGTATTTTGAGTACCTCGTTGCACTTGTTTGGTGGTGTTATGAGTCAAAGACAAGGGGTAGGTTCAACGAATGGATGAATATCAGTTCTGGAATATGGGTTTTAAAGTTTATAACTAATGGGTTCCCGGTCCCGGGAAGCGTATTGATGGAGTTGTTTAAGTGTTTATAGTTTTGAAAGTCGCCAGATCTAAAGTTCTTGCTAGCAGTTAGGTCTTATATCTAGAAAGTTGTGGAATATGATGGCGTTGTACGTGTTTCTCTACAACGGTTATCTAGCTGAGACCCGTGTAGGGAGTTACCTTGTTTTTGAATGGAGGGTAGATCAGCAGTGAATGGTCAGGGGTTCTGTTTCCTAGGTATATCAGTAAGGTAATTTGGGGTCTGAAGGATTTCGTATGGTTCAGATTGTAAAGTGAAGTCATATTGACTGTGTTTTAAGATACTTTTGCCTACTTAAGAGTCAGTCGGGGTATTGGATTTCCGTATTTTGGGTAGAATTATGATGGTTTTCTACAGTGGTAAAAGTTAGTGGGTTAAGGATAAATTATCGGTTGGGGATTGTAAGTTTCTCTAAGATTGGGTTAAATATAGTTTGGGAAGGAAGTCCCCTAAATGAGCTGACTTTTAGTTTAGATCGGGTTTTAGGGAGGATTGTCTGAATGACATGAAGCGTAGATGCAAGAACACTAGCCCGAGTTATATGCGGTTGCGGACTTCAAGGACGAAGTCTAATTTAAGTGGGAGAGAATTTTAACATCTCAATTTCCAAGTAATTACACTTTTAACACTTGGTATGAGACTTGTTTGAAATTTGGTCTTTAGTGGAATTGTTGTAAATTTGGGGGCTACGTGAGTACGCTGGGCGTACATGGGTTTTCTTGAGTACATTGCGTATACATTTGGTACGCTAGGGCACATGTGGTTAGGGGTCAAACCCTAATTTTCATGGTTTAGACCCTATTTAAACATCCTTAACTCCCATGTCTTCTTTCTTTCATCAGCCTCCAACCCCATTTCGACCCCCTTGCAAATTCTAATCTAATTGAGAGCATTTTGACCCATTAGAGTGTGTTTTCGTAATCTTGAAGAAAGTAGAAAGAAGAGAAGATCATATTGGAAGAGTAGAACACTTTGCATCTAGAATCACATCATCATTTGGAGGTAAAAAACTATGAACTTGATGAAGTGTTGATTAGATCTTGTTTACCATGAAATGGTGTTTTTTTGGTCCCTTAAGCTAGGTATTATGAGTATGGGTTACTCTAATACATATAAGTTGTCATCCCAGGCATTTTAGAGTGTTTAGAAGCATAAAAATGTAGTCTTGGTCAATAGTTTCTTTCAATGCATGACCTAGGTTGTGTTAATGAGTTAACAATGTAGGGTTTTTTGTTTTGAGAACTTAATAGCCATACAATACCATAAAGTTGGAAACTTTATGGTAAAGGACAACATTTGAGGACTAGATCTGGAATTTGGACAAAAGAGCTTAAGGATTAAGCTCTTAATAGAAGAAAAGAAGACAAGTACATACACTGGGCGTACCAGGTCAACATCTCGCTTTTCTGGTCAATATGCTAGTATGCCATGCATAATAGTTGAGTACATTGGATGTACTCAGCTGAGTTGACTCGGTGGACTTTTTGACTTTGACATTGACCAAGTTTGACCTAGGGGTATTTTGGGTATTTTGATTATAATTTAAATCGGTCATGTTCCGATGAATAGGTGACTGGTAGAGTTGATATTCAAAGTTATGTCCCGTTCAACAATCTTATAAGACTGAGAGGTGAGTTTTCCTCACTATACTCGTGGGTCGAAGGCACCAATGCCGACCCACTAGGTTGTGTATCCTGGTATAGAGGATGTTGATATGTTCTAGTGATATGTTAGGTTTGTGTCCTAGTATATAGGATGTTGTTATGCGGTAATGATCTGTAGATCTGCCTGTTTGACTGACTGGTTATATGATTATGTGTTTGCTGGATACATGATATATGTTATGTATATGTCGACCTGTATGGTTGGGTTGAGGCAATCCTGTTCTATGCGGAACCCAACAAACCTATGAGCAAGCCATACATAAGCTGTAGCCGGTAAGACAAGCTAGAATTATGTTGTGGGCTCGGGAGTAAGCCAAACATAAGCTGTGGGCTAGTAAGGAAAGCTAGACTTATGTTTTGGGCTCGGGAGCAAGCCGGACATGCGCTGTGGGTCAGAAGGCAAGTCAGACTCATATTGAGAGCTCGGGGGTAATCCAGTCTGTTAGCTGTGGAGCCAGTATGCGTACTGTTATATGTTTGTGTGGTGTTATTTTTAGGTGAACTCACTAATTCGTGCTTACAGTTGTTTGTTACGATTTCTGTTTCCTCAGATGATTGGGTCAAGGCAAAGGCTTGATCATGCACATCCTTCAAAATTAATGAAATTCGATTTTTGGGATACTTTGATTTGTAATTATGTCTTTTGGAAACTGTGTTTTGTAAACAATTATGGTTTTGGGCTTGGTTTTAAAAATGAAAAAATTTCTTTGATTTTTGGGATGTTACAGATGAAATCAAAACTGGAAAGATGAAGGAATAGGAGAGAAAATAGCGAATTAAAGAAAAATAGTAAGACTCAGAATTACTTAGTGAACAAGAACTTTATTGCTAGAAAAACTTGATTCTAATTAATAAAACAAAGCAACGTAATACCCCTACCCCTACTTATACCAGATCTAAAAAAGTCCTACTCAAACACAAAAAACTGCATAAAAGGAATCAATCACCCCCTTAATTGGTTTGGCCGTGTTGCTCGTTTACAATAATATTTAATCACCTTCTTTTTGAACCATCTCGATTATCGACCTTTCCCAAACACCCGACCTCCACCTTGGTCATCTCCAAAGTCATCTCTCAATCCTTTTGATTGTTGACAACACATGTGGCATATACCATGGTATCCTATTGGACATGTTCATTACTATCTCGATTTTTTCCGGATCAATGACCTCTTCCTTAGCCACATCCAAAGCCACCTGATTTGAACTCCAATGCCATAATGTTCACACCATGTAGTTTCTCCAATCTCTTCCTTTGTTTCGATCACCTTTGTTCAAAGTGGCATATCCGCTGACCAATAAAACAAAGCCACTTGCTTCACTTATTTCTTTCAATCATGCCAAATGAACTGAATCGAAAGCCACCTGCTTTAGCGGATCATTCCTACCTAATTTTCACGCACTTACGCCGGTATCCCCTTATCACGAACAAATCGATCAAGACCTACAAAATCCCGTCAGTAGCACCCCCTGCTGAAAACGTTTCGAAACAAATCATTCTTTGATCGTAACTAATAGCCACATACCGCCTCTGTTTATCACCGGTTCCCCCCCCCCCCCCCCCAATCATATAGAACTGTGCTCCCCGTCTCCCCATGACAATGGTTGACCCGCAAATACTTTACCATCTTCATCTTCTAATGTAAAATAGTCTCGAAACAACCACTGCAGTCCCGGACCTTCTTGTGCGACCAAACCTTCAGTTTTGTTGCTCCCCGTTGAAAAAAAAAATCATTGCCGAACACCTTGCTTCCGCTGCGATGGCAACCCCGCACCCGAAGGCTCATCCCTTTCAAAAGTTAACGCTTAAACTAGCCCCATCTTAACCTCACTTTGATACCAAGTATATGGAGTCAAACTAATGTAACATGTTGCCCAAGAATGAAATCAGAACAAGAAGGATGAAACAACATGAGAGAAAACAACGCATTAAAGAAAAATAGTAAGACACAGAATTACTTGTTGAACAAGAACTTTATCACTGGAAAAACTTGATTATAATTAATAAAACAAAGCAACCTAATACCCCTGCTTATACCAAATCTAAAAGAGTCATACTTAAACTCGGAAAACTGCATAAAAGAAATGTTTCTAAAAATACACTTAGAACTATTTTTTTTTAACTCATTTGAGTAAACCGATTAAGCCAACTACTATAAATTAAGAAAAAAAACATGAAAACTATAAATATACATACATGCAAAAAAACAAAAAGAAAGATCATTTTTATTATGGTATGACTAAGCTTAGACGATGCACCAGCCGATCATAAGGGGAAATGTGAACAGTTGCAACAAATTTGATCGAGTATGATGTACAAAAGGAAAAAAAAAGACTAAACAGAATATAGATGCAGCAAATTTGATGATATATTGTGTACAAAAATAAAAAAAAAAATACAAAATGTAAACCAAATCAATACCTCGTTACCGATAGTCATTTTCCCATAAATATGTACCCACATAAATTACTACATTCACTACTAGAAACATGACTTACGGAAAAGTCCGTTAATCACTTGTAGATTTATCGCTAAACGATAATATTTAGCTTATGATTTATTCTGTCGCAGATTCCGTTTCTAAAAACCTTGTTTCTGGTAATGATTATATTGATGTTAATATATTATTGAATAACTATTAATTAAATATAATTAAGTTATTAGTTAAAATAAAAGAGTTTAAAGTAATATTTCTTAATAAATAAAGAATTTTTTTTGGCACGTGTAACACTTATTGATTTGACCACATGTTATTTTGTGGTTATTTTCAGTTAAATTTTTCCATATAACATTTTATGGTTTTTTCCATTTTATTAAATTCCATATAATATTTAAATATAATAACTGCAATAAATATAATAATAAATAGATATCAATTTCAGTAATTGAGTTTTTTTTTTTTTAATTTTTAAATTAAAACTTCATTATTTTACTTTGTTTATTTATCTTAATTATTTGTTTAAATTTAAAAGAAAATAAAACACATTCATTTTAATAATTCAATATTTTTTAATTTTATTTTTATAAATTCAAACATTTTCAAATTTTTAGAACTTTTTTTAAATGAAACTATCTAATACATGTGTCGTATATGTAGTTCTTATGATATAAGTGCAAAACCGCAAAGCGTAATTGAAAGACTACTAATAGTGCCTAAGAACATAAATATTTGTTTGACTTACCGCTAAACCATGCCGAATTCTCGCAGCAGTTTCATCCGTTAGTTTCTCGATCTTTTCATGATCGATCTTTTCCGTCGCGATTGCGTCTCTGTTGAGATAAAATGGTGTCACTTCGTTTCGAACTTCGTCTGGGATCTTTGATAACCTTCTCGTTTCTCTATTCATAATCACCCATGTACTATATGCATGCATACAACCCGATGATATTTACTTCAAAACTAATTATTAAATAAGAAAAACAATAATAATAAATAATTTACAAAAATTTACCTTGTAGCCCGAGTTATAATTTTCTGAGTAACAAAATCACGTATAATCCAATCTCTTCTCATTCCATTTTTCCCAGCTGCATTCACCCATGTATCGATCTCAACTACGTCTCCCCTGTCGGCCTTTTCGGTTAATAAGATATTGGAAAATTAGGTCAAAGTTCGGAAGAATCAAGAATTTGGTCAACCCTTTACCATGAGCTATATTTTTCGACTTGAACATGGATCCGTGTCACGACCCAAATCAATTTCCGAAGACTCATTTCATGGGTGGCTCCGAATCCGTTTCCAGCCAAACCTGCGCTCGTTACATGATTAAGAGCCGTTTCCTGTGTATTATCACAACCATGTTTGGCACTTAAAATCAATGAATCATATATGAGATTTGGCATTAATAAAGATTAATTTGGCAAGAACTTCTAGAAGAAAAGAAAGAAGTAAATTTAACCTACTTGTAAAAGATTCATCAAAGTTTCCATGGTGGCAGTCTTATCGGGTCCGATTTCATAAGATCTAATAGCAAAAGTTTGTCGATAAACAAACCGATTCTCCACAAACCTACCTAGAAGAACCCCACGATCATCGGGCTCCTCAAAGCTACAATCTTTACTACTAATTTTTTCTCTTTGATCACCTAAACGCACCCCATTAACCTTCTTCCCATTCACTGTTTCAACCCCCTTATCAAAACTCCCAACGCTCGCCTTCACCTTAACCGACTGTCTCAAGATCCTAATTCGGTTTTGCATATCAGAAGCCAAGAAACCCACTCTAGAAAGGTTTTTTTTGGTGGTATGAATATGATGACTCTTTTGAGAATAACTACATTGTACAAGATTAACGTTGTTTGATGATGCCATTGATGTCATGACTACGAGTAATTCCACTTAACTAATGTAGAGAGATATGAAAAAAAAAGTAGGGTTTTTTGTTGGGTTGGAGTTGATGGTTCTTGGCTTACCAATTTGGGAAGAACAACGTTGGAGTAATTATGATGGTTGATACAACTACTTAGTTTAGAAATTAAGGAACATGAATGGGAATAATGAAATTGTAGATTTGGGAAGATTAAGAATATTTTAATTAATGGAAGTGTGTTTGTGTTTTGTAGGCGAACAACCATTATGAGTGGGGGAGAAAAATGGTGATCGGGTTAGACGCAAAAGTAGGACTTTTTGGCGGGTACTAAATCAAGTCTATTGCTGTTTAGATTTACGATTAGTTTTTCTAAGGTTAAAAGTGTTTGTGGTTTAGAGTGTGATTATGGTATTGAAAGGTGGCCAGGTACGGATCTTGGTCAAAAAGAGACAAAATCAAGATTCATCGAGTTATGTGGCTCAAAATCTGCACATGGTCCTTTTTTATTTCAATATATTTTTCAATATTTTTATTTAGATTATATAATATTTTTGATGTGGCAAATGTGTAAAACAAAGAGTTTGGTTAAAAGAGAAGTATTGAAAGTCGATCAAGATGTGTTTCAAATATATTTATGTTCTTCACTCATTTTATTTAAATAAATATTATAAAGTCGATGAAGGTGTGTCTCAAATATATGTAAGTTCTTTGGGACGGTTTTGTCTAGGTGTCCGATATGGTATCGATAACATCCAGTTTCTGTGTATGCAATGTACATTTTTTCGATTTTTTTATCTATTGTGTCATTACATTAAAAAAACCGGCAACTACGTAAAAGAAACTCGCAACTACGTAAAAAAAAGTGTCATTTTATTGGATTAGCCAAGCCCAAAAATATATTTACAGCTTAAACTTATTAATTAGTAGTCCAAAATCCTATTAATTTTAGCCCAAAAGAATAGCCCAATGACATTTGGATAATTGGATCTTTTGATCCAATTGGAAGAATGAGAGTTTGGACCGGACACTTAATCAACAGAAGAAAAAAAAACAAAAAAAGGCATCGATACTAGAGGCATTGTGTTCGAGATCGATTTAGGGAAACAAACGCCGAGTTACTAGAAGACATAGGTGCTTTGAGCCATTGTGATTCATTTGTAAAATTTGAAAAATCAAAGTTGTTGAAGTTGGCTAAGTTGTACAAGTATGACTTTGATGATTAAGATTTGATAGATCTTGAAGGACAACTTGAGATCTTTTAATATTCTTGCATCAAAGATGAACGTTTTACCATTTCGAAAAGAATATCCAAGCTTTCTCGTTTGATGGTTAGTACGGGAAAACATTAGTCTTATCCTTTGGTTTATAAGCTTTTAAAATTGGCATTGATATTACCCGTAGCAACCGCAAGTGTAGAAATATGTTTTTCGAAGATAAAGCTCTTGAAAACCGACTTGTGCAATAAGATTAAGAATGAGTTTTTGAACGACTCGTTGCTATGCTATGTTGAGACCGAAACACTTTTGAATAGATGATAGATTGTTGTTATGTTTTTAACTTTTATGTAATGGATTGTTTATTTGTATTAGACGTAATGAATTATTTTTCGGTTTTATATTATGTTTGACAAGAAAAAAAAAATTCGGCAACACCTACTATCAATTAGTGCGTCCGTCCCTGTAAGTTCTTAACTCGTTTTATTTAAATAAATATATTATTATTGTAGTAATATAATGTGGTAATTATATTTAATATATTGAGAATTAAATTCAATACGTTCAAAGACTGTTCCCATACATTTTAATTTGTACATAATATTTACTCATGTTGTACCAAACAGGTTAACTAAATGTTCATGTTAGCCGTCTCATTATGTTTATTACCAACACTTATATTTAAATAATAGATGTTACTTAAATATAGAAAAGTGTTGGTGTGTACAGTTATACCTTCGCATCTTCACGAACTGATAAAGTATTTGAACAAAATATTTAATTCACAATTACAAGTTAAAACTTAGTGAGTTTTCGAAAATACCACATACCACAATACACATACAAACATACAAGCATTGTGTCCGTAGCAATCCAACAAATTTTGTAACATCACTTACAGGTGTGTGTGTGTGTGTATATATATATATATATATATATATATATATATATATATATATATATATATATATGAAGATGTTATATTGACATGTGAATGTTGAAAACACGAAAACAATTATACACCGATCGATATATAAAGGTATATTAGTAATTGTATATTTTTAATAAATTATTACCATTAAAGTTAAATAATAACTTCCTAAAATCTAGCATCTGATTAATATTTATCTATAAAAAATTATTTAATTGATTTTTTACCAAAAAATATAAAAATAAACATTTTTTTATATTTTATTTAAAAAAATATTTAACATGATTTTTTTTCATCTTTATCGATTAAATATAAACAAATTTAATAATTTATTGTTTTATATGAATATTTATTTAAATTTTTGTATAAGTAATTATTCGTACGTTTATTCACAATTAAATAAAGTTATAATTTTAAATGAATAAATAAGTTATATTTAAGATATACTTGTAATCGGAAATGAATAGAACACCAGATAGATATCAACTACGGTTGTAATCGAAAATAAATAAATCAAATTTATAATCATAAGTGAATAAGTTACTATAAATATATAAAATATTTCAATACAATTATAATCATATGTGAATATGTTGTTGTTGTTGTTGGTGTTTCTTTTTGTATAATTTCCATTGCATTCTTCCTTCTATTCATTTAAGTCATCCACATTAACTCAATTTCATCTACACAAAGTCAAAGAAACAATTAATTAAAGTTATACTTATTGTTAGGTCCAAGATCCTCAATCATATTCAAGATTCTGGATCTTCAAGATCTTTCAGGATCCCAAATACTTCTTAGGATCTTGAACATTGTTATTATTATTATTATTATTATTATTATTATTATTTCCAAACATTTCTAATAGATATACTTCTAGTCTTTTTCTCACATGTACACAATTAGTCAACATAAAGCTCGTTCTCACCGAAAAAGTACTTTAATTAGGCAAAATACCCAATATACCAAGTCAAACAAACATGTTCATTTTTATTCTAGAGGATCCTGGAATATCCGACTTATTGTTTCTTAAACTAGACTATAAATACACATGTATTTTGCACACAACAGACACTTAGACTTACTTCAACTATTGTACTCGTATGTTTATCTTTTCATTTGTAACTTATCTTTTCAATTAATAAAAATTTACAAGGCATGTGATCATTTTCACCTCCCAAGGTTGTGTGCCAGAGATCCTAGCAAGGATCAAAGTCTTTCCTTGTAAACCACTTGTGTCACCTACTTTTGATTTGCTCATTTGCTTTGATTACAACATCACAACCTCTCATATAATTTAGTTGATTTACACTTGATTAATTTTTGACCAAAACAATTTGGCACCCACTATGTGTCTGTAGGGTTCGTAATCCCAAAAAATTATGTCTACACAATCAATCCTTTCTTCTTCCTCTGCTCCCTCTGTTCCTCCGAAAAATCTTCCACCTCCTCCAAATGGGCTACCTGGCCAGAGGAAAACTTCCAATGTGCAAAAGAAGAATACTCATTCGGTTGCTCTAGGATCCCTGGGATCCCAAGATTCTTCTGCCTCAGTCTCCAATAAAGAACTCTTCTTTATGATGAAGACGTTGACACGACATGTGGCTCAGTAACAGGAACATAACATAATGCTGCTCAAGGAATGGAACGGATAAGGGCATATATCCATAAACCTCAGGAGGCGACACCTTCAATCTTACAACCGAGGATCATGAATGTCGACAATCCAGGATCCCTAGGGAAATGCCCGAAATTAATGGTTCCAATATCCGTTGCTACCCTAACGTGGAGAATGATCCCAAACATCTAATCTCTTATGACCTAGGATCTCGTTGAAACCTTTAATAATCTTAATAATAGAAACACTAGTAAATCTTCAATAGTAATATTTCCAATACTAACTCTATTGATCTTGATGCAAGAATAAGTCCAATTATGGCCAAAAAATCCAATAGCTAATGTAAATGATATCAAGTGTACCGAGGATAGTCTAAGGGATAATGACTTAATAAGGTAAGATACTTTTTGAAATGTACACATTTAGTCCTTATTCTTTTTTTCTTGTAAAATAAACCCTTATACTTTATTTTTTGTAACAATGCAGTCCTTGTGACCGGCTATACCCGGTATGCCGGTAATATACGAATTTTCTTTTAGGGAAAATGACTTAATAGGGTAAGATACTTTTTGAAATGTACACATTTAGTCCTTATTCTATTTTTTTGTAAAATAAACCCTTATACTTTATTAATATGTACACATTAGGTCCTTTTCACCGGATTCTATAGGTTTTGCTAATGTGGAAGCACAAGTGGTACTAAATAGCAATTAATTAGCTTAGTCACCGGAGGTGGGTGATCCTCTAGAAATAAGAAAAGGGCGGCGAACCTTTTCTTTCTCGTCTCTCTTCCTTCCGGTCGAACAACAACAGCCAAACACCATTTACCTGTTGTGTTTCTCCGATCTGTCTCTCTTTGCCTCTATCTTTGAGATATGTTGCCAGAAAAAGAAGAAATAATCGACGAGGGGGCTACCAGAGCAGCTCCTCGCAGCCAACTACCATCTCTACTTTCTCCTGCCTCCCCTTTCGACCTTGTTCTTTTTGCCATCATTCCTCCTTGCTACCAGTGATGTGTAGGAACACACAATGGAGTCGCCGGAGATCAGGATTCTCCCTCTTTTTCATGATGAATATGATGGGTTTTAGGTAAAGCAAATAAACTAGAAAACAATTCCTAAGTTCACATGCAACCTACTTTGGATCTATGTTTTAACTATTGAACATACAACTTTGAATTGCAAAACAAGAACCCTAGAGGAAAGAGGCTATTTTCGAAATTTACAAACTAGGGTTTAGTAATTACATACCTTTCAATTGTTATAGTAAACAATTGATAATTCCCTTGATCTTGATCTTGATCTTCTTGGAAGCTTAGCACCACAAGTGTAATGCCTCTAATGGAATCACACCCAAACTAGCAAGAAGGAAACTAGAAGGAGAGAGAGAGAGAGAGAGAGAGAGAGAGAGAGGGAGGGAGTATGCAATTTCGTCCCTAGGGTTTCTTCCAAAAGAAGGAGTGGCCAAAATGTGAACCAGGAGGCTCCTTATATAGCTGAGGGATCTAGGGTTTAGGGAAAACCCTAATGCTCGTTTGCTTAGGGCCTAAGCAAACCCAAGGGCCTTATCCAAGCCCCCTTGGACGAAATCCTTAGGGTTTCCCCTATAGATTTCGTCCACCTCCTTCCAAGGAGGTTCTGGAGCCTTCCACTCAACTATCTGATAATTGCAAACTAGTCCCTGCACTTCATAATTAATACTTTTAACCCCAAAATTAATTTTGATTAATTTCTGGCTAACTAATTAAATCTTATGATTTCTAATCAATATATTATTTTCATAACATATTAATAAATCATTTATATTAATTTATTAATCTCATAATAAATTAATATCTCTCATTTCATAATTTCCTTGTCCGGTTGCTAGGTTTGAGGGCAACCCAAAAGGACTGTGCTGCTATTAATTCAAGTACATACCAATTATAGTTATGGGCTTAGACACCTAATCCAACAGTCTCCCACTTGGATAAGTCTGTAACTATAATTGATAGTATGACTTCTAAATTTGACCAACAAATTGTAGCTTCCAAAAGCTGCTGTCGAACTCTGACCCAGTCAGTTACGTGTCCTTAGATAAGTGATCGTATAATCCTTTGTTCTGCAAGATATCCCCAAACATAAGACATGGAATACAATCAATCTCTTTGTCCAGAATCTATGTTTCCCGATTTCTGATTTGTGATGATATATGACTTCTAATCGAACACATCAATTTAGTCCTGGTTGGGCCCAGCACAAAAGTCAACACCAAATCATCGAGGGGCCCACAAATATCGCTTTTCCCGTTAGGGCAAAAGGAACGAATAAACGTTGACTCATATGCTTGTATCTTTTACTCATCAAACCATACATGAAAATACGTTTTATAACACCAAGTTACTGATGCGTTTTCGTATCACCAATGTATAGCCGACTTGCAAATTACAACTCATATATCTCTGTTTCAAGATCATAGATATTATCGTCTCAGTATTACTCGTGATGAATTCCATGAAGTAATACTCTGAGCGTGGGTTTATCCAATACTCAAATCTCACTCTCTGAGTACTCATGAACATTGCAACAATTCTATTGCTATTCCTATCCTTAGACAATCTGCAATCCTATTCATGACAGTCTTGATTCACTACTTACTTCCAAAAGTACGAGCGACTGTGGAGTTTGAATAATCTTATTATTCAGGAAGTCAAAAAACATGCAAAGTGAAACACAATAATAATATTAATCCTATATGGCCCCAAAGATTTTGAGCGTAAATAAAAACACTTTTATTTAAACACCATATTGATTACTCATTATTCATTGCTTACAGTTTCAGAAAATCAACTTATTACTCGAATTATAACCACAATTGTCCCATGCTCCAAGCATGCACACTTTGGTTTCCTATGGTCCATACTTTGTGAAATAGATCAATTGAAAAACTTTTCATCTCACAATCCCCAATCCTTATTATTAGTATAAGAATACCAAATTCTTACCACTTCTAGAATATGTTAGATTCTAACATTTTATGCAATAATTCTTTCGTAATGTCATAGCACAAAAGTCACCAAGACTCGACTAATGAAATTACAAGGTATTCTATCGGAAATTGTTACAAGACAATTCCATAGACGTGAAGTCTCACATTCAAAGTACATTCCTTTAAACATCCTTCTCGCATAAAAGTTTCTAATCTAGACATATTTCTTAATATCCAACTCCCATTAATGGAAACATTTCCATATTTGCCATATGATAACTCATTCTTAATAGAATCTTATATATTCATAATAATGTCAATATAGCCCATTCAGTACTATACTTCCAACTACTCACAAGCAACAAATCCTCAGTGAACCTCAGATTTTCCTTTGATAGTTGTTTAATTATTTTAGTCAAAACCGATTCTAGTTCCTTTTTCCCTCTTAATGCCCAAGGCATTTGGAAAATTTTAGAATGGTCAAATATTACAGCATATACAATCGATCCTATACCCGAAGCCTATTGGACACGATGCATAATGTCTCACATAAAGACGTGATACCTTATCATCCTTCTGACATAATATTTTATGTGTCCTGTTCCCACAATTCGATCTATGAAGAGGGATGTCGTGATCATAATCAAATTTGAGAATGCACTATATATCCTTGACTAAATTTATTAACGTTTCTCGATCTAAGCTTTAGAATTTTGAAATGAAGTATAATATTCTCTCCCTTAATTATAGCAAAACAACTTTTCAACCATTGCAACTTTGCAAAGTGAATCTTTGTTTTCTATAATTAATATTGCTAACTTGCAATACTTTAGCATAATAATCATGCTCCCACTAACATGATGATTATTTTCTTACCAGCATAACACTTAAGCTCCCACTAGCTTTGACATGTATTCAGAAAACAAATCAACTTCCAGAGAACAATGCTTATTGAATTCCTTAAGTTCATATTTCTAATACCTAATGCTTTGATAAGCCTTTATCAAAGCTTCTTAAACTCATACACCTTTGCCTTAGAAAGCTCATATGTGTGTTTAGACAAATTCAAAACTTATGTCACTAAGTCCCAAATGCTCAGACTAATTGCCAAATCTCACAATTCGAACTATGGAAAGGGATGCCGTAACCATAATCGAATTTGACAATACAATTTCCACAATCGCTATCTTCTTAAAATCTCTCTTAGTGAAAGCATTTCCTCACAGTCATTTTTATGAAGGAGGTAATCTTATGACACTTAGATTTTGTGGTGTATAAGTTCCTATCCATGTGAATTTGTCAAAACCAAAGTTTGTGACAAATCCAAACTCATATAGACTGAACTTTCTTAATCTTGATTTCTTGCCTTATGGTAACACGAGTGCCCACCATGTCTTCCAAGAAGTTTAGCAACTCATCCTTATCAATGTACTTTCCATTGATCAAGGTGCTTTGTCTTTATGCATTCACATGAGAACTCATAGAACTCACATGCATAATTAACTCAATTGGAATGGCACAGAAAAGGAGTATGTCATCCATGATAGGCTGTAAACCTCAAGTCGTGTGCTAGTGATGATTGATAAGGTTTATTCTTGATTTGTTCTTAAAATCCTTTTCAAGATCATTAAAACTCCCACTGACCTCTTGACATATATGATTCTCTTGTCAGGATACTTTCCTAGACAAAACAAATATTCAAGAGTTAGTGTAGTTCTTATCAAGACAAAACACTTCACAAAATGTGTCCTAGTTGGTCTTTGTCTTATCCAAGACATCACAACTTACCAATTTCAAATGTGCAAGAATAAGAAAACTTTTCAAAATTCCACATTTGATGAGTGTTATAAACCTTCTCGAGACTTGTCACTCAATTCACAATCTTGGAGTATAACTCTAAGACTTGATGTAGGAACAAAGTATGATTGACTTCTTGATTTTAACCATTTCCACAATTCTCGATTCCTCTTCTTAGACATGCAAATGCACTAAGACTCACTTAGAGGATCAATTGAGGTATGGTTCCTGATCACTAAGACTTATCATAAAACACAATAAAAGGTACTCTCCCTTCTTCTTAGAATAGAGAAACTTTTATCTTTCTGTCTTCTTGATTCTTCTTATTCGTTCTGCTATTGATTGAAACTCTTTCGATCAACTCAGAATTATACTTAATCTTATAAGCATGGTTGCAGAAATTGTTAATCGGCTGCTAATCGGTGGACTAGCGATTAGGGATTAATCGTCTAGGCGGGGATTAATCGGGAGATTAGTCGGGGACCACTAATTATTAAGAAAATTATTCAAAAAATTATAAATCTTATATTGATCCTACAAAAAAAGCGATTAATCGGCGATTAGGGCCGATTAGACCCGCCTTTGACCTGCGTTGACCAAACCCAATTAGGTCCGATTAAGTCCGATTAGGTCCGGTTAGGCCCGATTAGGTCCGATTAATTCCGACTTTGACCTGTATTGACCAAGCCCGATTATAGTGACCGATTAACAATAAATCTCATCGGTGGAGGTCCGATTAGCGATTAATCGGCCGATCAGACCGATTTCTGCAACACTGCTTATAGGTATAACCATATTTACTAAACTTTAGTAAATCATGATGAATATCTTTATCACTCTTGTGGTGGACTTGATCAACGCACAACCTAGTGTACTTGATCTCCTAGTCCTTCTCTTAACACTTTGCCAAAGAATTAGTCTAATTTCCAAATATGAAGTTTCTCATTCATCATGCAACCTAGTTGTATGATTTCAAGTTTTTGTCCAATTGAAACTTGGGCGATGAGAATCTTTCCTCATTTAGCAAATTCTCGACGTTTCCACAAATAACATAATTAAGAATCAAATCCATTCATTGTAGTAATACACTAACATCAATTTTTCACAATGATTTCATTGCAAGGATATATATATATATATATATATATATATATATATATGTGTATATATATATATATATATATATATATATATATATATATAATTATTCAAACAAAAAGTTCTTTTATTCATAAATGCAGTGGAAAACTTGTCCTTACAATGCAAAATCAACTGAAAAACTATGTATTTATTCCTAACAAATCTATCATAACTTTCTAAGCTCAAAATCTAATCTTCGAATCCATGCGACGGTGATCCATTTCTTCATGATCAGACTCATCTTGCTTTTCCATCAAGCTTCCTCTCTTTTCTTTGATCCTGCAAAACATTCAAATGTAATCTTATCACATTATGTATTAAGAATCAATGAATAGGAACTTAATGAAGTTAGATAGTGGATTTCATACCTGAGGAGGGGTCATAACACTAGACTCTCCCATCTCTTAGATCTCTTAAGTAGATAGGGCTGCTTTGTCTCCAATGCCCCTTCTCTTGGCAATAAAAGCAGATGGACTCTTTTGGAATGACACAAGGAACTATCTCATAGTTTACCTTTTCTGGATCTCCAATGTCATCATTTTCAATGTCCATTGAAGTCTGGGAGTTTGATTCACCAGACAAATTTGCTTGATCAGCACGCCAAATCATTGCTGATTCAGCAGCTATAAGCAAATAGGTGAGATCAATGGGGGTCACGTCGTGATCCATCATATAGTATTCTCTAACAAACTCACTATATGATTCAGGAAGTGACTGAAGAACCCAGTCAACAGCCGAATCACTTGAAATCTCAACACCAAACATGCTTAACCTATCAATGTTTGACTTCTTCTCTAGGACGTGTGCACACACAGGTTTCCTATCTTCATGTTTACTTGCCAAAAAGGCTTGAGTGATATTGAACTTTTCAATCCTTCGGTCTTGTGGGTTTGGGAGAACAACGGGAGGAGGTGGAGGAATTGAAATCAAGCTAGTCCACATGGCAGGGATTGATCTTTCACCTTTATAGTAGAACAGACTTTGAGTAGGAATACCTTTTCCTTTAGATTCCGGAAGACCATGGTTAGATTCAGACATCTACAAAAACGGGAGAAAATTCAAGTTATTTGATAAGAATCCTTGATGTAACACCCAAAAGAAACATCGAGGCTAGGATCCAACACAACATTCCACAAATTGGAAGAGGGATGCCGTAATCCAATTTGCAGAATATTTGAAGGTAGGTAAATGACGATTTACCAATTTCCACCATGAAAAACGAAAAAGAAGGTTAAGTTTGAAATGTATTGGAAACTCCTAGATCCTTTGAGATACATTGAAACTATTCAATGGCATGTTTTAATCTCGGATTATGCTCTTCTATTTGTGACTGGGATGCCGAGGATGAGAAACAAGATGTGAATAACCATACAAATGTGCTTGGTAACCTCATTGTCTTTATCATTAACTATTGATGTGCCGGTAAACCACACACGCTCCATCAAAATGACAATTATGAGATACCCATTACTACTCTTTATTAGTGCCTTTTAGTGTGCCGGTTAACCACACACGCTCCACTGACGACCAATAAAGCATAATGTGCAATTTCTTGGATTAGCGTACTTTTCACATTTTTCCTAAAGTAACTAGAGTTAGGATTTTTGTAAAATAATGTTCTAGTACTTTCTTTAATAACATTATACTTTTAATGAGATGTAGTTGTCCTATCAAATCCGTTATGCAAACGACCCTCCACTAATCAAGGAAGCAGTGGGTGAGAGTGGACACCCATTCAACTACTATTTTATAGGCAGTTTCCTTATACCCCCTTATAGACTAGCTTCGTGAATGAGGCATACTAGCGATTTGACTGACCATAGTCTTATACATATATAATATTTAACTTTTAATTATAATATATATATATATATATATATATATATATATATATATATATATATATGTATATATATATATAAGGTGTGTTTTAAAACATTTTAAAATCCAAGGGTTTATATAAATTTTCGAAATTTAAACTATTAAATTTTAAATTTAAATAAACCAATTAATTAGATTTAATATTTATCTATTAATTAACTTTTAATTAATTTATTAAATCTTTTAAGGATTATCTAATTAAATTAAAGAATTAATTTAATCCTAATCCATATCCCTTCTAGATTAAAAAATATAGGGATAGGATAATTTCCTTATTTTTCTCAACCAAATAACTAGATTTAATATTTATCTATTAATTAACTATTAACTAATTTATTAAATCTAGTAGGGATTATCTAATTAAATTAAACAATTAACGTAATCCTAATCCATATTCCTTCTAGATTTCAAAAATATGGGGATAGGATAATTTCCTTATTTTTCTCATTTATCCGATAAGGCAACTATTATCCAAAACAAAGAAACCCTAATCTTTATAACATATCTTGAAATTTCAAGGGGAGGAGGCTAGGGTTTTGGAAACCCTAACCATAATTTCGACTAGGGTTTATGGAGGCTAGGGTTTTCGAAAACCCTTTGCACCAAAACACTAAAATCGAAAATTTTGGCCTTTAGGGTTTAATGGTTATAAACCCTAATTTGCAATTAAACTATTATAACAATTCAATTTAAAACAACAATGGCTCTGATACCACTGATGGGTTTTAGGTAAAACAAATAAACTAGAAAACAATTCCTAAGTTCACATGCAACCTACTTTGGATCTATGTTTTAACTATTGAACATACAACTTTGAATTGCAAAACAAGAACCCTAGAGGAGAGAGGCTATTTTCGAAATTTAAAAACTAGGGTTTAGGAATTACATACCTTTCAATTGTTATAGTAAACAATTAATAATTCCCTTGATCTTGATCTTGATCTTCTTGGAAGCTTAGCACCACAAGTGTAATGCCTCTAATGGAATCACACCCAAACTAGCAAAAAGGAAACTAGAAGGAGAGAGAGAGAGAGGGAGTATGCCATTTCAGCCCTAGGGTTTCTTCCAAAAGAAGGAGTGGCCAAAATGTGAACCAGGAGGTTCCTTATATAGCTGAGGGATCTAGGGTTTAGGGAAAACCCTAATGCTCCTTTGCTTAGGGCCTAAGCAAACCCAAGGCCTTATCCAAGCCCCCTTTGATGAAATCCTTAGGGTTTCCCCTATAGATTTCGTCCACCTCCTTCCAAGGAGGTTCTAGAGCCTTCCACTCAACTATATGATAACTGCAAACTAGTCCCTACACTTCATAATTAATACTTTTAACCCCAAAATTAATTCTGATTAATTTCTGGCTAACTATTAATTAAATCTTATGATTTCTAATCAATATATTATTTTCATAACATATTAATAAATCATTTATATTAATTTATTAATCTCTTAATAAATTAATATCTCTCCTTTCATAATTTCCTTGTCTGGTTGCTAGGTTTGAGGGAAACACAAAAGGACTGTGCTGCTATCAATTCAAGTACATACTAATTATAGTTATGGGCTTAGACACCTAATCCAACATAATAAAAGTTGGAAAAATATCGTTGTGGATATGTGGATGCCACCTGGGTATTTCATTAAAAGAAAGGGAAAATGACTTGATAGGGTAAGATACTTTTTGAAATGTACACATTTAGTCCTTATTCTTTTTTTTTTTGTAAAATAAACCCTTCCACGTCAACAAACTTGTAGAATCCGGTGAAAAGGACCTAATGTGTACATATTAATAAAGTATAAGGGTTTATTTTACAAGAAAAAAAAGAATAAGGACTAAATGTGTACATTTCAAAAAGTATCTTACCCTATCAAGTCGTTATCCCATAGTCCAACCTATACCCAAAGCATCTCCCACCAGTCATATGATCTCAAGATTTTCTCCTACGATAGCTGATACTGAAGTCCCAAAACATTTCCAAACTCCAATCATGAAACCTTCCGATGAGACTATGGATCCTGAAGAACTTGTGGCACAATATAAAGAAAGAATGAAGATCATCCCCATTCCCTTTCATTTGAAGGAAGCTTGCCTGTGCAAGACTTTTGGTTCGACCCTCACAAAATCATGCTTAACATGGCTACTTAGTTTTCCACTTAATTGTATTACTTCATTTGCACATTTAGTGAATCTTCTTAACAATCAATTTTCTTGTAGAAGAAATTTCAAGAAGATCACTAGTGATCTTTATCGAGTAATCCAAGATCCTAAGGAATCCATTTGGGACTTTGTAAACCAGTTCGGCAGGGAAGCATTGACTATCCCTAACATTGATATGGTGACCACCGTAGAAGCTTTCAAAACGGATTTGAGGAAAGACTCTTTCTTATGAAGCCCTTGTAATGACCCCATGTGAAAGGATGGATGAAGTTAGGAGCAAAGCATTAAGGTTCATTAGGCTAGAAGAGGATAAAAGGATCTAGAAGAGGAACAACCCTCCTAACTCATACGACAACCCTAATAGGAAGGCTGACTCCTCGGTCCAAAGATTGCATAACTCAAAACCTTGTTCCAAAACTGACCATTACAGGGTTAATACCCTTGAGGATGAATGGGAGGGAGACAATTTTCCTAAGATCACTAACTATTGTTTTTCTATGAATGTTTCAGGTATAATCTATGCCATTCAGGATCTCAGCGACAAAGCAAGGTGGTCAAAGAAAGGAGAAAATTCCACTGGGTTCAAGGATAAGTCTAAGTGAAACATCCCAAAATTACAGTCCAAAAATTTCATTTTTAATTATCAAATAAACCATAATCATTTCATCCAAAAACATGCGTCATTGTATCAAATCAAAGTATCATATCAAAACACATTTCAAAATATCAGAGTAAAACATCCCAAACTAAACGAATAGTGTGTGCACTGCAGTCATCCTGAGCTCTTCTACTTGCTACCGAAAGTACTTGAAACCAAAACTGAAAACTGTAAGCATGAAACTTAGTGAGTCTCCCCAAAATACCACATACCATACATATAATCATACTACTAGGAGATACGAGCCTTGCCCACACTCTGGGAGATATGGGTCCCGCCCATACACTGCGAACTAGGAGATACGGGCCCCACCCACACTCCGCCAACTTTGAGATACGAGACCCGCCCAAACTCGACTAACTATGAGATACGGGCCCCGCCTACACTCAGTTACTAAGCAGGCATACGAGTATCACAGATATAACAATTATAATCAAGTCTATCATTCAATCCTATATCCATAATGCTATGATATACGGTCCCCATCCACAATCAGTTACTAATCAATACACATAACTTATACGGGCCGAACTCGATGCCTTCGACCCATTTAAACTAGGAGAAAAAATCAACTCGCAAAGGTGACTGTGAAATCTCGTGGTAAGGAAACTCTAACGGCTGCTCTAATGACTCCCTGACTATCATTATCACAATAACACTAGTCAAAATTCAATAATCCTTCTTAGGGTAAAATGACCATTTTACCCCTAGTCAAATTCAACATTCTGGTTTAAGTCAACATTCTGGGTTGACTCAACTCGCCGAGTTGACCCATCAACTTGTCGAGTTCCATAAACTAGAAACCCTGAAATCATGATCCAACTCGTCGAGTTATTCACGAATTCGTCGAGTTCTCCTATCATCATAATCGCAACTTTCGTATACCACTCATCGAGTCCATCCTGAAATCGTTGAGTTTTTCCTTCTATAGGGTCGGGGCATTTCGACCCAACTCGTCGACTTCCTTTATGGACTCGATGAGTTGTTCAGTCTGTTAAGCCATCTTAATAGATTAAGACCTTTCTTGCAGATCTAATCTCCATACTTCATATGAAGGTTGCAGAAATCTCTCGACGGTAGCTCGGCGGTCGACCAGGGTCAAGGGATTAATCGGCTAGGCGGAGATTAATCGGGGACCACTATTATTAATAAATTATTAAAAAATTACTAAATATAACATTAATCCTAAGAATATGGGTTCAAAATACCAATAACTATCCAAATCTTTAACTTCTTAAATTAACCCTTTACGAAAGTTATATTGTTGTAAAAAAGAATCAATAAATCTAGAACCAATCTCACACACTTCCAAGATAACATAAAACTGAACTCAAAGTACCAGTAACAATCCAAAATTTTAACTCTTTTACTTGGCCCTATAATACTTGTTTTAAGAGTACATAACAATAATAGAAACTCTTAACACTTCACCTCCTTCAACCCAACACCAAAGTACAAGAATGTTGGATCAATTTCACCTTCTTTGTAATAAGCAAACACAATGTTGCTATCATCATGCATACTCTCTCCAACAAAACTACACATAAGTATAAATAACATTAACACCAAGTTTTTGAACAACATGTAAAAATGTGGACTCCGTTCATAAATGGAAACTTAGAGCAAATTTTTTTTTACAATTGAAGGTCACTGAGCTTTGAGAGGAGGTACTTTGTTGCTGCTTCAATTGTGAAAATGGAAATGTATCTAAATTCTATTTGGGACAAAAATCATTTGCAATTAGTTGAGGATGAGATTGAGTATAAGATAATACATCCCTTTCATTCACCAAAATTTTCCTAATTTGATAATTTCCAATCTCACACATTGAAATCGTCAACTAAATGTTTTCAATAAATTCTTTAAGCAAGAATCGTGCATGAGTTGATGCAAATCATCAATTTGTAAATGTAGCTCCTGGATTGTTAAGTATCAATCTGATTTGATGTTAAATGAATTACATTAGGTCAAGTATCAATATCAATCTAGATGCATATGATTCGTCAGGGAAAAAGAAACAATTGAAATTGAATCATAGAAATGATGAAGTTTTGAGGAATTAAACCATTGATGTGATTCCCTGTGAGAATCAAGACCTGTAAATTTAGACCAAAGGCGCTATGTCGTGAGTGAAGAACTAACATGCGAGCTTTGTGTCGACGAAAAATGGAGGTTCGAGTCGACGTGATTTCTGCCAACTACTCCAACTGCCACCTACATCCTCGCTAATCTGTGTCGCCGAATCAGGGAGAAGAAGAATCCTTTGTACACTCGAGTTGTGATGTGGGTTGGTAATGGAACTCAAATTCACCTTCGGAAAAATGAAATGCAAAATGGGGAAGAACGAGATGCAAAGTGGAGATATGAATCAGTTATAAGTTCATCCCCATCGCTAGTTGAAGCATTCTTTAGAGGAAAACTTATTCTATAAAAAGAGCTTGTATCTCTTAGAAAATTAAACCAAGCTATGTTGGCGAGCCAACTCCTTTGAGCTAGCGGGTTTTTGGTCCGATTATGAGTCTGATTTGGACCGAATTGGACCGGTTTTGACCGATATTGACCAATGCCGATTAGTTAACCCTCTAGCACCTATTCGTAGGCGGTTGGAGGCTGCCAAGCACCTAGGCACTGATTAATCGGTTGCCTAGACCGATATTTACAACACTGCTTCATATACACCCTAAAACTGTCATTTTAAGGGTAAAGTTTCCAACTTTACCCATTAATAACCTTCCTTAATGGGTTTAGCTCAAACACTAACTTTTTAAGACCAAGATCATGATCCAGAAGCCATTAACACTTCAAGCCTTAGCATATAAACTGAGATCTAGACCCTACACACTACATGAATAAGTAAAGTCTCTGATTTTCCCTCCATGCATGGCCTTTTGGAGATTAAAAGGCCAAAATGACACCCTAAAGCTTGCATGGGGCTTCAATAGCCATAAAGTTTGCACCTTTATGCCATGAAAGCCCTTCAAGGTCCTAGATTTGGAAGTATACTCACTTGGGACGTCCATTTCCAACGATCAAGGTAGTTGGACAAAAAACCCAGTAAAAGTGATAGAGAAGAGATCCAAGTAATCATTAAGCAAGTTTGAGACTTGTTTACCAGAAAATGCATTGAATAAAATGAATTTGCTGGATCTAATATCTCCTTTTTGAGTCTTCATGCTTCTTCTTCTTCCACATGCTTCACACACATGATTTCTCTAAAAAATGACTCATAAGCTAACACAATGCATTAGGGTTTCAAGATATAGGGTTTAGGACTTGGAGGCTATAAACGAGGCTTACTTTAGTGGTTAAGGCGTTTAAATATGGTGTAAAACCCTGAAAATTATGGTTTCACTCTGTCAGTCCTACTTGTTGAGTTGAGGCTCTCAACTTGTCGAGTAGACTCTACAACCGACATCAAATTTCCATTCCTACTCGACGAGTTTGGGGCCTACAACTCATCGAGTTTCTATACAAAAATGAATAAATCTTTAATTAAATACATACCAGGAACTAGGCATTACCATTCTCTCCCACTTGTTGTAGACTTCATCCTTAAATTCTACTACGTCAGGAAACAACTTCGGGTAGTGCTCCCTCATCTCCTCCTCAGGCTCTCAAGTCCATTCTGAGCCCTTGCGGTGTTGCCACTGCACCTTCACTAGTTCTACTCTCTTGTTCCTTAGCTCTTTGGTTTTTCATTTGAGAATGGCTACCGATCTCTCAATGTAGTTCAGGAAGTCATCAACCTGTATATCCTCTAAAGGCCCAAATGTGGAGTCATCCACTAAGCACTTCCACAGCTGGGAGACATAACAAGTGTTGTGGATCTAGCTAAGCTCTTCTGGAAGATCCAAACGGTAAGCAACCAGGCCCACCCGAGATAAAACCCTAAACGGACCGATGTACCTGGGGCCCAGCTTGCCCCGCTTTCTGAACCTAATGACACCTTTCCAAGGTGACACCATCAGAAGAACCATGTGTCCTACCTGAAGCTCCAAGTCTGAATGACGCTTGTCGAAATAGCTTTTCTGCCGACTCTGAGCAGTTTGAGCCTACTTCGGACCTACTGGATCCTCTCAATAGTCTTGAGTACTATCTTATTACTCCTCATGACTCTCTGACCAACCTTGCCCCAATAGATTGGGGTCATACACTTCCTCCAATAGAGAATCTCAAAGGGAGGTCGGTCTATGCTAGCATGGTAGCTGTTGTTATATGAAAATTCCGCTTATGGAAGATACGTATCCCAAATACCTCCAAAATAGATACACATGCACACAACATGTCCTCTAGAGTCTGAATCGTCCTCTCACTCTGCTAGTTAATCTGCGGGTGGAAAGCGGTACTGAAGTGAAGACGCGTACCCATCTCGTCGAGAAACCACTTCCAAAATCTGGAAGTGAAACGAACATCTCGGTCTGACACAACCGAAACAGGCACTCCATGTCGTGCCACTACCTCACGTACATAGATCTAGGCCAGCTTCTCAGCCGATATACTCTCCTGGATCAAGATGAAGTCAGCACTCTTGGTCAACCGATCCACGATGACCCATATCGAATTTACTCCACGTGCGGTCCTGGGAAGCTTCGTGATAAAATCCATAGTGATATCTTCCCATTTCTACACGGGAATGTTTAACGACTGCATGTTTCCGTTTGGTCGCTGGTGTTCGGCTTTGACTCTCCTGCAAGTCAAGCACTGCTGTATGTACCATGCTACGTACCGCGTCATGCAGGTCCACCAATAATCAAGGCGAAGATCCCGATACATCTTTGTCGCCCAAGGATGGATGGAGAAACTCGACTTGTGAGCCTCATCCATTAGAACCTGGCGTACACCGCCCCAATACGGAACCCACACCCTTCCATGCAGGGTTAACAACCCACAACTATCATAATCAAATGAGGCCACCTGGCCTATGATCCGCTCACACTGTCGACGCTCCTCCTTTATACACTTGAACCGTACCTCTCAGATTTGCTCTAGCAATGGAGTAATCACTGTCATCCTTAGACATATGTCTCGAACCGAAGCCGCCACCGCCTTGAAGCTAACAACATCGGCCACCACATTGGCCTTCCTTGGGTGATAAATGATCTCACAGTTGTAATCCTTCACCACATCTAACCACCGGTGTTGCCTTATGTTCAGATTCGAATGATCCATGAAGTACCTTAAGCTCTAGTGATCCATGTAAATGGTGCAAAGAACCCCATATAGGTAATACCACCAAATCTTGAGGGTGAAAACTACAGCCCCAGCTCTAAATCATGCGTCGGGTAGTTCGCCTCGTGAGGCTTCGACTGCCTCAAAGCGTATGCTATCACGTGACCCCGTTGCATCAGCACTGCACCCATGCCCGTGATCGAAGCATCACAGTAAACCATGAAGTCATCGACGCCCTCCGGCATGGTCAGAATCGATGCCTCGCATAACCGCTGTCTAAGAGTCTCGAAGGTTGGCTGCTGCTCAGGCCCCTAGTGGTATGTCACTGACTTCTTGGTTAGTCAGGTTAAAGGAATAACGATCTTAAAGAAATCATGAATGAATATCTGATAGTAACATGCTAGCCCAAGAAAGCTCCAAATCTCAGTTGGAGACCTCGGAACCTCCCACTGCATCACGACCTCTATCTTGGACGGATCGACCAAAATACCCTTCTGTTTGACAAGGTACCCTAGAAACGACACCTCAAACAACTAGAAATCACACTTAGAGAACTTTGCAAAAAGTCTCTCCCTCCTCAGTGTCTCCAACACCTCCCTCAGGTGCTCCTCATGCTACTCCTGAGTCTTGGAATAAACCAAGATGCCATCGATGAAGACTATCATAGACTGGCCCAACATTGGTCTATACACGTGGTTCATGAGGTCCATGAACACGGAAAGAGCATCGGTGAGCCCAAACAATATCACCACAAACTCATAGCGACCATAGCGAGTCTGAAAGGCAGTCTTGGGCATGGCATCGTCCCCGACTCGCATCTAGTAATAACCCGATCGCAGATCAATCTTGGAGAACCAGGATGCACCCTGAAGTTGGTCAAATAAGTCATCAATCCTTGGGAGGGGTAACAGTTCTTCACTGTTACCTTATTCAGCTCCTGGTAATCTATGCACATCCAATGTGACCTGTCCTTCTTCTTTACAAACAGGATCGGGGCTCCTCATGCTAAACTGCTCGGTTTGATAAATCCCTTGTTTAACAACTCTTGTAGCTGAGTAGACAACTCCTGTATCTCAGGAGGAGCCATCCTATATGGTGCGATGGCAATAGTAGCCACACCAGGGACTAGGTCAATCCTAAACTCTACCTACCTCTCTAGAGGTACCCCAGGAAAATCCTCTGGAAACATGTTTGGGTACTCCCGTACGATCGGTACATCATCCATAGTTGCCTTACCCTGATCTCGGGTATCCATAACATTGGCGACATAATCTGCGCAACCCTGCTAAAGGTAGCGCCTCGCTCTCACTACTGAACATAAAGTCAGTCCATACTGTGGCCTCTCGCCATGAGTCACTAAAACTCTCCCACATGAGGTCCGAACCTATACAAGTTGCTGCTCGCAGTCGATCGCTGCCCCATTGGGACTCAACCAGTCCATACCCACTATAACCTTATTCCTTCGCAGGGGAATAGGGACTAAATCCACAGAAAATTGCTAATCGGACAACTGTAGTGTACATCCCCTATGGACCCTCACAACTCGTACCATCCTATCATCCGCTATCTCTAGATCAAGAGAACAGTCCAACTCCCCTAGATCTCTAGCAAATCGTTTGCTAAGCGCAAGCAATACAAAAGAGTGGGTAGCCCCCAAGTCAAATAGTACCAGAGCAGATATACAGTTCACAAAGAATGATCCTATAATGAAACACATAAACATAAGCAATAATCTATATATATATATATATATATATATATATATATATATATATATATATATATATATATATCAGGATAATATACATACCCGTCACGACGTCGGGTGCTGCATGTGCCTCCTCTGTGGTCAACTGGAAGGCTCTGCTCTTTGCCACTGGCACCTCTGCCCGGCCCTGACGACCATCGGTGATCATCAACGTAGCAGGAGCAGGCACCACAACCTGTCCTGCTACTGCTAAAATCGGATACTGGGACCTCTTGTGGCCCCTCTGATTGCACTGAAAGCAAATCAGATCAGATACAGCCAGGGCGGTGGTGGTAGTAGTACAGTCCCTGCTAACATGACCAGTTCGGCTGCACTTGAAGGAGCTCGAACTACCAGCCTTGGACGTCCCCTATGGACCCTCACAACTCGTACCATCCTATCATCCGCTATCTCTAGATCAAGAGAACAGTCCCTGCTAACAAACCCTCTATACCAAATGCCACATCTGGTTTCCTCTTCCTCTCCATCTCAAAATCAATCTCTCTGTCTCTCTCTCTCTCTAGTCCTGGCAATCATACCCTCCAGTGTCATTCAGCTGGATCGACTCACGAACTGTCGGATATTGCTCCTCAACATCTCATGATACCGGGCCTTTTTCAGTTGTCCAATTCCCAAGGTAAAAGACCAGTTTACCCTTTCCTCACTTGACCCAATAAGCAAAGCCCATCCCAATAGCTCCAAAATCCAAATATATCCCAAAATCCTAAATGGCACTCAAAACCCATTATGGTCCAAACCAAGAAGCCCCAATGCTAAACAATTACCCAAAGGTCAAATGACTATTGGCCCAACAAGGCCCAAACCCTAAAAGTCCAAATATGGCCCAAAACACTAAAGTCAACAATAGTCAAGTTGTTGAGTGCGCTCGACGTACTCAGACTTACACCTAGCATACTCCCTCCAGGGCCATTACGTACAATGTATGATCTAGGTATGCATAACGTACTCCACATACAACTAACCATTCTATTAATCACTTAATCGGTTAAGCCATTAAGCCAAACTCTCATATCTGATCCTAAATTGTGTTTTAACACGTAATGTTGGCAACGTTACACAATTTATGATGTAATGGGGGCCCAAAATAAAAAAAAAGAACCATAAGATCAACTCTAACTTATGTATGGGCCAAGATGACTCATCAAGATTGCATTTATGAACAATGGACCTCAAAAATGCCAAGATCAACGATCCCTATCTTCTGGAGTAGCTCGTACTCTCAATCTTGGCTTAAAGGACCTTAAAAAGTATAAAAAGAAGCCCTAACTAGATCTAACCAAATGTTCCATCAAGTTAAGAGCTTTATACCTCAAATAGATTGCAAAGTTGACGACGAGTCTGAATCTTCAAGCTCCAAACCCACCAAGGCTTCAACACCAAGCTTCATCTTCTTCAAAGGGTCCAAAAACACCTAAGGGCTACAACAAAGGCTCACAAACACTCACATGAAGGCTAGTATTTTGTTCTTAGGGTTTTGAGAGATGGAAGCTGGTCATAAGAACCGCCAAAGGCAACTTAAGGTGTTTAAATAGGGCACAAACCCAAAAAATCATTGTTTTTCCCAGCTGAGCATACACCTCATGTACTCCCATGTACGCCTAGCTTACGTGGGTGCCTCCACAATTATGCATTATGCCAGTACACCCAACGTACTCCTTGAGTACACCTAGTGTACTTGTCTAGGGCTAAAACCACCAATCTTCCAAAATCCATAAATTATTCATTCTATGTCTGATTTCTATGTTCTTTATATCCACAGAAAGGTAATGAGAGGTTCTACAATTCTATCATTTATCCTTGGCCTTAAAACTTCCTGAGCTTAAATCCAAATTTCATAAATGGCTCGAACTATCACTTTATGGTTATACCCTTGGACTCCAAAACACAGAGTAAACTCTCAGATCACCTAATCTTCGCTATCCACATCCAAGGGGTCTAAATATCTCCTTCCCCCAAGGCCCATATCATTACAATAATTGATATTCGAGTCAAGGCATCGAATTAGGAAACAATTCGAAAAAGGGTGTCACAACTCTCACCCACTTGAATTAGATTATGTCCTTGAAATCACATCCTTGCCATTCTCCTAAAACCCAAACGCTCCGGCCAACACCTCTTGATTTCCCCGAATTACCAGGAAGGTTGTCTCTTACCCTTAGAGACCTTCCAAGGCTCCGATCGAACCCTAACCTTGTCACAACTCACACTCCTAATGAATAAAAAATCATTTATCCTTTAAGTATCAAACCAGTATCAAACCAGCACCTCACTGGTATATTTCTTAAAGCCCCAAAACTTTGCCCGACTTCAACACAAGTAGGACCATCTCGAGCATAACAACTAGGACCCCATACTAAAATCCGAACTGAAATACGTCCTTTTGGTCTTCTACTATCCAACTGATACCTTAGACAAACAGATCACTTAACCATAAATTGACGATAAAACGCTCTTTTGACTATTAATACGAGTCCCGTCCATTTTCCAATTGGATAAATAATCCATATTCCGAAATCCAAAGATTTTACACTTGAATTTTATCCAAAGTATTCTGATTCCACGGTGACCTTTCACTAAACTGACATATAAAATCCCCAATCTACCACTAAAATTGACAGCCTCACTCTTAATCCAATCACTAGACTCTTACTGAGAGTCTAATAGATAAAGGTTACCCAAGCCTACACATCATACAAATACCAATCATTGACCGCAGAGTCGTCCTACTGCAAACGTAATCCAATAACTTACGCCAATCAATCTCTATCAGGTCTCACCCATACTATCTTAACTGTATGAGCCTCACCCACGGGTCTCACCTAATCGAGTGATGTACAGGAGTAACCTCGCCTCAGTTCCAACGATCCCCATATTCAACTAAGAGTAATCTTTTGAAGATATTGTCCACCTTGACCCAGGTTTGCACTGATCATTCCTTAGTTCCATGACCATTCCCAAAATGGCCTACCTCATTCTGGTGAATGCCACGATCCCATCAGAAACTTACAATACTTCCATACTGCCAAGGACCCAACCCATGGTTTTACAGTCCATCTACAAAACCAACCATAATCATTATAAGTCAAACCCTCTTCTGACTATATGCAATCAACAGTGTTCAGATTCGAATCCTGAACCCTAATCTGACATGTGTTGGATTAGGTGTCTAAGCCCGTAACTATAATATGTATGTACTTGAATTAATAGTGGCATGGTCCTTTTGGGTTGCCTTCACACATGCAGGTAGATTGGATGTTAATTGAGGAATAGAAAGAATTTATTAATTGATTGATAAATTGGAATAAATGATTTATTAATATGTTATGGAAATAATATATTAATTAGTAATCATATTATCATAAATTAATTTGGAATTAATTTTACGATTATATGAATTAATTATAAATACAGGGACTAAAAGTGTAATTATTCAACAGTTGACTAAAAGGGTCCAAAACATTCCTAAGGGAAGGATGGAAGAAATTGATAGTACATGTAAAATTATTCTAGAGTTTCTAGAATATCTTATCATATATGAATAATCAAAGGAGGTGGATAATTACCACATTTGAGATTAGGGTTATCCATAGCATCCTTGCTGCACTATAAATAAAACCCTTAAGACTATGAGTTTTGGCCACTCTTTGGAAGAAGCAATAGCCAAAAAATTTCTCTCCTCCTCTCTCATATCATTCTATTACATTGTGTGTTTGTGAGCCATTATAAGTGTTACACTTGTGACACTAAGTTCTCGAGATTCAAGATCTACAAGGGAATCATTGTTATTATGATATACCAATCAATGTATGTAACTAAACCCTAGTTGTATATAGATTTTGAAAATTATGTACACTTCCTAAGGTTTCTTCTTTTGTGTTCAAGTTTGCATGTTCAATTAGACAAAACCTAGATGCAAAGCATTAGGTTGCATGCACATATAAGAATTGTTATTAGGCTCAAAACTCATCAGTGGTATTAACGCTTAGGATTAGTTTTCTGTTGAATATGATAAAATTGTGAATTTTTCAAAGTAGAAGGGAACATAATCGTCCTTATATTCATGGAACTCGTCGATTTAGTCTTTGAACTCGACCAGTTGGTATGCAAATCGACAAGGTCATTGCCCAATTCGACGAGTTGCACTGTTAGATCCTAAATTTTTGGTTTTGATAATTGTCTCATGGATTGATTAGGTTATTAAACTTAATTTGTTTTAATTGTTTAAAATTGGATATTTTAGTTAGTAATTTTGTATCCTTATCATGAACCCATGATTGGGTTAAATGTTTTGATAAAGATAAAATTAATTTATTAATTTAATTATTAAAAAAAATTAAACCGAGTAATTTTTTGAGAAGTTTTTAAAAAATACATCCTTGGTTTTAAAATTTTAAGTTTAAATTAAATAGTTTAATTTTGATATTTTTTATATTTAGAACCCTAATATTTTAAACTTTTAAAATACACCTTATATATATATTGTAAAATTAAAAGTTTATATATATATATATATATATATATATATATATATATATATATATATATATATATATATATATATATATAAGAAAAGTTAGTCTTACCGTTAGTAGGCCTCTTTCACGAAGTTGGTCTATAAGTGGAGTTTAAGGAAGTAGCCTATAAAATGACTGTCATCGGATATCCACTCTTACCCACCACTCTTTTTTTTCTAGTGGAGGGTCGTTAGCGGAACGGGTTTGATAGAAAACTTAATTCTCATTAAAAAGTATAGTGAAATATATGAAGTAAATAAACGTTTTTATAAAATTCCCAATCTTAGTTACTTTAGGAAAATCTGAATTTGATGCTAATCCATAAAATTGCGTATTTCACTTTATAAAAGTAGTTAGTGGAGCGTGTGTGGTTAACCGTGACACTAATATGTACTAATAAGGCGTGGCAATGGGTAGCTTGTAAATTATAATTGAATAATGGAGTGTGTGTGGTTATCCGACACATTATTTAGATGATAAATGATGACACATTGAGTAGATGATAAATGACATCGAGTGTACCAAGATAATTTGCATGGTTATTCACAACTTGTTTGTGATCCTCGATATCACAGTCACAAATGGAAAGGGCATAATCGAGATTAAACATGCCATTGAATAGTTTAATGAATCTCAAAAGACTGAGTAATTTCATTTAAAACTTAATTCTCTTAAACTTTCGTTTTCGTGGTGGTGAAATTGGTAAATCATAATTTACCTACCTTTAAATAATTTGAAATTAGATTGTGGCATCCCTCTTCTAAATTGTGAATTATTTAGTTGGATCATAGCCTTAGTTTTTCATTTGGGTATTATGTTAAGGATTTTCTTATCTAATCAAATATTATCCTTTTTCTTTTTCAGATGTCAACTATAAACGATGCTTCCGACTCCTCCAACAACAACTCCAACCACTTCTCACTATTGAGCATCTGCTCGAAGGTCACCTTTAATGGTTCTAATTTCAATGATTGGATCCATAACATCAGAATGGCCTTGCACTTCGAGGAAAAGGAATACGTTCTCGAAAAGGAGCTGAACGAGATTGATGAAACTAAATCTACTCCTGAAGAAATTTCTGAATATAGGAGACACTGCAATGATGGTACCAAAGTGGGATGCATCATGGTGGCTAGTATGACTCCTGAGCTGTAAAGGTTCTATGAGGACTATTGGCATTATTAGATGTGCAAGGACTTGATTGAGAAGTACCATCAATGAGCCCGTCAAGAAAGGTACAAAATAGTCAAGTCACTCATAACTAGCAAGATGAAGGGTTGAGAGTTCGTTACGACCCAATTGCAACACATGTAACATTATGTGGATCGTCTTTTGAAGCTTAATGTTAAGTTCGATGACGAATTGGCTATTAACATAGTTTTGCACTCACTGCCTAGCTATTATGATCAGTTTGGTATGACTTATCATCTGAACAAGCAGGAAACTACATTGAGTAAACTCCAAAGCTTGCTGAGAACCACCGAGAGTGGGATAAAGGGAAAAAGTATTTCCCCCACCCCTGCTGCTGCTGCTCCCGAAAGGGACGAAGAGGAAAGCTCCCTTAAGACAGAACTAGAAGGGAAAGTCTCATCCCAGGTCATTAAGTAATGTCCCTAAGGGAAAATCTAGTTCTGAAGCTCCACTTGCCTCTGATATGAAGGAGGCTACTTTCTGTTATTGCCATGACTAAGGGCATTGGAGGAGAAGCTACGCCAAGTACTTGCAAGGCATAAAGGATGGCAAGGTTAAGCCAACCTCAGCAGGTATTTACACTATTCTATCTAAAAACTCATCACATTCGAAATCTTGGGTTCTTAATGTAGGGTGTGGTTTTCACATTTGCTCTGAGTTGCAAGGACTAAAAAGAAGTGAAGATATGGAGCATGGAAAGATGAACCTAATCATGGGCAATAAGAGATCATCGCCTGTTACCAAGATTGGTGTTTATTATTTAGTGCTTAGTAGTGGGTTATGTTTAGACTTAAATAATTGTTGCTACTGGTAAGAAATGACAAGAAATATTATTTCGTTTCATGGTTTATATAGACAAAGTTTTAGATATTATTTTGATGGTGAGAATGGTTCTATTCATGCTGATTATAATGGTGCATTTTATTTTGAAGAATTACCTTGTGATGACGTATATGAAACTGTGATGGTTGTAGACAATTTAGGAAATAGTGTGTTGTAGATTGATTCGTCTAATGGTTTAGACAAGGATGGAGGGTTGGAATCATTTGAAATAAGGTCAGATGATACATGCGAGTCTTGTTTACATGGAAAGATGAGTAAATCACCTTTCACGGGTTCATGTGATAGAGGAGAGGGATTGTTGGAACTCATACACAGGGATATGTGTGGGACCTTCCGATCCACCAAAAGGGATGCAAATTGATTTTATGTGACTTTTATCGATGATTTTAGTAGATATGGATATATACTTAATCAATCATAAGTCAAAAACCTTTGAAAAGTTCAAAGAGTTCAAACATGAAGTCGAAAATTGTCACACCCTCGAACCAGACGGCGGAAACGTCTTGGGGCTTGTGCGTGACTTCATCTTGTAATATCATCGTAATGTATATAATTGAAACAAGACAACACCATCATCATACATATTAAAATACAACCAATATTGTTTACATCAAGTATAGTATCATAAGTTACATGCCAAAATATTCAATGTATGATGATAACAAAATTCAACAAATTCCATATGTTCTTGTAGACCTTTCCACTTAACGATTCCCTAAGAATACAAGTTATTTTAAAAAGTCAACATATATAATGTTGGTGAGTTCATAAGGATGTTGAAATGAAAAGTTTTGTATTGTTAGTAAAACACCAGAAAATACGAAATTTTCTAAAAAAACTAGTTTGAACGTGATGTGTTAAAATCAAGTATTACTGCATGTGTGTTTTCTGTTTTTGGAATGTATATAAAGATGTAATCTGGTTAAAAATCTTGTATTTCCTGTTGTAAGTAAAAGGTATTATTTAAGTGTGTATTTCCCCAGAAAATCTTATATTTTCTGTTTATAAGAGTATTGTGGTCTAAACCCTAAGACCGAATATTTGTGTATGTATGTTTTCGTATCAACAAGATTTTATAGGTGTTTCTTAAAATTATGTTGGAGAGGATCCCTAGGTGATCCATTTTAACAATACCTGATTATGACGAATTCGCCTGTCGTGGCGTTTTCAGGCACCGACTTGGTTAAGGTAAGGTTTGTCACCCCAGACTAGACTAGAATAAAATTAGCGAACAACTTAGGTGTGGGGTGTCACCTTGTATAGATCTATACACAAAGTCTCGCTCTCCCTCCTGGAGACTCTCATTATAACCATAGGCTACGATCGTACACTCTAGAGGTGTCAACCGACATGTCTCACTAGATCCTTAACCGTGTTTACGCGAATATGGTATCATGTTATGTATAATGTTTTTCCAAGTACATTTTATGTTTGAAAATTCCCCAGAGTATGTATATGAATATACGAGGCCCAACGGACATGTAGGAGTTCCACTAAGGCCCAATAAACATGTAATGCGTAGTACAGGCCCAATAAGCATGTATATGGGCCACAAAGGACCAATAAGCATGTGTTGTATATTCAGGACCCAATAAGCATGTAAATTGACCCTTAAGGCCCAATAAACATGTAAGGCATAATATAGGCCCAATAAGCGTGTATATGGGCCACAAAGGCCCAATAAGCATGTGTTGTACATTCCATGCCCAATAAGCATGTAAATGGACCCTTAAGACCCCATAAACATGGAAGGTAGGTATTAGGCCCAATAAGCATGTATACGGACGCTTAAGGCCCAATAAGGATGTAATCAATGTATTTAGTCCGTTTGTTATTGCGTTGTTGGTTCTTGTTCCATTGTTTACCAAAATAACATAAAATCCTAGTTTTTGTAATAGTGATATTTTTTGCCCGATATCATGAAAATTGACATCTTCGGCCCAATTGTATATAAGTTGACATTTTTGGCCCAAGTAAATATAAATTGAAGTTTTCGGACCATTATAAAAATTTACAATTTCGGCCTATTTATATATATAATTTACATTTTCAACCCTTTTTAGATAAAAATGACATTTTCGGCCTAATTATATATATAATTTCCATTTTCAGCCCCTTTTAGATAAAAATGACATTTTTGGCCTATTTATACATATAATGTACATTTTCAGCCCTTTTTAGATAAAAATAACATTTCCGGCCCAAGTTTTGTAAAAATAACATTTTAGGCCCAAATCCAAATATAGTGACATTTTCAGCCCATAAAACCGTAAATTTACATTTTTGGCTCAAATTTGTGTTAAATAACAATTTAATCCATAAAATCATAAATTTACAATTTAAGCCCAAAGAAACCGTGAAGGCCCACATTAAGCTCCATTATACGAAATTTTACACCTTTGGCCCTTTTAAAACTATGATTATCATAAAGAACCATTTTTATGTATATATGACCCTTTTAGTCCATGAAAAACTGTAAGTTTCATAAAACACCATTCCTTTTTGTTTATTTGTCATAAATGGTCCCCTTACATGATTTTGTTTAGTTTTTCAACATCCTTAACATGCTTAACACTTTCATCATTATGGTAAGTTGTATAAAGTGTCTTAGTTTACATATATTGTCGAGATCTATGAAGTTCTTCACACAATCACAACATATAACTTAGAAAACACACATAAACTTGGACAAATACATACATCTAACTCGTAAGCAACTTGTATCCTCCTCCAACACAAAATAAAATTGAAACCAAGGGGGTATGAGCTCACATTGCTTTGATATTTTCGATTTTTGGTGATGAGATGAGGAGATCTTGACCCTATGTGTGTTCTTAAGATGATTTTCAATCTCTAAGATGTTCTAAGAGCATATATCATAAATAATGTGGGTTAATAAGAGATTTTAGGTGTAAACTTGAAGTTAAACTTCTTGAGCAAGAGTAGCTTACCAAAATGGATGAGTTTTTGATGAAGTTATCTTGAAACACCCACACAAACCCAAAAAACTTTGAAGAGAAAAGAAGAGTTCATGAAAGGATATTTGAGAGAGTTTAAAGGTGGTAATGTGTGTGTTTGTGGGTGCTCTCGACCGAGAGTAATAAGAGAAGAGAAAGGAGGATTTTGTTGGTCATTACATGGTGGATTAGAGAGTTTTAGCTTAGTTACATGTGAGATCAATTGCATGGATAACCTATATACATTAGTGAGGTGTCAATTCATTAATAAATCTTATTCTCTCTCTCTCTCTCTCTCTGTCTCTCTCTTTCTTTTAAACTGAGAATCCAGATGGAGGTGAAAAGAAAAAGATATGTTGTGCTAGTATTGATTATCAACCAAATTTATAGGGCCTAATAAGGAAGTTTTTGGCCCATTGGGCCCAGATGTGTGTTTACGGCCCAAAAGGGGTAAAAACCGGCCTATTAGCATCATTTATGTGGGTTTTGGCCCAATAAGGCCCATGAAAATTATATAAGACAGTTTAGGCCCATTATGGCCCAAATGCTATAGTTTAATGAATGTGGGTCATATTAGGGCCCAAATAAGGATTCTTAGCCGAAAATAATCAAGTTAAAGGTTTATTGGCCCATAGGCCCAATAAGAGGGTTTTGGTCTAATTAGATTTTGAACCGGGCGAATTAGGGTTACAAACCTAAAGTCGTGTGTATGAAATGTATTGAATTTGGTTATGGGCTTCTTAAGTGAGTTTGGATTAAATGCTTTGTTTTTGGAATGAACATTGGTACATAACATCAATTTCAGAATTTTAGTTATACAAGAGTTGATCACAAGAATACATAACTTCTTAGCCAAAAATGCTAGTTGTGACATCATCCCCTCGTTAGAGGGAATTTTGTCCCGAAATTCTTTCGAAAGGTAGGATGATGAATGAGAGAATAAGTGAGGGTAATTTTGCTTCATCTGGTCTTCATGTTCCCATATGAATTCTAGTCCACATTTAGCGTTCCATCGAACCTTCAGAATCGGAATGCAGCTTTGTTTTGTATGCTTTACCTCCGTATCCATTATCTCGACTTGTTCTTCGATGAACATGAGATTCTCGTTTATTTCGATCTCTTCTAGAGGAATCACAAGAGTTTCATCTGATAAACACTTCTTTAAATTCAAGATGTGGAACACGGGGTGTACATTGTTGAGCTCCGCAGGTAACTGCAACTTATAAGCCACTACACCTATTCAGGCAAGAATTTCGAATGGCCCAATATATCATGGATTTAGTTTTTCCCGCTTCCCAAAACGGATCATCCCTTTCCAGGTAGAGACTTTCAATAGCACCCAATCTCCTACTTCAAATTATAGAGGTTTTCGTCGATTGCCAACGTAACTCTTTTGCCGGTCATGCGACGCTTGGTGTCGAGATTTGATTTGGATTATCTTTTCGATAGTCTCTCGAATGATTTATGGTCCTGTAAGGGTGCTATCCAATGATTGCCCTTTTGCTAGCTGGGTGTCATCCACCTCAGCCCAACAGAGAGGCGATCTACATTTGTGACCATATAAGGCCTCAAAAGGAGCAACCTTTATACTTGTGTGATAGCTGTTGTTGTACAAGAATTCAATCAAGGGAAAGTGGGTATCCCATGACATGTCGAAATCAATCACACAAACTCATAGCATGTATTCGAGTGTTTGGATGGTTCGTTCGCTTTGGCCATCGGTTTGAGGGTGGTATGCAGTGCTCATATCTAGCTGTGTTCCCATTGCCATCAAAAGCGATTGTCAAAATCATGAAGTAAATATACTATCTCGATCTAAGATAATAGACATTGGCACCCCATGAAGTCTTACGATTCCTTTGATGTAGACTCGCATCAACCTTTCCATCTTCTAAGATTCTTTTACTGGCAGGAAATGAGCAGACTTTGTTAACGTATCGATAATTACCCATATAGCATCCAACACGTCATATGTCTTTGGTAATTCGGTCACAAATTCCACAGTAATCCTTTACCATTTCCACTCGGCTATTATTGGCTGTTGTAATAGTCCAGAGGGCTTTTGGTATTCCACTTTCTCCTTGGCGCAAGTGAGACACTTGCCCACGTAAGTGGCTATCACTTCCTTCATATTTGGCCACAAATAATATTGTTTAATGTCTAGGTACATCTTATCCGAACCCGGATGGACGGAATATCACGTCTTGTGGGCTTCCTTCATGATTACTCTTTTGAATCCCCCAAATTTAGGGACCCGGAATCTGTTCATGAAATAATAATCTACGTTCTCCTTGGTTTGAAGGCTCTTATCCATCCCACACAGTGTTTCATTTGCAACGTTCTCCGGTTTCAAAGCATCTATTTGAGCTTCCTTGATCGGCGAGGTTAGGTGCGATTGGATGGTTATATATAGGGTTTTCACTCGGCGACTTGAGTATTCCTTTCTGCTCAGGTCATTGGCTACTACGTTAGGCTTGCCTGGGTGGTAATTGATCTCGCACTCGTAATCATTTAGCAGCTCAACCCATCTTTATTGTCTGATGTTTAACTCTTTTTGGTTTAGAATGTGCTAGAGGCTTTTGTGATCGGTGAAGATGGTGTACTTTATACCGTAGAGGTAGTGCCTCCAAATCTTTAGGGTGAAGTGATGGGTTTTGAGCATTCTAACACTTCCTAAGTGTACATGCAACCCTAATAACCTTGAATCTATGTTTTCTCTATATACATGCAAATTTCTTTTCAAGGTTATTTCCTAACTAGCATGGCATGGGAAATATATGAAACATAAAAACTAGTAGAAATGCATACCTTGTTGTTGCTTGGATTCCTTCAAGACTTTGTGAGCCTAGCACCCCAAATGTTGTGCCTCTAATGCTTCACACAACACCACAAAACTTGGAATAACTTGAGAGAATACTTCTAGCACTCAAAATCGGTTATGCCCCCTCTAGTAACACTAGGTCACGATTTTGCTAGCCAAAGGGTTCCTTTTATAGTGGTGTCACAATTAGGGTTTCATTAAGAAGACCCATAATTGTCATGACTCTTCATTTCTCATGACCCATGGGTTTGTATCTCCCATGGACTATCCATGGAGCTCCAAATGGTTACATCCATAACCCATAAACCATGGATCATTAATCCACGATAAAAGAATTGATCATTGTCATAATCAACCCTATCTATTTAATTAGTCTCACTTTGATCACCAAATTAATACTAGATTAATACTTGATCAATACTAATTAAATAACACTATTATTAATATATTAGAACTTATAATATATTAATAATCATAAGTGCCATATTCTCTCATTTAGTCTATCCAAGTATTGCAATGCCATGCAACCCAAATGGACCATGTCGGGTCGGATCAAGTACATACCAAATAAAGTTATGGACTTAGACACTATATCCAACAGTCTCCCACTTGGATAAGTATAATAACTATATTTGCAAATATGACTTCAAAATCCGACTAGCAATCGTAGATCTTTCAAAGTCTCTTGGAACTGAGATGATGATGATACGCCATTTAAGATAAGTGATCATATAATCCTCTGCTCTCATGATATCAGCCGGACAAACACATGGAACATGGTCTTACTTATTGTCCAACATTTGTTTCTCGATCTCTGATTTGTTTCGACATAGAACTAAATTGAACACATCAATTAGGTTCTGACCGGGCCCGGTACATAGGTCAAAACCAAATCATCGAGGGGCCCAAATATCGCTTCTATTTCTAGATGGAACATATAAACTTCGACTGATATGCTTGTACTAACTATTTGTTGAATTACTCACAAAGGCATGTTTTATAACATCGAGTTACCAATGCGTTTTTGTACAATCAATGAATAACCAACTCATAGTCAACAACTCATATCTCTAGGTTTGAAGATTTATATGATATTACCGTCTCACGATCACTCGAGATAAATTCCATGAAGTGATGCAAGTGAGCGTGGGTTGACTCCAATACTCATCCCTTATGAGTACTCATGAATGTTGTAGCAACCATTACATTGTCTAAATCACTTTGGACAAATCATACAAGCCAAATTCATGACAGTCTTGAATCAATACTTACTTCCAAAGTTTGACCGACTGTGGATGGTTTGAATAATAACATGATTATTCTAGAAGTAAAAACATGCAAAATTGAAACATAGTAAACAATCAACACAAGATAGTAACACCTTACTCATAAATAAATAACAACTTTTATTTATCATCAAATGTCAATTACATTTTACGAGTTTCGGGAATCTAATTATTGAAACTAATATCATCCTTCAGCCCAATGCGCCTTGCATGCTGTAAATGCTTAACCTTGCTCAGTCCCTTCGTGAGGGGATCTTCCGGGTTCTCATCTGATGATACCCTCTTTGCCACGAGGAGTCCTTCTTCTATTCTATGTCTGATGAAATGGTATTTTCTGTCAATGTGCCTAGATCTCCCGTGATCTCTTGGTTTTTTCGCCAAAGCAACCGCACTTTCAATGTCACAGAAAATTTCCATTGGCTCCTTTATAGCTAGCACAACTCCAAGGTCTCCGATGAAGTTCCTTAGCCATATCGCCTCTTTTGCTGCCTCGCTTGCTGCTATGTACTCTAATTCACAAGTCGAATCAGCTACTGTCTCCTACTTGGAACTTTTCCAAGTTATTGCTCCTCCATTTAGGATAAAGACCCAGCCTGACTGAGAGCGGAAATTATCCCTATCAGTTTGAAAGCTAGCATCACTATATCCTTCCACTCTCAAGTCATCACTGCCTCTTTGGGTAAGGACCCAGTCCTTAGTTCTCCGCAAATACTTGAGAATGTTCTTTATTGCTGTCCAGTGTGCCTTGCCAGGGTTCCCTTGATATCTACTGACCATGCTCAAAGCAAATGCCACATCAGGGCGAGAACAAGTCATAGCATACTTGATCGAGCCCACAGCGGAAGCATATGGTATCTGACTCATTTCAGCTATCTCAGCCTCTGTACGGACTCTGAATCTTACTTAGCTTGGCATTACTCTGGATTGGTAATTCTCCTTTCATGGAATCTTGCATACTAAACCTCTTCAGTACCTTATCCACATAAGTACTGTGACTAGGGGTGTAAGTGAGCCGAGCTACTCGTGAGCTACTCGGGATCGACTCGTTAAAAGCTCGACTCGAGATCGAATTAAACGAGCCCGATTTTATTATGAATGCAACACGTATACTTACTTAAATATTTTACTATTTAAAGTATAAACTCTTAGTCAGAGTATTTTTAATCCCTTATGTATTTATAGTTAGTATATCTTTTATGGGTTGATATACTTAATTCACTATAAACAATGCTCTGATACTAACCTGTCACACCCCAAAACCAGGAACGGCGGAAACATTCTGGGGCGGAGGTTATCACTAAAAATATGTAATGGGTAAATCATTGTAGTACTGTAGTTTTGTATTATAGGAACTACTGCTGTACTAACTACCTTAAACCGGATTTATATTAAGGTATAATGTGATAATTGCACCAAACTATCGACTGGTAACAACGACATACGAATGGTCGTAATAACAGAATGATGTTTGGCACCCGCGGATGTTATCACTAAAAATATGGAAGTACTTTTATGTCTATATATGTATAATTGATATATAACTAATATGGAAACAACCTTCGGATGGTCACCCGAAATCCCACCAGACCACATCCAAATCGAGAAAAAGGAAATAGAGCGGATGGCCTTTCTAAGCCCTTTAAACATTCCTTATATATCTATACATATATGGGCATGCAGTTTATAAGTAGTAAAAGCATATATAAGTTTTGTAAGACATTTGAAACAGAAATATTATTTTAAGAAAAGATCGACTTGATATCAATCTATAAAACAATTTGAAGGCATAAGTTTGATAAAACAGTTTAAGTATAAGGAAACATTTGTTTGAAACACAGTTGAAAATAAGTTTGAAAGGTAATGTACAGAGTAAGATGTACAGTGTAATAAGGATTTTAAAACATATAAAATGTTTATAAAAATCATTTGAAGGAAACTGTTTGGTAAAACGGCTAATGAGTAGACAAATCATTTGAATGCTGTATATTAATCAGATGTGATTGATGGAATAACTAGCATAATTCTACTTATTAATCACATGTGATTGATATAAGAAGTAGCATGGTTCTACTTGTATCCCCCCCATAAAACATTTAAAAATAGTTTAAAACATTAGTTAAGGGGTATGAACTCACCTGCAGTAAGTGACTGGAATCGAACGGACTGTTATCGTACAGAAGGATCGGACAAGTGCTTGGTGTCAAGTGAAGACTTAGACACACACAATGATCCTAATTAAATATGAAAACATATGTATATAAATAATTAGTGATTCAAACACTAATTATACAAGTAATAACATTTAAGCGCGAGGAAAACACTTTTGGTCAAGTGCTAGGAGGCTAATGGGTTGCAACAAAGGAGTGCAATGCCCCTAATGGGAGTTTAAGGTCTAATGACCATATTATTTGGAGTTTACGGCCCAGGGGAGTAAACTCCTGGCCGTAAACTCTCAACCAAGGCTTGAAATGGTGCTTAGAATTATTACAACTCTAGTGGTGAATTGTTTCAAGGCTATACAAGTGTTTGGGTACCATATTGACTCCTTTGGGGAGTTTACGGCCCAGAGACTACATTCCCTTGGAGTTTACGGCCGTAAACTCCCTTGGGAGGGTTTTTATGGTGTTTTCAAGTCTCAAACATTTCTAGGAACTAAACTAGGCTCTTGTAGTTGGCTTTAGAAGAGTTTATGGCACATTTGGCACCATTTTATGGAGTTTACGGCCTTAGAACCTTTTGGGCCGTAAAATCCCCCACTCTTGGTGTTCTAAGTGTTTTAACTAGTCCAAAACTCATTTTGGTACATGCCCAAATTGGTCTCTTGGCTTAAGGAAGGATTTAGGGTATCATTTGACCCCTTTTTAGGTGTTTACGGCCCAAGAGTTTGTCTTGGCCGTAAACTCCTTTTTCCTTGTGATTTCTTATGTTTGCTAGGCTATAAACACTTTAGGGTACTTGTCCTAATTTAATCTAAGCCTTAGGAAGTATTTCAAAGCATTTTGGCACTTAAAATTTGGAGTTTACGGCCTAAGAAGCTCCTTGGCCGTAAACTCCCTTCTAGCCATGATTCCTAATTGTTTTGTGGTATAAGGCATGAATTGGAGGCCCCTAGTTCGAGTTCCAAAGCTTTGAGGGTCACTAGAACCCTTTAGGACCTTAAAATGGGGTTTACTCCCCAAGAACGTTCTTGGGCGGTAGACTCCCGGATCTCACATATTTGGCATGTAATCTATGTTATTAAGCTTATAACAAGTATTATAAAACAACTAGAGAAGTATACTCATGATTTGGGATAAAAACCCGAAGATCCGTGAGAGAGAATTTGTCTTTTCTCTAATTGGAATTCAACTAATGAACCAATTTGGTTCAAAATTCTATTTATAGTCCTGAGATATTTTTGGCAGCAAATATTTTTATTCCTGGAACGAACTCTAATGTCCTAGAGTCTTGGAATAACAGTGTTGCACAAAACCCTAGTGCATCCACTCTCCTAATATTTCCTTAAGTGTAAAAATCCTGAAAACTGCCAAACTTATACTCGAAATCTGAGTTTTCATTGTAACTGTTCTACATCTATTGGCTTGATATGGTTTGTTCAGAATGGAAATTTCGGGTTGTCACATCATCCCCCTGTTGAAGGGAATTTCGTCCCGAAATTAGAATTTAGGCAAGGAAGTATGCACGAATGATCGAGTCGTGAGGAGGAAACTTCCTAATTGATTTGTTCTAGCGTACCTAAGTGAAATCGGGTTCTTGGTTGGCATTCCAACAAACCTTCACTAACTGGCAACGGGGTTGCTTCGTCCGCTTGACCTATCGGTCGAGGGTCACTACGGTTCTGATACGAAGGCGAGGATCTTGACGAGTGGACTTACAAGAGTCCTGACGAAAAGGTATGGTTTCACGATCGAGATGCGAAGAGTAGGATGTACGTTACTGAGTTAGCGGAGTAGGTCTAGTTTGTGCGAGGCGCAGGACCGATTCGGATAAGAATCTCGGAGGTCCTGTCTATCTTGGATTTAGCTTTCCACGCTTTACGAAGCGTATTAAGCCATTCCCAGAGTGAGTTATCCTAAAGAACTTGGTCACTCACTTGGAATTTCAAAGGTTCGTTTTCCTGCTTAACTTCCCAGTCAAAGGCCACCCCTTGCTGGGTCAAAGTCATATGGGTTTCTGTAGCTTGCGAGGAGTTCTGAATGAACTAAGGCGGTAGGTCGGTAAGACCTAGAATTTGGCGAAAGACTGCCGGCGTCTCTGGTGTCAATAAATGCCCAGCGGTTTTGACAAATTGAAAGAGTGCTCATAATTTCCCACATTACTAACAGTGTGTCATAGAAATTTGACTCTTCAATTTCAAAACTCATTTCTAGAGAACTTCGCTAAAGTTCCTCTGTAGGAAATGTTTCCCTGGGTTTTCTTCTTACTACGAGGGTAGATAAGTAAGTCATTACATGGAGAAATGACGAATTGATCCAAGTAAGAAAAACGCACCCTATTCATTTAGCTCATGAAAACTATGGGCGTATTGGGCCTATCCGAAGGGTATCACTACGGACTCGAAGTGTCCGCATCGAGTTCAGGAGATAGTCTTCCGGACATCTTTCCCTAACACTCGGACTGGTGATATTCGGATCTCAGGTCCATTCCTGAAAGTAATTCTTTCCTTGCGTTTGCTCAACCATTTCATCTATGCGAGGCAGAGATACGATTTCTATGAAAATCTTGACAGAGTCCTCGATATCCGAGGCACATACGTTGCAATCCGTCGATCTCTGGGAGAATATGACCGGGGTTCTCTAGGGTGAGAAACCTAGTCCTCTAATTCTATTTCTGTGTAGTTCGTTAAGTTGTCCGAACTGTTCTTGTATCTCCGTAGGTGTTTAAACTATAGGGCGATCTGTTTACGGGAGTCGTACTGGGTTCTAAGTTTGTTCACATGACGATGTGATTACTCGTAGGCTTAAGCAGTTCTCCGTCATGAAGTTCATATTAGAATTCATACATGGTTTCACAATCATAATTTCGGGTATACGAGTCGCATATAATTAAGGTTGAAAAGGTAGTCGAATAACTGATTCTTCTTGAAGCTCACATCCCATCGGGGAAAAAGAAGTTAAAGTGGAATCATCAATTCTAAACCTATAGAAGCTTGATTATATATCACTCTTATGTATACCATTCCTCAGTGATAGATCAATCGCATGAATCCTTGGATTAAACTTGACGTACTGCACGAGTGGTACTTCGGGGATTTCTTCGGAAAGAAAATAACTAAGAGGTACTCCTGGCATGAGTACTTCGGTGTTCTGATATGACGGCTTCGCTGGAAAAGTGATCTAGAAGAAAGAGATGTACGTATGAAGCTGTTTTCATGAAGAACAAATTGAATCGAGTCGTATGATGATGTCGGAATCATACTGAAACTTAAAGGCATTAGATTTGAACATAAGATGTTTACAGACAAAACACAACCGTGCAACCATGAACATAGTTATAGTACTTTAGATTTACCACAAGACTATTGCTGCGAATAAGATATACTACAAAAGACAAGTATACGCAGCACGAGAATTCCTATACAGACAGGATCTCGCAAAAGGTAAGACTCTAGTTGCACTAGTTCTAGATAGTTTATAAGTCTGTTACAACGAAACGTCTTAATTACATTAACGTGGTTTCAGGAGTGGGCTCTCCTGCAGCTGTGATCCTGAAAATCTTCCCATCAGCACCCGAGTTCTTTGTTATCGGGCAATCTTTCTTGAAGTGCCCAATTTCACCGCATTGGTGACATATCTGGACATCACCAATATTGGTGGTGGAAGTGAAGTGTCGAGTAGGAGTTATGGGGACACGGGTTCTTTCCTTGATTTCCTTCTTCGGGTAATCCTTCTTATAATGCCCAAACTCACCACAATTAAAGCAAACTAGGCTTTCCCCAGTGGTGGAGGTAGTTCTACAGAAACGAGCAATGTGCCCTATCTTGTTGCAATTATCACATTGCAAGAATCGGCACACTCCCTCGTGGTGGTAGTTGCACTGGTCGCACTTCGGGAGTGTTCCTTTGTATGGTCTGCTTGGTATGGGAACGGCAGGGGCTTCCACTTGCTGCTGTTGCATAGCCAGCCTTTGGAATTTCTTGCATTCTTTCTGGGCTTGACGCTTTCGTTTCTTGTTCTCTACTTTTCGGCTTTGCGAGCCTGTGGTTGTTACTGTTTGATGACCTCCTGGATGGATACCACAATTGGAAACTTCATTCCCATCAGCAGTATTGATTGTGCTGATAGCGCTACGGTGTGCAAGGACCGCGGTTACGACAGCCACTACGGCAGCTGTAACTGCTGTATGAAAGGTAGCGGCGTCCATAGTAAAAGCGAAGGTTTCCTTGTTCGACTGATTGCTTCCGGATGATGACATGATTCTGTAACACGAAAGGTAAGGATTTTGTGAGCGATTCTGGTTAACCCTGATGTACTTAGATTGTTCATGTAAAGAGTACGACTATGTTCTCGAAAGTTTGACCTGCATCCCTATGATGCAATCCTAGTACGGAATGGAAGTATGTTCGCGAAGGTTTGACCTACATCCCTATGATGCAGTCCTAGTAATGAGTAGAAGTAAGTTCGTAGAATGGTCTCAAATCGTTTGTTGTGCAAGCCAAGGTATCGTGGGTTAGTGAATAACAAGATCCAACCACTAAAAGAGACTTGGAAATGTCTCCGGATCTAACTTGCTATAGTCCAATGACTTGACCAAAGCATGATTCAGATAGACTCTAATGAAAGAATGATAAGGGTACTTGAATGAAGAATGACACAGAAGTTAGCCGGCTGTCAATACCTTTGATTTTCACGATGTAAAGATTCTAGAAAATGACCTTGTAAAGGTCTTACATCATATCCACAGAAGATAGTTCCTGACAGCATAAAGACCTAACTAAAGTACTTACGGTACAAGATAATTTTATAGAAAATGCCACATCAGTCATAGACAGAAAAATACGATTCCTCTTTATAAGGAAATAAAGTAAAGCGTCTACTACTGGCGACGGTCATCCCTCTGGTGAACTCTTAGTTCAGCCAATTGACGTTCCATGTCAAGTAGGTGTCTTTCGTACACCCTTTGGCGTACTCGGAGCTCTATGACTTCGGCTCGTGATTCAGCCAGTGCTTGCAGCAGGGTTTCATGGTTTCTCTCTAATCTCTCGTGAGCATCTTCTAGATGAATGGTGTAGAGGGTATGCATTCTAGCATAGGAGACTATTTCTATAATCTGATGTAGGGCTGTCCTGCCTTGAATCTCATTTCGGGTCAATCTGCAGACCAAGATTTGGCAAGACTTAATCTGCTAAGCCCCCCATTGCTCAAGTCGTAAAAGCTTCGGTCACCATCAAATGGCATAGACTAATCTTGTCCTTGGCTCCATGTTTCCAAGCATTCTACTCACTCAGGGTCGGGCCATGAAAAAAAAAACCGGACGAGGGTTAGGAATTGGAAAGGGAGCTGCTCGGGGTAGGTTCTCAACCTCTGTTTCGGAGTTAGCATCATACGAAAAGTATTCATCGTGGTGATCATTCAAGGGGATAGGATGATCATTCTCTGGTTCTTCTCCAAACCAACCAGCTATGACTTCATTCGGAAGATACTGGTTGCCGAGGGGATGGAGTCCAACTATGTTTTCTATGCGAGAATTTAGGGTAAGAGAATAATTATTAGACGAACTATCTAGATAATTATTTAGAAAACCTTCATTAGTTACATCGCTATTTGTGAAGTGCATACCAGCTATGTGTAATCTAAACAGGATAGACCCTCGAATAAGTGACCTTAATTCCAAATTCACACAGAATAGGGGTAAGGCAAAATTTCCACAAATTCTAAGTCTATAACATCCTAATTACATATGGCTTTAGTGTATCCACTTAGCAACTATCAACTTATTAATGAAGATCCCGTTTTAATTCTCAAGTATAAAGTACTTATAGTAACAACAAATACACCTATAGTATTCTAATTTTAATGTTATGTTCTATTGTTCTCATTGTGGTAGGGTTGGTAAGATTTTAGCATTGGTGCAACCACACAATTAAACTTAGGCACATGCTAGTCAACCCTCGGATAATATAGGCGATCAGGCTATATCTTCCCAGTTTTGACCATATGTCTCTAAGCCCACTTGTGTTGTCCAACAATCGTAATTCTTTTGTACTGTCCTAATGACACTGATTTTATTATGAATGCAAGCACGTATACTTACTTAAATATTTTACTATTTAAAGTATAAACTCTTAGTCAGAGTATTTTTAATCCCTTATGTATTTATAGTTAGTATATCTTTTATGGGTTGATATACTTAATTCACTATAAAAAATGCTCTGATACTAACCTGTCACACCCTAAAACCAGGAACGGCGGAAACATTCTGGGGCGGAGGATGTCATGTATAGTATCAACAACAATGTAAAGTAGTAAACAAGCAACAACATCATCCATTGCATTAATAATATAATTATTATACAAATGTGTTCTGTCAAATTTTGATAAACACTAAAGCATAAATCAAAATGAAAGATAAGTCTTGAACAAGCTCCATCTTCCTTTCTCCTTGCATCGGTACCTGTCTATGATGACGTGAGGATACAAGTAATTTTGAAAGCGAATATCAGCTTGGAAGCTGGTGAGATCATAAGTATTTACTGTCTTAATTTGTATGTAAGTATTTGTATGTAAGAATTTGTAAGTATATGTATTGTAAGTATTGAAAGTGTATATGAACGGTAAGTGTTTGAAAAACCCTAGAAATCCCTATGATTCCTACTAGTATAAGAAGGTGTCTCCTACTGAGACCTAACTGTTCTCAATATTCGTTTCTTGTAAGAGTGTGTAATTTTCCCAAGTGTAACTATTATTAACAAAATATAGTTTGTACATTAATGTTTAAGTGAGGTTATCACTAAAAATATGTAATGGGTAAATCATTGTAGTACTGTAGTTTTGTATTATAGGAACTACTGTTGTACTAACTACCTTAAACCGGATTTATATTAAGGTATAATGTGATAATTGCACCAAACTATCGACTGGTAACAACGACATACGAATGGTCGTAATAACGGAATGATGTTTGGCACCCGCAGACCTGCAGGTCTGGCTGTAGCTAGCAGCAAGGTGTAGGATAGTCAATCGAGTATAGATCTATACGCAAACTCACGCTCTCCGTCCAAGAGAATTCTGGCTACAACTCGGGCCATGACATTTAAGGCATGCTCCGATCCAGAGGATCACAATTGTTAATGTATTCTTGTATATATAGTGTAATGTTTCTCGTTCTAGTATAGTTGTATATGTTCTCCTCCTAGTATAGTTGTATATGTTCTCTTTCTAGTATAGTTGTATATGTTCTCCTCCTAGTATAGTTGTATATGTTCTCTTTCTAGTATAGTTGTATATGTTCTCCTCCTAGTATAGTTGTATATGTTCTCTTTCGAGTATAGTTGTATATGTTCTCGTAGTAATGTAATGTATAGACTCATGAATGAACTGACTCATTGATCTAGCAGTTGTAGTAGTACGATCCTGTGTTACCCCGATGGTAACTTACTATTGATGTGTATAGTACGCATGAATATGGAAGTACTTTTATGTCTATATATGTATAATTGATATATAACTAATATGGAAACAACCTTCGGACGGTCACCCGAAATCCCACCAGACCACATCCAAATCGAGAAAAAGGAAATAGGGCGGATGGCCTTCCTAAGCCCTTTAAACATTGCTTATATATCTATACATATATGGGCATGCCGTTTATAAGTAGTAAAAGCATATATAAGTTTTGTAAGACATTTGAAACAGAAATATTATTTTAAGAAAAGATCGACTTGATGTCAATCTATAAAACAATTTGAAGGCATAAGTTTGATAAAATAGTTTAAGTATAAGGAAACATTTGTTTGAAACGCAGTTGAAAATAAATTTGAACGGTAATGTACAGAGTAAGATGTACAGTGTAATAAGGATTTTAAAACATATAAAATGTTTATAAAAATTATTTGAAGGAAATTGTTTGGTAAAACGGCTAATGAGTAGCCAAATCATTTGAATGCTGTATATTAATCACATGTGATTGATGGAATAACTAGCATAATTCTACTTATTAATCACATGTGATTGATATAAGAAGTAGCATGGTTCTACTTGTATCCCCCCATAAAACATTTAAAAAGAGTTTAAAACATTAGTTAAGGGGTATGAACTCACCTGCAGTAAGTGACTGGAATTGAACGGACTGTTATCATACGGAAGGATCGGACAAGTGCTTGGTGTGAAGTGAAGACTTAGACACGCACAATGATCCTAATTACATATGAAAACATATGTATATAAATAATTAGTGATTAAAACACTAATTATACAAGTAATAACATTTAAGCGCGAGGAAAACACTTTTGGTCAAGTGCTAGGAGGCTAATGGGTTGCAACAAAGGAGTGCAATGCCCCTAATGGGAGTTTAAGGTCTAATGACCATATTCTTTGGAGTTTATGGCCTAGGGGAGTAAACTCCTGGCTGTAAACTCTCACCCAAGGCTTGAAATGGTGCTTAGAATTATTACAACTCTAGTGGTGAATTGTTTCAAGGCTATACAAGTGTTTTGGTACCATATTGACTCCTTTGGAGAGTTTACGGCCAAGAGACCACATTCCCTTGGAGTTTACGGCCGTAAACTCCCTTGGGAGGGTTTTTATGGTGTTTTCAAGTCTCAAACATTTCTAGGAACTAAACTAGGCTCTTGTAGTTGGCTTTAGAAGAGTTTATGGCACATTTGGCACCATTTTATGGAGTTTACGGCCTTAGAACCTTTTGGGCCGTAAACTCCCTCACTCTTGGTGTTCTAAGTGTTTTAACTAGTCCAAAACTCATTTTGGTACATGCCCAAATTGGTCTCCTGGCTTAAAGAAGGATTTAGGGTGTCATTTGACCCCTTTTTAGGTGTTTACGGCCCAAGAGTTTGTCTTGGCCGTAAACTCCTTTTTCCTTGTGATTTATTATGTTTGCTAGGCTATAAACACTTTAGGGTACTTGTCCTAATTTAATCTAAGCCTTAGGAAGTGTTTCAAAGAATTTTGGCACTTAAAACTTGGAGTTTACGGCCTAAGAAGCTCCTTGGCCGTAAACTCCCTTCTAGCCATGATTCCTAATTGTTTTGTGGTATAAGGCATGAATTGGAGGCCCCTAGTTCGAGTTCTAAAGCTTTGAGGGTCATTGGAACCCTTTAGGACCTTAAAATGGAGTTTACTCCCCAAGAACGTTCTTGGGTGGTAAACTCCCGGATCTCACATATTTTGCATGTAATCTATGTTATTAAGCTGATAACAAGTATTATAAAACAACTAGAGAAGTATACTCATGATTTGGGTTAAAAACCCGAAGATCCGTGAGAGAGAATTTGGCTTTTCTCTAATTGGAATTCAACTAATGAACCAATTTGGTTCAGAATTCTATTTATAGTCCTGAGATATTTTTGGCAGCAAATATTTTTATTCCTGGAACGTACTCTAATGTCCTAGAGTCTTGGAATAACAGTGTTTCACAAAACCCTAGTGTATCCACTCTCCTAATATTTTCTTAAGTGTAAAAATCCTGAAAACTGCCAAACTTATACTCGAAATCTGAGTTTTCACTGTAACTGTTCTATATTTATTGGCTTGATATGGTTTGTTTAGAATGGAAATTTCGGGTTGTCACATATATATATATATATATATATATATATATATATATATATATATATATATGTGTGTGTGTGTGTGTATATATATACATATATATATATATATATATATATATATATATATATATATATATATATATATATATATATATATATACGTAGAGGCTCGTTTAGGTTGGATTAGGAACACGAGCCCACTAAATTGTTCATGAGCCGAGCTCGAGCTTCATTTTAAGGCTCGAATCGAGCTCGAGCTTGGTCAGGCTCAGGCTCGGCTCGGCTCGTTTACACCCCTAACTTTGACTAAGTCCAGTTAGTCTCATACTCCTATCTCTCAATATCCTTATCCCTAGGATATAGGCAGCTTCCCCAAGGTCCTTCATAGCAAAAGACTTCCCAAGCCTGGCCTTAACCTCCTGCAAAGTTGGGATGTCGTTTCCTATGAGAATTATGTCATCCACATACAACACCAAGAAGCTAACTATGCTCCCACTAGCCCTGACATACACACAAGACTCATCCTCACTCTTAGAAATGCCAAACTCTTTGAATTTCTCATCAAAGCAAAGATTCCACCTGCAAGATGCTTGTTTCAATCCATAAATGGATTTTTCAAGCTTACACACTCTATTAGGGTATTTTGTATCGACAAAACCCTCTGGCTGAGCCATGTAAACATCCTCAGCCAACTTCCCATTAAGGAAAGCGGTTTTGACATCCATTTTCCATATTTCATAGTCATGAAATGTAACTATGGCTAACAACACTCTAATAGACTTAATCTTAGCTACTGGTGAGAAGGTCTCATCATAGTCAACTCCCGGAGTTTGAGTAAAGCCCTTCGCAACCAGTCGCGCTTTATAAGTGTGTACTTTCCCATCCATGTCGGTCTTCTTCTTGAAGATCCATTTGCACCCATCTGTCTTACGACCTGGTACATTGTCAACCAAGTTCCAAACTTGATTGTCATACATGGACTGAATCTCGCTGTCCATAGCCTCCTTCCATTTCGCAGACTCAGGGCCTGCCATGGCTTCCTTATAATTATTAGGTTCATCCAAATCTATCAGTGTACTATCACTGATAAATGTATCACCTTCAGTGGTGATGTGATAACCATAATAAAATTCAGGTGTGTTCCTCACCCTAGTGGAACGTCTTGGAGGTACAGACTCATCTATCGGCTCAACAGGAGTTTCCTCCTCAGGTTGGCTGACAGCATTTGAGGTTCCTTCACCACTTGACTCTTGAAGCTCTTTAAGGTTAATTTGCCTCCCACTGTCTCCTTGGCTTATGAATTCTCTCTCACGAAAGACTCCTCTTCTTGCTACAAAGACCACACTATCACTGGGTCTGTAGAAAAGGTAACCAAAGGATCTCTGTGGGTAGCCGATGAAAATACACCTCTCGCTTCGGGGCTCAAGCTTGTCATAAGTCTCACGCCTCACAAAAGCTTCACAACCCCAAATCTTGATGTGGTCCAAATTGGGCACTTTCCCAGTCCACATCTCGTGAGGTGTTTTGGCAACGTTTTTAGTAGGGACTAGATTAAGGATATGGGCGGCAGTCTCTAAGGCATACCCCCAGAAAGAGATTGGTAACAAAGCTCGACTCATCATGGAACGAACCATATCCAACAGGGTTCGATTGCGCCTCTCAGCTACACCATTCAACTGTGGTGTTTTGGGAGGTGTCAATTGTGAGACAATCCCACATTCCATAAGATAGTCAAGGAACTCAATGCTAAGATACTCTCCTCCCCGATCGGATTGGAGCATCTTGGTGTTCCTGCCCAATTGATTCTTAACTTCCTGCTTCAACTCTTTGAACTTTTCAAAGGTTTCTGACTTATACTTGATTAAGTAAATATATCCATATCTACTGTAATCGTCAGTAAAAGTCACATAATAACGATTAGCATCCCTTGTAGCAACTCTGAAGGGCCCACACACATCCGTGTGTACAAGGTCCAACAAACCTTCACCCCTATCACAAGTACCTGTGAAGGGTCACTTTGTCATTTTTCCAAGTAAACAAGATTCGCAACTATCATCTGACTTGAGGTCAAATGATTCCAAGACTCCAGCCTTTTGGAGTTGTCCTATGTGCTTCTTGTTAACATGTCCAAGACGACAATGCTATAAGGATGCTTTGTCCAAGCTATCAGAAGAATCAATATACAACACATTATTTCCTAAATTGTCTACAACATTCACAGCTTCATATACACCATCACAAGGTATTGCTTTAAACTAAAATACATCATTGTAATAAACATTAATAGCACCATTTTTATTATCAAATGAAAATGTAAAACCTTGTTTGTACAAGCCATGAAAAGAAATAATATTTCTCGCCATTTCAGGCGAGTAACAACGCTTATTCAAATCTAACATTAACCCATTATTAATAAATAAAGAATAAACTCCTATCTTGGTAACAGGTGATGCTTTCCTATTGCCTATGACTAAGTTTATCTTCCCGTGCTCCACTTGCTCACTTCTTCTTAGTGCCTGCAAATCAGTACAAATGTGAATACCACACCCTATATCAAGCACCCAAAAATTAGCATTAGATGAGTTGTTAGACAATATTGTGTAAATACCTGCATGGGTGGGTTTAACCTTCCCATCCTTTACATCTTGCAGATATTTGGCGCAGCTTCGCTTGAAGTGTCCCTTATCTTGGCAATAGAAGCACTGTGCTTCCTTTGGGTTCGAAGAAGGAGTAATGGGACCTTTCTTTGTCCAACTTGAAGAGGAACCATCAAGAGTCTTACCCTTGGTACCCTTTGAAGGGCTTTTCCTCTTCTTACCCTTCCCTTGCCCAATTGCAAGAACAGGGGTTGTTAAAGGAGTAGAAGTAGCAACCGCTTTACCCTTAAGGCCATTTTCAGCTGTCCTTAAGAGTCCTTGAAGTTTGCTAAGTGTGACTTCCTCCTTGTTCATATGATAAGTCATACGAAACTGATCATACCTTTGAGGTAAGGAATGGAGAATGATGTCAATCGCCAATTTCTCAGGGAAGTCAACATTAAGCTTTAGCAATCGGTCAACGAACCTCTGCATCTTCTGCAAGTGACCGGTGATGGATTCACCATCCTTCATCCTTGCGGTTATCATGGAGGAAATGATTTCATACCTCTCTTAACGCGCTCTTTAATGGTACCTTTCCATCAGATCTAGGTGCATCTCATAGGGGTAGAAATCTTCATAAGATTTTTAGAGTTCCGGAGTCATTGTGGCCATCATGATGCAGGACACCTTGGTGGCATCCTTTTCATGTGCAATGAACTCCGCAAGCTCTTCTGGAGTAGCAGTGGCTTCATTAACAACCTTAAGCTCCTTGTCAAGGACATATTCTTTGTCCTCATAGCGGGTAATCATCCTGATGTTTCTGATCCACTCATTAAAGTTGGATCCATCAAAGATGACCTTACCACACAAGTTCATTAGGGAAAAGGAGCCTGTCGGGTTTGAGCCAGCAGCGTTATTGGAAGACATCTGGAAAAAAAGGAAGATAAGTTTCATTACATTAAGAGTCCTTAATAAGTCACCCAAATGAAATATTAAGGCTATATCCAACTAACTATTTATAAGTGGAAGAGGGATGCCGTAATCCACACTATAAAATATTTGAAGGTAGGTAAATGACGATTTACCAATTTCCACCATAAGACGAAATATTTTATTATTAGGTTTTATTGGTTTTGAAACTCCTAGATCTTTTGAGATACATTGAACTTTTCAATGGCATGTTTGAATCTCGAATGTGCCCTCTCAAGTTTGTGACTGGGATGCCGAGGATCACAAACAAGGTGTGAATAACCATACAAATTGATTTGGTACCGTTAACAATATTACCTAATCGATGTGCCGGTTAACCACACACGCTCCACCGATCTATAATAAAGTCAAGTTACCCTTTGCTACTCTTACTAGTCCATGTTAGTGTGCCAGTTAACCACACACGCTCCACTAACGACTTGGTAAGGTACTGTCACAACTAGAAATTTTGTGTCTTGTAATCATTATACTCAAGTAAAATGTAGATGCAAAAACTTAAGAGCATGTATGATGCTTACTCTATGACAACAAAACTTCAATCCAATACACCATAAAAGTACTACAAATAGTCAACAAGCAATTGGAAACCCTAGAAGTTCTTGTTAGGTCCATTTGGGGCTAGGACTTCCTTATTGGACTCATTGGACCAATAAGCTTCCAATTTGACTATCATGGGATTAGAACCTTTAAATGGGCTACAATTGGACCCACATTCATTTATTTCAACATTTTGGGACATATTGGGCCTAGAATGAAATAAATTAAATATTATGAACCATAATTAACCTAAACTAGCCCAACAAAGTATAAAAATCATATTTATATTTTTTTAGGCCAAAAATCATCCAACCTAACTATAATATGGGCTTAGGGGCATTAAAGCCCAATAATCTCCTTTTTCTTTCCAAAATCTCGGCCCAAATCCAAGAAGTGAAGAGTTGACTTAAGCCTTGCCACCTCACTTATACCTGACATACCTCCATGCATGGACCAACATGCATATAGGATTGTCAACTCAACTCTCTCTCTCTTCTCTTCTTCTTGATCTCGGCCGAAAGCACCCACACACACACACTTCCATCACTTTTTACTTAACGAACACTCTCAAGAACACCCTCACCTCTCTTCACTAAATTTTTGAGATTTAAGGGCATTTCAAGGAGATTTTTCACAAGAATCACCATCCAAGGTAAGTTTATACTTAAATCTATGATCTAGGTTCCTTGATTTATCATACATCTCTTCTTAACTCATAAGAAATCATGATCTTGCATCCTAGAATCACCTCAAAGTCGAGATCTTCATCAAAGTGTGCTAGGGCCGAAAATCACCTCATTTTCTTCCATCTTTTCTCCAAAACCGAAACCACACCCAAAGGTGAGCTTCATACCCCCTATTTTTCGGTTTTTATAAGTTTTGTGGGGGGGGGGGGAATACAAGCAACTGTGTAGATCTATGAGTATATGTATGCTTTGTATGATTTCTATGTTTGTTTACATGTTCTTACGTGATTATGGTGTTGAAACTAGTCAATAAGTCCTTAAAATCGAGATTTGCATTAGGATGTATGAAACAAGTGTTAAACATATTATTACACACAAATCAATTCTAGAAAAATAACCAAGTTGGTTAATATGAACTCATTGGGCTAAAAATCCCATTTTTGGACTCAAAATGTTGAAAATATAAAGTTAAAGGGCCCAAAATGACAAAATACAAATTCTGATGGATGAAATGAGTCAAAACAGTTTCAATAAGGTATTTTTCTGGAAATATTCTCTTTGAATGATTTAATGTGAAATTTTTAAGCATAATGGGCCAAAAATGAATTTTTCGGCCCAATAAAGCCCAATATGCGAGATTTTCAAATTAGAGGGGCTGAAACTGTGATTTTCTGTAAAACAGGGGACTACTATTGCTCCAAGTCCATTTCAAGGGTTAAAAATGCTTTTCATATTTAAAAGGGACCAAAAATGCAAAAATTTTCTATTTTGGGCCAAAAGTGTAAAAACTGCGAACATAAGGGTTTCAGCCGAGAAAAATTTCATTTGGTGGACTAAAACTGTTTTTCAAATAACTTTGGGCTGAAAAATAACTTTTCTACAAGTTTTGATACTAAAGTGTCAAGAAAAATGGTTTGAGGACTAAAATAGAAATTTATTTTATACAAAGGGTTAAATGTGTAAATTATCCAAAAGAAAGGGGCTGCAATAATGAAACATCCTAATGTTTTAAATAATAAATCCTTCATGATGAAATACTAGCACCTCGACTATCGGCAAATTATAATACACCTTCAACACCAAAATCGTTATCAAACGAATTGATTCGGTCTCGAATCAATAGTGAATCCGAAATTACTAACACGACGAAACTTCAATACACACGCGGGAATTTCGGGAAGTCAATACACACGTGAGAATACACCAGACGTCGATACACCGTCTGTGGGCCCAAAAGTTTCAAATCGTGTTTGTTGGGCCTAGCTAGTCCAATGGCATGATCTTTAGGCCCGAAGGAAACTCGCTTATGCGTAGTTGGGTCTTGTATGACCTAATTTCGTGTAAAAGGACTTTTACAGGCTTTGTGCTGTTGGACCCCAAGGGCCTTCTGGTGCTGCTAGTAAAGTCGAGAATTCACCAAATGCGAGTCGGGCTAAGGGCCCTTCGCATTCACGATAGCCTTGAACGACTTACGGAAAATATCGGGGCTTCGCACCCTCTTTTCCTCCTCAGTTGTGGGACTACATGAAGTCCGGGTGTTTGGATTAAGTGAATAGTGCGAGCGACGCCAAAGGGAATCCTTTGTATGGTTGTAAACTAGTCATTTTCATTAATGTGTGTTTATAACAATTCACAATCCATAATTAATCCAACGTCACCGGGACTCAACGAATACACCTGTCGTAACGAAATAACAAGACATAAATCATTTGATGCAAAGTATTAGGAAAACATCGGGTTTTCCTAGGGTTTTCAATTAATACATCTACGGGTTACATACCGAGTTTTACAAATCGTACTTTTACATTTATAGAAACAAACAAGCATACTTACGAATCTTCACACTTTTTATACTAATTTCTTTTCAGAAAATATCGGATTTTCTGGTGATTTTCAAAACAATACAAACCACTATATTTCAAACATTACTTATGAACTCACCAACATTTCATATGTTGACGTTTTTCAAAATACTTGTATTCTCAGGTAACAGGTAAACCGAAAAGGAAAAATGTACTCAGTAATGTCTTGCTGTCGTTTTAATTAGTACCGAACAATTTACTTTTGAGCATGTAATATTATGGATCAATGTACTGAATGTAAACGCTACCAGTTGTAATATTCCAATGCTTGGTATTGTATGATGTTATGTTTCATGTATATTCACTGTGATGGTATTCAATTTAGTCACAATAGCCCTCGGACGTTTCCGCCGTCTGGTTCGGGGGTGTGACAGGTTGGTATCAGAGCTCTGTTTATAGTGAACTAGCATATCTAACCATACATTGATATGCAACTATAAACCAAAAAAGGGACTTACATAACTCTGAACAAAACAAGTAAAACATAACAATAAAACAACCCTTCTTGCATTAGGAATAAGAACATAACGCCAAACCAAACAAGATAACACTAGTATCCTGGTTAATTTAGGACTGTTCTTAGTGGTATCAAGAAGCGGATGTAGCCTGATCAACTACATTCCCTCCAAGGTATAACTAACACATGTTCTGATGAGATCGCGAGCTAGGGAACCTAAAAACAAACCCCTTTATCACCAAAAGGAGAACGTCTGTTTAGTCTGCAATAGTGTAAGAGGCATAGGATAATATTAGTGAACTTTTACATGTTTTGCTATGTGTTGCGAATCTATGATTGTATGCTAAATGATAGAAGTACTTAAGTTCATGCCATACACCTAGTCAGTAGGACCACAACCTCACGGAAACCACGTACACTCAACATCATTCCGTTTCGTGACAAGAAGATGCCTCACCGACCTACTCGCGGAAACCCTGGACCAACCCCACCCAAAGTTGACTCCACTGCATTCCAGGCGGCCGTGTCTCCTGCGGTCACCGCAGCTATGGCACAACTTCACCAAGGGAATAACGGGGGAGGCAACGGGCAAGGGGCCGGGAGTTCGAACAACAGGATGAATCAAGGACCCACCAAAACATGTACCTACAAGGACTTTACAAATTCCAAACCACGAACTTTTAACGGCACTGGAGGAGTGATCACTCTGAAGCGATGGATCGAGAAGGTGGAATCGGTATTCGAGATATGCGATTGTCCTGAGCAGATGAAAGTGAAGTTCGCGGCCTGCACTTTTGTCGATCAAGCGCTCACCTGGTGGAATGGACATGTGGAAGCCATGACACTCCCTATAGCCAACTCCATGCCGTGGGCAGAGATGAAAGAAATGTTGATGGCTGAATACTGCCCACGAGGTGAGATTCAGAAAATGGAGTAAGAGCTGTGGAACCTCACTGTGCAGAATGCGAATATCGATGCCTACATATCGAGATTTAGTGAACTATCTCTGTTGTGCCCGGGTGTGATCACCTTAGAAGGAAACAAGATTGAGCGATTCATCTGGGGACTAACATCACCAATCCAAGGAAATGTGATAGCTGCAAACCCCGAAACATTTGACAGTGCAAAAAGATTGGCGAAGAAGCTGTATGACCATAACAACAAGAAGGGTGAGAAGCCAGCGGAGGCTGAAGGAAAGAAGGAAGGTGATGGCAAGAAAGGGAAGAACAACAAGAGGAAGGGGCGTCAGGGCCCCGAGACCTCTAAAAAGCAGCAGACAGTGGCAGTTAATGCTGTCACCGCACCGGTTCCAGCCACACCACATGCTCCAGCCTCAGCTGCTTCAAATGGTCCCAGACCTTATTCCGGTAATCTTCCCAAGTGCAACAAGTGCGGTTTCCATCACAATGGAGAATGCAAGGAGTTGCAGTGCACGAGTTGTAACCGAAGGAGACACACGGCGAAGTACTGCAGGACCTACCCTCCCCAGAACCAACAACAGGGAAACAGTAACAACAACAATCGCAACAACAACAACATCACTACCGGCGGCCACAATGCAGGGCCTAGCCACACCTATTATGGGTGTGTGAGGACCGGGCATTTCCGCCGAGACTGCCCTAACAACAACAATCCAGGAAATGGAGGAACAGGAAGGATGCTGACCATGGGTCAGGGAGAGACGATTCAGGACCCTGCTGTTGTTACCGGTACGTTTCCCCTAAACCACACCTATGCATCCATCCTATTTGACACCGGAGCGGAGCAAAGTTTCGTAAGCAATAAGTTTAAACATTTATTAAAACAACAGCCCTAGAAGCTAAATGAAACCTTTACGGTGGGAATGGCCAATGGGAAAACCGAATCCACTGGGGAAATCTACATCGGATGTACCCTAACCCTCAATCAACACGTCTTTCGAATAGACTTAATGCATGTATCAATTAGGAGTTTCGATGTGATTATTGGCATGGACTGGTTAAGCCCCCACCATGCTGAAATTATGTGACACGAGAAGGCCGTTCGCCTTCGCCTTCCTAATCACGAAACCCTAGTAATTTACGGAGACAAACCTAGCATGAACCTTTGCCTCGTCTCGTGCATCAAGGCGCAAGAACATCTACGAAAGAACAATTTGGCGTTCCTGGATCACATAGTGGATAAAATCAAGGAAGAGGTTAACGTTTAAGACATTCCCATAACATGTGAGTTCCCAAACGTGTTTCCTGAAGATCTTCTAAGAGTACCCCTAGAGAGACAAGTGGAGTTCCAAATTGACCTCGTTCCAGGAGCAACTCCTCTCGCTAAATCACCCTATCGGCTAGCTCCTGCTGAAATGCAGGAATTGTCCAGCCAACTCAGTGAACTCTTGGACAAGGGATTCATCCGCCCTAGTTACCTGCCATGGGGAGCTCCAGTCCTCTTTGTCAAAAAGAAGGACGGATCTTTTAGAATGTGCATCGATTACATAGAGTTAAATAAATTCACTGTTAGAAATCGCTACCCACTCCCACGAATCGATGATCTATTTGACCAGCTCCAAGGAGCTAGTTATTTTTCTAAGATAGATCTACGGTCCGGATACCACCAACTCAAAGTCCAGGAAGAGGATATTCCAAAAACTGCTTTCCGAACTCGCTACGGACATTATGAATTTGTCGTAATTCCCTTCGGTCTAACAAATGCCCCTGCCGCATTTATGGACTTGATGAACCGGATCTGTCAACCATTCCTCGACAACTTTGTCATCGTCTTCATTGATGACATTCTCGTCTATTGCTGAAGCGAAGAAGAGCATGGCCAACATCTCCGACAAATCCTAGAAACTCTGCGATCAGAAAAGCTATACACAAAACTCTCCAAGTGTGAGTTCTGGCTCCGGAGTGTGAACTTCCTAGGTCATGTAGTTGGCCAAGATGGAATTCATGTGGATCCCTCTAAGGTCAAAGCTGTTGAAGGATGGGCAATCCCGACAACACCCACGGAAATCCGTCAATTCTTGGGTCTAGCAGGCTACTATAGGAGATTTATTTAAAACTTCTCTAAGATCGCCAAACCAGTTACCTCGCTTACACAAAAGGGCGTACCATTCAAATGGACGGACAAACAAGAAGTCGCATTCTGATCCCTGAAACAAGCTCTCTGTAGTGCCCTGGTACTATCACTACCGGAGGAAACGGAAGATTTCGTGGTCTACTGTGACGCGTCAAATCAGGGCTTAGGTTGCGTTCTCATGCAGTGTGGAAGGGTGATAGCTTACGCATCCCGCCAACTAAAGACGCACGAAGTGAACTATACGACCCATGACCTAGAATTGGGAGCCGTGGTCTTTGCCCTAAAAATTTGGAGGCATTACCTTTACGGTACGAAGTGCACCATCTTCACAGACCACAAGAGTCTACAACATATCTTGAACCAGAAGGAGTTGAACATGAGGCAACGGAGATGGGTTGAATTACTAAACGATTATGAGTGTGAGATCAAGTACCACCCAGGCAAGGCCAACGTGGTAGCTGATGCATTAAGTCGGAAAGAGTACTCTAGTTGTCGTATGAAAACTCTCTCAATAACCATCCAATCTCACCTAGCCACTCAAATTGCAGTAGCCCAGTCAGAGGCCATGAAGACGGAAAATAGAGCAAGCGAAGCATTGCGCGGAATGGAGAAGAACCTTGAGGCAAAGGAGAATGGAGTATACTATTTCATGAACCGTCTTTGGGTCCCTAAGCTCGGAGGATTTAGGGAGGTAGTTATGAAGGAAGCCCATAAGATGCGATACTCCGTTCATCCCGGCTCAGACAAGATGTATTTGGATAATAAACAACACTATTGGTGGCCCAACATGAAGGCGGAAATTGCCACCTATGTTAGTAAGTGCCTTACGTGTGCTAAGGTAAAGGTGGAGTACCAGAAGCCCTCAGGGTTATTACAGCAACCGGTAATCCCTGAGTGGAAATGGGAGGGGATTTCTATGGATTTCGTGACCAAGCTACCCAAGACGTCGGATGCACTGGACACCATATGGGTAATAGTCGACCGACTGACGAAATCTGCCCATTTCCTGCCCATCAAGTAATCCTACAAGATGGAAAGATTGACACGTTTATACATTCGAGAAATCGTGAGACTCCATGGAGTACCAATGTCTAATATCTCGGATAGGGACAGTAGGTTCACTTCACGTTTTTGGCAATCTCTCCAGAAGGCACTGGGAACTCATCTCGACATGAGGACCGCTTATCATCCACAAACGGATGGTCAAAGTGAACGAAGCATTCAAACGCTCGAAGACATGCTCCGCGCATGTGTGATAGACTTTGGGAAGTCTTGGGATACCCACTTACCCTTAGTCGAATTCTCATATAACAACAGTTACCATTCGAGCATCAAGGTCGCTCCTTTCGAAGCACTATACGGGCGTAAGCGTAGATCACCGTTATGTTGGGCTGAGGTGGGTGATACCCAACTAGCAAAAACACATACATCGGACAAGGCGCTAACGGGACCGGAGATCATTCGTGAAGCCACAGAAAAGATCGTTCAAATCAGAGCTCGATTACAAGCATCGCGCGACCGACAAAACAGCTACGCCGATAAACGGCAAAAGCCCTTAGAATTTCAGGACGGGGATCGAGTACTGTTGAAAGTCTCACCCTGGAAAGGAGTTATTCGTTTTGGAAAACAGGGAAAACATAACCCACGATAGTGTACACCCCGTGTTCCATGTCTCTAATCTAAAGAAGTGTCTATCAGATGAAACAGTCGTCATTCCCCTTGACGAGATTGAAATCAACGAGAATCTCCTGTTCATTGAAGAACCGGTTGAAATCATGGACAGAGAGGTGAAGCGTACTAAGCAAAGTCGCATCCCGATCGTGAAAGTACGGTGGAACGCGAAGCGTGGGCCAGAATTCACATGGGAATGCGAAGACAAAATGAAACAAAAGTACCCTCACCTATTCTAACATTATCAAATCTAGCTTTCAAACAGAATTTCGGGACGAAATTCCCTCTAACGGGGGGATGATGTCACAACTAGAAATTTTGTGTCTTGTAATCACTACACTCAAGTAAAGTGTAGAATCAAAAACTTAAGAGCATGTATGATGCTTACTCTATGACAACAAAACTTCAATCCAATACACCATACAAGTACTACAAATAGTCAACAAGCAATTGGAAACCCTAGAAGTTCTTGTTAGGTCCATTTGGGGCTAGGACTTCCTTATTGGACTCATTGGACCAATAAGCTTCCAATTTGACTATCATGGGATTAGAACCTTTAAATGGGCTCCAATTGGACCCACTTTCATTTATTTCAACATTTTGGGCCATATTGGGCCTAGAATGAAATAAATTAAATATTATGAACCATAATTAACCTAAACTAGCCCAACAAAGTATAAAAATCATATTTATATTTTTTTAGGCCAAAAATCATCCAACCTAACTATAATATGGGCTTAGGGGCATTAAAGCCCAATAATCTCCTTTTTCTTTCAAAAATCTCGGCCCAAAGCCCAAATCCAAGAAGTGAAGAGTTGACTTAAGCCTTGCCACCTCACTTATACCTGACATACCTCCATGCATGGACCAACATGCATATAGGATTGTCAACTCAACTCTCTCTCTCTTCTCTTCTTCTTGATCTCGGCCGAAAGCACCCACACACACACACTTCCATCACTTTTTACTTAACGAACACTCTCAAGAACACCCTCACCTCTCTTCACTAAATTTTTGAGATTTAAGGGCATTTCAAGGAGATTTTTCACAAGAATCACCATCCAAGGTAAGTTTATACTTAAATCTATGATCTAGGTTCCTTGATTTATCATACATCTCTTCTTAACTCATAAGAAATCATGATCTTGCATCCTAGAATCACCTCAAAGTCGAGATCTTCATCAAAGTGTGCTAGGGCCGAAAATCACCTCATTTTCTTCCATCTTTTCTCCAAAACCGAAACCACACCCAAAGGTGAGCTTCATACCCCCTATTTTTCGGTTTTTATAAGTTTTGTGGGGGGGGGGGAATACAAGCAACTGTGTAGATCTATGAGTATATGTATGCTTTGTATGATTTCTATGTTTGTTTACATGTTCTTACGTGATTATGGTGTTGAAACTAGTCAAAAAGTCCTTAAAATCGAGATTTGCATTAGGATGTATGAAACAAGTGTTAAACATATTATTACACACAAATCAATTCTAGAAAAATAACCAAGTTGGTTAATATGAACTCATTGGGCTAAAAATCCCATTTTTGGACTCAAAATGTTGAAAATATAAAGTTAAAGGGCCCAAAATGACAAAATACAAATTCTGATGGATGAAATGAGTCAAAGCAGTTTCAATAAGGTATTTTTCTGGAAATATTCTCTTTGAAGGATTAAATGTGAAATTTTTAAGCATAATGGGCCAAAAATGAATTTTTCGGCCCAATAAAGCCCAATATGCGAGATTTTCAAATTAGAGGGGCTGAAACTGTGATTTTCTGTAAAACAGGGGACTACTATTGCTCCAAGTCCATTTCAAGGGTTAAAAATGCTTTTCATATTTAAAAGGGACCAAAAATGCAAAAATTTTCTATTTTGGGCCAAAAGTGTAAAAACTGCGAACATAAGGGTTTCAGCCGAGAAAAATTTCATTTGGTGGACTAAAACTGTTTTTCAAATAACTTTGGGCTGAAAAATAACTTTTCTACAAGTTTTGATACTAAAGTGTCAAGAAAAATGGTTTGAGGACTAAAATAGAAATTTATTTTATACAAAGGGTTAAATGTGTAAATTATCCAAAAGAAAGGGGCTGCAATAATGAAACATCCTAATGTTTTAAATAATAAATCGTTCATGATGAAATACTAGCACCTCGACTATCGGCAAATTATAATACACCTTCAACACCAAAATCGTTATCAAACGAATTGATTCGGTCTCGAATCAATAGTGAATCCGAAATTACTAACACGACGAAACTTCAATACACACGCGGAAATTTCGGGAAGTCAATACACACGTGAGAATACACCAGACGTCGATACACCGTCTGTGGGCCCAAAAGTTTCAAATCGTGTTTGTTGGGCCTAGCTAGCCCAATGGCATGATCTTTAGGCCCGAATGAAACTCGCTTATGTGTAGTTGGGTCTTATATGACCTAATTTCGTGTAAAAGGACTTTTACAGGCTTTGTGCTGTTGGACCCCAAGGGCCCTCTGGTGCTGCTAGTAAAGTCGAGAATTCACCAAATGCGAGTCGGGCTAAGGGCCCTTCGCATTCACGATAGCCTTGAACGACTTACGGAAAATATCGGGGCTTCGCACCCTCTTTTCCTCCTCAGTTGTGGGACTACATGAAGTCCGGGTGTTTGGATTAAGTGAATAGTGCGAGCGACGCCAAAGGGAATCGTTTGTATGGTTGTAAACTAGTCATTTTCATTAATGTGTGTTTATAACAATTCACAATCCATAATTAATCCAACGTCACCGGGACTCAACGAATACACCTGTCGTAACGAAATAGCAAGACATAAATCATTTGATGCAAAGTATTAGGAAAACATCGGGTTTTCCTAGGGTTTTCAATTAATACACCTACGGGTTACATACCGAGTTTTACAAATCATACTTTTACATTTATAGAAACAAACAAGCATACTTACGAATCTTCACACTTTTTATACTAATTTCTTTTCAGAAAATATCGGATTTTCTGGTGATTTTCAAAACAATACAAACCACTATATTTCAAACATTACTTATGAACTCACCAACATTTCATATGTTGACGTTTTTCAAAATACTTGTATTCTCAGGTAACAGGTAAACCGAAAAGAAAAACTGTACTCAGTAATGTCTTGCTGTCGTTTTAATTAGTACCGAACAATTTACTTTTGAGCATGTAATATTATGGATCAATGTACTGAATGTAAACGCTACCAGTTGTAATATTCCAATGCTTGGTATTGTACGATGTTATGTTTCATGTATATTCATTATGATGGTATTCAATTGAGTCACAATAGCCCTCGGACGTTTCCGCCGTCAGGTTCGGGGGTGTGAAAGGTACAAAGTGTAATTTTATGGGCTAGCATGAAATTCACATTTTCCTAAAGTTACTAAGATTGGGTATTTATAATGTATAGTTACTTTATAATTAATTATACTTTTAATGAGAATTTAAACTCATATCCTACCCGTTCGACTAACGACCCTCCACCGATCAAGGAAGCGGTGGGTGAGAGTGGACACCCATTAAGTCACCATTTTATAGGCAACAACCATATAGCCCCCTTATAGACTGGCTTCGTGAATGAGGCCTACTAACGGTAAGAACGACATATTCTTATACATATCTATATAATAAAATTATAATAATAGTATAAGTGTTGATTTTTAAACTTTTTAAAAATCTAAGGTTTAATTTGGAATTAAAGTATTAGAGTGTAAGACTTTTCAAATTCCAAAACTTGAGGGCAAGAATTGAAACTATTCCAAGTCTCTTCAATTTGTAACTTATGAGTTTTAATGGATCATAAAAATGAAGACTCTTCATTTTATGAAACCTCTTTAGTTCTTTAATCATAATTTAAAGAAGTGACTTTTGGTTATCCATAACTTGAGGACAAGTTATGAACACCATCATTACAATTAAGATCATGAATTAAACACACATGGAGGTTACACATAATTCCTATGATCTTCTAAAAACTCATAAGAACACAAATTCATGCCAAGCAATTTCATGAATCATATTAACATATACAATTCTTGAAAATTGATAAAAGTCATGTGAAAATGGGTTAACATAATCATTATCATTTTGAAAAGCAGTTTTTACAAGTCCAAAACAGATTGGGATAATGATTTTAATCCATTTCCAGCAACAAAACACGAAAAGATTGCCCAGCACGCACCTACTCGTCGAGTGCATGATCCTACTCGACGAGTAGGATGAATTTGTACATTGACTCGGCAAGTCCTCCCCGTGAACTCGGCGAGTCCAGTCGACAGTGAGCAGAATTTTCGATTTTTAAGAAGTTTTGCATCAAGTATACAAAAAACAATCCTAGTCTCTGATACCACTGATGGGTTTTGAGCATTCTAACACTTCCTAAGTGTACATGCAACCCTAATAACCTTGAATCTATGTTTTCTCTATATACATGCAAATTTCTTTTCAAGGTTATTTCCTAACTAGCATGGCATGGGGAATATATGAAACATAAAAACTAGTAGAAATACATACCTTGTTGTTGCTTGGATTCCTTCAAGACTTTGTGAACCTAGCACCCCAAATGTTGTGCCTCAAATGCTTCACACAACACCACAAAACTTGGAATAACTTAAGAGAATACTTCTAGCACTCAAAATCGGTTATGCCCTCTCTAGTAACACTAGGTCACGATTTTGCTAGCCAAAGGGTTCCTTTTATAGTGGTGTCACAATTAGGGTTTCATTAAGAAGACCCATAATTGTCATGACTCTTCATTTCTCATGACCCATGGGTTTGTAACTCCCATGGACTATCCATGGAGCTCCAAATGGTTACATCCATAACCCATAAACCATGGATCATTAATCCACCATAAAAGAATTGATGATTATCATAATCAACCCTATCTATTTAATTAGTCTCACTTTGATCACCAAATTAATACTAGATTAATACTTGATCAATACTAATTGAATAACACTATTATTAATATATTAGAACTTATAATATATTAATAATCATAAGTGCCATATTCTCTCATTTAGTCTATCCAAATATTGCAATGCCATGCAACCCAAATGGACCATGCCGGGTCGGATCAAGTACATACCAAATAGAGTTATGGACTTAGACACTATATTCAACACGAAGACCACTGCCCCCATCTCGAGATCATGTGTGGTGTAATTTACTTCATGCGTCTTTAGCTGCCTGGAGGTGTAAACTAGCACCTTTCCATGCTGCATAAGGTCACAACCTAACCCTTGCTTCGAAGCATTGTATTAGACTACGAAGTCTTCGGTTCCTTGTAGTAAGGATAGCACTGGTGCACTACAGAGGGCTTGCTTAAAGGTTTGGAAGGCAGCCTCTTACTTTTCTGTCCAGTTGAAAGGAACACACTTTTGTGTCAATGTGGTGTTGGGTTGGGCTATCTTGGAAAAATGTTGGATAAACCTTTGGTAGTATCCTGCGATACCCAATAATTGACAGATTTCTGTTGGTGTTTTCGGAATCGCCTAGCCTTCAATGACTTTAATCTTGGAAGGATATACATGAATCCCTTCCTTGCTGACTACATGACCCAAAAAGTTTACACTGCGGAGCCAGAACTCGCATTTGGAGAGCTTTGCATATAATCTTTCAGCTCTTAGGGTTTCCAAGATTTGACGGAGGTGTTGACCATGCTCTTCTTTGCTTCGAGAGTAGATAAGAATATCATCGATGAAGACAATCACGAAATTATCAAGGAATGGGTGGCAAACTCGATTCATGAGGTCCATAAATGCAGCGGGGGCGTTTGTTAGACCGAAGGGCATCACAACAAATTCGTAATGTCCGTATCGTTTTCGAAAAACATTTTTTGGAATGTCCTCTTCCCGGACTCAGAGTTGATGATAACTGGATCTTAGATCTATTTTTGACAAATAACTAGCTTCTTGAAGCTGGTCAAATAGATCATCGATTCCTGGAAGTGGATACCGATTTTTGATGGTGAGCTTGTTTAATTCCTTATAATCGATGCACATTCTGAAGCATCCATCCTTTTTCTTGACAAATAAGATCGGATCTCTCCTGGATGAGAAGCTTGGTCGGATGAACCCTTTGCTCAGGAGCTCGCTTAGTTGGCTGGATAACTCCTGCATTTTGGCGAGAGCTAACCTATAGGGTGATTTGGCAATTGAAGTGGCTCCTAGTAATAGGTCGATCCAAAATCCAACCTGTCTTTCTGGGGGTATTCCCGGAAGGTCTTCTGGAAATACATCCGGGAATTCGCATGCCCAATACTACCGACCACACCGAATCCGCATTCACACCAAGTCCTCCTCCTAGAGCCCCAAATCCCAAGTATGCTATTCTCTCTAATCATGTGCCACTCACTAGCAAATCTCTCATAAGCTCCTTGCTGCTATCTCAACACTCTCAAGCATTCGTAATAGCAAAATCCCTAGACTAAGGCATCATATATCAGGCCACTCTAGTCCTAATAAGAATACCTAGTCTTACTCTAGCATGCATAATATAATTCATCATATAACATAGTATAACATTCCTTTTACAACTTATTGTAAGGGTATTTTAGGAAATCACCGTTCGGGCGCTGGCTGATCGTACACACGGCTCTGCTCTGTTTGTTTCAAAACTCTTTTTACTCCTTTTTAAAAAAAGAATTTACTTTATTATCAAATTTATCCTCAAATCCTCAGTTTGAGTTCAGATACGCCCGAAGATGCATCCGAATCCCTCAAACCAAGGCTCTGATACCAAATTGTAACACTGTAAAATTAAAAACAAATTTTCACATTTTTAAAACACATTTTACCAAACACATTTAACAACAAAATCCCATTGTCTTATAACTTTGGTTCACAAAATATTTCCCAAGATCAAAATACATAAAAATCCATGCGTGTGTACGAATCATGTCGGCGCCTTTCCGCGATCATCGCTGGTACCTGAAACACATAACACATAACACTATAAGTGTAAAGATTAGTGAGTTCCCCAAAATACCATACATAACACATACTAGCCACTCGAGGCTATAACTCTGTGGGCCCGTGGGCCCTAACTCTGTGGACCCTCTGGTCCTAACTCTGTGAACCTTTCGGTTCTAACTCTGATATACTCTGATATAAATCACATAAAAACAATACAGTACAACAAATCACATAATAGCATATGATAACTCTAGCACATAACTCTAATTGCCACTCCAAGTAAAGTATAATGAGAAGACTCACCTCAGATGTCCCGGTAAATCATTGACTCGGTAGAAATACGATCTAGCCTCCGCCTAAACACATAAAGTAATACTCTCATAAATATAACTCTCAGAACTAGACTCCACTCTCTCTAGGCACCCTCAGAAGGGTAAAAGACCATTTTACCCCTCGTTTGGCTCAAAGGCCCTCATTGTTGACCAAACCCTAAAAGTCAACGAAAGTCAACGGTCAAACTTTGACCAGACTCGGCGAGTGCACTTGAGCAACTCGGCGAGTCCACCTGTGTCCACTTAACTCTTTATTCTCATTTAACATGTTGAGTCCCTCCCTTTACTCGACGAGTGTCACACCCCGCTAAAGCGGAAATGCAAGATATGACAGCGATAACAGTTTCATTGCAAAAGATAAAGATACATCACCATAGCAGTATTGAAAAGTTTACAACCCATAGCTTAAAAAGAAACAAAGTACAAGTTTTCCAAAATAACATTGTTCATAATATAACTTCACAATAGCTTCAACACGATGCAACATGCTCTATGATGATGAATCTTTCTATCCACTTACTAATTATTTCCTGAAAAAGCATGTAAAACGAGCGTCAACTATGAAAATAGTTGGTGAGTTCACAAGTTTATAAAATCGAGCTTGAAATAAGGCTTTTCGTAAATACAAGTACATTGCTTTAATGAGAAACAAAGTTGATTGCTATAATTGATAAACGAGTTCATTGTCATAATAAATAACAAGTTTATTGCTATAATGAGTAACAAGTTTCGTTGCTAAAATAGGTATTCAAGTTTCATTGCTAAAATAAGTATACAAGTGTCGTTTCTAACATGGGAATACAAGTTTCGTATGTGCATAAAGAATAGTATGTGCATCAAGTTTCCATTCATGAGTTCACAACCCAAGCCTAATGACCGAATCGTGCCCTATTGACTACTATGTGTATTGCAAACATAGTGTATAAAATGGTAAAATGCACTCTTGCGAATCGTGCGAGTGAGGACTTGTCTACCTCCTGATAGCGCTATCCATAATAACCATAGGCTCAAACGGGTTAATGAGTTGTGTCTTGAGATTCCAGGGACTTAACCGCGATACAGTCCTCATGAATTAAAGTAACATACACATACATACGAAATATAGCAACCAAGTTTCATACAAGTCAAAATAAATACAACGAACATAAAAATAGTTTAGGACATGCTTTTCCACCCCAAAACAATTAAAAACCGAAAATAGGGGAGTGAGTGAATACTCACAATATGCAAAATATAGCAACCAAGTTTATACGAGTCAACTAAATACAACGAACATAAATATAGTTTAGGACATGCTTTTCTACCCCAAAACATTTAAAAATCGAAAATAGGGGAGCGAGTGAATACTCACAATGTTTCGTGTAGGTACAAGTAGTGCTTCGGAATGCACCAACGTCTTACTACCGGGATCCTACGACATCAAACACACACTAGTGAGTTTCCATGTCGAAATCTAATGCTAATATACTAAACTCTATATATAGCGAAATGCCAATTTATGTTTTAGTATTGGATTTTATATTAATTGGTTACACTTTTTCTGAAATGATGAAATTTTACAATTCGTGCGATTAATTAAAACTTTGGCATATTAATTTTCCAGATTTAGTAATATAAATTAAAGGTATTTCTACACATTTAAGGTGTTTTATATTCCTAAAAATGTAAAATATTATCAAACAGTTTCCACAAATTGTCAAACCTTGTATTTTAATTGTAAATACAATAGAGGTTTTCCAGAAAATTTTCCTTGAATTTTTGATATGGTTAACTATTTTTCAAAATTTTAAGTCTTTATAACAACATAAATTCACGAAAAATAGCATTCAAAGGATAAAACTTCTCAAACTTTTTATTTAACTGTTATTACACAATACTAAGCTGGGAAAAATATAAAAATATATTTCAAAGCTGTTTAATTATATTTTATGATTTTTGAGCATTTATTCCAATAAAAATTGAAATGAATAGAAAATAGTTTCCAAAATTACCCAATTTAATTTTTACAGGTTCTTATAATGTTCCTAAGGTTGAGACAAATATTGGTTAGGAACTTTGGGACCAATAACCCGAGATTATAATTTCATGCTCCAATTTAATGAAAAATATGGAATAAATATCAAACAGTGTTCAAATTGTCTGAAAATTTACATGCCTTTCTTATTCTGTGATTGTATTCAAAATACAAATTTTCAGATTTTTATACCTTTTGAAAATGATTATTTGGAATTTAAAGCCATTAAATAACTATTTTTATAAATAATTAAGGAATTGGTTCTAGCCCTTGGTATTTTACAGATTATCACATGCATGTGAGGGCTTTCAAAAGGAAAAATGTTCAAAATTGATTCAGAAGGGAAAATAGGGGTATTGAACCCAACAAGTTAAGAAATGTTGCACATTATAGTGCATGAGATGTAAATGTGTCTGAAGTTCATGAATTTGAGTAGCACATTCTTTGGGGTTTTAAGCCACGAAATTTCAGGAATCATTCACTGGATATGTTAAGTTTCTAAATTATTTTTCCCCAGATTTATGGTTGGGTTTAAGGCCACTGATAACGGAAGGCAAAAATGGTGATCACAGAAAAAGAGCTGTTTGCGCAACCATTTTGTAAAAATTGCCAAAAATCCGATATTTAATATTTTATAGTGAGACCAGTTGAGTTTGAAAGTTAGCTCGTGGAACTATCCAATACAAAAAGAATATCAGGATTTGGTTAAGTAATGACCGAGTTATGGGCGTTCAAAGCTGAACAAAGTAGTCTGGCAGATTGCATGTCTTCCCTGTTTGCTTTGAGTGCATTCTTAGGGCATTTTGACAAGAACAACATGCATGCTTCTGTTAAGGTCCGATTTCTAGCATATGTATGGAGTGAATGAGCATCCAAGATGTACTAGAAATGGTTTAAATGCTTTTGGTCATGCAAGAACACAAAAGAAATGGAGAAGAAGATGTAATATTCGGTTTCGAAGTCACATGAACACATGTGCATCTTTTTCACTCCTTGCATGGGTTTGATCCCGGATTTTCACCATCTCAAACACATGCATTGTGTTATGGTGAGAATCTACAAACCAGAAGGGAAAAAGTAAGGATTTCTAGCCATGGAAGGGCATAGAAGCCGAAGAGTAGAGAAGAACCATGAAGAAGAGGAAGTAAAATCATGAAACTATGAGGGAGGATTGTGTTGTTTACCTAGGTTTTGATCTTGAGAGAAGCAAGAACACTTCAAGGCCTTCTCAATTTCGAAATTATGGCAGAGAATGGAGGATTTTCTGATGTGTAGGAGTGGTCTTGGAAGTGGGAGAGTTTCTTGGAGAAGGAGTGTGAGATGGAGTGAATAGAGAAGTGGAAGAGTGTAGGGAATGATCTTAATGATTGAGTTTTGGGAAGAGAGAGCATGGAGGAGGGGAGAGTGGCCGGATTTTTCAGCATTAAAGCCTCCTCTCTCTCCTAAATTCAAACTTTATAAAATTCCCTCCTAAATTTTATAAAACCCCAAATTTTTATAAAAGTGATTCTTTAAGCAATTTTTGATTTATTTAAAAATCTTGTTTTTAACTAATAAATTATGCTTAATGTTTGATAAATTAAATTTTTTATTTCATTGATATAATCCATAATTTGATTAATAAGAATTTGATATTAGGAAGTTTATAGCCAAATTTTATAAAGTTTTTAAGCTTTAAGATTTATAAATTTGGATTTTGGCTCTTTAGGGTTTTTGGAATATTGTTTGATATTCACCATCATATTGAAATATAATTAGAATATTTTAATTTATTTTTAGGGTTTTATACCCTTTTTCAATTGTAACAAGTTTGAAGTTTCATTCTAATTATAGTATTGGCATTTCCTATTGTAGTTAACCAACTTACTAGAATCGTAAGTGTCAAGTATATTAGTCCTAGATCTTAGTTGGATCCTAGTTTATGCAAGATTTTGACCTAATCTATACTACTAGGCCATGGCATGTTGTGCATGAATGGTTTTTATAAAGATACATGAGTTCGAGAATGAGTTGAATTGACAGTTGTCACAGTATCCCCCACTTAAAAAGAATTTCGTCCCGAAATTCATTCTATGTCATCGCTTGTCATCGCATGGGAAAAGTTGTGGATACTTTTCCTTCATGAAGTCCTCGTGCTCCCAGGTGTACTCTGGCCCGCGTTCTGAGTTCCATTGAACTTTCACAATCGGGATCTTACTCCGCTTAAGTTGTTTTACCTCCCTGTCAAGGATTTCTATCGGTTCCTCAACGAAGTTTAGCTTATCATTGATCTTAATTTCCTCCAGGGGTACTATCAATGCTTCGTCGGCTAGACATTTCTTGAGATTGGAGACGTGGAATGTGTCGTGAATGGCTCTTAACTCTTGGGGCAATTGGAGTTTTCCCACTTCTTGATTGCCTCAATCTTAACCGTATCTACATGGATTCGTCTTTCGCCGATCACATGACCAAGGAAATGTACTTCCCGAATCCAAAATTCACACTTAGTGAACTTGGCATACAATTTCTGCTCCTTTAACAGCTCCCACACTAGCCTCAGATGTCTCTCATGATCTTCTTTGGTTTGCGAGTAAACAAGTATGTCATCGATAAATACAATTACAAACTTGTCTATGTATGGTCTACAGACCCTATTCATCAAATCCATGAAAACAGCGGGTGCGTTCGTTAGTCCAAAAGGCATGACTAAGAACTCATAATGTCCATAACGGGTTCTAAATGATGTTTTGTGAATGTCCCCTTCGTGAATTCTTAGTTGATGATACCCTGACCGAAGGTCGATTTTTGAGAAGTAGGAAGCGCCCTGCAACTGATCGAACAAGTCATCTATTCGAGGGAGGGGATATCGATTCTTGATTGTCGACTTGTTCAGTTCTCTGTAATCAATGCACATTCGGAACAATCCATCTTTCTTTTTGACAAATAACACTGGGGCTCCCCAAGGTGAAGAACTTGGTCGAATAAACCCTTTGTCTAGAAGTTCTTGAAGTTGTCCGGATAGTTCTTGCATCTCGGATGGTGCAAGGCGATATGGTGCTTTTGCTACCGGTGCCGCTCCGGGAATTAAGTCTATCCGAAATTCGACCTTCCCGTGAGGGGGTAGACCGGGCAATTCCTCTGGAAACACTTTGGGATAATTTTGAACCACTGGAATCTCCTTGAGTTGCTTAGCTTCATGTTCTCTTTCTAGCACATGGGTCATGAATGCAATACACTTTTTCTTACGGTACTTGTGAATCTTCATGCTTGATACTATGTTTAAACTTCTTCCTGGCTTCTCACTGTATGATAAGGGTTTCTCCATTAGGGAGAGGCACTCTAATGACTATCTCGTAACAACCAATGCCCGCTCTATTTTTGGATAACCAATCCATCCCTACTATCACATCAAAACTACCTAGCTCTATAGGAATTAGGTTAATGATAAAGAGTTTATCAGCTAAGTTCAGAGTACAACCAGGAATTATATCATTAGCCCTAATTTCATACCCATCAGCAAGTTCAATAGCAAAAGTATTCCTCATTTTTCTTGATTTCAACTCAATCAATGGTCTAAATGCTAAAGAAACGAAATTCCTATTTGCTCCCGCATCGAATATTACACATGCAAAGTGATTGTTTAGGAGGAACGTACCTGTAATCAATTAAGGGTTCTGACGAGCTTCTTCTACACCAATCACAAAGGCTACACCTCTTGGCCACCCGCCTTGATTTCCTTGGAAATTTTGCCTAGCTTGGACTTGTCCATTGATACCAGGCCCCCTGTTCAGTTTGGGACATGCATTACGAAGATGATCAGTACTCCCACACTCGTAACATGCCCCTTTTTTCATCCTTATTCAGCCTGCAATACTTGGCTATATGGCCCGTTCGATTACATTTTCGACACACTGCACATGCTCCTTCATGATGGAACCTACACTTATCGCATTTTGGATGCGGCCCTATGTACTGCCCCGGTTCCTGAGTCCTCACCGGCTCTTGTTCCTGTGTTCTCACCATGAAATTCCTTGTGGTTTTTTTGCTTCCTCCCTAAACCACCATCATTTTTCTTTTCTCCTTGATTTTCTATCTTTCTCTTTTCACCACAACTTCCCTTTACCGAATTCTTAGTCCGAATCATGTCGTTAGTCAATCGATTTGCCAAAGTCACTGCACTCTGAATGGTAGTTGGGTTTGTTGAAGTAACCATTCCCCGAATCTCTGGTGCCAGACCCCAGATGTAACGATCTATCCGTTTCTCCTCAGGAGTAACCATGTGAGGTACCAGTTTTGCTAATTCATGAAATCGGACTGTGTACTTATCTATTTGTGTTCCAACCATAGAATGGTTCCAAAACTCAGATTCAAGCTTCTGAATTTCATGCTTGGGACAATACTCCTCTATCAGTAGCTTCTTCAGGTCTTCCCAAGTTAGCTGATATGCCGCTGCACGCCTCGGGTTTGCACTAGAGTATTCCACCAGGTCAATGCCCTATCTTGGAGTAAGCAAGATGCATACTCAACCTTGTTGCGCTCGAGGCATTTGCTAATGTGAAGGACCGACTCCATGCTGTCAATCCATTTCAGCAACCAGATCGCACCTTCCTTTCCATGGAACTCCTTAGGTTTACAGGCCATAAAGGACTTGTAGTTGCATTCTCTTTCATTGTTTCCCCGGTTTCCTCCACTACTTCCTTGGTTAGCATTAAGTCCTGCAGTTACTTGAGTAACTATGTTTGGGATTGCTTCCAAGAGCTGTTGTGCTACAACTTGAGCAACATCGGGTGTTTCGTTCTGTGGGCGCCCGCGATTAGGCCTTCCTGACATGGTTCTATGACACAAGAGTAGAAATATGTATAAATACATAAAATAATGTATAATATTTAGTTCACTACTATTTTGAAAACCATAAGTGTTGTCAAATTAATGGGTTGCATTAATACTATGCATATAGATTTGAGAAAGGAAAGAAAAAAAGAAAAATCTTTTTTTTTAAACCATTGACTAAATAAATTCTAGGGTTTGACCTCATTGTAAAAGTTTTCAAACATAAAATAAAATTCTTCATTACCATTTGAAATAATCTTAAAACCAAACCAATACATCGATCCCAAAATAAAGTTTTAAATGTTTTTCCCAAAAGACACCCAACATGGGTTTTCATTTCATGACAAAATAAAATAAAATACTAAAATTAGAACCAAATGCCAATCGCTATCCCAACAAGAAACATCAACACCACAATCAGTAATAGCCCACCAAGCACATAATATGTTGTCATCGCATGACCTGCCTCTTGTCTAGCAGCACTAGCAGTGTCAGCAGCCTCCATCGAATGCTGAAATAGGATTTCCATCCTTGTCATCACTTCGTTCAATACCTCCTGGTGCCCAGCTATCACAACGCGACTGTGACGTAGGCTCGCTGCCATCGACTGCAATCTACGGGACTCCTCGGGGGTCATACATGGCTGCCTGACAGGTATCCCTATGACTCGCTGTGGTGGGGGTGCTCTCGGTCCTGCAACGCTGGGTCCTACCCCGCTAGGTCCTGCCGTGCCAAGTCCTGTTGTGCTGGTGGCTATCCTTCCTGGAATGGGAACACTCTTCCTCGCCGTCCTCCGAATGCGAAGTCTATAAAGTGGCGGCTGTGGCAACACCGATGCAGGTGATGCCTTGCGTTGTTGACTCGGGGCGTTGTCATTGCTGATCTCCACCGAGTTTCCTGTATCTTCCGTGTCCTCCGATGGGTCTTCTTCTACCGAGGCGGGGGGATTACGTCGAGGGATAATAGTGACGTAGCCGGACTCGTCGGCTGAGGCGGTAGCACGGGAAGATGACGATGTTGACATAGTGGACTGAGACATAGCTTCAATGAGATATGAAATAAATGACAATGCATGCCTATAATATGCAATGCTTACACACACCAAAATTAACCTTTTGATTTTTTTTTTTAAATAAAGTTTTCTCAAAAGTTTTGTTGAACATATTCCGATTATAATTAGCTCAGGCTTTGTATAAATCTTTCCTTAATTAAACATAGGTGATCAGGCTATGTTTAATCGAGGTCCAATGATACAACTCCCGACTTAATTATACTAGTAATATGTTTGATGTAAAAAGAATTTCTTTGTAAGTTTTAGTTATAGGTTGTGTTTTCTTAAAGAAAACCGATGTTCTCTATAACTTTAACTCTGATACCACTTTTGTCACACCCCGCTAAAGCAGAAACGCAAGATATGACAGCGATAACGGTTTCAGTGCAAAAGATAAAGATACATCTGTTGGAATAGTGTCTAAGGTTGTAACTATATTAGGCAAGTATTTGATCCGGTTGTGCATTGTCCTTTTGGGTTGCCTTCACCATAGCAACTTGATAGGATGATTTAATAAGAGAGAGTAAATATTATTAATATATTATGGGAATAATATAATGAATAATATATTGTTATTTGATTAATATAAGTCATAGAATTAATTAGAATTATTTTGGTGACTTAAAGAGATTAATTAAATAAAGGGGTATAAACTGTCAATTGTTTGATAGTTAAACTTTGGACTGTAAATCCATTTGGATATGCTATGGATGAATTCTACAAGATTTAGGATAGCTAAATCGTCCATATGATTATCATAGGAATGGATTTGGATAGCTTTAAGGGAAGATTATCTGATAGGGACTTATCTGTAATCCTTAAGGAGTCTACAAGTATAAATAGACCCTATGGCTGATGGAATTCGACACTTAACCTAAAGTAAGGAACCTCTGGTCGAAATTCCTCCCCTCTCCTCTCTCCTAAATCATCTTCCTTGCTATTGGTGTTTGTAAGCCATTAGAGGAGTGACATTTGTGACTCTAGAAGCTCCAAGACCTCAAGATCAACAAGGAACTCAAAGGTATGATTCTAGATCTATTTCAATGTTGTTATTTAGCTAAATAGTAATTAGAAGTCTTGGATTCAAAGCATGTTTATTAGAAAGCCTAGATCCGAGCATTAGGGTTTTGCATGCGCACATAGGAAAGTTCTTATGGCTAAAACCCATCAGTGGTATCAGAGCCTAGCTTGGTTTTCTTTAAATTGTTGCTTGATTAACTGAAACAAACCTGCAAAATTCGATTTTTAGGTTTCTGAGTCATGGACTCGGCGAGTTCCAAGGTGGACTCGGCGAGTAGGCCTGACTCGGCGAGTCCCCTTGTGCACTCGGCGAGTCCAGGCGTCAAGAATGGCCAGATTCGGGATTTCTTTGTAATTATCTTATCTAAACTTTCCATAAACTAATTAGATCAATGTTAATTCGTTTTTCTGATAAATGCAACTGCAATCTTGATCTAGTTAAAGGTAATTATCAACTAATTAAATATTTAATTTCCTTATATGATAATTAATTAATTATTTTTGATTATTTTGGTAATTATCTTAAAAGAAATCTTGAATAAATCAAATATAGATAATTAGGATATTAATTGTTAATTGGAATTATTTGTTATTTGATCCTCCATGTTTTAAATGTTTAAAACTTGCCCTCAAGTTTTGAAATTTATATTTATGATTAAAAGTTTTAATTTAGACAACTTAAATTTCAAAACCCTAGATTTTAAAAGGTTTAAAATACAACCCTATACTAATATGATATTACCAGTATAATATATATATGTATAACTAAATGCTAGTCTTACCGTTAGTAGGCCTCATTCATGAAGCCGATCTATAAGGTGGGTATAAGGTTGCGGCCTATAAAATGGCGCTTAATGGGTGTACACTCACACCCACCGCTTGCTTGATTGGTGGAGGGTCGTTAGCCGAACGGGTAGGATAGGGCAACCTTATCCTCTCATTAAAAGTATAATAAGAAATATAAAGTAACTACACATATTTTAAAATTTCCCAATCTTAGTTACTTTAGGAAAAGTGAATCGATGCAATGCCATGAAATTACACTTTGCACCCTTGCTAAGAAGTTAGTGGAGCGTGTGTGGTTTACCGGCACACTAATTGGTTCTAAGCAAAGGTGGCAAAGGGTGATTCATTGTTTATCATAGTTCGATGGAGCGTGTGTGGTTTACCGGCACATCGAATAGGTGATCGTTACAATGAAAGCACCATGTGAATTTGCATGGTAATTCACACCCGCTTTGTGATCCTCGGCATCCCAATCACAAACAAGAGGGGCATATCGAGATTTAAACATGCCATTGAATAGTTTCAATGAATCTCATCCGAACCTAGGAATTCTCAAAAACACTTAGGACTAATAGTTTAGGTTTTTGTTATGGAGAATTAGTGAATCGTCATTCACTTACCTTCAATTTATTTGCATGTTAGATTACGGCATCCCTTTTCTAATATGTAAATGTCATTGTTGGATCCTAGCCCTAATTTTTCTTATTGGGTGATAATTAGGGATTCATATTCTAATCTATCTTTGTCCTTTTTCTAATTATAGATGTCGAACGCAAACAACGCTGCTGCTAGTTCTTTCACGTTGATGAGCCTTTGCCAAAAGGTCACTTTCGATGGAACGAACTTTAGCGAATGAATAAGATACATTCGCACCATTGCTCGCTATGAGGACAAGGAGTATGTCCTTGATGAGAAGCTCGAGAAAATCAACACCGAAATCGCTACTCCAGCCGAAATCACCGCCTTTAAAACTCATGAGCGAGATGCAACGAAGGTACATTGCATCATGATTGCTACCATGAACTCCGAATTCCAAAAGTCCTACGAGGACATGTACCCGTACGAGATGCACCAAGACTTATTGGAGAGGTACCACCAAAACGCGAGACAAGAGCGGTATGAGATTTTCACTAACATGATTTCTGCGAAGATGGGTCATGGAGAATCTCTTACCGTGCACTTGCAAAAGATGAAAAGGTATGTCGACCGCCTTCGCAAGTTAAATGTTGACTTCGGGGAAGACTTGGCGATCGACATGGTGCTTCACTCTTTGCCTCCGATGTACAACCAATTTAGGATGACCTACCACATGAACAAGGAAGAGGTCACCCTAAGTAAACTCCAAGGTCTCTTGAGAGTCGCTGAGAGCAACTTCAAGGACAAGTCTGTTGCACCTACTCCCAATCCGCCCGCTGCTCCTGTCTTGGCTATTGGTCAAGGAAAGGGAAAAAAAGAGGAAAGCTTCATCGAAGAACCATCTCAAGGTGAAAGCCCGAGATGGTGCCTCTTCTAGTGGGACCAAAGTTGATCCCGCTAAGCCCTGCCCTAACCCGAAGGAGGCAGAGTGCCACCACTGCCACAAGATAGGACATTGGAAGAGAAGCTGCCCAGATTACCTGCAAGCAATCAAAGAGGGAAAGATCAAGCCATCTTTCGTAGGTATATACACAATCAAATCTAACGATTCTAATCATGCTATTTCTTGGGTTCTTGATACCGGTTATGGTTATCACATTTGCTCTAATGTGCAGGGACTAAGAAGAAGTAGGGATGTGGAGCAAGGAAGGATAAATCTAATCATGGGGAACAGAAGATCGTCGCCTGTGACCAAGATTGGAGTGTATTCTTTAGTGCTTAGGAATAGTTTGGTTTTAGATTTGAACAATTATTGTTGTTCGCCAGAAATGGCTAGAAACATCATTTCATTTCATTGTTTATATAGACAAGGATTTAGATTTTCTTTTAATAATGAGAATGGTTCTATTTTGGCTTATCTAAATGGTGTCTTTTACTTTGAAGCTATACCATGTAATGGAATATATGAAACTGTTATGATTGTTGATAACTTAGTAAATGATGTTTTGAGTATAGATTCTTCCACTAGTATGGATAAAGCATCCTTATGGCATTGTCGTCTTGGACATGTCAACAAGAAACGCATAGCCAAACTCCAAAAGGATGGAGTGTTGGAGTCATTCGACCTTAGGGAAGATGACACATGCGAGTCTTGTTTGCTTGGAAAGATGATTAAGTCACCCTTCATGAGTACATGTGAAAGGGGCGAGGGTCTATTGGACCTAATACATACCGATGTATGTGGACCGTTTAGATCAACCACGAAGGATGGGAACCACTTCTATGTGACTTTTACCAATGACTATAGTAGATATGGGTATATCTACTTAATCAAACAAAAGTCAGACACCTTTGAAAGGTTCAAAGAGTTCAAGAATGAAGTGGAGAATCAATTGGGCAGGAAAATCAAGATGCTTCGATCCGATCGAGGAGGAGAGTACCTAAGTCTTGAATTCCACGATTATCTCAAGGAGTGTGGAATAGTTTCACAATTGACGCCTCCTAGGACACCGCAGTTGAATGGTGTAGCAGAAAGGCGTAATCGAACCTTATTGGATATGGTTCGCTCTATGATGAGTCGTGCTTCACTACCTATCTCTTTTTGGGGGTATGCCTTAGAGACTGCCGCCCATATCCTTAGCCGAGTCCCTACCAAGAAGGTTGCCAAAATACCTCACGAGATGTGGACAGGGAAAGCTCCCTCGTTGGCACATATCAAGGTTTGGGGTTGCGAGGCTTTCGTAAGACGAGATACTCACGACAAGCTTGAACCTCGAAGTGAGCGATGTATTTTCATCGGCTACCCGCAGACATCCTTTGGATATCTCTTCTATAGACCGAAGGACAATGTTGTCTTCGTTGCGAGGAGAGGAGTTTCCGAGAGCGAGAACTCATAAGCCAAGGAGACAGTGGGAGGCAAATCGAACTTGAAGAGATTCAAGAATCGATAGATGAAGGAACCCCTACCGCTGGCACTCAACCCGAGGAGGAAACTCCGGTTGAACCAATTGACGAATCCTTACTTCTTAGACGTTCCGATAGAGTTAGAGTTCATCCCCTATTTTATGGCCTTCATATTACTACTGAAGGGGACACATATATTAGTGATAGTACACTAATAAATCTTGATGAACCTAATAGCTATAAGGAAGCCATGGCAGGCTCGGAGTCTGCGAAATGGAAAGAGGCAATGGATAGCGAGATCCAATCCATGTATGATAACCAAGTTTGGAATTTGGTTGACTATGTGCCCGGACGTAAGACCGTTGGGTGCAAATGGATCTTCAAGAAGAATACCGACATGGATGGAAACGTGCACACATATAAAGCGCGATAGGTTGCGAAGGGCTTTACTCAAACTCCTGGAGTTGACTATGATGAGACCTTCTCACCAGTTGCGAAGATTAAATCTATTAGAGTGATGCTAGCTATTGCCGCATTTCATGATTATGAGATTCGACAAATGGATGACAAGACCGCTTTCCTTAACGGAAAGTTGGCTGAGGATGTTTACATGGCTCAGCCCAAGGGGTTTGTGGATCTGAAGCATCCGAATAGAGTGTGTAAGCTTGAGAAGTCCATTTATGGACTTAAGCAAGCATCTCGCAGATGGAATCTTTGCTTCGATGAGAAAGTCAAAGAGTTTGGATTTGTACGAAGCGAAGACGAGTCTTGTGTATATGTCAAAGCCAGTGGGAGTATAGTAAGCTTCCTCGTTCTATATGTCGATGACATATTACTCATAGGAAACGACATCCCGACTCTGCAGGAAGTTAAGTCCTGGCTCGGGAAGTGCTTCGCTATGAAGGACCTCGGAGAGGCTTCTTACATATTGGGAATAAGGATAGTGAGAGAAAGAAATAAGAGACTAATTGGACTTAGTCAGAACACTTACTTAGAGAAGGTACTAAAACGTTTTAGTATGGAAAACTCAAAGAAGGGAGAATTACCGATACAAAGCAATGCCAAGTTGAGTAAGACTCAAAGTCCGAGTACCAAAGCTGAGATAGCAGAAATGAGCCGAGTACCATACGCTTCCGCAGTTGGCTCAATCATGTACGCTATGACTTGTACTCGCCCTGATGTAGCCTTCGCTTTGAGCATGGTTAGCAGATATCAAGGGAATCCTGGCAAAGCACATTGGATTGCGGTGAAGAATATCCTTAAGTACCTTCGGAGGACGAAGGAATGGTTCTTAGTCCTCGGAGGGAGTGATGACTTGAAGGTGCGAGGGTACAGTGACGCCAGTTTTCAGACCGACAGGGACAACTACCGTTCGCAGTCGGGCTTGGTCTTTACCCTAAATGGAGGAGCAGTGACATGGAAGAGTTCCAAGCAGGAGACCGTAGCTGATTCAACGTGCGAATCAGAGTACATTGCAGCGAGCGAAGCGTCGAAGGAGGCAATATGGCTAAAGAACTTCATCGGTAATCTTGGAGTCGTACCTGCCATAGAAGAGCCCATGGAGATTTTCTGTGATAACAAAGGAGCGGTTGCCTTAACCAAGGAACCGAGGGATCATGGTAGATCAAGACATATCGACAGAAAATATCACTTCATTAGACATCGTGTAGAAGAAGGACAACTCGTAGTGAAGAGGATATCATCAGAGGTGTAACAGCCCGGAACCTCAGGTATTATTAAAATTATGTTTTTGGGGTGAATTAAGAGGGGACTCGGCGAGTTGGTGCCTAGACTCGCCGAGTAGGACCGCGGACTTGGTCGCGGGTCCGCGACTGGACTCGACGAGTCCAGATATGGACTCGGCGAGTCGACGCTGTTCAGCAGAAACCCTAACCGTTCAAGGTTGGGACGTATAAAAGGGGTCCATTGGCCGTCATTGCTCGTTTTTGCTTTCTGAGAAGAACCCTAAATCGATCAAGTACAGCAGGAGCAAGGATCTTAGGCCATTATTGGTTAGAGAAGAGTGGGTGTGCAAGGAAGAGGGAGGATTGGCTAAAAGAGCAGCAAGGGGGTCACATTCTGAGGTTGGGAATACAGAGAACACATCATCCAGGTAAGAATTCGTGTTGCTCTGTTATTTTGATGTAATTATGAAACTAGGGTTTATAGAACCCATTTGGTGATTTGTTGAAGTAATGCCTTGTTATCCCACGATTATAGTCTGGTATTAGGACCCTTAGAGGTCCAGAAGGTCCCATGCATATGTACTTCGGGACGAGACATATCCCAGGAAGCAGTTACTCGTCTGCATGGCATGGACTTGCCGAGTTGTTCTTCAGACTCGGCGAGTAGCTTGAAGATGTGCTGGGACTCGCCGAGTTGTTCATCAGACTCGGCGAGTGGAGTCGGGGTGGCCCCGCGATTCTTCCACGAGGACCTCGTCGAGTCGAGAGGTATACTCGACGAGTAGAAAAGGAATATTCAGGAATCTGTGAGGACGACTAGACTCGCCGAGTCGCCATGGTACTCGCCGAGTCCAGTCGAGTTGACCGTTGACCGTTGACCAGAGTTGACCTAAGTCTGACTTCTTAGGGATAGTCACACTTAGATGATATGAGTGTTAATGAGTTATGTAATGTTATAGGAGGATTGTAGCTCGTGGGTTGGTGCGCGAGTGATTGCAGGAGTTGCTAGCTTTCAGCACTTTCGAGGTGAGTCTTCTCACTATACTGTACCCGGAAGGGTTTGACTGTGTGACCGGAAGGTCGAGTATGTTATATGTGATATGTATGCCATAAGTGGTAAGTTAAGTGTTATGTGATATGTATGCTGTAAGTGATAAGTTAAGTGTTATATGGATATGTATGCTATATGTGGTAAGTTAAGTGCTAAATGTGCTATGAATGATATGTGGGCCGGAAGGCAATATGTTATGGGCCGGAAGGCGAATATGTTATGGGTCGGAAGGCGTTGTAATGAGGACCAGAAGGTCAGGGCCTGGAAAGGCGTATGTGTGTAAGTGTATATTGGGGAACTCACTAAGCATTTATGCTTACAGTTGTTGTGTATGTATGTATTTTAGGTACTAGCGAGGACCGTGGGAAGGCGCCGACATGATCGATACACACTGAAGATTGTTTTAGGATCTTGGGAGTTTGAATAATTGTATTGACCGAATAATTAAACTATTTTGTTTTTAATGGAAAATATTATGTTTTAAAAATGAAAAATTTGTTTGAAAAATTTGAGTTGTTACAAGAGGATAACCCAGCAGATCCGCTTATGAAGGGACTGAGTAGGGTTAAGCACTTACAGCATGCTAGGAGTATTGGGCTGAAGGATGATATTAGCATAGATTAGATAGTATTAGAAACGTGTAATAGATAAATGTAATTAACATTTGATGATTAAATAAAGGAGTTTTATTTATGAGTAATGTTACTGTCTTATGTTAATTGTTTAACTATTGTTTCACTTTGCATGTTTTGACTTCCAGAATAATTGAAATTATTAGGAATAATAGAATTGTTCAAATTGTCCACAATCATTCATATGTTGGAAGTAGATATGAATGAAGATTGTCATGAATTGGTGTGTAGATTATCTAAATGGTGTTAGACATAGCAAAGGGTTGCTGCAACGTTCATGAGTGCTTATGAACTAGTTTTGAGCATTGGAACAAACCCGCGCTTGCTGAAATCACCTTATGGAATAAGATATAAAAGGGTGATCGCAAGACGATAATATCATATAGTCTTAAAACCTAGATATATGGTTTGTTATTTGTTAATTGGTTGTACATTGATAATGCGAAAACGCATCAGTAACTCGGTGTTATAAAATGCATTGTTGTGTATAGTTGGTTAATGAATAAGTAAATGCATATAAGTCAAAGTTTATATGTAACTTTTATCTAAGAAGGTAAAAGCGATATCTCGGCCGCTCGATGATTTGACTTGACTTATGTGTCAGGCCCGGTCAGAACTGAATTGATGTATTTGATTAAGTTCTATGTCGAATAAATCAGAGATCGAGAAACCTAAATGCTTGACTTACCATTCCATAGGATTGTCAGCATGATATCTAACAGAGGACTGTACGAACCCTTATCTAAAGGACAAGATTGATTAGATCAGAGTTTGACATCGTCTTTGAGAGCTATGATTGCAAACCGAATTGTACTTGTCTAGTTACTAGACTTATCCAAGTGGGAGACTGTTGGAATAGTGTCTAAGGCTGTAACTATATTAGGCAAGTATTTGATCCGGTTGTGCATGGTCCTTTTGGGTTGCCTTCACTATAGCAACTTGATAGGATGATTTAATAAGAGAGAGTAAATATTATTAATATATTATGGGAATAATATAATGAATAATATATTGTTATTTGATTAATATAAGTCATAGAATTAATTAGAGTTAATTTGGTGACTTAAAGAGATTAATTAAATAAAGGGGTATAAACTGTCAATTGTTTGATAGTTAAACTTTGGACTGTAAATCCATTTGGATATGCTATGGACGAATTCTACAAGATTTAGGATAGCTAAATCGTCCATATGATTATCTTAGGAATGGATTTGGATAGCTTTAAGGGAAGATTATCTGATAGGGACTTATCTGTAATCCTTAAGGAGTCTACAAGTATAAATAGACCCTATGGCTGATGGAATTCGACACTTAACCTAAAGTAAGGAACCTCTGGTCGAAATTCCTCCCCTCTCCTCTCTCCTAAATCATCTTCCTTGCTATTGGTGTTTGTAAGCCATTAGAGGAGTGACATTTGTGACTCTAGAAGCTCCAAGACCTCAAGATCAACAAGGAACTCAAAGGTGTGATTCTAGATCTGTTCCAATGTTGTTATTTAGCTAAATAGTAATTAGAAGTCTTGGATTCAAAGCATGTTTATTAGAAAGCCTAGATCCGAGCATTAGGGTTTTGCATGCGCACATAGAAAAGTTCTTATGGCTAAAACCCATCAACATCACCATAGCAGTATTTAAAAGTTTACAACCCATAGCTTAAAAAGAAACAAAGTACAAGTTTTCCAAAATAAAATTTTTCATAATATAACTTCATAATAGCTTCAACACGATGCAACATGCTCTATGATGATGAATCTTTATATCCACTTACTAATTATTTTCTGAAAAAGCATGTAAAACGAGCGTCAACTATGAAAATAGTTGGTGAGTTCACAAGTTTATAAAATCGAGCTTGAAATAAGGATTTTCGTAAATACAAGTACATTGCTTTAATGAGAAACAAAGTTGATTGCTATAATTGATAAACAAGTTCATTGTCATAATAAATAACAAGTTTATTGCTATAATGAGTAACAAGTTTCGTTGCTAAAATAAGTATTCAAGTTTCATTGCTAAAATAAGTATACAAGTGTCGTTGCTAACATGGGAATACAAGTTTCGTATGTGCATAAAGAATAGTATGTGCATCAAGTTTCCATTCATGAGTTCACAACCCAAGCCTAATGACCGAATCGTGCCCTCTTGACTACTATGTGTATCGCAAACATAGTGTATAAAATGGTAAAATGCACTCAAGCGAATCGTGCGAGTGAGGAGTTGTCTACCTCCTGATAGCGCTATCCATAACAACCATAGGCTCAAAAGAGTTAATGAGTTGTGTCTAGAGATTCCAGGGACTTAACGGCGATACAATCCTCATGAATTAAAGTAACATACACATACATACGAAATATAGCAACCAAGTTTCATACAAGTCAAAATAAATACAACGAACATAAAAATAGTTTAGGACATGCTTTTCCACCCCAAAACAATTAAAAACCGAAAATAGGGGAGTGAGTGAATACTCACAATATGCAAAATATAGCAACCAAGTTTATACGAGTCAACTAAATACAACGAACATAAATATAGTTTAGGACATGCTTTTCCACCCCAAAACATTTAAAAACCGAAAATAGGGGAGTGAGTGAATACTCACAATGTTTCGTGTAGGTACAAGTAGTGCTTCGGAATGCACCAACGTCTTACTACCGGGATCCTACGACATCAAACACACACTAGTGAGTTTCCATGTCGAAATCTAATGCTAATATACTAAACTCTATATATAGCGAAATGCCAATTTATGTTTTAGTATTGGATTTTATATTAATTGGTTACACTTTTTCTGAAATGATGAAATTTTACAATTCGTGCGATTAATTAAAACTTTGGAATATTAATTTTCCAGATTTAGTAATATAAATTAAAGGTATTTCTACACATTTAAGGTGTTTTATATTCCTAAAAATGTAAAATATTATCAAACAGTTTCCAAAAATTGTCAAACCTTGTATTTTAATTGTAAATACAATAGAGGTTTTCCAAAAAAATTTCCTTGAATTTTTGATATGGTTAACTATTTTTCAAATTTTTAAGTCTTTATAACAACATAAATTCACGAAAAATAGCATTCAAAGGATAAAAATTATCAAACTTTTTATTTAACTGTTATTACACAATACTAAGTTGGGAAAAATATAAAAATAGATTTCAAAGCTGTTTAATTATATTTTATGATTTTTGAGCATTTATTCCAATAAAAATTGAAATGAATAGAAAATAGTTTCGAAAATTACCCAATTTAATTTTTACAGGTTCTTATAATGTTCCTAAGGTTGAGACAAATATTGGTTAGGAACTTTGGGACCAATAACCCGAGATTATAATTTCATGCTCCAATTTAATGAAAAATATGGAATAAATATCAAACAGTGTTCAAATTGTCTGAAAATTTACATGCCTTTCTTATTCTGTGATTGTATTCAAAATACAAATTTTCAGATTTTTATACCTTTTGAAAATGATTATTTGGAATTTAAAGCCATTAAATAACTATTTTTATAAATAATTAAGGAATTGGTTCTAGCCCTTGGTATTTTACAGATTATCACATGCATGTGAGGGCTTTCAAAAGGAAAAATGTTCAAAATTTATTCAGAAGGGAAAATAGGGGTATTGAACCCAACAAGTTAAGAAATGTTGCACATTATAGTGCATGAGATGTAAATGTGGCTGAAGTTCATGAATTTGAGTAGCACATTCTTTGGGGTTTTAAGCCACGAAATATCAGGAATCATTCACTGGATATGTTAAGTTTCTAAATTATTTTTCCCCAGATTTATGGTTGGGTTTAAGGCCACTGATCACACAAGGCAAAAATGGTGATCACAGAAAAAGAGCTGTTTGCGCAACCATTTTGTAAAAATTGCCAAAAATCCGATATTTAATATTTTACAGTGAGACCAGTTGAGTTTGAAAGTTAGCTCGTGGAACTATCCAATACAAAAAGAATATCAGGATTTGGTTAAGTAATGACCGAGTTATGGGCGTTCAAAGCTGAACAAAGTAGTCTGGCAGATTGCATGTCTTCCCTATTTGCTTTGAGTGCATTCTTAGGGCATTTTGACAAGAACAACATGCATGCTTCTGTTAAGGTCCGATTTCTAGCATATGTATGGAGTGAATGAGCATCCAAGATGTACTAGAAATGGTTTAAATGCTTTTGGTCATGCAAGAACACAAAAGAAATGGAGAAGAAGATGTAATATTCGGTTTCGAAGTCACATGAACACATGTGCATCTTTTTCACTCCTTGCATGGGTTTGATCCCGGATTTTCACTATCTCAAACACATGCATTGTGTTATGGTGAGAATCTACAAACCACAAGGGAAAAAGTAAGGATTTCTAGCCATGGAAGGGCATAGAAGCCGAAGAGTAGAGAAGAACCATGAAGAAGAGGAAGTAAAATCATGAAACTATGAGGGAGGATTGTGTTGTTTACCTAGGTTTTGATCTTGAGAGAAGCAAGAACACTTCAAGGCCTTCTCAATTTCGAAATTATGGCAGAGAATGGAGGATTTTCTGATGTGTAGGAGTGGTCTTGGAAGTAGGAGAGTTTCTTGGAGAAGGAGTGTGAGATGGAGTGAATAGAGAAGTGGAAGAGTGTAGGGAATGATCTTAATGATTGAGTTTTGGGAAGAGAGAGCATGGGGGAGGGGAGAGTGGCCGGATTTTTCAGCATTAAAGCCTCCTCTCTCTCCTAAATTCAAACTTTATAAAATTCCCTCCTAAATTTTATAAAACCCCAAATTTTTATAAAAGTGATTCTTTAAGCAATTTTTGATTTATTTAAAAATCTTGTTTTTAACTAATAAATTATGCTTAATGTTTGATAAATTAAATTTTTATTTCATTGATATAATCCATAATTTGATTAATAAGAATTTGATATTAGGAAGTTAATAGCCAAATTTTATAAAGTTTTTAAGCTTTAAGATTTATAAATTTGGATTTTGGCTCTTTAGGGTTTTTGGAATATTTGTATGATATTCACCATCATATTGAAATATAATTAGAATATTTTAATTTATTTTTAGGGTTTTATACCCTTTTTCAATTGTAACAAGTTTGAAGTTTCATTCTAATTATAGTCTTGGCATTTGTAATTGTAGTTAAGCAACTTACTAGAATCATAAGTGTCAACTATATTAGTCCTAGATCTTAGTTGGATCCTAGTTTATGCAAGATTTTGATCTAATATATACTACTAGGCCATGGCATGTTGTGCATGAATGGTTTTTATAAAGATGCACGAGTCCGAGAATGACCTGAATTGACAGTTGTCACAATGAGTCCCCAGGTAAGAATCGCGGGGCCACCCCGACTCAACTCGCCGAGTCTCAAGAACAACTCGGTGAGTACATGCCATGCACAAACTCCATTGGCCTCCTGAGGTCAGATCTGTTCCTCCAATCCATAGATCTGGACTTCCCAAGCATAATAATCACGTAAAGTCCGGACCTTGACATCCATATATCATCTAGATGGTTTCATTTGGTGATTTAGCCCCAAAAATAACATTCTAAGCTCTTGCCTTCCAAGATAATTCCTAAATCTCCAAGGGTTAAGGTCTCTAGACCTCTTTGAGTCCAGATCCAAAGCATAAACTCGATATGGGACTAATTGCTCTAGATAATCCTCCTCAAAAGAGCTTAGAAAACCCTTACTCTATGAATCAATACCAAAACTAAAGAAGGTCCGAATAACTACCTCAAGTTGAAGTCTCTGGACTCTGAAACCACTAGAATCACACCTCCTTTAGTCTCATCTTGCTCTTGATCACCTTCTTCTTGCTAAACCAAAGATAGAAAGATCAAATATGGCTTCTCTTTCCTCCCAAATGATCTAGCTCACTTAGGGTGCTCTCAAGAGACTGGTAGCCGCAATGGGGGACTATGAGTGCCCTTAAATAGGCTCCAACCCCAGGGGATTAGGGTTTCATTAAACAGCGCGGACTCACCGAGTCTGCTAATGGACTCGCCGGGTCCAGTCGCGAACCCGGATGATAATCCGCGACCCTACTCGGCGAGTCTAAGCATTAACTCATCGAGTTCCTTCACAAATTCCAAAAATAAAATATTAGAATAATATAGCTGGGAATCCAGATGTTACACCCATAGTAGGTGTAACTGGCTCCATCATCATCATTGTTGTTGTTGTTGTTGCGATTGTTGTTGTTGTTGTTGTTGTTGTTGTTCGACTGTTGGTTCTGTTGTGGATGAGTTCTACAGTATCTTGCATTGTGACCCTTTCGGTTGCAGCTTGTGCAATGCATCTCCCTGTATTATCTGTGGTGGTGGAAATTTCATTTGCTGCACTTAGGTAGGGTCACTGAGTATTGTTTAGGACCATTTTGTCACGGACCTAGTTTCTAGAAAATTCTACAATTGTCTAGAGAACTCTGGAACAATCAAGTATACTCGAGAAGTCTCTGAAGAGATCAGTAATGCTCTACGAGACCCTGGAAGATGCTAGAATATTGTATATGTCTGTGGAACAAAGGAGAACGATCCGAAATAATCAAGAGGATGCTAGACGAAGCTAGAACGACCCGGAAGACTTTGGAAGGATCTAGAACACGCTAGATCATACAAGAATGATTTGGATAATGTCGGGAGAACTTAGAGATTTCTAGAGAATCGTATAAAAGTTTACCATATTCTAGAGTCTTGTAAAATCTATGTATAAAAGAGGAAGAGTCTAGATTAGTCATGAATGATCAGGACCTAGAAACTTCCATTTAAGGACGTGTAAGGTTCCTATAAATAGGGGGAGGACTCATTTGTCCAAACCATCAAGAAGTTGCCTTGTAAAGAAGTTGAGTTATATAATAGAAGCTTTATTGAAGTGTCCCTTGTTGTAACTCTTGCTTCCTAAGTTCGTTAGTACATCTAGATCGTCGAAGTTAGCCTGACTTAGTCGGAGAAGCACTAAGTGGCACACGGTATTGACTAGTCTAAAAGAGTCATCCCGTGACACGTGGTATCAGAGCAAGGTTCGAGCAAGCAAGAGACCATTACGATGGAAGCAGCAAGTGAAGTATTCAACATTCCCCCTGTCGTCGAGGAGAAAGGAAGGAAGTCCAAAAAGAGGGATCAATCAGTAGATGCCTTGGCAAGCTTAGAAAACAAGCTTACAAGGACAGAGATTAACGTCGGTGAGATCCTTGAATGGAAGGATACTGTCGATCAATTCGTTGCTGAGATAAGTGACACGAGCGATGGATTGAAGGAGACCATCGGTGTCGTCAAGGAAGAAGTCTGTGGACTTATCAACACCCTGCAGAGTGAGTTCCGTGAGAAGGTAGACGCATTACATGCCGAACTAAACATGTGCAAGGCAGCAATCACTGGAAGGACCATTGCAAGAACGTTTTCGCACACAGAAGCACCCAAACCATTGAAGTATGGAGGTAAACGCGACCCCAAAGAACTTGACGAATTATTTTGGTCGATGGAATGCTACTTCAATGCTAGTCAAGTGAAGGACGACAAGACGAAGGTAGATACAGCCGTACTTTATCTATGCGAGAGTGCAGCTCTATGGTGGCGAAGGAAGCACGGTGATATTGAAAAAGGATTATATACCATAGACACATGGGAAGAATTCAAGAGGCAACTCAAGAGACAATTTTGCCCACATAATGATGAAGATATAGCGATGAAGAAACTTCGTGGGCTAAAGCATACGGGATCCATCCGAGACTATATAGTCAAGTTCACGAGCTTGAGGCTAGAGTTACCCGACATGCAGGAGAAGGACAAACTTTTCTATTTCATGGATGGACTACAATCTTGGGCCTACAACAAGCTCAAGAGGAGAAATATCAAAGACATTGACGAAGCTATTGTCGTGGCAGAAGATCTAATGGAATTTCGAAAAGAAAGCACGGTTAAGAAGAAGAGTGGGGGAGAACAAACTATGACGGAACCGGAACCAAAAAAAACACACCCCAACCTTTGATTACGAAAGGAAAAGAAATCGAAGGAAGAAACCGAAGAGAAGAGCGAAAGGAGATCAAGTGCTACTTGTGTGATGGTCCTCACTTGATCCGAGACTGTCCGAAGAAAAAGACTTTCTATGCGATGGTTTTGCAAGAAGAAGAAGACGAATCACAAATAAGCTCAATGCGTTTTCTGAACTCAATATCGAAAGATGAGATAAAATCTTCTAAGAAGGAAGAAAATAAAGGAGGGAGTCTCATGTTCGTCGAAGTTAAAGTGAATGCAAGGAACACAAAGGCGCTAGTAGATTCTGGAGCAACACATAGTTTCATCGCAGAGGAAGAAGCAAGGAAGTTGGGTATTCATTATACAAAGGAGTTAGGTCGGTTGAAGGTTGTCAACTCTCCATCTAATCCGATCCTCGGAGTTTCTCGTGGAATACCCATGAAGATTGCAGAATGGGAAAGGACCATCGACTTGATAGTGGTTCCGATGGACGACTATCGCATGGTACTAGGAATCGATTTCCTGGATATGGTATGTCCTTGGTGATTCGAAAGAGACAACACCCTGCGTATAACCAAGGGATTAACTATCCATATAATTCCCTTGGAAAGAAGAAAGACAAAAGCTCAATCCCTTTCAACTATGAAGATGTGTTATGACCAGAGCAATATAATCAAGAAGAATATGAAGCCAAAAGGGGAAGTTCGAATAAGCGAGGCACGTTTGAAGGAACAGGGATCCATATCCCACATGAAGAGTTACTCAAGGTTCTAAGAGGCTGAGAGAAGAAATATGATTCAAAGTACCTCAAGAAGTAAAAGCACGCCTTACTCGAAGAGATACTTTGGAGAAAACGAAAAGACACGAAGTAGCCCTGTGACAAGATCGAGACGTATGTATAGAAGACTTGATGAGGACGTCAAGGGTTTAAGTGGGGGAGGGTGTCACGGACCAAGTTTCTAGAAATTTCTACAATCGTCTAGAGAACTCCGAAACAATCAAGTATACCCGAGAAGTCTCCGAAGAGATCAGGAATGCTCTATGAGACCCTGGAAGATGCTAGAATATTGTAAATGTCCATGGAACAAAGGAGAACAATCCGGAATAATCAAGAGGACGCTAGATGAAGCTAGAATGACCCGAAAGACTTTAGAAGGATCTAGAACATGCTAGATCATACAAAAATGATTTGGATAATGTCGGGACGACTAAGAGATTTCTAGAGCATCGTATATAAGTCTACCATATTCTACAGTCTTGTAAAATCTATGTATAAAACAGGAAGAGTCTAGATTAGTCATGAATGATCAGGACCTAGAAACTTCCATTTGAGGAGGTGTAAGGTTCCTATAAATAGGGGGAGGACTCATTTTTCCAAACCATCAAGAAGTTGCCTTGCAAAGAAGTTGAGTTATATAATAGAAGATTTATTGAAGTGTCCCTTGTCGTAACTCTTGTTTCCTAAGTTCGTTAGTACATCTAGATCGTCAAAGTTAGCCTGACTTAGTCGGAGAAGCACTATGTGGCACACGGTATGAAGTAGTCTAAGAGAGTCATCCCGTGACAATTTGGTGTGGATGAGGCGGGAGCATGTGGTGTTGTGGTAGCTTGAGTAGCAATATGGAAAACCACTCTCTATTGCTACTTTGATGATTCTGTGTTTTGTCTCCCCTTTTGCTGGTTGCTCAAACTCTTCTTGTTATAACCTTCCTTTTTAACTTTCGCCTCCCCTGCTTTGGCACCCTTTTTGTTGCCATGGTCATATAGTTTCTTGGCGAGTCTCTTTGCACTGTCATACGTGGTTGGGTTTGCTGCTATCACATTCCCTTGGATTGGCGTGGTCAACCCCTAAATAAACCTTTCAATCTTCTTCCCTTCAGATGTGATCATTCCTGGACACAAGAGAGACAGCGCACTAAACCTTGATACGTAAGCATCGATGTCAGAGTTTTGAACTGTGAGGTTCCACAACTCTTGTTGCATTTTCTTAATTTCTACCCTTGGACAGTACTCGACCAACAAAATTTCCTTAAGCTCCTCCCATAGCATAGCGTTCGCCAATGGGAGTGTCATGGCCTCTACGTGACCATTCCACCAAGAGAGAGCTTGATTGATGAATGTGCATGCCGCCAACTTGACCTTGCACTCCTCAGGACATCCGCAGATCTCAAACATTGATTCCACCTTTTCTATCCATCTTTTCAGGGTTATTATGCCTCCCGTCCTGTTGAAGGTTCGAGGCTTTGTGTTTGTGAAGTCTTTGTAGGTACAGGTTCTTGTGGACCCTTGGTTTGTTCCCTGATTTGTGCTTCTGGCTCCTTGCCCGTTACTTGCACCGTTGTTTCCGTTGTGAATCTGCGCTAGTGCTGCAGTGACCGCATCTGACACAACCGCTTGGAATGCAGCTGATTTTATCTCAGGTGGCGTCAGTGTCGTGTTGTTTCTGCGGTTTGGTCTTTGAGGCGTCTTTATGTCATGGAATGGAAACATGTTGAATATACAATGTATTTAGTTTCAAGATTTCTTGGTTATAGCTCAGTGTTAGTGATTCGGTTGTGTATAAGTGAGTGAATGCATACAATCAACATGTAGAAAAAACTACTAGTACATATAGCAGATAACAACATCATGATAAAATATATAGCCATTTTCAATAATGATTATCTTTTGAGTACATGAAAATTTTCTTATATAAGGCATACAATACATAGGAAAATATATGATCCGACATCATGATGACCTTATGAGTAGTGTAATCACTTAAACATAAGGTCGATAGTACACAAAGTATCATACATAAAAGAAACACAATGATAGTAGGGGATACAACTGATCCTAATCATGATGAGATGTGTCAGGGAGTGATGAAATCATATGCCAAAATGTTGTGCCAAAAGATTAGCCATCTCAGTCATCTCCTTGATGACCTTGTCCCTTTCATACTCTGCCTGCACAGCTAGGGCTTCTACTGCTAATAGTTGTTACCTAATAGTGGCAACCTCCTCTTCCAAGGAGAGAGTCCTATCAATGGGGTTCCTCAGTGGTACGGGGTGGTCCTGACTTACCTTTGTGGTAGGAGGTTCGCTGGGGACTTCATCAGTGTCCCTGTCTTCCTCCATGACCTCATCAGTATCACCAAACTCATAGTCCGTCTCCGTGTACTCCTTAGGCCCAATACCGGGAGTTACCTCCTGCCCCACCACAGGGTATTCCTCGATCACTCTGTGGGCCACTAGGGCTTGATAGTAAAGGACGACCTGATGTGCCTCGTCCATGGTGACTACGCGAGAAACTGGGGGTGAGAAGTGTGTAAAGAGAATGTGCATATAGTATTTCCAAAAACACCCCTATAGTATTTTTAATTATTTAAGTTTGAGCTCCTTAGAGTTCTTGATACGGGGTAAGCTTCTAGATCCATTTTCCGCCATGATTACTCCCAAACACATGTTGGCCATATTTTGAATAAATATAGTTGATCAGGCTATATTTATCCCTAATATGACTACATAATTGTCCGAGTTTAACCACGGTGCTCAATTTCCTCCAAAGGCTTTTAGAGTTATAGTTTTTAATGTATACCTAGAAATCATTTTATTCATAATGTTTTAGTCTGATTGTATTTATAGTTGCATATCCAGTATGATTAGATATACCAGTTCACTATAAACAATGCTCTGATACCAATCTGTCACACCCCAAAACCAGACGGCGGAAACGTCCGGGGGCTTGTGTGTGACTTCATCTTGTAATATCATCGTAATGTATATAACTGAAACAAGACAACACCATCATCATACATATCAAAATACAGCCAATATTGTTTACATTAAGTATAGTATCACAAGTTACATGCCAAAATATTCAATGTATGGTGATAACAAAATTCAACAAATTCCACTTGTTATTGTAGACCTTTCCACATAACGACTCCGTGAGAATACAAGTTATTTTAAAAACGTCAACATATATAATGTTGGAGAGTTCATAAGCATGTTCGAATGAAAAGTTTTGTATTGTTAGTAAAACACCAAAAAATCTGATATTTTCTAAAAAAATAGCTTGAACATGATGTGTCAAAATCAAGTATTAATGCATGTGTGTTTTCAGTTTTTGGAATGCATATAATGATGTAATCCGGTTAAAAATCCTTTATTTCCTATTGTTAGTAAAAGGTATTGTTTTAACTGTGTATTTCCCCATAAAATCCTATATTTTCTGTTTATAAGAGTATTGTGGTCTCAACCCTAAGACTGAATATCAGTGTATGTATGTTTTCGTATCAACAAGATTTTATAGGTGTTCCTTAAAATTATGTTGGAGAGGATCTCTAGGTGAGCCGTTTTAACCATACCTGATTATGAAGAATTCACCTGTCGTGACATTTTAAGGTGTGGGGTGTCACCCCGTATAGATCTATACACAAACTCTCGCTCTCCCTCCCAGAGACTCTGGTTATAACTACAGGCTACGATCGTACACTCTAGAGGTATCATGTTATGTATAATGTTTTTCGAAGTACGTTTTATGTTTGAAAATTACCCAGAGTATGTATATGAATGTACGAGGCCCAACGGACATGTAGGAGTTCCACTAAGGCCCAATAAACATGTAATGCGTAGTATAGGCCCAATAAGCATATATATGGGCCACAAAGGACCAATAAGCATGTGTTGTATATTCCGGACCCAATAAGCATGTGTTGTATATTCCGGACCCAATAAGCATGTAAATTGACCCTTAAGGCCCAATAAACATGTAAGGCATAATATACGCCCAATAAACATGTATATGGGCCATAGAGGCCCAATAAGCATGTGTTTTACATTCCATGCCCAATAAGCATGTAAATGGACCCTTAAGACCCCATAAACATGGAAGGTTGGTATTAGGCCCAATAACTATGTATACGGACGCTTAAGGCCCAATAAGCATGTAATCAATGTATTTAGTCCGTTTGTTATTACGTTGTTGGTTCTTGTTCAATTGTTTACCAAAATAACATAAAATCCTAGTTTTTGTAATAGTGATATTTTTGGCCCGATATCATGAAAATTGACATCTTCTGCCCAATTGTATATAAGTTGATATTTTTGGCCCAAGTAAATATAAATTGAAGTTTTCAGACCATTATAAAAATTTACAATTTTGGCCGAATTATATATATAATTTACATTTTCAGCCCCTTTTAGATAAAAATGACATTTTCGGCCTATATATAATTTACATTCTTAGCCCTTTTTAGATAAAAATGACTTTTTTGGCCCAAGTATTGTAAAAATAACATTTTAGGCCCAAATCCAAATAAAGTGACGTTTTCAGCGCATAAAATCGAAAAGTTACATTTGTGGCTCAAATTTGTGTTAAATGACAATTTAATTGATAAAAATCATAAATTTACAATTTAAGCCCAAAGAAACTGTAAAGGCCCACATTAAGGCCCATTATACGAAATTTAACACCTTTGGCGCTTTTAAAACTATGATTATCATAAAGAACCATTTTTATGTATATGTGACACTTTTAGTCCATGAAAAACCATAAGTTTCATAAAACACCATTTCTTTTTGTTTATTTGTCAAAAATGGTCCCCTACAAGATTTTGTTTAGTTTTTCAACATCCTTAACATGCTTAACATGTTAATCTTTATGTTAAGTTGTATAAAGTGTCTTAATTTACATATATTGTCGAGATCTATCACAACATGTAACTTAGAAAATACACATAAACATGCACAAATACATAGATCCAACACATAATCAAGAGAAGAGAGATGAGGATTTTTTTGGTCATTACATGGTGGATTAGAGAGTTTTAGCTTAGTTACATGTGAGATCAAATGCATAGATAACATATATACATTAGTGAGGTGTCAAGTCATTAATAAATCTCATTTTCTCTTTTTTTTTAAACAAAGAATGGAGATGGAGGTGAAAAGAAAAAGAAATGTTGGGCTAGTATTGATTATTAACCAAATTTATAAGACCAAATAAGGAAGTTTTCAGCACATTAGGCCCACATGTGTGTACAACCCAAAAGGGATAAAAACAATGGGTTTTCGGCCCATTAACATCATTTATGTGGGTTTTGGACCAATAAGGCTCATGAAAATGATATGAGACAGTCTACGCCCATTATGGCCCAAATGCTATAGTTTAATGAATGTGGGTCCAATTAGGGCCCAAATAAGGATTCTTAGCAAAAAAGAATCAAGTTAAAGGTTTATTGGCCCATTAGGCCCAATAAGAGGGTTCTAGTCCAATAATAGTTTGAACCGGGAGAATTAGGGTTACAAACCCAAAGTCGAGTGTATGTAATGTATTGAAATAGGTTATGCGCTTGTTGAGTGAGTTTTGATTAAATGGTTTGTTTTCAAAATGAACATTGGTACATAACATCAATTTTAGAATTTTAGTTATATAAGAGTTGATCACAAGAATACAAAACTTCCTAGCCAAAAATGCTAGTTGTGACAAAAATCAATCGGGCAGGAAGATATGCTAAGAATCTTGAAGTCAAGGGTGACAGAGTTCGTTACTTCATGAATCGGATTTGGACACTGAAGTTTGGTGGATTCAGAGACGTGGTCATGAATGAGGCTCATAGGACTCGATACTCCGTACATCCAGGTTCGGACAAGATGTATATGGTCCTCAAGAAACTGTATTGGTGGCCGAACATGACAGCAGCGATCGCTACCTATGTGGGCAAGTGTCTGACTTGTGCCAAAGTCAAGGTAGAGTACCAAAAGCCATTGGGATTGCTACAACAAACCGAAATACCCGAGTGGAAGTGGGAACGGATAACCATGGACTTCATAACCAAATTACCCAAGACAGAATGTGGGCTAGACACCATCTGGGTAATTGTAGATAGATTAACAAAATCCGCACACTTCCTACCCATAAAGGAAACTGACAATATGGAGAAGCTAGCTCGAACATGCATCCGAGAGATTGTACGACTACATGGTGTGCCAATATCCATTATCTCTGCCAGGGATAGTAGATTCACCTCGCGATTCTGGCAGCCGCTACAAAAATCGCTTGGAATGAAACTAGACATGAGTACTGCTACTATCCACAAACTGACGCTCAAAGTGAGAGGACCATACAGACCTTGGAAGATATCCTAAGAGCTTGTGTAATCGGTTTTTGTAAAGCGTGGGATACCCATTTACCACTAGTCGAATTTTCATACAACAATAGCTATCACTCCAGCATTAAAGTTGCTCCATTCGAAGCCATCTTCGGCCGGCAGTGTAGATCACCACTGTGTTGGGCTGAAGTGGGTGACACGCAACTAGCCAAGGGACAAGTACCCTACAATACTCTCAATGGCGCAGAAATCATAAGAGAGACAACCAAGAAAATTGTACAAATTCAGGAACAACTAAAGGCTTCAAGAGACAGACAAAAGAGTTATGCAGACAAAAGACGGAAACCCTTGGAATTTCAGATTGGGGTTCAAGTGCTATTGAAGGTCTCGCCCTAGAAAGGACTAATACGTTTTGGAAAAGATGGGAAACTAAACCCAAGGTATATCGGACCATTCGAGATCCTTACAAGGATCGACTCGGTAGCCTACAAACTTCGTCTACCGTAGGAACTCGATATCGTACATCCTACCTTTCATGTGTCAAACTTGAAGAAATGTTTGTCCGATGAGACCCTTGTCATCCCTTTAGACGAAATGGAAATCAACGAGAGTCTCCAATTTATAGAAGAACCAATTGAAATCATAGATAGGGAAATTAAAAGAACAAAACAAAGTCGCATACCCATCGTGAAGGTCCGCTGGAATGCAAAGCGAGGACCTGAATACACCTGGGAACGAGAAGATCAGATGAAACACAAGTACCCACATCTTTTTCCCTAATCCACAAGTGTTTTTCTTACATTAAATTTCGGGACGAAATTCCCTCTAACGGGGGGATGATGTGACAACTCGATATTTCGACTCTATGTAATGACCTAAAAATTCAAGTATTTTAACCACTTTTGACATAATGAAATTAAATTCGAAAATACAATGTACAAAAGTCTCTATTGGGTTACCTACTATGTTAGATACTGTGTCAAGGTTTACAAAAATACTAACAACAATAAAATCCGAGTTATAACGAAGAAGTTATGACCATTCTAAGATTTCCGAGAAAACGGACAACACCGATTAACGAAAAATGCGAAGTTTGAATACAATAGTTTTTAGCTTTAAGTATCTAAATGAATGTTGTAGATATCATTAAACCGTGAGCGTACATAAAAAGAACGTCCAAATCTGACGTTGTATGAGGAACCTATGATTTTTCCAAGATCCGGATATAGCAGTTGACAGCTAAAAACTCGAAATAGAGATCAAGAGGCTTTTGGCCGAAACAACTTAAATAAGAATTGAAGTTCTCAACCAAAGAAACACAACAGTAAAAAGTCTGGCAAAAACGGACGCCAGATGAAGAAGTTATGGATTTTTAACGGGTTTTTCTAGTCCCGGCCTGTTAAAAATAAATAATTAAAAATATATTCAAAATTAGCCGACGAAGTCTAAACGAGAGTTGTAGAGTATATTCTCACCTACGCGTGAATATAAAGAACGTTGAAAACGGAGCTCGTACGTGAAAGTTACGGATTTTACAAGTTTAAGGCTGAAAATCCGAGGCTGTCAGGTTTGCCATGACGCGACACAGTTTGCCGCGACCCGGCAAGTGACTGAGGGCGTTCCATCAATGAAAGAGGATAAGATTTTGCTCACCACGATGTGGCACAGTTGGCCACGACGTGACACACCAGAAATGCTCCTATAATAGAAGCTTAAGGTTGCTGGGTTTGGTGCTCATCTCTTTCCATCTAAGTACTGTTACTCTGCGTAATTACCTCGAAAAGCCATCCCGAAGCCCCGGTTTTCACACTCAAGTTCCAAAGGAAGGTTCTACACTCCTTAGATTCCCGAGAATCCCGAGAAAATCAACTCTTCCAAGTCGAAGTTCTACTCGATTATCATCTCGCTTTCTCCCATCAATCAACTGAGTTCATACCCCTATAAACTACACTTTCAAATGTTTTATCAATGCTTTTTATACACTTTTAGGGGGGGGGGGGGAGAATACAAGTAAACACATGGTTATTATAGTGTGTAACATAAAGTTTCACTATATACTCTTTTTATCAAGTAAATCATATGTGATTCATAACTACTACATGGGAACTTTCGTATGCAATATATATTCTCGATAACGTCTTGTCTTTTGGAAATAAAACATGTTTATACATATACACGAATCAAACACTTTATTTATACTTTAAGTATATGTGATCATTTATGTCACTATAAGTGTTATACTTTACATATATAACAAATAAGCATTACACTAGGGTTTACTATACGAACGAAACACACACTTTGAAAAACTATATAGGTATAGTTTAAGAGAAAATCATGAACATTTACATACTGGAAACACTATATCAAAGAGATATTTTCATACACAAGAACAAATGGACATTTTCATACGTAAATCTATTTTATACTAAGTTTTGTGAGACATTTCATGTACTTTCGAGTATGCCTTTTAAGTCCTGTATTATATACCAAAATCCCTTGTAGGGGGAGCGTGATACTTGTGTATAGATCTATACGGGATTGACAATCCCACACCTAAGCTGTTAGCTACAGCTAGGCTGACAGGCCTGGGGTGACAAACGTCATAACTTTCCAACGCTTGAAGAACGTTGTTATAGGCATCCTTGTCAAATAGCATGGTTTTAAGACTCACACGGAGTATTAAAAACACATTGATTTACGAGTTTTTCAAATGCCTTAGCGACTTATACATAAACCTACTATTTTAGGCATGAAAATCACTATTGCATTACATGTTTTGGAACAATTAAACTTCCATCTACTATAGTAGAAAATATGGGATTTTCTAGGAACATTCAAACATGTACAAACCATTTCATTCTATTTCATACAAAAATTGTTACTAAATACTTATGAACTCACCAGCTTAAATGTTGATCTACTCTTTCAAAACTACTTGTATTTCTCAGGAATTTAGTAAAACAGGTAAACAAACAGCTTTTGAAGAAGGGACGCTGTGGCGTCAGTTTAGTTTCATTTTGACATCATATTGTAATTTGTTTTGAAACAAGTACCTTTCAACAATGTAAACTTTTAAGTTATATATATGATGGTTGTATTACTTTCTTTACTATGTATTCAATTGTTGCGATACTACATGAAGTCATCCACCCTCGAACGATTCCGCCGTTCTGGTTTGGGGGTGTGACAGATTGGTATCAGAGCATTGTTTATTATGAACTAAGTATATCGAACCACATAAGATATACAAACTATAAATGCGTAGGGAATCAAAGTCTCTGATAAAATATTTTTACACCTGAACCGCGTTTCATTTTAACTTAAGCTATATGAGTCATAAAAGCACAAATACATGCATACAACGATTTATTTTCATACTTAGAGCAATATAGAAGTATTATAAATAAATTGTGCAGTGCAGGTGTGCCTTGGGATATGTAATCGGAACTAGGATGAATATAGCCTGATCAACTATATTTATCCGAGAGCCGACTAATGTATGCCAGGGAGTGTCTACAGTGGAAAACAAATTTAAAACTTAGCAAGAGCATATCATTAAGAATACTATGGGAGTATTTGGGTATCTTCAACCGTTAAACTTAGGGGAAAATTTTACATGCTTTAGCTTATAGTCAATTCTTAACCATATTCACGTATAGACTCAATGGCTGGATTTCATCACACCGGTGACCTCTACTACCCAAACAAAGGTAATGAAGGATGGATTGTAGACGACCCCGAGGAGGAACCCATGGAAGACGAGGAAGACGAAGATTCAGATAGCTCAACTTTAGAGCCCGAGGTAATCAATCCGCCAGCCGTCCGACCTCCATCGGCTTGACCTCCTTTCAGGATGGGATTTCAAGGACCAACTCTTGTCTGGGGAAGCCACATCCATCATTGGAGCCAGCAAAAAGGATTAGCGGAGGAAGTTCAGCTAAGCGAGCACTCCCATTTGTGGTAGGCAAACTTGCCAATCAGCCTTATCAATCCGGAGTCCAAGCAAACCGGATTCGCGAGTTTGACATAAGGATGGTAGAGAACGTAGCTGATATCCATCGCCTAGACATGCTACAAGGGAATGCTCAACTCCACACCAACTCCCTCTAGGAACAAATTGATGGGTTTGAGCCATAAGAACTTTCCTATATGCTCATGCAAACCCTAATTTCTTGGATCTAGGTTTCTCTAATTGAACATGCAATATATCCAATACTTTAATGGCTAGATCTAATGTAAACTAACAATTAAAACATATGAAAACAGATCTAGAATTATACCTTGAATTACTTGCTTGAAACCTATTTCTCCTTGGAGCTTAGAGTCACAATTGTCACTCCTCTAATGGCTTAGAAACACCAACTAGCAAGAAGATGACTTGAGAGAGGTAAGGAAGAGGGAAATCGGTTCTAGGGTTACTCCAATAACCAAAGTGCCGATTTCCACAACCCCAAGGGTCTATTTATACTGTGAGCTCATAGGGTTTCACCCTAAAACCCTAGTTGGATAACTTAGCCTCAAAGCAATCCAATATCCCCTCTAGATAAGCCTTGGACGATTTCTAGGTGAACCACATCCCTGAAATCGTCCAACCCATATCCATAAGGATTCTTAGCTCAAATTACAACTATCACACATTTGACAGTTTATACCCCTTTCTTCAATTAATCTCTTTAAGTCACAAAATTAATTCCTAATTAATTTATGACTTATATTAATCAAATTAATATTATTATTCCTTTAACATATTATTCTCATAATACATTAATAATAATATCTCTTCTCTCTATATAAATCACCCTGTCAAGTTGCTATGGTGAAGGCAACCCAAAAGGACCATGCACAATCGGGTTAAGTACTTACCAAATATAGTTACAGCCTTAGACACTAATCCAACCGCCTCCCACTTGGATAAGTCTAGTAACTATAAATGCAAACACAATCCGATCAGCAATTGTAGCTCTTAAAGACGCTGTCAACTTTGATCTTATCAGTAACGTGTCCTTTAGATAAGGGATCGTATAATCCTATGTTTTGATATCGTGCAGACGATTTCATGAAACATTGTCATACTTATTGTCCAACAACTGTTTTCTCGATCTCATATTTATTTGACATAGAACTTAATTGAACACATCAATTCAGTCCTGACCGGGCCCGGCACATAAGTCAAATCAAATCATCGAGCGGCTGTGATATCGCTTTTACCCTCTTAGGATAAAAGTAATAGATAAACTTCGATTTATATGCATCTACTTATCGACTAATCAACTATACACAAGAATGCGTTTTATGACATCAATTTACTGATGCAGTTTCGCATTATCAATGTACAACCAATTAGTAAATAATAAACCATATATCTAGGTTTTAAGACCATATGATATTATCGTCTTGCGATCACCCCAAAGTGATTCCAGGAAGCGCGGGTTTATTCCAATGCTAAAAACTTGTTCATAAGCGCTCATGAACGTTGCAATAAACCTTTGCTATGTCTAATACCATTTAGACAATCTATACACCAATTCATGACAATCTTCATTCATACCTACTTCCAACATATGAACGATTGTGGACCATTCGAATAATTGATTATTCTTAATAACTTAATTATTCAGGAAGTCAAAACATGCAAAGTGAAACAATAGCTAAACAGTTAACATAAGATAGTAACTTTACTTATAAACAACACTCTTTTATTTAATCATCAAATGTCAATTACATTTACCTATTACATGTTTCTAAAACTATCTAATATCATCATTCAGCCCAATACTCCTAGCATGCTGCAAGTGCTTAACCCTACTAAGTCCCTTCATAAATGGATCTGCTGGGTTATCATCTGATGATATCCTTTTAACTACGAGGTGTCCTTCTTCTACTCGATGCCTAATAAAGTGATATTTTATGTCGATATGTCAAGATCTACCACGATCCCTCGGTTCCTTGGTCAAAGAAACTGCTCCTTCATTATCACAGAAAATTTCCATGGGCTCCTTTATAGCAGGCACAACTCCAAGATCGCCAATGAAGTTCTTTAACCATATTGCCTCTTTTGACGCTTCGCTCGTTCCAATGTACTCTGATTCGCACATTGAATCAGCTACAGTTTCCTATTTGGAACTTTTCAAAGTTATCGCTCCTCCATTAAGGGTAAATACCCATCCTGACTGTGAACGGTAGTTGTCCCTGTCGGTCTGGAAACTGGCGTCACTATACCCTCGCACCTTTAAGTCATCACTCCCTCCGAGGACTAGAAACCATTACTTGGTCCTCCGAAGGTACTTAAGGATGTTCTTGACCGCAATCCAATGCGCTCTTCTAGGATTCCCTTGATATCTACTGACCATGCTCAAAGCAAAGGCCACATCAGGGCGAGTACAAGTCATAGCATACATGATTGAGCCAACTGCGAAAGCGTAAGGTACTCGGCTTCGGTACTCGAACTTTGAGTCTTACCCAACTTTGTATTACTTTGTATCGGTAGTTCTACCTTCTTCGAGTTTTCCATACTAAAATGTTATAGTACTTTATCTAAGTAAGTATTCTGACTAAGTCCTATTAGTCTCTTACTTCTTTCTCTCACTATCCTTATTCCCAATATATAGGAAGCCTCTCCGAGGTCCTTCATAGCGAAGCACTTCCCGAGCCAGGATTTACCTCCTGCAGAGTCAGGATGTCGTTTCCTATGAGTAGTATGTCATCGACATACAAAATGAGAAAGCTAACTATGCTCCCACTGGCTTTGACATAAACACATGATTCATCTTCGCTTCGTACAAATCCAAACGTTTTGACTTTCTCATCAAAGCAAAGATTCCATCTGTGAGATGCTTGCTTAAGTCCATAAATGGACTTCTCAAGCTTGCAAACTCTATTGGGATGCTTCAGATCGACAAAACCCTCTGGCTGAGCCATGTAAACATCCTCAGCCAACTTTCCATTAAGGAAAGCGGTTTTGACATCCATTTGCCATATCTCATAATCATGAAATGCGACAATGGCTAGCATCACCCTAATAGATTTTATCTTAGAAACTGGTGAGAAGGTCTCATCATAGTCAACTCCGGGTGTTTGAGTAAAGCCCTTCGCCACTAGTCGTGCCTTATATGTGTGCACATTCCCATCCACGTCGGTGTTCTTCTTGAATATCCATTTGCACCCAACTGTCTTACGTCCGGGCACATTGTCAACCAAATTCCAAACTTGGTTGTCATACATGGACTGAATCTCGCTATCCATTGCCTCTTTCCATTTAGCAGACTTCGGGCCTGCCATGACTTCCTTATAGTTGTTAGGTTCATCTAGGTTAACTAGTGTACTGTCACTAATATACGTGTCCCCTTCGGTAGTAATATGAAAGCCATATAACTGGGGTTGAACTCTAACTCTTTTGGAACGTCTAAGAGGTAAGGATTGGTCAATCTGTTCAACCGGAGTTTCCTCCTCGTGTTCAGGGCCAGCGGTAGAGGTTCCTTCATCACTCGATTCTTGAATCTCTTCAAGATCGAGCTGCCTCCCACTGTCTCCTTGGTTTATGAGTTCTCGTTCTCAGAAAACCCCTCTTCTTGCTACGAATACAACATTGTCAGTCGGTCTATATAAGAGATATCCAAAGGATTTATGCAGGTAGCCAATGAAAATACATCGCTCACTACGAGGTTCGAGCTTGTCATGAGTTTCTCGTCTTACAAAAACTTCACAACCCCAAACCTTGATATGTGACAACGAGGGAGCTTTCCCTATCCACATCTCGTGAGGTGTTTTGGCAACCTTCTTTATAGGGAATCGGTTTTGGATATGGGCAGTAGTGTCTAAGGCATACCCCCAAAACGAGATAGGTAGTGAAGCACGACTCATCATAGAACGAACCATGTCTAGCAGTGTTCGATTATGCCTTTCTGCCACACCATTCAACTGTGGTGTCCTAGGTGGCGTCAATTGCGAAACTATTCCGCATTCCTTGAGATAGTCGTGGAATTCAAGACTTAGGTACTCTCCTCCTCGATCGGATCGAAGCATCTTGATTTTCCTGCCCAATTGATTCTCCACTTCATGTTTGAATTCTTTGAACTTTTCAAACATTTCTGACTTGTGCTTGATTAAGTAGATATACCCATATCTACTATAATCATCGCTAAAAGTCATATAGAAGCGGTTCCCATCCTTTGTTGTAGATCTATAGGGCCCACATACATCGGTATGTATGAGATCCAATAAACCCTCACACCTCTCACAAGTGCCAGAGAAGGGTGACTTGGTCATCTTTCCAAGTAAACAAGATTCACACGTGTCATCTTCCCTAAGGTCGAATGACTCCAACACTCCATCCTTTTGGAGTTGGGCTATGCGCTTCTTGTTGACATGTCCAAGATGACAATGCCACAAAGATGCTTTATCCATATTATTGGAAGAATCCATACACAACACATCATTTCCTAGGTTATCTACAACCATAACAGTTTCATAAATTCCATTACAAGGCATTGCTTCAAAGTATAAAACACCATTTAAATAAGCATAAATAGAACCATTCATATTATTAAACGAATATCTAAATCCTTGTCTAAACAAACCATGAAATGAAATGATGTTTCTTGCCATATCTGGCGAGTAGCAACAATTATTTAAATCTAAACCTAATCCATTACTAAGAACTAAAGAATACACTCCAATCTTGGTGACAGACGACGATCTTCTGTTTCCCATGATTAGATTTATTCTTCCTTGCTCCACATCTCTATCTCTTCTTAGTCCCTGCAAATAAGAACAAATGTAGTAACCACATCCTGTATCAAGAACCCAAGAAATAGTATGAGATGAATCATTAGATTTAATTGTGTATATACCTGCAAAATATGGCTTGATGTTTCCATCCTTGATGGCTTGCAGATATTCCAGGCATCTTCTCTTCCAATGCCCTATTTTGTTGCAATGATGACACTCTGCCTCCTTCGGGTTAGGGTTGGGCTTAGTAGGATCAACCTTGGTCCCACTAGAAGAGGAACCATCTTGGGACTTTCCTTTGCGGTCGCTCTTTGACAGAGCCTTCCTCTTCTTGCCCCTTCCTTGCCCTACAGCCAAAACAGGAGCAGCGGTTGGTGCGGGAGTTGGTGCAACAGACTTGTCCTTAAGGTTGCTCTCAGCAGTCCTTAGGAGTCCTTGGAGTTTTCTTAGGGTGACCTCTTCCTTGTTCATGTGGTAGGTCATCCTAAATTGGTTGTATCATGAAGGCAACGAGTGAAGAACAATGTCAATGGCTAAATCCTCCCTAAAGTTAACATTTAACTAGCGAAGACGATCAACATATCTTTGCATCTTTTGCACGTGCATGGTTAAAGATTCTCCACTTCCCATCTTGGTGGTGATCTCGTAGTGCTCTTGCCTCGTGCTTTGGTGGTACCTCTCCATCAAGTCTTGATGCATTTCATAGGGATACATGTCCTCATAAGACTTTTGGAATTCTTGGTTCATAGTGGCTATCATGATGCAATGGACCTTCGTTGCATCACGTTCGTGTGTCTTAAAGACAACCATCTCTTCGGGAGTAGCGATTTCCGGGTTGACGTTCTCGAGCTTTTCGTCGAGGACATACTCTTTGTCCTCGTAGCGTGCAATGGTGCGAATGTATCTTATCCATTCGCTAAAGTTCGTACCATCGAAGGTCACCTTTTGGCAAAGACTCATTAACGTGAATGAGTTAGCAGCAATGTTGTTTGCGTTCGACATCTACAATTAGAAAGTACAAAGTTTGATTAGAATTGGATCCCTAATTAAACACCGAAAATGAAAAATTAGGGCTAGGACCCAACAACATTATTTACATATTAGAAAAGGGATGCCGTAATCCAACACACAAATAATTTGGAGGTAAGTGAATGACAATTCACTAATTCTTCACCTTGAAAACATAACCTTAAGTTTTATTGAGAATTCCTAGATTTTGAGATTCATTGAACTTTTCAATGGCATGTTTACTTCTCGATATGCCCCTCTAGTTTGTGACTAGGATGCCGAGGATCACAAAGCGGGTATGAATAACCATGCAAATCTACATGGTGCCTTCATTGTTACAATCACCCATTCGATGTGCTGGTAAACCACACACGCTCTATCGAACTATGATAAACAATGAATCACCCTTTGTCCCCTTTGCTTAGAACCAATTAGTGTGCCGGTAAACCACACACGCTCCACTAACTTCTTAGCAAGGGTGCAAAGTGCAATTTCATGGGATTGCATCAATTCACTTTTCCTAAAGTAGCTAAGATTGGGAATTTTATAAAATAGTTTAGTTACTTTATAGATTCATTATACTTATTAATGAGGAGAGAGAGTTGCCCTATCCTACCCGTTCGACTAACGACCCTCCACTAGTCAAGCATGCGGTGGGTGTAAGTGTACGCCCATTAAGCGCCATTTTATAGGCAACAACCTTATACCCACCTTATAGACCGGCTTCGTGAATGAGGCCTAATAATGGTAAGACTAGCATTTTAATTTTACTTATATATTTATTAAGCTCTTAATAATATAATAGTATAGGGTTGAATTTTAAACTTGTAAAATTCTAGGGGTTGAAATTTAAATTCTTCTAAATTAAACTATTAATCACCAAATTCAAATTTCAAAACTATCGGGATAAATATTGAACTTTTCAAAACAATAGGAATCAAATAACAAATAATTCAAATTAAACAATTAATTTCATAATCATCTATATTTGACCTAATCCAATTTTAGTCATTAGATAATTACCAAATAATCTTAAATAGTCCATATTTATCATATAAATAATTAATATTCACAAGATTTGAAATTATCTATTATTATGTCAAGGATAATCATTAAATTAGGTTAAAATTCGGATTTATACTTAATAAAATGATTTAGGTATCAATCCAAGACAAAACAACAATAAAATCCCGAATTATCCTCTGTCTGACGCTGGGACTCACCGAGTCAAGCTTTGGACTCGCCGAGTTGAAGCTACTCGCCGAGTCCACAATGGAACTCGCCGAGTTCATCAGGCAGAAGACCAAAAATCGAATTTTTCAAGTAACAAGCAATTAACCAGTGCATCAATTCAATAGAAATCAATCAAAGCTCTGATACCACAGATGGGTTTGAGCCATAAGAACTTTCCTATGTGCACATGCAAACCCTAATTGCTTGGATCTAGGTTTCTCTAATTGAACATGCAATATATCCAAGACTTTCATGGCTAGATCTAATGTAAACTAACAATCAAAACATATGAAAACAGATCTAGAATTATACCTTGAATTACTTGCTTGAAACCTTTTTCTCCTTGGAGCTTAGAGTCACAATTGTCACTCCTCTAATAGCTTACAAACACCAACTAGTAAGAAGATGATTTGAGAGAGGTAAGGAAGAGGGAAATCGGCTCTAGGGTTACTCCAATAACCAAGGTGCCAATTTCCACAACCCCAAGGGTCTATTTATACTGTGAGCTCCTAGGGTTTCACCCTAAAACCCTAATTGGATAACTTAGCCTCAAAGTAATCCAATATCCCTTCAAGATAAGCCTTGGACGATTTCTAGGTGATCCACAACCCTAAAATCGTCCAACCCATATCCATAAGGATTCTTAGCTCCAAATACAACTATCACACATTTGACACTTTATACCCCTTTCTTCAATTAATCTCTTTAAGTCACCAAATTAATTCCTAATTAATTTATGACTTATATTAATCAAATTAATATTATTATTCCTTTAACATATTATTCTCATAATACATTAATAATAATATCTCTTCTCTCTATATAAATCACCCTGTCAAGTTGTTATGGTGAAGGCAACCCAAAAGGACCATGCACAATCAGGTCAAGTACTTACCAAATATAGTTACAACCTTAGACACTAATCCAACACAAATGACTGCAGCTCTCTCCGAAATGAGAGATTTGAGGGAGCAACAAGCTGCCTTTGACAGGCGTCTCATGGGAGCCAAGCAATCGGATGCGGAGTCAAGCTCCAAGCGTAATCCGTGTAGCAAGTAGTGCTCTCCTAACTCCCAAATTTTGATATAGAATAGAACCATCGGCTAAAAGTCTTACCTTCTTTAACTTTTTGTAATTAGAGACCTTTAGAAAGGTTAAAATCTTCTAACTTCGGATGTAACACAACCATATGTTTAATATATATATAGGGCATACCTCTTTCGTGTGTTAATTCTGTGCATTTCATTCGAGTTCATGAGTTTGTTTATTGTTATTCAAACTCCATTAGTTAATCAAAATCAAAGCCCTGTGTTGGTCAAACCAAATTCTTGAACTATTAAAGATAGTTAACTCATTATCATTCAACTCTCAACCACCAAAACTTATAATATTTTATTTTTATTTCTTGGCAGCGCGATGCCTCCTCGTCTAAACCTATGACCCAGGCCAGGCGTGATACCTCCACCACCACCACCTCCATCGATGGAAAAATGTTGCATTGATAGCTGCTGTAACCGCTGCAGTAACAGCAGCAATGAAACAGATGGGTAATAATGAGTCGAGAAGAGGAGTCAATAGCTCTACGAATGGCCAACTTCCAGGTCCTTTAGGAGATTGTACCTTCAAGGACTTCACCAATAGCAAGCCCATGACTTTTAACGGATCCTGAGGGATAATGGCTCTATTACAATGGATAGAGAAAACAGAAGTGATTTTTGAGATCTGTGCGTGTCTGGAAGTGAGCAAGGTAAAATTTGCCGCTTGTACATCCTCTGAGAGAGCCCAGACATGGTGGAATGGACACGTCAAGTCACTAACCCTGGTAGTGGCAAATTCTATGGGCTGGGAGAATCTAAAACAACTGTTAATGCAAGAGTATCGTCCAAGGGGCGAAGTACAAAAGCTAGAGCAGGAACTTTGGGGCCTTATTATGGTAGGCTCGGACATCACGACCTATACCAATAGGTTTAGTGATTTGGCAATCCTTTGCCCAAGGATGGTTGCTCTAGAGAGCAAGAAGATCAAAAGATACATCTGGGGACTGTCACCCCCGATTCGAGGAAGTATACTAGCTTTCAAACTAGTCACTTTCGATAGCATCAAACAGTTGGCACAAGCTCTTGTTGACCATGGAATCTGTCAAAGCTTCGCAACTGCTGTCCCAAAACAAACCATATGAAACAACAACAACAACAACATCAGTACTAACAACAACATGAAGAAGAAGTTTTGGAACAAGAGGAAGGGTCAGTCTTCGTAGGAACCTTCAAAGAGGCAACAAATAGTGGCAGTGCATGCCGCTACTACTGCCACTACTGCTCCGGTTATCCCTGTGCCAGCGAAGCAATATGCGGGGAACCTACCAAAGTGCAACATATGCAATTTCCATCACAATGGAAATTGTCAGGAGATGCACTGCAACAATTGCAACAAGAAAGGGCACACTTCCCGTTTCTGTAAGGCACCGGCACGACCAATCACCCATGTCCCTAGAGTAGGGGTGGGCTAGGCATGTTATGGATGCGGTGAGGCTGGACACTACAGTTACACCCCAAAACCGGAACGGCGGAAACGTTCTGGGGTGGATGACTTCATGTCAAGTATCACAACACATGCATTATAGTAATCAAAGTACAACAACCATTGCATTAATAGTAATAGTTTTACATGGTTTATATTACAGTACAACAAAGTAATACAAGTAAGTATAATAAGTACAGCTTGGTACTAAGCTATCTTCATCAACAGCTCCGGGAATGTACCTGTCTAATGCTGACCTGAGAATACAAGTTATTTGAAAAGCGAGTATCATCATTTTTACAAATGCTGGTGAGTTCAAAAGTATTCAGTGTCATTTCATTCAAATAACTTTAATAAAAGTGGTAGTTTTAGAGTATCCATTAAGTTAAAGTCCTTTCAAGAAAATCCTATATTTTCTTTAATAAAAGCAGTCTTCTACCAAGACTGGACGAGGTTATGTGGTAAAAAGTAGTTTTCCGTTAATCGCTATCATTATCAAAATACAGAATTTGATTATTAAAGAAAGCAAGAGAAATCAGGGAAATAACATATGTCTCAGCAGTGAAGACTGTTGACTAAGGCGAAGGAATCATAGACTCCAGGAGAGTATCGAACAAACGACACGCCTGGCTCAATCTAACAAAGAGAGACACAGACCCCAGACGGTAGAAAATGAAAGGTACGGCTAGCAAAGTCTAAAAATAGAGGATACAGACACCAGACAATATCAAATGAAAGATACAGCTAGTAAGGTCTAAAACAAGGAATACATACCCCAGACAGTATCAAATGAAAGATACAACTAGCAAGGTATAAAAGAAGGAATACAAACCCCAGACAGTATCAAATGAAAGAAACAGCTAGTAAGGTCTAAAAACAGTGTGACTCTGAGAGTGGGTTTTCAGCATATAGTGTAAAGTACAGTGTAAAATACAGTGTGAAATACCGTTACCTTAAGGCCATGAATTGTAAGGTAACCTGGGATACTCGTAACCATACTAACTGACACTAAAGTACCTGACGCCCTACAAGCGTCTATAAAATGTGACATTTGTCACCCCTTGGCTTGGTAGGCCGTGGACTGTAGCTAGCAGTCAGGGTGCGGGGGTGTCAATCCCGTATAGATCTATACACACAATGTCCGCTCTCCCTACAGGAGACTCTGGTTACCAACTAGACGACGAAGAAGGCCGTGTCCCGAAGATGCATCCCAAATAGTGGGTAGTGGGTTTCCAATATAAGTGCTGAACTAGAGGTAGAGACTCATAACCGAACTGACTAGAGTAAACCTATATGTCTATGCTCGTATACATAATATATAACTAATGAATCAAACAACCTTCGGATGGACATCCGATCCCACCAGAACACATCTCAATGAAGAAAAGGAAATAGGGCGCAAAAGCCTTCATAAGTCCTTCAGTCATCATTTATATGCATCTATACAAGCCCAGACATAACATCTAACTACATTTGAGTGTGTAACAAGTGGAAATATATCGTGAAGTATAACCAAGTCGTGATGTATAACCGAATCGTGTGGAATAACCGAATCGTGAAGTATAAGTGTATAGTGTGGTATAACCGGATCGTGAAGTATAAGTGTACCAAATATAAGTGTATCACAAAATGGAAGCGAAAACAAGTGAAGTAAGTGTTGGATAACATGTCTAAGTCCATAACTATTTCTGGTTAGTACTTGACCCAACCTGGCATGGTCCATTTGGGTTGCATTGCACCATGCAATTGGATAGACTAAATGAGAGGAATAACACTTGGAGATTATTAATATGTTATAAGTTCTAATATATTAATAATATTATTTGATTAGTTTGATCAAAGAATTAATTTGGAATTAATTAAGTGATCAAAAGATAACTAATTAAATATATGGGTTGATTATGTAAATCATTCATATCTTGTATAGTGGGCTAAGAGGCTCCATGGATTATCAAGATGGGTTCTACCCATAGGATGCTCCATGGATGCTCCATGGGAGTTACAAACCCATGGGTCATGGAAATGAAGAGTCATGACACATTAGGGTTTACATGGTGTAACCCTAGATGTGTCAACACTATATAAGAGTCCCATTCTCCACCAAAATCAGCTACACATAAGAAACAAGAGGGCTAGGCCGATTTCAAGAAGTGTGTGTTCTCTCAATAGTCTTTCCAAGAGCATTTGGTGTTGTGTGAAGCATTTGAGGCATCACACTTGGGGTGCTAGGCTCACAAGGTTTCAAGGAACATAAGCAACAACAAGGTAAGTTATTCTATCTTTCATTCAAGTTAGAAATTGTTCCCCATGTATGCTAGATAGGAATATAACCTTGGAATTCAACTTTGCATGATAATTAGACAAACATAGATCCAAGGTTATTATGGTTGCATGTACACTTAGGAAGTGTTAGAATGCTCAAAACCCATCAGTAAGAGCGTCTACTAGACATAAGTGACTACAAGTATAAGCGAAATAGAGGCAATAACAAGTATAAACGCATCACGAAGTGAAAACGTTATCAAGTAGGAGTTTAAACTAAGAGGGAGTATCAAAACATGGAAGAAAACCTTTATACTTGAGAAAATCACAACTTGGTGTTCTTTGGTAAAATAAGTTTGAAAACCTTTAGAAATTCTTTGGAAACTTTTCATAAACCAGCTTAAAATGAACTTTGATAAAACAGTTTAAGTAAGAGTTTTTGAACAAGTGAAAACCATTTATAGTATCCTACTTGGTAAAACAGTTTACAATGTGGTAAATCCTTGTGCATGCGGGTTATCAATCACATGTGATTGATATGATAACTGGCATGTTTAACTTGTATTCCCCCCTATAAAACATGTAAAAACATTTAAAAGGTTCATTCAGGGGTATGAACTCACCTGGTGTAAGTGGATCCGACGAAGGTGCCGGTTGGGTGATTGGTGTCAAGTAAAGACTTGGACACACTTAGTGACCTATTTAACATATGATAACATATGTTCACATACAGTTAGTACATTTAATACTAATTAAACAAGTATACGCACTCTAAAGAGCGGAAAACACTTTGGTTAAGTGTTTGGCGTGTCCCGGGTAACATTTAAGGGTGTGAATGACTTAGGAATGGAGTTTACTCTTCAAGAGTAAACTCTATACACTTAGTTTATAGTCCTGGGACAACTCCCCATGAGTTTACGGCCTTAAACTCATGGTGAGGGTGTTCTAGGATATTTAAAGGCTCTATCTTGATCGTGGAATTATGCTAGGTCCAAATCCAAAAGGTATGAATGGGTTTAAGGCATTTAAAGGGACCAAATGGGAGTTTACGGCCCCAACCATGGGAGTTTATGGCCATAAGCTCCCAAAGACCTCTTCCTTGGATGTTTTAAGTCTTAAATGGTAGAGGATAAAATCCTAAGCATTTTTCCAAGTCAAATGGGGAGTTTAGGGCACCATTTAACCCCTTTATAGGAGTTTACGGCCCAGGTACCCTTTCATGAGGGGTTTACGGCTGTGAACTCCTTATAGAGTTGTTTTAATTGAGTTTAAGGTCCCTAGCTTGTTTGTGGTTGATTCTAGAATTTAATCCAAGGCCATTGGTGTGTTTAAGGGCATTTTTAACACACAAATATGAGTTTACTCCCCATGAAGAGGAGTTTACGGCCCAAGCATGTCCTTGGGCAGTAAAATCATGTTTACTCTTCAAAAACCCATTTCAAGGTGTTCTAAGTCCGAATATGTAAGCCTAAAAATCATATCTAAGCCTTAAGGGCAATTTGGAGGGGTTTTGGGGCTTAAAAACCCCAATACATGGTGTTTACGGTCCAACAGTGTTCTTGGGCCGTAAACACATCATTTTGTCCCTAATTTATGTTTTAAACTCGAATTTGCAGGCTAGATAAGCTATATAACAAGTTAGGATAGTTTACCTACTCGTTTGGGGCGCGAAACGGACGAATTTTGGCTCGGGAAAAATTTATAGAGAGAGAGTAAAAAGGTGAAAATGGAGTTTACTCTCCCTTATATAGGGGTTGGAGTTGAAGCTCAGTGGAAATCTACCCAATACTGTCGTTAAACGGTGCTTTTGGTCGCACCCGATTTGGTGGTCACAATAAAATTTAACTTTTTCGAACTTAATATGGAAATGTAATTTACATGCTTTTACTTATCTTATTACGACGAATTACGACATAAGATATAAATAAATAAAACATTTATTTATTTTACGACCTCAAATTAACAGAACTTTTATACAGTGGAATATTCCGTTAACGGTAACGGGGTAATGTAACAGAATAAACTTGGGTTGTCACATCATCCCCCCGTTAGAGGGAATTTCGTCCCGAAATTAAGGTCTAGGAAAGGTAGTAGGTATGAATGACCGTGTAGAGGCAGGAGGGTACTTCCTATTTTGTTTGTCCTCGCATTCCCAAGTGAACTCTGGTCTGTGTTTGTCATTTCAATAAACCTTCACCTACGGGATGCGGATTCCGTCTCGTGTAGTTAGTGGGTTCCGACTGGTGCTTCTACGAGGTTAGGGTTCTCAATGGTCTCTATTAAGATGAGTGGGATACGAAGAGTGACGTCAGGTAAACACATATCAAGTCTAAGAAGTGGATCGATCGGGTGTGAAACTTGTGGAATATCCGGAAGTAGTAGTGGTCTAACGAGGGTAGGACCAAATCTCCGTGAGGAATCTCAGATGGTCCTAAGCTCTCGGAAGGGTAGAGATTTTCAGTACTTAGAACATAGTCTACTTCTATGGCAAGATCATCACTGGCGTGACCGCCATTCCGAAGTTCCTAACGTTCTCTCCCATACGGGTAGTGTAGTCCTTCAGGTTGGTTCTTAAGAAGCTCAAGTTGTCCTTGGTTTCACGTTTTCCTGTCAACTGGCTTTTAGAGGCTTTTTAGATCATCGGATGGGTTGTGTGTCTACGGTTATCTGCTTGCTGTAGAGTGTCTATCTCAAGCTCGTGCAAAATGAACCTACACTTCTGATGCTTGAGGTATTTCTAACGGAAACCCTTAGGTTCAGGGAGATAGGGTTTCATCAAACGAGTGTTGGACTATCTCTGGGAGGTGGTTCTACTATTTCTGAGCGAGATAGTATTCGTGGAACACCTAATAGTCCAATAATTCTCTAAGACTTTGGTTTATTCTAGTGTGGAAAACGCATGCTCCTACATAACCCCTCGACTAACACCAAGGTTGGTGTCAAGTCTATAATCTCTTCGGGATCTGGGTCATGAGGCTTAACGCAACTACTTTCGCACTTTGATCAAGTATTCTTGGCTGCGGAGGTTATCCTGTGGTTCTCGGTATTCTAGTGTTTACTTCGGAGAATGAAGTCTATCGTCTACAGGGTGACGATGATTTCCTCCATGCAAGAGGGCAGAGGATCCTAGGCACTACTTGTCGGTAACGGGGTGGACGAAGTGCCTAAGTGGTGCGAGCATCTACTGCAACTACTCTTCCGAAGGTTCTATGTTTTCCCGGTCCAGGTCAAATCTAGTGAGTATAGGGTTCCATTGCTCAGAACCTTAATCCCTTTACTAAATGAGGGTGTTAGCTACTATGTGGGCTTAACCGGTATGACAACAAATTTCGGATTTATGTTATTATAGTAGCTCAACCCGCAGTGGTTATCTTGACTCTAGCTCCTATTTTATGGAATAGGATGAAGGGCTTTACTATGAGGTTCGTGGTAGAGCTCATACTTGGCTTAACCATTAATACTTGGTGTATGCAAGCCGTATATAATTGAGGTCGGCAGGACGTTCAGTTGTGCGACTCCACCCCAAACCCACAACCCAATGAGGAACAGGGAGTAGGGAGGAAGCACACATCTTAAATCTTTTTGATCTCAACTATGTACCACCTTTCTACATATACCTGGTTATAGTGGTCAGTCCCATGAGTTCTATCCTCTGGGTTCACGAACCTGATGTGCGAGGTGCGAAGGGTCTTTCTGGGGAATCTACGAAGTATGCTTCGGATGGTTATTGTCTGCTGGAGTATCTGCAGTGTCGTTCGCTTCGGTTTCCATATGACTAAGAGGGGTCGGTCAACAGCGCACGCTACCCTTCTCTTGGGTACTTCGGAAGATTTGAGATAAGAGGGACGACTGACGGATCGTATTATGTTTGATTATTTGTATTATTTTTAGGTTGGGAAGAACCTTTATTTGCCGACAAGGCTACGGAGAAAGTTCTTTTTACACAGCACTAGAGATGTACACATGGTTGCACTACGTCAAACCATGATCGATGGAGTCGTCGAAGTTGGCATACCTTGACATGGTATAAAATGAGGATCGATAGAGTCATGTGCCGAACAGGCACACAAGTTCTAGGCTTCTCGGGTTTTGTCCTGTGTATCACTGTCGCAGATACTTGGACCGATAGAGTCGATGCGGAACTATAGAGAGTTCTAAGTGTTTCTGACTGGAGTACCTTCTCATGAATGGATTCTCACAAGGCATTTCTGTAATCGCCTAACATATACTAGTCATGTATAGTTAAGGTGGGGAGGACTGTTGACTGAGCGACTCCGCCCTAAATCCACAACCAAACGAGGAACAGGAAATGAGGCGGCATTCACTCACTCTAGGTCTATCCATCTTAACTATATGTGGTCGTAACGTATATGTTAAGCCATTATAGTTTTACCTGATGAATTTTAAATTTTATAACAGTGCTGCGACTTTCACCTTAATGGAGAAGTATTTACATTTTAATTAGTCTTTTAATGTTTTTAGTTTAGTTATCTGAGATCGAGAGACGTACAAAAATCTTTCGGGTTCCTTGATGCTTCTCCCTAAGCAGTAGAGTTAGGCTCCTCCTGTGTCCTTGTCTTTTCCTTCGGTTGGGCAGTCCTTCTTGAAGTGTCCAATCTCACCACATAGGTGGCAAACTGTATTGGTCGTCACATTGGTGATTGATGCAATACGCTCCACCGGAGTTCTGCATACATGAGCAGTATGCCCCTTCATGTTGCACCTAGCATATATGAGTTCCCGGCAGACACCATGATGATGGTAGTTGCACTTGCTGCAGTGGAGGAGGTTTCCTAGGTATGGTCGTCTTGAAGTCAGGAGGGAAGGATTGACAGGAGTATTGATTTCCTCAGCTCGTTGCCCTTCGGAAGGTCCTTGAGCCAAGGTACCTCCCTCCTCGATCTTGAGTTTTTTCTTTAGTGGATTCGGTTGAGGTTCTTGAGTGGCTGGGTATGCAGGGGTTGGTTGTTGCTGTCCATTTCTAGGATCGGAATTCCCGATAGGGCCCTTGCTAACATTGGCATTGTTAGCATTCAGGTGAACCATGACAGCTGCTACGGCTGCCGAGGCTGCAACTTGGAACGTAGCTTCATCGAATAGGAGAGTAGGTTTCTTGCTTGCGGATTGGTTACGCTTCTTCGATGGCATGGTTTTCCTACACGGAAGGAATACATGATAATGAGAGAAGATGGCTAACCCTGGACATATCTGTCCTGACTGTATTAGGCATAAATTTTTCCCGTGCCTCGAGTACTGGTTGTCTGAGTGTCGACCTAAATCCCTATGATGTAGTCCTGGTAATCAAGGTAGGAGTATGAGTTTCGGGAAAAGGCCATAAGATGCGAGTCGTTCCTACTAAGTTACCTTTTATACTAGGAAAGGTATCACTCCTCGGCCTAGAGAGATTTGAGAACAGTTCGGAACGAAACTGTGGAAAGAGAGGCTTATGAAGGCTTATGGCTAAACATTCTCAATAGAGGTGCGGGGATCCGCTCTAATCGTGTTACTGGCAACGGGAAACGACGATTTTACCTAACACATAGCGTGAGTAGTGTAACCACTAACTCACTAAATTGTATTATTTTATGGGTGTATTAGCGTGACGAACACGAGGGTAAGACACTTCTTGGGTTCCATGTACTGGCTCCCTCTGTCTGCCTCGTATCTTTGATTGGAATCGGCATTGGTTTCCTTCGGATAGTTACCTAGGGTTCTTTTTGTTGGGTTTTGAGCAATCTAACACTTCCTAAGTGTGCATGCAACCCTAATAAACCTTGGATCTATGTTTGTCTAAATACATGCAAAATAATAATTTTCCAAGGTTTATAACCTATCTAACATGGCATGGGGAACATTTCAACATAAAAGAGTTAGAAGAGATTACATACTTTTGGTGTGTTGGGTTCTTAGGAGTTTGAGGGCCAAGCACCAATAGTGTGAATGCCTCAAATGGAATCACAAACACCACAAACTCTTGGAAAACTTTGAGAGAGTATATACACCTTGTATAAATCGGCCACACACATGCACACACACACTAGATCACTAGCTTTCTCTCTTAGGCTTCATTTCATGCTCCATAAGCATGCTTATATAGTATGCATGGTTAGGGTGAAACCCTAATAACCCATGTCTTTTCCTTTTCCAAGGATCCATGGGTTAAAAGCTCCATGGATCATCCATGGACTTCCACATAAGCCTAGCCCATTAACAAATGAGTATTAGCCCACACTATATAAAACAAATAGCCCATAATTTAATTAGTATTCCTTTTAATCTCTAAATTAATCCATGATTAATTTAAGACTAAAACTAATTAAATAACGTAACTTCATATTAATATATTATAACTCATAATATATTAATAAACATATGTGTATAACTCTCATAAAATTATCCATAATAGTTTGGATGAGATGCAACCCAAATGGACCATGCCGGTCGGGTCAAGTATATACCAAATAAGTTATGGACTTAGACACCTTATCCAACAGACTCCCACTTGGATAAGTCTAATAACTATATTTGCCTATAACTTCAGGAACCAACCAACAATCGTAGCTCTCGAAAACTCCCTCGAACAGTGAAGACTCTGTCGAACTATGAAGCGCCATTTTAGATAAGTGATCACATAATCCTCTGTTCTCATGATATCAGCCGGACAAATACATGGAACAACGTCGTACTTATTGTCCAGCAGTTTGTTTCCCGATTTTCGATTTGTTTGACAAAGAACTTAATCGAACACATCAATTCAGTTCTGACCGGCCGGTACAGAGGTCACAACAAAATCATCGAGGGGCCCAGATATCGCTTCTATTTCTAGAAGGAACAGATAAACTTCGACTCATATGCTTGTTCTACTACTTGTTGAATTGTACACAAAGGCACGTTTTATAACATCAAGTTACTGATGCGTTTACGTGCAATCAATGCACAACCAACTCATAGGTAACAACTCATATCTCTAGGTTTGAAGATTTATATGATATTACCGTCTCACGATCACTCGAGATAAATTCCATGAAGTGATACAAGTGAGCGTGGGTTTATTCCAATACTCATAACTTATGAGCACTCATGAATGTTGTAGCAACCATCGCCATGACTAAACTCATTTAGCCATCTACAAACCCGATTCATGACAGTCTTGATTCATACCTACTTCCAACATATGAACGACTGTGGAGTGTTTAAATAACTTAGTCATTCAGAAAGAATAAGCTAGCTATTTTGGAAGTCAAAACATGCAAAGTGAAACACAATAATAATCGAATCTAATATGGTCTCAGAACCCTTCTGAATATAAATAAAACCACCTTTTATTTATCACCATATTGATTACACATTATTCAATGTTTCAAATATCAACTTAAGACTTGAATAAAAAACAACAGTCGTCCCATGCTCCTAGCATGTACACTTTATTTTTCTAAACAATAGTTATGCCATACCCAAAGTATGCACACTATGTTTGTCTATGATCCTTACATTGTCATGTAGATCAATTGAACATGATTCCATTGATACTCATTTCACAATCCCAAATCCTTACTGTAAATGCAAGAATTCCAAATTCATGTCATTTACTGAAATCTGTTAGCTTCTAAACTTATGTGCATTGATCCTCTTGTAATGATTATGCACGAAGTCAGAAAGACTTGACAATAACCATTACAAAGCATTCCAAAGGAGATCAGCTCCTTGGGAACATCCTTCTTGCATTAAGTTTCATAATCTTACATAGATTGAATAATTTCTAACTATGGAGACATTTCCATAGTCCCATTTTGAATATCACTTCCGAACAAGAGTTACTTCTTTTCAGAAAATGTCAATATGGTCCTGCTAAAATTAACACTATACTTCCAATTATCCTTGAGAAACCAATCTTTGGCAAACCTCAGATTGTCCTCGACAATTGCTTAATCACTTTTAGTCATATCCAGTTCTAGACTTTTCCCTTCTCAATGCCTTAAGCATTTGGAAAATTTAGAAAAGATGAATATTATAGCACATGCAATCGATCCTATATTCGAAGCATATGGGACACGATTCATGATGTTTGACATAAAGACATGATACTAGACTAGTCTTTTGCTACAATATTTTTATTTGCCATGTTCTCAAAATTTAACTATGAAGAGGGATGCCGTAGTCATAATTGAATTTTGAGAACGCAATATATATAGAATTTCCTCAAGTTTGAACCATTCCAACATGAAATTCATATATATTATAGACTAAAAATGTTTAAAATCTCAATCTAAGCTTTAGAATTGAAATGAAGTATAATTTCCTCTCCCTTAATTATAGCAAAACAACTTTTCAACCCCTGCAACTTCACAAATTGAAATTTTGTTTTCTATAATTAACATTGCTAGCTTGCAATACTAATCATAATAATCATGCTCCCACTAACATGATGATTATCAGCATAACACTTATGCTCCCACTAGCTCTGACATATTTCCAGAAATCTGCTGGACTTCTGAAATTTAGATTCATACACCCTTTCTTAGATAGCTCACATGTGTGTCTAAACAATTTTCAGAACTATGAAAAGGGATGCCGTAATCATAGTCTCAATTGCTTAGGCATTTGCCATTTCTCACAAGTCCATATTAGTGTGCCGGTTAACCACACGCGCTCCACTAATGACTTTTGAAAATGCAAATGACACAATTGATATCTACTTAAAATCTATTTAGTGAAAGCGTTTCCTCACCATCATTTTCATGAATCGGAGAGAAACCTTATGACACTTAGATTTTATAGTGTATGAGTTCCTATCCATGCGAATTTGTCAAAACCATAATCACAAGATAAGGTTAGTGACAAATTCAGCCTTACACGGATGAAACTTGTTCAATCTTAGTTTCTTGTCACCTTGGTAGCACAAGGCCCACCAATGCTTCCAAGTTGAACTCTGATAACTCACATGTAAATTCAACTTATTTGAAGTAGGTACAGAAATAAGAATTATGTCAACACGATAGGTTGCGAACCTTAATTCGTGTGCTAGTGATAAATTACAGGTTTCACTCTTGATTAAATCTTAAAACTCTTTCAGGATCTTTAAGGCTCCCACTGTCCTCTTGACATATAAGTTTTTCTAGTCAAGAACCATTCCTTGATAAAACAAATATTCAAGAGATAGTGCGGATTCTTATCAAGACTAACACTTCACACAATTGGTCTTAGTTGGTCTTTGTCTCATCCAAGACATCACAACTTACCAATCTCAAATGTACAAGAGTAGAAAACATTTTACTCTTACATTTGATAAGTGTTTTAAACCTTACTTTATGACATGTCACTCAAATTACAATCTTGGAGTATGACTCCAAGACTTGTATTGGAACGAAGTATGATTCATCTTCATGATTTAACCATTTCAACAATTACAAGATCCCTTCTTCTTAGTCATAAGAATGCACTAAGACTTTCTTAGAGAACAAATTTTGATATGGTTTCTTAATCATTAAGATGATCACAAAGCTGATACTAAAGTACTCTCCCATCTTTTGAGAAACTTTTATCCTTCTGCCTAATTTGATTCTTCTCATTTGTTTTGTCATACATTGGAACCTTTTCAATGTTACAGAATTATACTTAACCTTATAAGTACAATCATATTTACTAATCTTTAGTAAATCATGACAAATCAATCTTTGTGGTGGACCTTGACCAGCGCACACCCAGTGTACCTAAATCCTTAGTCCTTCAATTGACTCACATATACATGTGATCAAAGAATTAGTCTTAATTTTTCAAAGATGAAAATTCTCATTCATCATACAATACAACTTGTATGATTCCAAGTTTCTGTCCAATTGAAACTTGGGTGATGAAAAACTTTCTTCATTTGGTAAATTCAGACACTACCACAAATGAAAGAATCAAATCCACTTTCCAATATTGCTATTACTTGAAACATATAAGCAACAATTTTCCACCGATGCCATTGTAAGGATATTTTTAAAATAAATAAAATTAAAACCTTTTTTTCCTTTTATTTTATAACTTTGCAGAAAAACTTATCCTTACAATCCACATGAAAAACTTGTTGTTATCTATTCATAAGCAATATATTATAACTCTTAAGCAACAGCTCAAAATTCTGATTACCGAACCATGCGATCGAAACCCATCTTCGCAATCAAAATCAGCATATACTTCTTTAAGCTTCCTATCTTTTCTTTTGATTCTTAAAACATCACCATGTGACCCAGTCACATCATGTATCAAGAATCTCATAATAGAAACTTAATAGAGTTAGACAGTGGACTTTACCTGAAGTAGAGTCAAACTTATCGACTTTAACATCCTTAGGTAAATTATGGCGGCTTTGCAACCAATGCCCCTTCCTTTGGCAAAAACACATGTAGACCCTTTGATAATGGCACATGAGACTATCTCAGACTTAGCCTTTCTCTTTACCATTTGGTCAACTGAGTTGACTATGGCCGATCCCTTTCCATTGAGAAGAGAAATGCTTTTCTAGATATCCAATGCTACCATTGCCAATGTCCATTTAAGGTTTGGGAAGTTGATCTTCTAACAAAATTTGCTTTACTAGTGTTCCAAATCATTACTGATTCCACAGCACAAAGCAAATAGATAAGATCATTAAGGCTCGTGTCATAGTCTGTCTCATAGTAGTCCCAAAGTGACCCGCTATGTTACTAAGAAAGTGATTGAACATCCAACTTTCACGAGACTTTGACACCCAACTCTCCCGTCTTGTCAATATGTGACTACATCTCCAAGATGTGACCACACCAAGACCTTAACTTGCCAATAGGGCTTGAGTGACTTTAAACTTTTCAAGAACTTGTGGGTGAGGGAGAATAATTTGGAGGAGATAAAGGAAGTGAAGCATGATGTTGAGGAACATCATCTTCAGGAGATTTGGGAAGATCATAAATGTCTAAACCAGACATGTTTTGGGAGATATTCAAGATAGTTGATTTAAAGTCCTTAATATGACACCCAATATGAAATATTAAGGCTAGGATCCAACAAACTATTTTATAACTTAGAAGAGGGATGCCGTAATCCAAGCTATAAAATATTTGAAGGTAGGCGAATGACGATTCACCAATTTCCACCATGAAAAACGAAATAATTTATTAGGTTTTAATTAGATTTGAAATTCCTAGATCTTTTGAGATTCATTGAACTTTTCAATGGCATGTTTCAATCTCGAGTGTGCCCTCTCAAATTTTGTGACTGGGATGCCGAGGATCACAAAACAAGGTGTGAATAACCATACCAATTCACTTGGTACCCTTAATATTATCACCTAATCAATGTGCCGGTTAACCACACACGCTCCATTGATCTATGAAAAACATTAAGTCACCCTTCGTGGTCCTTACTAGTCCAAGTTAGTGTGCCGGTTAACCACACACACTCCACCAACGACTTGGTAAGGTACAAAGTGTGAATTCCATGGGTTAGCACCAAATTCACATTTTTCCTAAAGTAACTAAGATTGGGAATTATTAAGATTTTAGTTACTTTAGTATTTATCATTAATACTTTTAATGAAGGGAGAATTTAAAGTCATTGTCCTACCCGTTCGGCTAACGACCCTCCACCGATCAAGCAAGCGGTGGGTGAGAGTATACACCCATTAAGTCGCCATTTTATAGGCAACAACCTTATACCCACCTTATAGACCGGCTTCGTGAATGAGGCCTACTAACGGTAAAACGACTTATTCTTATACATATATATAATAATTAACCATTAATGTTATAAATAGTATAAGTGTTGAATTTTAACTTTTAAAATTCTAAGTGTTGGAATTAAAGTTTATTAAAGTGTGTGAAACTTTTCCAAATTCCAAAACTTGAGGGCAAGTTTTGAAACTATTCAAAACTAATTAATTCCATGATTTATGTGTTTAAAGTAGTTTTAATCCAAAAACTCTTCAAGTTCCATAACTTGAGGACAAGTTATGGAAGACTTTAAACTAATAAAAGAATTACTTTTCTTTATTTTTATAACTTATGGAATTAATTAAGGTTACACTTTATTTATATATTTATTAATGAAGTGACTCTTGAACCTCCATAACTTAAGGACAAGACTCTTCATCTTTTGTAACCATCCAAGACTTTTCATTTCATAACTTATGAATTAAAGGTTCATAAAAATGAAGACTCTTCATTTTCATGTAACTTATGTGTTTTAAGTGTGTGTTAAATGAAAGTGACCTTTGGTAATCCATAACTTGAGGACAAATTATGGACTCCATTAAAACACATAAATGATAAAGAATTAATCCTAAACAATTCAGCAAATAATTCCTATCATTTTCTAAATTCATAAGAACATGAACATGATCATCAAAATTCAAGAAATATATGAACGCATAAAATCATGGAATTTTGATATATGCTATTGTAAATGGATTAGAACAACCATTACACCAACTAAATAAGTTTTACAACACCAAAACAATTTAGGGTAATGTTTCTAGTCCATTTCCAGCAGCAAAAGTCGAGATTCTGCATTCTTTCGATCCTACTCGCCGAGTGCACGAACGGACTCGTCGAGTAGGTTGAAGTTTGCCTTGGACTCGGCGAGTCCCCCAAATGGACTCGGCGAGTCTAGCATGCAGACAGCAACGATTTCGACTTTTTTCACTATTTTGCATCAAGTATCAAACAAGCAAGCCTAGGCTCTGATACCACTGTTGGGTTTTGAGCAATCTAACACTTCCTAAGTGTGCATGCAACCCTAATAAACCTTGGATCTATGTTTGTCTAAATACATGCAAAATAATAATTTTCCAAGGTTTATAACCTATCTAACATGGCATGGGGAACATTTCAACATAAAAGAGTTAGAAGAGATTACATACCTTTTGGTGTGTTGGGTTCTTAGGAGTTTGAGGGCCAAGCACCAATAGTGTGAATGCCTCAAATGGAATCACAAACACCACAAACTCTTGGAAAACTTTGAGAGAGTATATACACCTTGTATAAATCGGCCACACACATGCACACACACACTAGATCACTAGCTTTCTCTCTTAGGCTTCATTTCATGCTCCATAAGCATGCTTATATAGTATGCATGGTTAGGGTGAAACCCTAATAACCCATGTCTTTTCCTTTTCCAAGGATCCATGGGTTAAAAGCTCCATGGATCATCCATGGACTTCCACATAAGCCTAGCCCATTAACAAATGAGTATTAGCCCACACTATATAAAACAAATAGCCCATAATTTAATTAGTATTCCTTTTAATCTCTAAATTAATCCATGATTAATTTAAGACTAAAACTAATTAAATAACGTAACTTCATATTAATATATTATAACTCATAATATATTAATAAACATATGTGTATAACTCTCATAAAATTATCCATAATAGTTTGGATGAGATGCAACCCAAATGGACCATGCCGGTCGGGTCAAGTATATACCAAATAAGTTATGGACTTAGACACCTTATCCAACACTTTTCTCATGAAGACACATTCAATTTCTACTCTACCTTACTTCCAAATCCGACTCCGGGTGTCATCATTTCCTGATGGATGACTGGAAATCTCGGAAGTTTAGGAGAATTTCTCACCGATCTCCCTAAAAAGATATATGCACTTGGTGAATTCAATAGTCTCAACCCAGTTCATTTATTTCCGAACAGGAACCTTCTCAATGAACCTCCTCTGGGTCCTAGTCAACTCTTCTGTCAAGCACTAAAGTGGATAGGGTGGTCTACAGGGTTCGTGCGAGAATGGAAATGTCTAAACAATCCTAAAAGATTATTAACATTTCACTGGATGATCCATATCGAGTCCTGCTACGATTACACAGGGTATACAAATCATATATAGCTTAGATCTGATAGGCCTTCGAATATGTTATACTACTCTATATCCACATCCCAACGAGGAAAAGGAAGTAGAGCGAAACTACACATTCTTAGCCTATGGGATCCTTATTATATATAACCTTGGGAGTACACTCTCTGTAATTGTAGGTATATCAATAAGGATCTTTTTAGTTCTTCACACAAGGTTAGTTCTGGATCCTAAAATACCACTATGGTATTTTAATTCTTGTTTGTTTCTTATCTTCTGATTTCGATTCTGGGATTATTGTAAGTCTTTTAGTATTACAAAATACTCCTATAGTATTTTGACTTTATGTTTGGGTCTAGCATTCCTAGTTGGTAACTTTCAGACTTGTTGCACACCACTATCACTCCCAAGCACATGTTCATCACATCTCAAATAAATGTAGTTGATCAGGTTACATTTATTCCAGTTTACGATTACATAACTACCCAGGTTTGACGGCAATGCTCAACATCCGAAGACTTTTATTATTGTTCTTCTTGTGATACTTGTGTTCGAGTGTTTAGGTTTTGGATGTTCTTATACTTTCGTAAAATATGATTATATTTTAAAGTATAATTCGTGGTCAGAGTGTTTTATCCCTTTGTATTTATAGGCTGTATATCTTTTATGAATTGATATACTTAGCTCACTATAAACGATGCTCTGATACCAATCTGTCACACCCCAAAACCGTAACGGCGGAAACGTTCTGGGGTGGATGACTTCATGTCAAGTATCACAACACATGCATTATAGTAATTAAAGTACAACAACCATTGCATTAATAGTAATAGTTTTACATGGTTTATATTACAGTACAACAAAGTAATACAAGTAAGTATAATAAGTACAGCTTGGTACTAAGCTATCTTCATCAACAGCTCCGGGAATATACCTGTCTAATGCTGACCTGAGAATACAAGTTATTTGAAAAGCGAGTATCCGCATTTTTACAAATGCTGGTGAGTTCATAAGTATTCAGTGTCATTTCATTCAAATAACTTTAATAAAAGTGGTAGTTTTAGAGTATCCGTTAAGTTAGAGTCCTTTCAAGAAAATCCTATATTTTCTTTATTAAAAGCAGTCTTCTACCAAGACTAGATGAAGTTATGTGGTAAAAAGTAGTTTTCCCTTAATCGCTATCATTATCAAAATACAGAATTTGATTATTAAAGAAAGCAAGAGAAATCAGGGAAATAACATATGCCTCAGCAGTGAAGACTGTTGACTAAGGCGAAGGAATCATAGACTCCAGGAGAGTATCGAACAAACGACACGCCTGGCTCAGTCTAACAAAGAGAGACACAGACCCCAGACGGTACCAAATGAAAGGTACGACTAGAAAGGTCTAAAAACAGAGGATACAGACCCCAGACAATATCAAATGAAAGATACAGCTAGTAAGGTCTAAAACAAGGAATACAGACCCCAGACAGTATTAAATGAAAGATACAGCTAGCAAGGTCTAAAACAAGGAATACAGACCCCAAACAGTATCAAATGAAAGATACAGCTAGTAATGTCTAAAAACAGTGTGACTCTGAGAGTGGGTTTTTAGCATATAGTGTAAAGTATAATGTAAAATATAGTGTGAAATACCGTTACCTTACGACCATGAATTATAAGGTAACCTGGGATTCTCGTAACCATACTAACCGACACTAGAGTACCTGACGCCCTACAAGCGTCTATAAAATGTGACATTTGTCACCCCTTGGCTTGGTAGGTCGTGGACTGTAGCTAGCAGTCAGGGTGTGGGGGTGTCAATCTCGTATAGATCTATACACACAATGTCCGCTCTCCCTACAGGAGACTCTGGTTACCAGCTAGACGACGGAGAAGGCCGTGTCCCGAAGATGCATCCCAAATAGTGGGTAGTTGGTTTCCAATATAAGTGTTGAACTAGAGGTAGAGACTCATAACCAAACTGACTAGAGTACACTTATATGTCTATGCTTGTATACATAATATATAACTAATGAATCAAACGACCTTCGGACGGACATCTGATGCCACCAGACCACATCTCAACGAAGAAAAGGAAATAGGGCGCAAAAGCCTTGATAAGTCCTTCAATCATTATTTATATGCATCTATACAAGCCCAGACATAACATCTAACTACGTTTGAGTGTGTTACAAGTGGAAATATATCGTGAAGTATAACCAAGTCGTGATGTATAACCGAATCGTGTGGAATAACCGAATCGTGAAGTATAAGTGTACAGTGTGGTATAACCGGATCGTGAAGTATAAGTGTACAGTGTGGAATAGCCAAATCGTGAAGTATAAGTGTACAATGTGGAATAACTGGATCGTGAAGTACAAGTGTACAGTGTGGTATAACCGAATCGTGAAGTATAAGTGTACCAAATATAAGTGTATCACAAAGTGGAAGCAAAAACAAGTGAAGTAAGAGCGTCTACTAGGCAAAAGCAACTACAAGTATAAGCGAAATAGAGGCAATCACAAGTATAAACGCATCACGAAGTGAAAACGTTATCGAGTGGGAGTTTAAACTAAGAGGGAGTATCAAAACATGGAAGAAAACCTTTATACTTGAGAAAATCACAACTTGGTGTTCTTTGGTAAAATAAGTTTGAAAACCTTTAGAAATTCTTTGGAAACTTTTCATAAACCAGCTTAAAATGAACTTTGATAAAACAGTTTAAGTAAGAGCTTTTGAACAAGTGAAAACCATTTGGAAAACCATTTATAGTATCCTACTTGGTAAAACAGTTTTACAGTGTGGTAAATCCTTGTGCATGTGGGTTATCAATCACATGTGATTGATATGATAACTGGCATGTCTAACTTGTATTCCCCCCTATAAAACATGTAAAAACATTTAAAAGGTTCATTCAGGGGTATGAACTCACCTAGTGTAAGTGGATCCGACGAAGGTGCCGGTTAGGTGTTCGATGTCAAGTAAAGACTTGGACACACTTAGTGACCTATTTAACATATGATAACATATGTTCACATACAATTAGTACATTTAATACTAATTAAACAAGTATACGCACTCTAAGGAGCGGAAAACACTTTGGTTAAGTGTTTGGGGTGTCCTGGGTAACATTTAAGGGTGTGAATGACTTAGGAATGGAGTTTACTCTTCAAGAGTAAACTCTATACACTTAGTTTACTGCCCTGGGACAACTCCCCATGAGTTTACGGCCGTAAACTCATGGTGAGGGTGTTCTAGGATTTTTAAAGGCTCTATCTTGATCGTGGAATTATGCTAGGTCCGAATCCAAAAGGTATGAATGGGTTTATGGCATTTAAAGGGACCAAATGGGAGTTTACGGCCCCAACCATGGGAGTTTACAGCCGTAAGATCCCAAAGACCTCTTCCTTGCATGTTTTAAGTCTTAAATGGTAGAGGATAAAATCCTAAGAATTTTTCCAAGTCAAATGGGGAGTTTAGGGCACCATTTAACCTCTTTATCGGAGTTTACGGCCCAGGTATCCTTTCATGAGGGGTTTATGGCCGTGAACTTCTTATGGATTTGTTTTAATTGAGTTTAAGGTCCCTAGCTTGTTTGTGGTTGATTCTAGAATTTAATCCAAGGCCATTGGTGTGTTAAGGGCATTTTTAACACACAAATATGAGTTTACTCCCCATGAAGAGGAGTTTACGGCCCAAGCATGTTCTTGGGCAGTGAAATCATGTTTACTCTTCAAAAACCCGTTTCAAGGTGTTCTAAGTCCGAATATGTAAGCCTAAAAATCATATCTAAGCCTTAGGGGCAATTTGGAGGGGTTTTGGGGCTTAAAAACCCCAATACATGGTGTTTACGGTCCAAGAGTGTTCTTGGGCCGTAAAGACATCATTTTGTCCCTAATTTATGTTTTAAACTCGAATTTACAGGCTAGATAAGCTATATAACAAGTTAGGATAGTTTACCTACTCGTTTGGGGCTCGAAACGGACGATTTTTGGCTCGGGAAAAAGTTATATAGAGAGAGTTTAGAGAGAGAGTAAAAAGGTGAAAATGGAGTTTACTCTCGCTTATATAGGGGTGGAGTTGAAGCTCAGTGGAAATCTACCCAATACTGTCGTTAAACAGTGCTTTTGGTCGCACCCGATTTAGTGGTCGCAATAAAATTTAACTTTTTCGAACTTAATATGGAAATGTAATTTACATGCTTTTACTTATCTTGTTACGACGAATAACAACATAAGATATAAATAAATAAAACATTTATTTATTTTACGACCTCAAATTAACGGAACTTTTATACAGTGGAATATTCCGTTAATGGTAACGGGGTAATGTGACAGAATAAACTTGGGTTGTCACAACTACAAGAGGGAATGCCCTAAGGCAAGGAGTGCTGGTGGAATAGGAAGAGTGCTGGCAATAGGGCAAAACGAAGCATTAGGTGATCGCACGGTGTTTACGGGTATGTTTCTGCTGAATAATGCTTATGCATGCATACTCTTTGATTGTGGTGCGGAAAGGAGTTTCATGAGTCATAAATTCAAACACATACTAAAACAGAACCATCAATCACTCAATAATATATTTACAGTTGAAATGGCAAACGGTAGGACAGAAAGCATAAACGATATGTACATAGGTTGCACACTAACTCTAAATGAACATTCATTTCAAATCGACTTAATGCCAATCACCATAGAAAGATTTGATGTCATCATCGGTATGGATTGGTTAAGCCTACACCATGCCGATATACTTTGTCATGAAAGGGCCATCTGCCTAAATCTGCCAAAAGGCGAAACTCTTGTAATTTATGGTCACAAACCCGGTTCCGATTTACAAATCATCTCTTGCGTCAAACCCCAGAAATACCTACATAAGCGGTACCATGCCTTCTTAGCCAATGTAGTAGATAAGGAAACAGAAATGAAAGGCATCAAAGACATTCCAGAAGTCTGCGATTTTCCCGATATCTTCTCTAAAGATCTCCCAGGAGTCCCACCAGAACGACAAGTCGACTTCAGGATCGATTTAATTCCCGAAGCTACCCCAACAGCTAAGTCGTCGTATCGTTTGGCGCCAGCTGAGATGCAAGAATTATCCAATCAATTAAACGAACTGCTCAACAAAGGATGGATCTTCACCAGTCCTGTTCGTAAAGAAGAAGGATGGATCTTTCCGCATGTGCATCGATTAACGGGAACTCAACAAGCTCACTATCAAGAACCGATATCCCTTACCACGCATTGACGACTTCTTCGACCAACTCCAAGGGGCGAGTTCTTTCTTGAAGATCGATTTGAGATCCGGGTATCATCAGTTGCGAGTCTCGGAAAGAGATGTTCCCAAAACAGCCTTTCGAACTCATTATGGTCACTACGAGTCTGTAGTGATGCCCTTTGGATTAACAAATGCACCGACATTGTTCATGGACTTAATGAATCGGGTGTGTCTTGCATTCCTGGAAAAATTTGTGATCGTGTTCATAGACGATATACTCATCTATTCAAAGAGTAAAGAGGAACATGGTCAACACCTCCGACAAATCTAGGAAACTCTAAGAAATGAAAAGCTATACGCAAAATTCTCAAAGTGCGAATTTTGGATTCGAAAAGTAGATTTCCTAGGTCACATGGTTAGAAAAGACAGGATACACGTGGACCCCTCCAAAATCAAGGCAATCAAGAACTAGTCAGCTCCCAACATCCCAACGGAAATCCGCCAATTCTTGGGCCATGCTGGCTACTATCAAAGGTTTATAAAGAACCTCTCAAAGATTGCGAAACCACTTACCACCCTAACCCAAAAGGGTGTTACTTTTAATTGGGAAGAAATACAAGACGCTGAAGCAAGCTCTATGCAGCGCACCTATATTGTCCTTACGATAAGGAGTAAAAGACTTCGTGGTCTACTGTGATGCATCTAATAAAGGTCTTGGATGTGTTCTAATGCACCGAGGAAAGGTTATCGCCTACGCCTCAAGACAACTCAAGACGCACGAGGTCAACTACACTACACACAATCTTGAACTAGGAGCAGTCGTTTTCGCGTTAAAGATCTGGAGACACTATCTCTATTGCACGAAATGCATGATTTTCACCGATCACAAGAGCCTTCAACACATTCTCAATCAAAAGGAACTTAAAATGAGGCAAAGACGATGGGTTAAACTGCTGAATGACTACGAATGCGAGATTCGCTATTACCCCGAAAAAGCAAATGTAGTAGCTGACGCTCTTAGTCGAAAGGACTACTCGGGCCGCCGAGTGAAATCATTAACCATGACGATCCATTCACACCTGTCCACACAAATCAAGGAAGATCAGAAAGAAGCCTTGAGAACAGAGAATGTGGCAGGTGAAACCTTAAGGGGAATGGATAAGAATATTGAAGTCAAGGGTGACGGAGTTCGTTACTTCGTGGATCAGATCTGGACACCGAAGTTTGGTGGATTCAAAGATGTGGTCATGAATGAGGCTCATAAGACTCAATACTCCGTAGATCCAAGTTCGGACAAGATGTATATGGACCTCAAGAAACTGTATTGGTGGCCGAACATGAAAGCAGAGATCGCTACCTATGTGGGCAAGTGTCTGACTTATGCCAAGGTCAAAGTAGAGTACCAAAAGCCATCAGGATTGCTACAACAACCCGAAATACCCGAGTGGAAGTGGGAACGGATAACCAGGGACTTCATAACCAAATTACCCAAGACAGCAGGTGGGCTAGACACCATCTGGGTAATCATAGATAGATTAACAAAATCCGTACACTTCCTACCCATAAAGGAAACCGACAAGATGAAGAAGCTAGCCGGAACATACATCTGATAGATTTTACGACTACATGGTGTGCCAATATCCATTATCTTTGACAGGGATAGTAGATTCACCTCGCGATTCTGTCAGTCGCTACAAAAATCTCTTGAAACGAAACTAGACATGAGTACTGCTTACCATCCACAAACCGACAGTCAAAGTGAGAGGACCATACAGACCTTGGAAGTTATGCTAAGAGCTTGTGTAATCGATTTTGGTAAAGCGTGGGATACCCATTTACCACTAGTCGAATTTTCATACAACAATAGCTATCTCTCCAGCATTGAAGTTGCTCAATTCGAAGCCCTCTATGGCCGGAAGTGCAGATCACCACTGTGCTGGGCTGAAGTGGGTGACATGCAACTAGCCAAGGGATAAGTACCCGACAACACTCTCACTGGCACGAAAATCATAAGAGAGACAACCGAGAAAATTTTACAAATTCGCGAACGACTAAAGGCTTCAAGAGATAGACAAAAGAGTTATGCAGACAAAAGATGGAAACCCTTGGAATTTCAGGTTGGGGACCAAGTGCTATTGAAGGTCTCGCCCTAGAAAGGACTAATATGTTTTGGAAAACGTGGGAAACTAAACCCAAGGTATATCGGACCATTCAAGATCCTTGCAAGGATCAGCCCGGTAGCCTACAAACTTCGTCTACCGCAGGAACTCGATAACGTACATCCTACCTTTCATGTGTCAAACTTGAAGAAATGATGTCCGATGAGACCCTCGTCGACCCTTTAGACGAAATCGAAATCATCGAGAGTCTCCACTTTATAGAAGAGCCAATTGAAATCATAGATTGGGAAATTAAAAGAACAAAACAAAGTTTCATACCCATTGTGAAGGTCCGCTGGAATGCAAAGCGAGGACCTGAATACAATTGGGAATGCAAAGATCAGATGAAACACAAGTAAAGGCTTCAAGAGATAGACAAAAGAGTTATGCAGACAAAAGATGGAAACCAGGGACCTGAATACAATCGCGAACGACTAAAGGCTTCAAGAGATAGACAAAAGAGTTATGCAGACAAAAGATGGAAACCCTTGGAATTTCAGGTTGGGGACCAAGTGCTATTGAAGGTCTCGTCCTAGAAAGGACTAATATGTTTTGGAAAACGTGGGAAACTAAACCCAAGGTATATCGGACCATTCAAGATCCTTGCAAGGATCAGCCCGGTAGCCTACAAACTTCGTCTACCGCAGGAACTCGATAACGTACATCCTACCTTTCATGTGTCAAACTTGAAGAAATGATGTCCGATGAGACCCTCGTCGACCCTTTAGATGAAATCGAAATCATCGAGAGTCTCCACTTTATAGAAGAGCCAATTGAAATCATAGATTGGGAAATTAAAAGAACAAAACAAAGTTTCATACCCATTGTGAAGGTCCGCTAGAATGCAAAGCGAGGACCTGAATACAATTGGGAATGCAAAGATCAGATGAAACACAAGTACCAACATCTTTTTCCCTAATCCACAAGTGTTTTTCTTACATTAAATTTCGGGACGAAAGTTCCTCTAACGGGGGGATGATGTAACAACCCGATATTTCGACTCTTTGTAATGACCTAAAAAGTGAAGTATTTTAACCACTTTGAAATAATGAAATTAAATTCGAAAATAAAATGTACAAAAGTCTCTATTGGGTTACTTACTATGTTAGATACTGTGTCAAGGTTTACAGAAATACTAACAACACTAAAATCCGAGTTATATCGAAGAAGTTATGACCATTCTAAGATTTCCGAGAAAACGGGCAACACCGATTCACGAAAAACATGAAGTTTCAATACAATAGTTTTTAGCTTTAAGTATGTAAATGAATGTTGTAGATATCATTAAAATGTGAGTGTACATAAAAAGAACATCCAAATCTGACTCCGTATGAGGAAGTTATGATTTTTCCAAGATCCGGATATAGCAGTAGACAGCTAAAAATTCGAAATAGAGATCGAGAGGCTTTTGGCCGAAACAACTTAAATAAGAATTGAAGTTCTCAACCAAAGAAGCGCAACGGTAAAAGGTCTGGCAAAAACGGACGTCGGATGAAGAAGGGATGGATTTTTAATGGGTTTTTCTAGTCCCGGCCTGTAAAAAATAAATAATAAAAAATATAGTCAGAAATTAGCCGACGAAGTCTAAACGAGAGTTGTAGAGTATATTCTCACCTACGCGTGAATATAAAGAACGTCGAAAATGGAGCTCGTACACGAAAGTTACGGATTTTACAAGTTTAAGGCTCAAAATCTGAGGCTGTCAGGTCTGCCACGACGTGGCACAGTTTGCCGCGACCCGGAAAGTGACGGAGGGCGTCCCATTAATGGAAGAGGATAAGATTTTGCTCACCATGATGTGGCACAGTTGGCCACGACGTGACACACCAGAAATGCTCCTATAATAGAAGCTTAAGGGTGTCGGGTTTGGTGCTCATCTCTTTCCATCTAAGTACTGTTACTCTGCGTAATTACCTCGAAAAGCCATCCCGAAGCCCCGGTTTTCACACTCAAGTTCCAAAGGAAGGTTCTACACTCCTTAGATTCCCGAGATTCCCGAGAATCCCGAGAAAATCAAGTCTTCCAAGTCGAAGTTCTGCTCGATTATCATCTCGCTTTCTCCCGTCAATCAAGTGAGTTCATACCCCTATAAACTACACTTTCAAATGTTTTATCAATGCTTTTTATACACTTTTAAGGGGGGGGGGGGGGGGGGGGGAATACAAGTAAACACATGGTTATTATCGTGTGTAACATAAAGTTTCACTATATACTCTTTTTATCAAGTAAATCATATGTGATTCATAACTACTACATGGGAACTTTCGTATGCAATATATATTCTCGATAACGTCTTGTCTTTTGGAAATAAAACATGTTTATACATATACACGAATCAAACACTTTATTTATACTTGAAGTATATGTGATCATTTATGTCACTATAAGTGTTATACTTTACATAACAAGTGAGCATTACACTAGGGTTTACTATACGAACGAAACACACACTTTGAAAAACTATAATAGGTATAGTTTACGAGAAAATCATGAACATTTACATACTAGAAACACTATATCAAAGAGATATTTTCATACACAAGAACAAATGGACATTTTCATACGTAAATCTATTTTATACTAAGTTTTGTGAGACATTTCACATACCTTCGAGTATGTATTTTAAGTCCTGTATTATATACCAAAATCCCTTGTAGGGGGAGCGTGATACTTGTGTATAGATCTATACGGGATTGACAATCCCACACCTAAGTTGTTAGCTACAGCTAGGCTGACAGGCCTGGGGTGACAAACGTCATAACTTTCCAACGCTTGAAGAATGTTGTTATAGGCATCCTGGTCAAATAGCATGGTTATAAGACTCACACGGAGTATTAAAAACACATTGATTTACGAGTTTTTCAAATGCCTTAGCGACTTATACATAAACCTACTATTTTAGGCATGAAAATCACTATTGCATTACAAGTTTTGGAACAACTACACTTCCATCTACTATAGCAGAAAATATGCGATTTTCTAGGAACATTCAAACATGTACAAACCATTTCATTCTATTTCATACAAAAATTGTTACTAAATACTTATGAACTCACCAGCTTAAATGTTGATCTACTCTTTCAAAACTACTTGTATTTCTTAGGAATTTAGTAAAATAGGTAAACAAACAGCTTTTGAAGAAGGGACGTTGTGGCGTCAGTTTAGTTTCATTTTGACATCATATTGTAATTTGTTTTGAAACAAGTACCTTTCAACAATGTAAACTTTTAAGTTATATATATGATGGTTGTATTACTTTCTTTACTATGTATTCAATTGTTGTGATACTACATGAAGTCATCCGCCCTCGAACGATTCCGCCGTTCTGGGTTGGGGGTATGACAGGTTCCCTCATTGGCATATATATCAAGGTTTGGGGCTGTGAAGCTTTCCTTAATGGAAGGTTGGATGAGGATGTTTACATGAGTGAGCTGGAGGGTTTTTGTAGATGCTAAATACCCCAATGGAGTGTGTAAGCATGAGAAATCAATCAATGGATTGAAACAAGCTTCTTGCAAATGGAGTCTTTGCTTTGATGAGAAAGCCAAAGAGTTTGGTTACTCTAGAAGTGAGGATGAATCTTGTGTATATGTCAAAGCTAGTAGGAGTATAGTCACCTTCCTAGTATTATATATTGATGACACACTACTTATAGGAAACTGTTGGATATAGCGTCTAAGTCCATAACTATATATGGTATGTACTTGACCCGACCCGGCATGGTGTAACAACCCGATATTTCAACTCTTTGTAATGACCTAAAAAGTCAAGTATTGTAACCACTTTTGAGTTAATAAAATTAAATTTGATAATAAAATGTCCAAAAACTTCTATTTAAATTCCCTCTATGTTTAAATGTCATTAAACCATGATCGTACGTAAAAAGAGCGCCCAAATCCGGCTTCGTATATTGTAGTTAAGATTTTTTCCAAGCTCGGCTTAGCAACAGACAGCTAAAAACTCGAATCGGAGATCGAGCGACTTTTGGCCGGAATGACCTAAACGAGAATCGAAGGTCTCGTCAATGGTAGTTCAGCGGTAAAATGTTTGGCAAAAACCGACGTCAGATAAAGAAGTTATGAATTTTTAAAGAAATTCCTTAATCACGTCATTTTAATAAATAAATAATAAAAATAATTTCATAATTTGCCAACGGACTCTAAACGAAAGTTGTAGATCTTAGTCTCACCTACGCGTGGATATAAAGACCATCGAAAACGGAGTTCGTATGAAGAAGATATGATTTTTTGAAGTTTATTAAATAAATTATATATAAATTTATATCAAAATCCGGTAATATCCGAAGGAGGAGTCAGCGTCCTCATCCGGATTACGCGCTGCGTACCCTCGTACGCCCCGTGTACCCGAAGGCCTTGGTCTCGGTCCGTCCACGTCGCCCCTATGCAAAGCTATCCGACCCGCCGTCCCATCCGAAGCCGAGGCAGTCGAGGACTCGGTCATGCATGACGTACGAGTATGCGCTGCGTACGAGCATACGCCCCGCGTACCGAGGCCTCTCAGCCCCTATAAAAGGGATGCGAGGGTCTCCGGAAAAATTGCTCATTTCTTCTCACTTCTCTTGCGTTTTACCTCGTTTTACATGCCCGTTCAAACCCGAAGCCCTGGTCATTTTTGCTCAAGTCCCGAAGGTCGATTTTACTCCCGAGATTCCCGAGAATCCCGAGAAAAATCCGCTTCCCGAGACGAAACTCTGCCCGATTTTCCATCTCGCTATCTTCAAACTTCCAAGTGAGTTCATACCCCTACAAACACTCTTTAAATACATTTTTAAATGCTTTCTATACTCTTTTAGGGGGAATACAAGTAAACATACGGTTATTATCGTGTATTTCATAGAATTTCACTTTACTCGTTTTTATCAAATGAATCACTTGTGATTTAGTACTACTATGTGAAAACTCTTGTCATACTTCGCATGCACTAGATTCATACAAATTATTTAGAAATTCCAAAGTATTCTTCGTTTCTAAACCGTTTTATACATTCTAAAAACTTATGATTTATGCTTTGTCAAACATTGTGAAAAAGGATAAACTTTGCATACAAAACTACTACTTTAATACAGACTTAGTTGAGAATCCATGAGACGTGTACATCTTCAAACACTGCCTTTTTGATAAAAGGTATCGCTACAAGTCCTATCTATAACCAGAGTCTCCCGTACGGAGAACGTGTCAAATGTGTATAGATCTATACGAGAAGTCATGATCCTGCGCCCTGACTGTTAGCTACAGTCCGTCTTTTGGGGTGACAATTTGTCATAACGCTACGACGCCTGAAGAACGTCGCTACAGGCATATTATGTTTAGTATGGTTATAAAACTCATCGGATATACGATTATTATGGTATTATGCTTTTATGAACGAGTAGCTATTAAAACTATTCTTCATCTAACAAGTGCGATCTTCGTATAGCTTTATTATATAAAACTATGCCACAACTTTTAAGCATGTCGGTTGCTTGCGATTTTCTATCTTAGAGACTGCCAGTTATGTTAGGAAAATAAGGGTTTTTCCTGCATCTAAAACAAACAACTAATAGGAAAATAAGGGATTTTCTTGGTGCAACTATTTACAACTTATAACACGAACATTCATATGCATTTCATACTTTTATAAGAAAATAAGGGTTTTTCTTGGAAAGCACAACAAATCATATCTCAACTATTAGGGAAAATATGGGATTTTCTAGATCTAATACATTCATTTTCAACCCAACGAATCATAACTCTTTTCATTTGAAAATACCGCGTTTTCTGGAAAACATACATGAACTTTCGAATGGCGTATATTTTCTCAAAACACTACTTATGAACTCACCAACTTAATTGTTGACACTTTTTCTTTGAAATAACTTGTATTCTCAGGGAACCGCTAAGCAGGTTCGGAAATCAACTTTTGAGGATTAACGTGCTGACGTTAATTACTTCTTTTGAAAGATGTTTATGTATTTATCTTTTGAACATGTAACAAATACAATTATGTAAACATTTTGGAAACCTTAATATGTATGGTGGTGTGTACTTTCCTTTATATGAACTGTTATGATACTGAATATGACGTCCTCCGCCCCCGAACGTTTCCACCGTTCTGGTTTGGGGGTGTGACAGATTGGTATCAGAGCACCGTTTATAGTGAATTAAGTATATCAAAACCAATTTTTTTTTGGTATACAACTATAAACTCATCTGGGCAAAAACACTCTGAGAAGAGTCATACTTTTGAAATTAAATTTATTTAGTTTTTGTAAAGTAAGCGTGCATTCATCCCATACTAATAACAGTTTCACATCGGACCATTTTAGAAGTATTATAAATAAGTTGTGCAGTGCAGGTACGCCTTGGGACATGTAATCGGAACTGGGAAGGATATAGCCTGAGCAACTATATTTGTCCGAGAGCCGACTAACGTGTGCCGAGGAGTGTCTGCAGTGGACAACAAATTTAAAACTTACCAAAAGCACATCATTACAAAATTCTAAGGGAGTCTTTGTGTTGTCATCAGCTATTAAACTTAGGGGTAAATTTCATGTACTCTAGCTTATAGTCAATTCTTAACCCTATTCTCGTACAGACTAAATGGCTGGATTCCATCACCCCAATGACCCCTACTTTCCCAACCAAGGTAATGGAGGATGGGTCGAAGAAGATTCCGAAGAAGACAAAGAGCCGATAGAATTGGATGAGGGAGATGACTCTGGTACGGATTCAGAGCCAGAGGTTATCAATCCACCGGCCCCACAACCTCCTGTCCATGTGAGGAACTTCCAAGGACCCACTCCTGTGTGGGGAAGTCACCTCCACCATTGGAGCCAACAACAAAGCTTGCGCCCTCCTACGGCATGTGCTAAGACTTTTATGATGTCAGAGGCGGGGGATCGGCAGACCGAGCACTTCCGGTCATGGTTGGCAAACTAGCCAACCAATGCTATCAATCCGGAGTTCAAGCCAACCGGATCCGCGAGATCAACGTAGAAGTGCAGTTCCACACTTCTGACATCCGTAGGCTGGATGGAATTCAGGACCATGCCCAACTCCAATCTGAGGCATTTTAGGCACAGATGATTGCAGCCCTAGCCGAGTTAAGGGAGCAACAAGCCGCTTTTGATCGGCGTCTAATGGAATCGAAGCAATCAGATGCGGAGTCAAGCTCCAAGCCAACCTACGTCGCAAATAGTGCTTGCCAAGATTTCAAATTTTGTTATAAATTAGGACTTCGGATAAGAATATTATTTCTTTAAAACTTTCTGTAATCGGAGACCTTTAGAAAGGTCAAAAAGTTTTGTCTAAACTCGGATGTAACACAACTATATGTTTAATATATATAGGGCATATCTCTTTCTCGTTTTAATTATGTGTAGTCCGTGCAATTCATAAGTACATCCATTCAAACATTATTAATGAATCAAGCTCAAAACCCAGTGTTGGCCAAACCAAATTCTTAATCTATTTAAGGTAGTTAACTTAATATCATTCAACTCGCAAACCACCGAAACTTATAATATCTCATTTTCTTTTGGCAGCGCAATGCCTCCTCGTAGATTAGCACGTACCAACGCAACCCCACCACCACCTCCACCACTAACTTATGATCTGGCAATGGTCCAGGCTGCTATCACAGCAGCAGTAGCAGCAGCCCTCTCTCAAATAAACTCCAATGCAAATGGAGGTACAGGAAGCAGCACGAATCATCCAATCGTGGTACCGGCCAGGGCCATGTAAGGGAATGTACCTACAAGGAGTTCTCCAACTCAAAACCAAAGACTTTTAATGGCAGTGGAGGAGCCATTGCACTAATGCAATGGTTCGAAAAGACCGAAACAGTCTTCGAGATCTGCTCGTACCAAGAAACAACAACTCGTAGCGACCCACGCTATTACTGTACCTACCAACTCTGCCCCCACGAGTTCATACAATGGAAAACTACCGAAATCTAACCAGTGCAGCTTCCACAACCACGGTCTCTGCCGTGACCTTCAATGCACCAGGTGCAATAAGAAGGGTCATACAGCCCACTATTGCAAAGAGCCAACCCAACAATCCGCCCCCACTGCTAATACCGGAATAAGCCGCGCCTGCTTTGAGTGCGGAGGCACAGGGCACTACCGCAGGGACTGCCCGAAGGCAAACAACAGGAATACCGGCGGAAGGGGCCGAGTTTTCTCAATGGGACAAGATGAAGCCATTGCGGACCCTACTGTTGTTACGGGTACGTTTCTTCTCGATAACTCGTATGCATGCATTTTGTTTGATAGTGGAGCGGAAAGGAGTTTTGTGAGTCATGACTTTAAAGGCATGCTAAAACCAATACCACAATCATTAAGTGAACCATTCATAGTAGAAATGGCCAACAGGAAAACTGAAGGCACTAAGGAGATATATTTAAACTGCACCCTAACTTTAAACGATAATCTCTTTCAAATCAACCTCATGCCAGTCTCGATTAAGAGTTTCGATGTCATCATTGGCATGGATTAGCTGAGTTCACATCGTGTGGACATTTTATGTTACGATAAGGCCGTTCTCCTTAATCTGCCAACCAGCGAAACCTTCCTTGTCTTGGGCGACAAACCTAGTACCACTCTTAGTATCATCTCCAGTATCCAAGCTCAGAAGTACCTACGCAAGGAGTGTCACGCGTTTTTAGCACATGTTGTAGATGTGAAACACGAAGTCCAGGACGTCAAGGAGGTGCCCGACGTATGCGATTTTCCCGACGTGTTTCCCGAGGACCTTCCAGGAATACCACCCGCAAGACAAGTCGAATTCAGAATCGATCTGGTTCCCGGAGCTACCCTAGTAGCCAAAGCACCCTATCGATTAGCCCCGGCAGAGATGCAGGAGCTATCCAGCCAACTGAATGAACTACTTGGAAAAGGATTCATCAGACCGAGCTTCTCGCCATGGGGAGCACCCGTGTTGTTCGTGAAAAAGAAAGATGGATCATTCAGGATGTGCATCGACTACCGAGAACTCAACAAACTTACCATCAAGAACTGATACCCCCTACCCCGAATCGACGACTTATTCGATCAGCTCCAAGGAGCCAACTATTTCTCCAAGATCGATCTAAGGTCGGGATATCACCAGCTGCGAGTCCTAGAGAGTGATGTTCCCAAGACGGCCTTCCGAACGAGATACGGACATTATGAGTTCGTAGTGATGCCGTTCGGACTAACCAATGCCCCGGCCGTATTCATGGATCTAATGAATCGGGTATGTCGTCCATTCTTGGATAAATTTGTGATAGTATTCATAGACGATATACTCATTTATTCAAAAAATAAAGAGGAACATAGTCAACACCTGATACAAGTCTTAGAGACGTTATGAACTGAGAGACTTTATGCAAAATTCTCAAAATGTGAGTTTTGGATTAGAAAGGTGGACTTCCTCGGTCACGTGGTCAGCAAGGAAGGAATCCACGTGGACCCCTCAAAGATCAAGACTACCGAAAACTGGTCTGCACCAACCACACCAACCGAAATTCGCCAGTTTCTAGGCCTTGCTGGTTATTATCGAAGGTTCATCCAGAATTTCTCCAGCATCGCAAAGCCTCTTACCGCTTTAACCCAGAAAGGTGTGACCTACAACTGGGGAGAAAAGCAAGATGCTTTGTTTCAGACTTTGAAACAAGCCCTCTGCAGTGCACCTATCCTTTCTCTTCCGGAAGGGACCGAAGATTTTGTGGTGTATTGCGACGCTTCGAAGCAAGGGCTGGGCTGTGTGCTAATGCAGAGGGGAAAGGTTATTGCATATGCCTCACGACAACTGAAAACGCATGAGGTCAATTACACCACTTATGACTTAGAACTTGGAGCAGTGATCTTCGCTCTTAAAATCTAGAGGCACTACCTTTACGGTACCAAGTGCACTATCTTTATAGACCACAAGAACCTCCAACACATCTTCGACCAGAAGGAGTTAAACATGAGACAACGGCGTTGGGTCGAATTGCTCAACGACTACGAATGTGAGATTCGCTATCATCCGGGAAAGGCAAACGTCGTAGCCGATGCCCTTAGTCGAAAGGAGTACTCTGGCCGAAGAGTGAAGTCATTAGCCATGTCGATCCATTCGCACCTGTCAGCGCAAGTCAAGGAAGCTCAAATAAAGGCCTTGAAACCCGAAAACGTGACAGGTGAGGCCCTTAGGGGAATGGACAAGAACTTAGAAATCAAGAGTGACAGAGCACGCTACCTCATGAACCGGATCTGGACACCCAAGTTTGGTGGGTTCAGAGAGGTAGTTATGAGCGAGGCACACAGGACCCCATACTCCGTACACCCAGGGTTAGACAAGATGTATCTAGATCTCAAACAACTCTACTGGTGGCCAAACATGAAAGCGGAGATTGCTACTTATGTGAGCAAGTGTTTAACCTGCGCCAAAATAAAAATAGAACACCAGAAACCCTCAGGTCTACTCCAACAACCTGAAATACCTGAGTGGAAATGGGAGCAGATTTCCATGGACTTCATAACCAAACTTCCCAAAACTCAGAGTGGCCAAGATACTATTTGGGTAATCGTCGACAGATTAACCAAGTCAGCCCATTTCTTACCGATCAAGGAAACTGATAGGATGGAAAAACTATCAAGAACCTACATCCGGGAGATCGTACGACTTCATGGAGTATTGATGTCCATCATCTCAGATAGAGACAGCAGATTCACTTCCAGATTCTGGCAATCATTGCAAAAATCCATGGGAACAAGGTTGGACATGAGTACGGCATACCACCCGCAAACTGACGGACAGAGTGAGAGGACGATCCACACCTTAGAAGACATGTTGCGAGCATGTGTAATCAACTTTGGTAAGGCATGGGATGTTCACTTACCTTTGGTCGAGTTCTATTATAACAATAGTTACCATACTAGTATCAAGACCGCTCCATTCGAAGCCCTTTACGGCCGTAAGTGCAGATCACCTCTGTACTGAACGGAAGTGGGCGACACGCAATTGGCAAAAGGCCTAGTCCCTAATAGCACCCTCACTGGTCCGGAGATCATCAGGGAAACGACTGAAAAGATCGTGCAAATACGAGAACGACTGAAGTCCTCAAGGGACAGGCAAAAGAGCTATGCCGACAAGAGACGTAAACCCTTGGAATTCCAGATTGGCGACCGTGTACTACTAAAGGTCTCACCCTGGAAGGGCATGATATGCTTTGGAAAGCGTGGAAAGCTAAATCCTAGGTACATTGGACCCTTCGAAATCATTTCGAGAGTTGGTCCAGTGGCCTACAAACTCCAACTTCCAATCGAGCTTAACAAGGTACATCCAGTATTCCACGTATCGAACCTGAAAAAGTGCTTGTCCGACGAAACACTTATAATTCCACTCAATGAAATCAAGCTAAATGAAAATCTTAACTTTGTGGAAGAACCCCTCAAAATCATGGATAGGGGAGTTAAACGAACTAAACAGAGTCACATTCCAATAGTAAAGGTTCGATGGAATGCTAAGAGAGGACCCGAGTTCACATGGGAACGGGAAGACCAAATGCAACAGAAGTATCCGCACCTCTTCCTCAGTCCCTAAGACTTCTATTTGTATTAAAATTTCGGGACGAAATTCCCTCTAACGGGGGGATGATGTAACAACCCGATATTTCAACTCTTTATAATGACCTAAAAAGTCAAGTATTGTAACCACTTTTGAGTTAATAAAATTAACTTTGATAATAAAATGTCCAAAAAGTTATGTTTAAATTCCCTCTATGTTTAAATGTTATTAAACCATGATCGTAGGTAAAAAGAGCGCCCAAATCCGGCTTCGTATATTGAAGTTAAGATTTTTTCCAAGTTCGGCTTAGCAGCAGACAGCTAAAAACTCGAATCGGAGATCGAGCGACTTTTGGCCGGAATGACCTAAACGAGAATCGAAGGTCTCGTCAATGGTAGTTCAGCGGTAAAATGTTTGGCAAAAACCGACGTCAGATAAAGAAGTTATGAATTTTTAAAGAAATTCCTTAATCACGTCATTTTAATAAATAAATAATAAAAATAATTTCATAATTTGCCAACGGACTCTAAACGAAAGTTGTAGATCTTAGTCTCACCTACGCGTGGATATAAAGACCATCGAAAACGGAGTTCGTATGAAGAAGATATGATTTTTTGAAGTTTATTAAATAAATTATATATAAATTTATATCAAAATCCGGTAATATCCGAAGGAGGAGTCAGCATCCTCATCCGGGTTACGCGCTGCGTACCCTCGTACGCCCCGTGTACCCGAAGGCCTTGGTTTCGGTCTGTCCACGTCGCCCCTATGCGAAGCTATCCGACCCGCCGTCCCATCCGAAGCCGAGGCAGTCGAGGACTCGGTCATGCATGACATACCAGTACGCGCTGCGTACGAGCGTACGCCCCGCGTACCGAGGCCTCTCTGCCCCTATAAAAGGGATGCAAGGGTCTCCAGAAAAATTGCTCATTTCTTCTCACTTCTCTTGCGTTCTACCTCGTTTTCCGTGCCCGTTCAAACCCGAAGCCCTGGTCATTTTTGCTCAAGTCCCGAAGGTCAATTTTACTCCCGAGAATCCCAAGAAAAATCCGCTTCCCGAGACGAATCTCTGCCCGGTTTTCCATCTCGCTATCTTCAAACTTCCAAGTGAGTTCATACCCCTACAAACACTCTTTAAATACATTTTTAAATGCTTTCTATACTCTTTTAGAGGGGGGGGGGGGGAATACAAGTAAACATACGGTTATTATCGTGTATTTCATAGAATTTCACTTTACTCGTTTTTATCAAATGAATCACTTGTGATTTAGTACTACTATGTGAAAACTCTTGTCATACTTCGCATGCACTAGATTCATACAAAGTATTTAGAAATTCCAAAGTATTCTTCGTTTCTAAACCGTTTTATACATTCTAAAAACTTATGATTTATGCTTTGTCAAACATTGTGAAAAAGGTATCGCTACAAGTCCTGTCTATAACCAGAGTCTCCCGTACGGAGAACGTGTCAAATGTGTATAGATCTATACGGGAAGTCATGATCCCGCACCCTGACTGTTAGCTACAGTCTGTCTTTTGGGGTGACAATTTGTCATAACGCTACGACGCCTGAAGAACGTTGCTACAGGCATTTTATGTTTAGTATGGTTATAAAACTCATCGGATATACAATTATTATGGTATTATGCTTTTATGAACGAGTAGCTAATAAAACTATTCTTCATCTAACAAGTGCGATCTTCGTATAGCTTTATTATATAAAACTATGCCATAACTTTTAAGCTCGTCGGTTGCTTGCGATTTTCGGTCTTAGAGACTGCCAATTATGTTAGGAAAATAAGGGTTTTTCCTGCATCTAAAACAAACAACTAATAGGAAAATAAGGGATTTTCTTGGTGCAACTATTTACAACTTATAACACGAACATTCATATGCATTTCTTACTTTTATAAGAAAATAAGGGTTTTTCTTGGAAAGCACAACAAATCATATCTCAACTATTAGGGAAAATATGGGATTTTCTGGATCTAATACATTCATTTTCAACCCAACGAATCATAACTCTTTTCATTTGAAAATACCGCGTTTTCTGGAAAACATACATGAACTTTCGAATGGCGTATATTTTCTCAAAACACTACTTATGAACTCACCAACTTAATTGTTGACACTTTTTCTTTGAAATAACTTGTATTCTCAGGGAACCGCTAAGCAGGTTCGGAAATCAACTTTTGAGGATTAACGTGCTGACGTTAATTACTTCTTTTGAAAGATGTTTATGTATTTATATTTTGAACATGTAACGAATACAATTATGTAAACATTTTGGAAACCTTAATATGTATGGTGGTGTGTAGTTTCCTTTCTATGAACTGTTATGATACTGAATATGACGTCCTCCGCCCCCGAACGTTTCCGCCGTTTTGGTTTGGGGGTGTGACACATGGTCCATTTGGGTTGCATGGCATCATGCACTTGAATAGACTAAATGAGAGAAATAAGACACTTATGGTTTGATTAATATATTATAAGTTCTAATATATTAATAATAAGAATAATAATATTTAGTTAGTATTGATCAATAATTAATTTATAATTATTTATGTGATCAAAAGAAGACTAATTAAATATATGGGTTGATTGTGTCAATCATCCATAACTTATATAGTGGGCCAAAGCACCATTGATTATCAAGTTAGGTTAAACCCATAAGATGCTCCATGGGAGTTATATAACCCATGGATTATGGAAATGAAAAGTCATGACAATTAGGGTTTACATGGTGTAACCCTAATTGTGACACACTATATAAAGGTTATTCTATTAACCAAAATTGGCCACTAGAAAGAAAGAGGAGGGCAAACCGATTTTGCAAGTGTTCTTATTCTCTTAATAGTTTATTCCAAGTGTACTTGGTGTTGTGTGAAGCATTTGAGGCATCACACTTGATGTGCTAGGCTCACAAGGTTTCAAAGGAATCCAAGCTACAAAGAGGTATGTAATTCGTAATAACTATTAGAATAAAAGATCCCCATGTATGCTAGATAGGATTATGAAACTTGGAAAATCATTATGCATGTATCTTAGTCAAACATAGATCCAAGGTTTGTAGGGTTACATGTACACCATAGGAGTGTTAGAATGCTCAAAACCCAACAGTGGTATCAGAGCCTAGGCTTTTTTGTTTGATACTTGATGCAAAATAGTTGAAAAACAAAGTTTTTTGTTCACTTCACGTATGAACTCGCCGATTCAATGGGGGGACTGGACGAGTCCATGAAGAAATGCATGCTAGTCGTCGAGTCTGTTATGCACTCGACGAGTAGAGGCTGCAGTGACCAGATTTTCGAGTTATGTTGCTGGAAATGGACTAGAAACATTACCCTAAACTGTTTTGGTGTTTTAAAACATGTTTTAGTTGGTGTAATGTTTATGATAATCCATTTACAATGACTATTATCAAAAATTCCAATTTTTATATAAGTTTGTTATGATTCTTGAAATTCTAGATAAGCATGTTCTTGAACTTATGAATTTAGATGATCATAGGAGTTATTTGTAACCTCCATGTTAGTTAATTCTTGATCATTATGTGTTTTAATGGAGTCCATAACTTGTCCTCAAGTTATGGAAAACCAAGACTCCCACTTGAATTAAAACCATTAAAAGAACACAAGAGTTATGAAAAATGAAGAGTCTTCATTTTAATACTCTAATATAATCATAAGTTACGAGAAATGAAAAGTTTTGAAAGTTTACAAAACTTGCCCTTAAATTTTGGAACAAGTAAAGTCATAATTAAAACTTTAGTTCCAACCCATATAATTTTAAATATTAAAATTCAACCCTGATACTTTATAATATTATAAGTGAATAATAATTATATATGTATAAGATAAAATTCATTTTACCATTAGTAGGCCTCATTCACGAAGCCGGTCTATAAAGGGGGTATAAGGTTGTTGCCTATAAAATGACAACTTAATGGGTGTCCACTCTCACCCACCGCTTCCTTGATCGGTGTAGGCCGTTAGCCGAAAAGATAGAACAATGACTATAATTCTCATAATAAGTATTATTAATATACTAAAGTAACTACAATCTTATTAATTCCCAATATTAGTTACTTTAAGAAAATCTGAAGAAGGTTAACCGACACACTAACTTGGACTTATCAAGGCAGGAAATGGGTGACTTAATGTTTATCATAGTATCGTTGGAGCGTGTGTAGTTAACCGGCACTTCGATTGAGGGGTAATACATTAAGTGTACCAAGTAATTTGCATGGTTACTTCACACCATGTTTTGTGATCTTCGGCATCCCAGTCACAAAACTTGAAGGGAACACTCGAGATTGAAACATGCCATTGAAAAGTTCAATGAATCTCAAAGAAACTAGGAATTTATAAACCAATTAAAACCTAGTAAGATTTATTCTGTTTTATGGTGGAAATTGGTGAATCATCATTCACCTACCTTCAAATATTTTATAGCTTGGATTACGACATCCCTCTTCTAAGTTATAAAATATTGTGTTGGGTCTCCTAGCCTTAATATAGCATTTGGGTGCTTTATTAAGGACCATCCTAAAATATAATCTAAACTTATTCTTCATTTCAGATGTCTTCCAAAAACAATGCTTCTGGCTCAAACCCTACTGGGCCTTTCTCTCTCATGAACCTTCGTGGGAGAGTCATCTTTGATGGATCCAATTTTATGGATTGGATCAGAAACATCAGGATGGTCACTCGCTATGAGGACAAAGAATATGTCCTTGATAGGGAGTTGAAGGAGATTGATGAGTCAACTGCTACCCCAGAGGAGATTGTTGCATTTCAAGCACATGAAAGAGATGATACCAAAGTAGCATGCATCATGGCTGCTACAATGACAGCTGATCTCCAAAAGTCCTATGAGGACTACTACCCTTTTGAGATGCACATGGACTTGATGGAGCGATACCGTCAAAGTGCTCATCAAGAGAGGTATGACATAATCTCCTCCATGATAACCACCCAAATGAAGGACAATGAGTCCCTCACGACCCACATGCAGAAAAATGCAAAGGTTTGTAGATCGCATGAAGAAACTGAATGTTGACTTTCCTGAGGAGTTAGCAATACATACCACATGAATAAGGAAGAAGTTACACTGAGTAAACTTCAACAACTCTTAAAGACTGTAGAAAGTAGTCTTAAGGGTTAGTTGGGTGTTACTACTCCTCCTACTCCTACTGCGACCAATGTCTTGGCAATCGGGTATGGCAAAGGTAAGAAGAGAAAGAGCCCGTCCAAGGGTACCAAGGGTAAGACCCTTGAAGGCCCCTCTTCAAGAAAAACCAAGAAAGGGTTTGTCATTCATTCTGCTAACCCTAATGAGGCTGAATGCTTCTATTGCCATGAAAAGTCGCACTGGAAGCGAAACTGCCCAAAGTACCGGCAAAATTTGAAGGATGGGAAAGTAAAACCCAACCATGCAGGTATATACATTATATTGTCTAATAACTCACCTCATTCTAAGTCTTGGGTCCTTGATACAGGTTGTGGAATTCACATATGTTCTGATCTGCAGGGACTAAGAAGAAGTGACGATTTGGAGCATGGAAAGATAAACCTAATCATGGCGAATATGAAGTTTCACCTGTCACCAAGATTGGAGTTTATTCCTTGTTACTAGATAGTGGGTTTACATTAGACTTGAATAAATGTTGTTATTCTCGATAAATGGAAAGAAATGTTATTTCCTTTCATGCATTGTATAAACAAGGGTTCACGTTTTATTTTGATAATAAAATTGGTTGTATTGATGCTTTCTATAATAGTGTTCTTTATTTTAAAGCATTACCTTGTGATGGTGTGTATGAAATTGTATATGTTGTAGATAACTTAGGAAATAATGTATTGTGTATCGATTCTTCCGCTAGATTAGATAAAGCATCTTTATGGCATTGTCGTCTTGGACATGTAAGCAAGAAACGCGTAGGACAACTCCAAAAGGATGGAGTCTTGGAATCATTCGACCTAAAGTCGGATGATAATTGTGAATTTTGTCTACTTGGAAAAATGACAAAGTCACCTTTTACTGATACTTGTGCTAGAGGTGAAGGTTGTTGGATCTCATACACACAGATGTGTGTGGACCCTTCAGAACCACCACTAGAGATGCTAATTGCTTCTATGTAACTTTTATTGATGACTTTAGTAGATATGGATATGTCTACTTAATCAAACTTAAGTCAGAAACCATTAATAAATTCAAAGAATTTAAGCAAGAAGTGAAGAATCAGTTAGGCAGGAACATTAAGATGCTTCGATCCGATCAAGGTGGTGAGTATCTTAGTACCGAGTTCCTTGACTATCTTAAGGAATGTGGGATAGTATCACAATTTACACCTCCCAGAACACCACAGTTGAATGGTGTTGCTGAGAGGCGTAATCGAACCTTTTTGGACATGGTTCGTTCCATGATGAGTCGAGTTTCGCTACCAATCTCATTTTAGGGGTATTCCTTAGAGACTGCCGCCCATATCCTTAACCTAGTCCCTACAAAGAAGGTTGCCAAAACACCTCATGAGATGTGTACTGGAAAAGTTCCAAATCTAGACCACATCAAGGTCTGGGGTTGTGAGGCTTTCGTGAGACGCAAGACTCACGACAAGCTCGAACCTCGAAGTGAGAGGTGTATTTTCATCAGCTACCCACATAAATCTTTTGGTTATATCTTCTACAAACCCAGTGACAATGTGGTATTTGTAGCAAGAAGAGGAGTCTTTCGAGAGAGAGAACTCATAAGCTAAGGAGACAGTGGGAGGTAAGTTGACCTTGAAGAAATTCAAGAGTCAAGCGGTGAAGGAACCTCAAACCCTAGCCCTCAACCTGAGGAGGAAACTCCTGTTGAGTTGACTGAAGAGTTCGTACCTCTGAGGCGTTCAACCAGAGCTAGGAATGCACCTGAGCATTATTATGGTCTCCATATTACTGCAGAAGGTGATACCCTTATCAGTGATGACACACTGATAAATCTGGAAGATCCTAACAGCTACACGAAAGCCATGGCAGGCCTTGAGTCTGTTAAATGGAAAGAGGCTATGGATAGCGAGATACAATCCATGTTTGACAATCAAGTTTGGCACTTGGTTGACAATGTACCAGGTCGTAAGATAGTAGGGTGCAAATGGATCTTCAAGAAGAAGATTGACATGGATGGTAATGTACACACTTATAAGGCACGACTGGTTGCAAAGGGTTATTCACAAACTCCGGGGGTTGATTATGATGAGACCTTTTCACCAGTGGCCAAGATTAAGTCTATTAGGATTCTGTTAGCCATTGCTGCATTTCATGACTATGAAATATGGCAAATGGATGTCAAAATCGCTTTCCTTAATGGAAAGTTGGCTGAGGATGTTTACATGGTTCAGCCAGAGGGTTTTGTAAGTACAGAATACCCTAATAGGGTATGTATGCTTGAAAAATCCATATATTGATTGAAACAAGTACCTCACAGATGGAATCTTTTCTTCGATGAGAAAGTCAAAGAGTTTGGCTTTTCGAGATGTGAAGATGAATCTTCTATATATGTCAAGGCTAGTGGGAGTATAGTTAGCAATTTGGTACTGTATGTGGATGACATACTACTCATAGGAAATGACATCCCAACCTTGCAGGAAGTGAAATCCTGGCGTGGGAAGTGTTTCGCTATGAAAGATCTAGGAGAAGCTGCCTATATCCTCGGGATAAAGATTTTGAGAAAGAGGAGTAAAAGATAATTGGACTTAGTCAGAGTACCTACTTGGACAAAGTGCTGAAGAGGTTCAGTATGGAAAATTCCAAGAAAGTAGATTTACCTATTCAGTATAATGCCAGACTGAGTAAAACTCAGAGCCCAAGTACAGATGAAGAGATTGCTGAGATGAGTCGAGTCCCATATGCTTCCGCTGTAGGATCGATCATGTATACTATGACTTGTACTCGTCCTGATGTTGCTTTTGCTTTAAGCATGGTTAGCAGATATCAGAGTAATCCTGGAAAGGCTCACTGAACTGTAGTAAAGAATATTATCAAGTACCTACGAAGGACTAAGGACTGGGTTCTTACCCTTGGTGGGAGTGATGAATCTAAAGTAGCAGGGTATAGTGATGCTAGCTTTCAGACTGATAGGGATAATTTCCTCTCTCAGTCGGGCTGAGTCCTTACCCTAAATGGAGGGGCAATTACTTAGAAAAGATCCAAGCAAGATACAGTGGCTGATTCCACTTGTGAATCAGAGTATATAGCAGCAAGTGAAGCAGAAAACGAGGCTATATGCCCAAGGAACTTCATCGAAGACCTTGGAGTTGTACTAGCTATTAAGGATCCCATGGAAATTTTCTGTGATAGTGAAAGTGCAGTTGCCTTAGCAAAGGAACCAAGGGATCACAGGAGATCCAGGCACATCGATAGAAAATATTATTTCATCAAACATAAAATAGAAGAAGGAATCCTTCTGGCAAAGTGGGTATCATCAGATGGGAACCCGACAGATCCCCTCACGAAGGGATTGAGTAGGGTTAAGCATCTTCAGCATGCTAAGAGCATAGGGCTAAGAGATGATATTAGTTTTTAGAAGTTAGAGAATTTTGAAATATGTAAACTGTAATTGACATTTGATGATAAATAAAAGTTGTTATTTATGAGTAAAGTGCTGCTATCTCTTGTCAATCATTTACTAGTAATTCTTTTTGCATGTTATGAGTTCCAGAATAATTATGTTATGGTATATATCATATTATTCAAATTCTCCACAGTCAATCATTTGTTGGAAGTACATATGAATCAAGACTGTCATGGGTTGGTTTGTAGAAGTCCAAGATGTTGGACAAAGGAGGCTACAACACTCATGAGTACTCATAAGTTCTGAGTATTGGATACAACCCACGCTCACTGGTATCACTTCATGGAATTTATCTCGAGTGATTGTGAGACGGTAATATCATATAAGTATTCAAACCTAGACATATGATTTGTTACCTATGAGTTGGTTACGCATTGATTGTATGAAAACTCATTGGTAACTCGATGTTATAAAAACATACCTTTGTGTGTAATTCAAAAAGTAGTAGAGCGAACATATGAGTCGAATTTAATCTGTTCCTTCTTGGATTAGAAGCGATATCTGGGCCCCTCGATGATTTTTTTTGAGCCATGTACCAGGCCCGGTCAGAACTAAATTGATGTGTTCAGTTAAGTTCTATGTAAAACAAATCGGAAATCGGAAAACAACTGCTAGACAATAGAAAGACATTGTTCCATGTGTTTGTCCGGATGATATCTAGAACAAAGGATTATATGATCACTTATCTAAAATGGCACACCATCATCTTCTCAATTCCGAGAGACCTTGAAAGAGCTACGATTGTTGATCGGTTCCTGAAGTCATACTTGCAACTATAGTTATTAGACTTATCCAAGTGGGAGACTATTGGATATAGTGTCTAAGTCCATAACTATCTTTGGTATGTATTTGACCCGACCCGGCATGGTCCATTTGGGTTGCATGGCATCATGCACTTGGATAGACTGAATGAGAGAAATAAGACACTTATGGTTTATTAATATATTATAAGTTCTAATATATTAATAATAAGAAGAATAATATTAGTTAGTATTGATCAATAATTAATTTAGAATTAATTATGTGATCAAAAGAAGACTAATTGAATATATGGGTTGATTGTGTCAATCATCCATAACTTATATAGTGGGCCAAAGCTCTATGGATTATCAAGTTGGGTTAAACGCATAAGATGCTCCATGGATGCTCCATGGGAGTTACATAACCCATGGGTTATGGAAATGAAAATTCATGACAATTAGGGCTTACATGGTGTAACCCTAATTGTGACACACTATATAAAGGTTATTCTATTCACCAAAATTGGCCACTAGAAAGAAAGAGGAGGGCAAACCGATTTTGGAAGTGTTCATATTCTCTTAAGAGATTATTCCAAGTGTACTTGGTGTTGTGTGAAGCATTTGAGGCATCACACTTGAGGTGCTACGCTCTCAAGGTTATAAAGGAATCCAAGCTACAAAGAGGTATGTAATTCTTACTAACTATTAGAATAAAGGAACCCCATGTATCCTAGATAGGATTATGAACCTTGGAAAATCATTTTGCATGTATCTTAGTCAAAACAGATCCACGATTTCTAGGGTTGCATGTACACCATAGGAGTGTTAGAATGCTCAAAACCCAACAGTGCTATCAGAGCCTAGGCTTGTTTGTTTGATACTTGATGTGAAATAGCTGAAAAATAAATTTTTTTGTTCACTACACATATGAACTCGCCGAGTCCATAGGGGGACTCGACGAGTCCATGAAGAAATGCATGCTACTCATCAAGTCTGTTCATGCACTCGACTAGTAGAGGCTGCAGTGACCAAATTTTCAAGTTATGCTGCTGGAAATGGACAACAAACATTACCCTAAACTAGTTTGGGGTTTTTAAACTTGTTTTATTTAATGTAATGTTTATGCTAATCCATTTACAATGGCTATCATCAAAAATTACAAGTTTTATATAAGTTTGTTATGATTCTTGAAATTCCTGGTAATCATGTTCTTGAACTTATGAATTTAGATGATCATAGGAATTATTTGTAACCTCCATGTTAGTTAATTCTTGATCATTATGTGTTTTAATGGAGTCCATAACTTGTCCTCAAGTTATGGAAAACCAACAGTCACACTTGAATTAAAACCATTAAAAGAACACAAGAGTTATGAAAAATGAAGAGTCTTCATTTTAATACTCTAATAAAATCACAAGTTTTGAGAAATGAAAAGTTTTGAAGGTTTACAAAACTTGCCCTCAAGTTTTGGAACAAGTAATTTCATAATTAAAACTTTAGTTCCAAACCTTATAATTTTAAATATTAAAATTCAACCCTTATACTTTATAATATTATAAGTGAACAATAATTATATTTGTATAAGATAAAAGTCGTTTTACCATTAGTAGGCCTCATTCACGAAGCCGGTCTATAAGGGGGGGATAAGGTTGTTGCCTATAAAATGGCAACTTACTGGGTGTCTATTCTCACCCACCGCTTCCTTGTGCTTGGTGGCATTGATGACTTAAGAGTTACTGGGTAACCATTAGGATCTATAACACTTATAAAAAGTGTTTACATGTTCCTAAGTGTTTTAACTTATTTATTAAGTTATTATTTGTCTAATTAGTTATATATACGTTTATTATATGATAACTAGGCTTGTGCGTGTAAACAAGTCTCCGTTTACCACCTAGCACGGTATCCGGTATCCGACACTGCAATTCAAACGACTCACCACAGGTGAGTTCATACCACTTAAATCAACCTTTGAAATGATTTTAAATGTTTTAAATACTTTATGGAGGGATACAAGTCAAATACTTATAGTTATTGCTTCAATCACATGTGATTGCATTTAATCACATGTGATTAATAACTAGGAAAACAACGATTTTTACCACTGTTCAAACTGTTTATCAAACTACTTTACTTTGAAATGTTTTACAAACTCTTTTACTATCCAAACTTATTTATAGACTGTGATTCAAACAAATGCTTCTTATACTTAAACTGTTTTATTAACTTATGCCTTCTAATTGTTTTAAAGATTGACATCAAGTCGATCTTTTCTTGAAATAATATTTATGCTTCAAATGTTTTATGAAAACTTATTTTAGGCTTTTATATATACAATTGCATGCCCATATATGTATAGATGTATAAATAATGTTTAAAGGGCTTAGGAAGGCCATCCTCCCTATTTCCTTTTTCTCGATTTGGATGTGGTCTGGTGGGATTTCGGGTGACCATCCGAAGGTCGTTTCAATATTACTTATATATCATATATACATATATAGACATAAAAGTACTTCCATATTCATACTTATCAGTACATCAATAGTTAGTTACGATCGGGGTAACACAAGTACATATACAACTATACTAGAAACAAGTACATATACAGCTATACTAGAAACAAGTACATATACAGCTATACTAGAACGAGAAACATTACATATACATGAATACGTTGACAATTGTGATCCACTGTGTCGGAGCATGCCATAAATGTCATGGCCCGAGTTGTAGCCAGAAATCTCTTGGAGGGAGAGCGTGAGTTTGCGTATAGATCTATACTGGATTGACTATCCTACACCTTGCTGCTAGCTACAGCCGGACCTACAGGTCTGCGGGTGCCAAACGTCATTTCTTTATTACGACCATTCATTATGTCGTTGTTACCAGTCGATAGCATGGTGCAATTTATCACATTATACCTTAATATAAATCCGATTTAAGGTAGTAGTAATTAGTACAACAGTAGTTCTTATTATACAAAGCTACAGTACTACAATGATTTACCCATTACATATTTTAGTGATAATCTCACTTAAGCATTAATGTACAAACTATATTTTATCACATGATAGTTATACTTGGGTAATTACACACTTTTTGTAACATCCCCCTTTGGCACGTATCACAATATTGTCCGCTTTAGGCCACTCGGCACGAGGACTTCCCAGGGGGTCACCCATCCTGGTACTACTCCCGCCCGAGCATGCTTAAATATAGAGTTCTTATGGGATCTGCTGCCCTCACGGCTTTAAAACGCATTGTGATAGGGAAGGTATCCACACCCCTTATAAGGAATGCATAGTTCTCCTTCCCAGCCGATGTGGGATCAGATCTAACCCACTTTCACCCCCCCATTATAGGGTTCGACGTCCCCGTCGAACGCATCGACCCCTGCCCTGGCTCTGATACCATTTGTAACATCCCCTTCTGACACGTATCACAATATTGTCCGCTTTGGGCCACTCGGCATGAGGACTTCCCAGGGGGTCACCCATCCTGGTACTACTCCCGCCCGAGCACGCTTAACTGCAGAGTTCTTATGGGATCTGCTGCCCTCACGGCTTTAAAACGCGTTGTGATAGAGAAGGTATCCACACCCCTTATAAGGAATGCTTAGTTCTCCTTCCCAGCCGATGTGGGATCAGATCTAACCCACTGTGCCTGCTTTAGTGTTATTTGACTCGGGTGCGAGTAGGTCCTTTGTATCCTTAGCTTTTAGTCAGCATATCAGCATTAGTCGTGAGTCGTTGAGCCAGCCTCTGAGAGTTTCTATAGCTGACGAGAGAGTGATTTGTGCCACGGAGGTTCTCCGGATGTGTGTTAGAGATTTTCGGGGTTGAGTTTCCGATTGACCTGATTCCTATTGCGATGGGTGATGTCTGTGTCATTGTGGGCATGGACTGGTTGAGCCGATTCGGCGCCGTCATCGACTGTGAGCGTCAGCTGGTGACTATACGAGATCCTAGTGGGGGAGTTCTTTCGGTGTACGGCGAGGGTACCCGTTCGGGATCAGCTTTTTGTTCGGCCGCTAGGGCGAGGCAGTGTTTACATCAGGGCTGTAAGGGTTTTGTGGCGTATGTGATGGATACGCGGGAGGTTTCCGAGAGACCAAGATCAGTTGAGGAGGTCCCAGTGGTGCGTGAGTTTCCAGATGTTTTCCCCGAGGAGCTTCCGGGAGTACCTCCTGTGAGGCAAGTAGAGTTTGGTATCGATCTGGTTCCGGGAGCCGCGCCTATTGCTAAGGTGCCTTATCGTCTTGCACCTCCAGAGATGCAAGAGTTGTCCTCGCAGCTTCAGGAGCTGCTGGGGAAGGGATTCATTCGGCCGAGCAGCTCGCCGTGGGGAGCGCCTATTCTGTTCGTCAAGAAGAAGGATGGTTCACACCGGATGTGCATTGATTACCGGCAGTTGAACAAGTTGACGGTCAAGAACCGTTACCCGTTGCCGAGGATCGATGATTTATTCGATCAGTTGCAGGGAGCATCTTGGTTTTCCAAGATCGATCTGAGGTCAGGGTACCATCAGGTGAGAGTACGGGATGAGGACGTCCAGAAGACAGCGTTTAGGACGCGATATGGACATTATGAGTTTGTGGTGATGCCTTTCGGGCTCACCAATGCCCCGGCTGTGTTCATGGATCTCATGAACAGGGTATGCAGGCCGATGTTGGATCGGTCAGTGATTGTATTTATTGACGATATTCTAGTGTATTCAAGATCTAGAGAGCAGCATGAGGAGCATTTGAGGGAGGTCCTTGAGGCATTGAGATCGGAGAAGATTTATGCAAAGTTCTCCAAATGTGACTTCTGGTTGCGGGAGGTCCAATTTCTAGGACATGTTGTTAATCAGGAAGGGATATTGGTCGATCCGGCCAAGGTTGAGGCGGTGATGAGTTGGGAGGTGCTGAAGTCACCCTCTGAGATCAGGAGCTTCCTTGGGTTGGCAGGGTACTATCGGAGATTTATTAAGGATTTCTCCAAGATCGCAGTGCCGCTCACCAGATTGACCCGGAAGGGTGTTGCATTCTCATGGGGACCCGAGCAGCAGACCTCCTTTGAGACACTTCGCCAAAGGTTGTGCGAAGCCCCGATATTAGCTCTCCCGGAAGGGATGGAGGATTTTGTAGTATATTGCGATGCATCGATCTCGGGGCTGGGTGCAGTGTTGATGCAGAGGGGTCATGTGATAGCCTATGCGTCGAGGCAGCTGAAGCTTCATGAGGCGAGATATCCCACGCATGATTTAGAGTTGGGGGCAGTAGTGTTCGCTCTCAAGATTTGGCGTCACTACTTGTATAGGGTTCGATGTACGATATACACGGACCATAAGAGCTTGAAGTATCTGATGGATCAGCCCAACCTAAATATGCGTCAGAGGAGGTGGTTGGATGTGGTCAAGGATTATGATTGTGAGATCCTGTACCACCCAGGCAAGGCTAATGTGGTAGCCGATGCATTGAGCCGCAGGGCGGAGAGCACTCCACTGCGAGATGTATGTTTGAGATTGACTGTGATAGCTCCAGTATTGGATGCTATTCGTGGGGCACAGGCCGAGGCTGTGCAACCAGAGATGCAGAAGAGAGAGCGGGTCGTTGGTTTGGTTTCAGAGTTCGTTACGGATGGACGAGGGCTTATGACGTTTCAGGGTCGGATTTGGGTATCGTTCATGGGTGGTACGCGCATTACTTTGATGGAAGAGGCTCATCGATCGAAATTCTCGATCCATCCCAGGGCTACGAAGATGTATTTGGATTTGAGGAAAGAGTATTGGTGGCCCTGTATGAAGAGGGAAGTCGCATGGTTCGTTGAGAGGTGTTTGACCTGCCGTAGGGTTAAGGCCGAGCACCAGAGACCGCATGGCAAGTTGCAGCCATTGGAGGTTCCCGAGTGGAAGTGGGAACAGATCACTATGGATTTCATCACCAAATTGCCGAGGACTGCCAGAGGAGTCGATGCCATTTGGGTGATTGTGGATAGGTTGACGAAGAGTGCACACTTCCTTGCCATCAGTGAGAGTTCTTCAGCGGAGAAGTTGGCGGAGATATATGTGAGAGAAGTGGTATCTCGGCATGGGGTGCCAATCTCGATTGTTTCAGACCGTGATGTGCGCTTCACTTCCAGATTCTGGAAGAAATTCCATGAGGAGCTGGGTACTAAATTGCATTTTAGTACCGCATACCATCCCCAGACAGACGGCCAGAGTGAGCGAACGATACAGACGCTGGAGGACATGCTTCGAGCGTGTGTATTAGATTTCGGGGGTAGCTGGGATGCGTATTTACCCTTGGCAGAGTTTTCCTACAACAACAACCATCATTCGAGCATTGGTATGCCACCCTTTGAGCTGTTGTATGGCAGGAGATGTCGAACCCCCATTTGCTGGGGAGAGGTGGGGCAGAGAGTGATGGGCAGTACAGAGATCGTGCTTCAAACGACAGAGCAGATTCAGCAGGTTAGGCAGAGGTTATTGACCGCCCAGAGCCGACAGAAGAGTTATGCGGACAGACGCCGATCCGAACTTGAGTTTCAAGTCGGCAACTTCGTTCTCCTGAAGGTCTCTCCTTGGAAATGAGTGATTCGATTCAGGAAGAGGGGCAAGTTGGGACCCCAGTATATTGGACCATTTCGTGTGATTGCAAGGATAGGCCGGGTAGCCTATCGTTTTGAGTTGGCAGCAGAGTTGGGGCAGATCCACGACACTTTTCATGTGTCGCAATTGAGGAAGTGCATAGCCAATGAGTCGGCAGTGGTTCCATTAGAGGATATCCAGGTGGATGCGAGCCTGAATTATGCCGAGAGACCAGTGGCCATCAGGGATCGGAAGATCAAGGTTCTGAGGAACAAGGAGGTACCTCTGGTGTTGGTTCAGTGGCAACACCGGAAGGGATCGGAAATGACTTGGGAGCCGGAGCGTGAGATGCGGGAGCAGCATCCGGAGCTATTTTCGGAGCGAGACTTCAAGGGCGAAGTCTAGTTCTAGTGGGGGAGAGTTGTAACAGCCCGGATTTCCATGTATTTTATTGTTTTGATTTTTGGTGTTTGGAGAGGGGACTCGGCGAGTTGGAGCTCAGACTCGCCGAGTAGGGTCGCGATTCTGCACGCGGGATTCGTCTGGACTCGACGAGTCCGGATATGGACACGGCGAGTCTGCGCTGTTTAGCGAAAACCCTAACCGTTCAGGTTTGGGACGTATATGAGGGACTTATTGGCCGTCATTGTTCACTTTAGCCTTCTGAGAGAAACCCTAATTCGATTGTGTGCATCTGGAGCAAGGTTGAAGACCATTGTTGATTTTGGAAGAGTTGTTGTGCAAGGAAGAGAAGGCTTGGTGAAGGGAACAACAAGAGAAGTCACGTTCAGAGGATTGGGGACACAGAGAGCACATTATTCAGGTAATAATTCGAGTTACATTCTTCTATGTTGATGTGTATACGGATTTAGGGTTTATGGAACCCTTTTGTGGCTAGATTGAATGTTACCTTAGTCCCCAAACGATTGGAACCCTGTATTGGGACCCTTAGAGGTCCAGAATGTCCCATGCCTGAAAATTTGGGGAATCAATGGAGGTTTTGGATTGGAATCCTTATGCCTTAGGTCAAAATGTAAATTATGAGTCATGGGGTGTATTATGAGCACCGAAATGGGGACATTACGTGATGAATCAGTCTAGGAAGGCCAGACCTATGAATGGTCGGAGCAGTTCTGACCTTAGAAAGCAGTTTGAGCGGTTGCATGGTATGGACTCGCCGAGTCCGATGAACAGACTCGGCGAGTAGCTTGAAGATTAACTGGAACTCGTCGAGTTGTTCTTCAGATTCGACGAGTTGAGTTGGGTGGCCCCGCGATTCTTCCACGAGGAACTCGTCGAGTCAAGAGGGATACTCGACGAGTAGAAAGGGAATATTAGAGAATTGGTGAGGACGTCTAGACTCGCCGAGTCGCCATAGCACTCGCCGAGTCCGGTCAAGTTGACCGTTGACCGTTGACCGTTGACCAGAGTTGACCTATGTCTGACTTCCTAGGAGTAGTCAAACTTAGAAGATAAAAGTGTTAATAAGAGATATATGATGTTATAGGGAGATTGTAGCTCGGCGGATCGAGCACGAGTGATTTCGGGATTTGCTAGCTTTCGATATTCACGAGGTGAGTCTTCTCACTATACTGTACCCGGAAGGGTTTGACTGTATGACCGGAAGGTCAGATATGATATGTGATATGTGTGTTATATGTGGTAAGTTATTTGTTATATGTGCTATGTATGTTATGGGCCGGAAGGCGATTATGTTATGGGCCGGAAGGCATTATGTTATGGGCCGGAAGGCGATTACGTTATGGGTCGGAAGGCGTTGTGTTATGGACCGGAAGGTCGGCGTGGGTAGGACCGGAAGGTTTACCCAGCAGGGACGGAAGTCCCCTGAGACACATGGACCGGTAGGTCAGGGCCTGGAAAGGCGTATGTGCGTAAGTTGTATATTGGGGAACTCACTAAGCATTTATGCTTACAGATGTTATGTATGTGTTTCAGGTACTAGCGAGGACCGTGGGAAGGCGCCGACATGATCTGTACACACTGATTGATGTATTGAGATCTTGGGAATTCTATGAATTGTATTTTGACATAACACTTGGAATAATTATGCCTTGTTTGAATGAAAATACTTTATTTTTGAAATGAAAATTTTGCTTGAAATTTGCGTTGTTACAAATGGTATCAGAGCCAGGGCACAGGTCGATCTGTTCGACGGGGACGTCGAACCCTATAATGGGGGGTGAAAATGGGTTAGATCTGATCCCACATCGGCTGGGAAGGAGAACTAAGCATTCCTTATAAGGGGTGTGGATACCTTCTCTATCACAACGCGTTTTAAAGCCGTGAGGGCAGCAGATCCCATAAGAACTCTGCAGTTAAGCGTGCTCGAGCGGGAGTAGTACCAGGATGGGTGACCCCCTGGGAAGTCCTCGTGCCGAGTGGCCCAAAGCGGACAATATTATGATACGTGTCAGAAGGGGATGTTACACTTTTACAACAGACGAGTTTACAAAACAGTTAAGCCTTGGTAGAAGGTTACTTTAATAGAAAATATAGGATTTTTTGAGGGATTCAAACTTTTGCAAACACTTTCAAACTTTTACTTACATTTTTACTAACTTATACATTGAGACAGGTTCAAACGTTTTTGCCAACAAACATTGACACTAAAATACTTATGAACTCACCAGCTTAATGCTGATAAACTCTTTCAAAATAACTTGTATTCTCAGGTCATCAGTAGACAGGTACCGATGCCAGCTTTTGAGAAGATGGAGTGCATTCAAGACTCATCTCATATTATTTTGTGTTACATTATTTTTGGTGTCTATAACTGTACAGAACACACTTGTATTAAAATTATATATTTAATGCAATGGATGATGTTGTTTACTTATTTACATTTACTGTGTTGTGATACTATACATGACGTCCTCCGCCCCAGAACGTTTCCGCCGTTCTTGGTTTTGGGGTGTGACAGATTGGTATCAGAGCATTGTTTATAGTGAATCAAGTATATCAACCCATAAAAGATATACTAATCTATAAACCCAAAAGGGATTAAAACACTCTAACCAAGAGTCTATACTTTAAATAATAAAATATTTAATTAAGTATACTAGTCTGCATTCATACTAAAATAAGTGTCACAATGACAAGAACAAAAGTATTACGATTGTTAAATATCACAAGTGAGCTCGGGGATGTATGGTCAGTCCTGGGAATGGCATAACCTGATCAACTATGCTGGTCCTAGGAGTGATTAGCATATGCCCTAGAATGGTTGTGATATGTTAACAAGTCTAAAAACTTACCAACACTACCACAAGAAGATCAGTAGAACTTAAACTTAAAATACTATAGGAGTATTTTGTGCTACTAGTTACACGTATACTATATTCTTATACCTCTCTTCTCGCGTAGATCTAAATGGCTGGATTCCATCATGGCGACCCGTACCTTCCCAATGAAGGCAATGCCAGGTGGATCGAGGAAGAGCCCGAAGATGATCATCCAATCCCTTTGGATGATCACCTCGCAGAAGGCTTTTCTGATGGATCTGACTCCGAGCCTGAAGTCAACAACCTACCGCTTGTAGGTCAAGCCCCGAACAACAACCCTCGACCAGCATTTCCAGGTCCTACACCCATGTGGGCAAACAACCTGAACCGCTGGAGTGATGAACAGGGTCAACCCTTACCATACTTTGGGGACCGAACCTTTTACAACATTAGCGATGGTGGCTCTGCTGACAGAGCTCTGCCGGTAATCATCCGCAGAATAGCTCGTAATGTCGAGCAAGGTCGAGCAGCCATCGACCGAGTCATGGAGATTGATGCCAATTCAGGTGTCAACACAGTCCGCATCCGCCGTCTTGAAGAAGACATGGAATGGACCCAGAGAACCAACGAAACCCTACAACAACAGCTGGCTGCCTCCCGAGCTGAGGTCGTGGAAATTAGAGCTCGTCAGAGAGCTCAGGATCGACACCTTCAAGAGGTGTTTCGCCAAGTGTCCGACCTTAGGGCTCGCCCGAGGAATTCCCATCGCCATTAGAGGATGTCTAGTACATCTCTGTCTTTTGATTTAGAGATAGCCTTGAACTTATGTGCTCTAAGTAGCACTTGTCTGTAAAATATTCCTAACTTTCAATACTCTAATTAGGAATCTAAGACTGTTAGTCTTGCCCTTTTGGTATGATGTAAGACCTACTGTTAGGTCGATTTTCCTTGAACTTATTACATCAGTAATACCCGTACTATTGAAATCTATCTAATCTGTGGGAAAATTTTGTACACTTGTGTATTCCTACTGGTATTTCTTATTGTGATTTCAAACACTCATTCAACTGTTGGGCTATGGTTAGTTAGTCCATGTGTCACTCTCACGTTGCTTGCAAATTGATTCTTACCATCTTTCTTGTCCTTATAAACTTATAGCTGAAAGATGCCTCCTCGCAAGACTCCCAGGAATAGGAATAATCCTGCACCTCCACCGCCTCCGATCATCGATACTGCAGCCCTGAATGCTGCCGTAGCTGCAACAGTGGCAACTGCCATGGCTCAGTATCACTCATCCGATGCTAGCAGAGGTGGAACCCCTGTTGAATCTATTCTGATCGAAATCCCTGTGCGCTCAAGGGAGTGCTCCTACAAGGATTTCACAAACTGCAAGCCGAAGCCTTTCTATGGCACCGGCGGAGTCATTGCTCTCTCGCAATGGTTCGAGAAGACTGAATCAGTCTTCGAAATCTGTTCATGCCCTGCTGCGTGCAAAGTGAAATATGTCGCATGCACCTTTGAGGGTAAAGCCCTAACGTGGTGGAACGGCCACGTCAAAGCCCTAACTCTCGTCGTGGCTAACGACATGGGCTAGGAAACGATGAAGGACCTCATGACTGAGGAATACTGCCCAAGAGGCGAAGTCCAGAAGTTAGAACATGAACTCTGGAATCTGACCATGAAGGGCACCAACGTGATCGCTTACACTGCCCGATTTAGTGAACTGGTGGCCCTCTGCCCCAATATGGTTCCCACTGAAGGGAAAAAGATCGAATGGTACGTATGGGGGCTAGTGCCTCTGTACCAGGGGAATGTCTTAACATCCAACCCCGCTACCTTCGACAGTGCCAAGCGATTGGCACAAAGACTCATTGACCATGGAGTCAAGACCCCTGCAACCACAACCACCCAAGCCATCCCAGAACCCTCCAAACCCGCTGGCACCAAGCAGAAGTTTTGGGACGAGAAGAAGAAGCAGCGAGCTTCAAAGAAACAGCAAATCGTGGCAGTACATGTTGCGGTAACCCCTACTGCTGTTACTGCTCCGGGGAAGCAGTATGTTGGAAGCTTGCCGAAGTGCAACAAATGCAAATTCCACCACAACGGCGCCTGCCGTGAAATGCAGTGTTCTAACTGCAACAGAAAAGGACACACCGTCCGTTTCTGTAAGTTCCCGGCACAACCGATCTCCCAAGTTCCTGGCTCAGGCGCGAGCCCAACTTGCTATGGATGTGGCGAAACAGGCCACTTTAAAAGGGACTGCCCCAAGGCGAGGAATGCTGGAGGAGCAGGGAGGGTACTAGCAATAGGCCACGGGGAAGCAGTAGCTGACCCGACAGTGGTGACTGGTACGTTCCTCCTCGATAACTCCTATGCATGCATTCTGTTCGATAGTGGAGCGGAGCGAAGCTTCGTAAACCACAAATTTGCTCGCATGCTTAAGCAACAACCACACGCACTTAATGAACAATTCACAGTAGAAATGGCAAATGGGAAAACTGAAAGTACTAATAGCATATACTTAGGTTTTCTTCTAACCTTAGATAACCATTCATTCCCAATCAACCTTATGCCGGTCTCAATAAAAAGTTTCGACGTTATTATCGGCATGGATTGGTTAAGTCTTCATCGCGCCGACATCATGTGCTACGAGAAAGCAGTCCATCTAAACCTCCCATCTAGCGAAACTCTTATAGTCTACGGCGACAAACCCGGTGCGAGTCTTCGCATTATATCTAGTATTCAAGCACAGAAATATCTGCGCAAAGAATACCATGCATTCCTTGCTCACGTCGTCGACACGAACCTAGAAACGAAAGAACTAAAGAACATCCCAGTAGTGAGCGACTTCCCCGACATTTTCCCAGAAGAGTTACCCGGATTACCTCCGCAACAACAAGTCGAGTTCAGAATCGACTTAGTCCCAGGAGCTACCCCAGTAGCCAAGTCGCCCTACCGTTTAGCACCAGCCGAGATGCAAGAACTCTCTGGTCAACTTAACGAACTGCTCAGCAAGGGCTTTATAAGACCAAGTTTCTCACCTTGAGGAGCACTGGTCTTGTTCGTTAAGAAGAAAGACGGATCATTCCGTATGTGTATTGACTACAGAGAAATCAACAAATTGACGATCAAGAATCGCTACCCTCTGCCGCGCATAGATGATCTATTCGACCAACTGCAAGGGGCAAACTATTTTTCCAAGATTGATCTGAGATCCGGATATCACCAGTTACGAGTGCTCGAGGAGGATGTGCCAAAGACAGCCTTCCGAACTCGTTACGGACACTACGAGTTCGTGATGATGCCATTCGGATTGACCAATGTGCCCGCAGTCTTCATGGATCTGATGAATAGAGTATGCCGACCTTACTTGGATCAGTTCGTCATTGTTTTCATCGACGACATCCTGATCTACTCCCGAAGTAAGAAAGAGCATGGCGATCACCTACGACAAGTTCTAGAGACACTACGAAAAGAGAAACTTTTTGCGAAGTTCTCGAAATGTGAATTTTGGATCCGAAGAGTCGAATTCTTAGGACACGTGGTAAGAGAAGAGGGAATCCACGTGGACCCATCCAAAATAAAAGCCATTGAGAACTGGTCAGCACCAAAGACGCCTACAGAAATTCGTCAATTTCTAGGTCTCGCTGGCTACTACCGCAGGTTCATTCAGAACTTCTCCCGAATAGCGAAACCTCTTACGACCCTGACCCAGAAAGGCGTGGCCTTTGACTGGGAAGAGAAACAAGAAAGAGCATTCCAAACGCTCAAACGAGCCTTGTGCACCGCGCCAATACTATCCCTCCCCGAAGGGATAGAAGACTTCGTAGTCTATTGCGATGCATCCAATCAAGTACTCGGATGTGTTCTGATGCAGCGAGGTAAGGTCATTGCCTACGCCTCGAGACAGTTGAAGACACATGAGGTTAACTACACGACACACGATCTTGAACTAGGAGCAGTAGTGTTTGCTCTGAAGATCTAGAGACATTACTTGTATGGAACGAAGAGCACTATCTTTACCGACCACAAGAGTTTACAACACATTTTCGATCAGAAGGAGCTAAACATGAGACAACGACGGTGGGTCGAGCTACTCAGTGACTACGAATGCGATATTCGTTATCATCCGGGTAAAGCCAACGTAGTAGCAGACGCCCTAAGTCGGAAGGAATATTCTGGTCGCAAAGTCAAGTCATTATCAATAACCATCCATTCACACCTGACTAAGCAAATTCAGGCGGCTCAACTTGAGGCCATGAAACCTAAAAAGGTGTCGAGTGAATCCCTTAGGGGAATGGACAAGAACTTTGAAGCCAAGGGTGACGGAGCTTTATATTTCATGAACCGGATCTGGACACGGAAACACGGTGGTTTCCGAGACTTGATCATGACCGAGGCGCACAACACTCGGTATTCCGTCCACCCAAGTTCAGATAAGATGTATCTGGACCTTAAAAAGCTATACTGGTGGCCTAATATGAAAGCAGAGATTGCTACCTTCGTAAGTAAATGCCTTACTTGCGCAAAGGTTAAGGTCGAGTACTAGAAGCCCTCTGGTTTACTGCAACAACCAGAGATTCCAGAGTGGAAGTGGGAGCGGATCACTATGGATTTCATAACCAAGTTGCCCAAGACAACGGGTGGACTTGACACCATATGGGTCATCGTTGATAGATTGACCAAGTCTGCGCACTTCCTGCCTATCAAAGAAACCGACAAGATGGAGAAACTTACGAGGACATACATTAGGGAAATTCTACGGTTGCATGGTGTACCTATTTCCATTATCTCCGATAGAGATAGTAGGTTCACCTCAAGATTTTGGCAATCACTACAACATTCCCTAGGGACAAGGCTGGACATGAGCACAGCCTACCATCCACAGACCGACGGACAGAGTGAGAGGACCATCCAAACACTGGAAGATATGTTGCGAGCCTGTGTGATTGATTTTGGGAAGGCATGGGATACTCATTTACCCCTTGTCGAATTTTCCTATAATAACAGTTATCACACGAGCATCAAGGCTGCTCCATTCGAAACTCTCTACGGCCGCAAGTGCAGATCCCCTCTGTGCTGGGCTGAGGTGGGTGATACCCAATTAGCAAGAGGGCAAGCTTCCGACAGTACTCTCACCGGTCCGGAAATCATTCGGGAAACGACAGAGAAAATCGTTCAGATCCGTGAACGATTGAAAGCCTCTAGAGACCGACAGAAGAGCTACGCCGATAAACGAAGAAAACCTTTGGAATTTCAGGTGGGAGACCAAGTCCTTGTCAAGGTCTCACCCTGGAAGGGCTTGATACGCTTCGGCAAGCGTGGAAAGCTTAATCCGAGGTACATAGGGCCTTTCGAGATTCTTGCCAGAGTCGGCCCCGTAGCTTACAAACTCGACCTACCCGACACACTTCGTAACGTACATTCTACATTCCACGTAGAGATCATGGACCGTGAGGTCAACGAGAGCCTCAACTTCGTGGAAGAACCTGTAGAGATCATGGACCGTGAGGTCAAGCATACGAAACAAAGCCGTATCCCTATCGTGAAGGTTCGCTGGAACGCCAAGCGAGGACCGGAATTCACTTGGGAACGCGAGGATCAGATGAAGTTGAAATACCCTCATCTTTTCGCTTAATTGTTGTAACTTTATATTTGCTTAAATTCTAATTTCGGTACGAAATTCCCTCTAACAGGGGGACGATGTGACAACCCGAAATTTCCATTGTACGAACATTATCTATCCAATAGAAGCTAGTCCAGTTTCTATGATTTTCACACTTTTCCGAATAAGTTTGTGTACATTAGGGTTTATGTTTAAGGAGATATCAGGAGAGTGGATGCTCCTGGTTTTGTGAAATTTGAGCATTTCAAGTTTCATAATGTTACAGTCCTATATCGGGAATAAAAATATTTTCTGTCAAAATATTCCAGGACTATAAATAGTTTTCTGAATTAAATTAGTTCATTATTCACAATTCCAAATAGAGAAAAGCCATATTCTCTCTGACGGATCTTCGGGTTTTCATCGCAGATTGTGAGTCTACTTTACTAAATGTGTTTCAATACTTGTTAGATGCTTTATAACATCAATTACATGTTTAGATTGCAAGATCCGGGAGTTTACCGCCCAAGAACGTTCTTGGGGAGTATCCAAAATGGAACTTTAAGGCTTCCTAGTCCCATTTTCTTGTTAAGCAACTTATTAAGGACCTTGTGTATGATCTTTAGATACTAGAAAACATCCAAAAACAACAAGTAATAGGAGTTTACGGCCAAGAACTTTTCTTGGGCCGTAAACCACTTTTCAAGGGCATTTAGTGCCCTAAACTACCCCTAAAGCTTAAGGACCTTAACCCTCAAATGCTTGTACCTATTTTTAGACATCAAAACACTTCAAAATCATTAAGTTATAGGAGTTTACGGCAAAGAATATCTCTTGGGCCGTAAACCCCTTTTTCTAGGGTAAAAAGCATTCTAAACACCCCTAAGGCCTTAAGACAATTACCATTGAACACCTAGGACTTTAATGGGGAGGAAAAGCCATCAAGAACATCCCTTAAAGGGAGTTTATGGCCAAGGAACACCTCTTGGGCCGTAAACTCCAAGTGAAGGCACAAAAGTGTGCCTCTTGTCCCCATTAGCCTTAGATAAAATCATGGAAGCCATCCTTGATGTGCAAGTGCCTCAAAACAATTAAAAGCCATCACCCCATAGGAGTTTACGGCCGTAAACTCTAGGGTAAATGGAATTTAGGCCGTAAACTCCCCTATGGAGCATTCTAGGGCCTTAAACTACTTCATGTGTTATTCCAACAAAGCTAGGAGTGTTCTAGAATCAAGATAACACCTTAAAACACCTAAAACCACCAAGTGAGGAGTTCACGGCCACAAACCCATGAGTTTATGGCCGTAAACTCCAAAGGGTGGGGTTTGTTGGGTGGTGAACTCTTATGCAAGGCCATTTGCTGTTTCAAACCCTTTTGCCTTGTCCCGTAGCAACATAGATGCAACCATTAGGACCTATAACACTTATAAAAAGTGTTTACATGTTCCTAAGTGTTTTAACTTATTTATTAAGTTATTATTTTTCTAATTAGTTATATATACGTTTATTATATGATAACTAGGCTCGTGCGTGTAAACAAGTCTTCGTTTGCCACCTAGCACGGTATCCGACACTGCAATTCAAACGACTCACCACAGGTGAGTTCATACCCCTTAAATCAACCTTTGAAATGATTTTAAATGTTTTAAATACTTTATGGGGGGATACAAGTCAAATACTTATAGTTATTGCTTCAATCACATGTGATTGCATTTAATCACATGTGATTAATAACTAGGAAAACAACGATTTTTACCACTGTTCAAACTGTTTATCAAACTACTTTACTTTGAAATGTTTTACAAACTCTTTTACTATCCAAACTTATTTATAGACTGTGATTCAAACAAATGCTTCTTATACTTAAACTATTTTATTAACTTATGCCTTCTAATTGTTTTAAAGATTGACATCAAGTCGATCTTTTCTTGAAATAATATTTATGCTTCAAATGTTTTATGAAAACTTATTTTAGGCTTTTATATATACAATTGCATGCCCATATATGTATAGATGTATAAATAATGTTTAAAGGGCTTAGGAAGGCCATCCGCCCTATTTCCTTTTTCTCGATTTGGATGTGGTCTGGTGGGATTTCGGGTGGCCATCCGAAGGTCGTTTCAATATTACTTATATATCATATAGATACATATATAGACATAAAAGTACTTCCATATTTATACTTATCAGTACATCAATAGTTAGTTACCATCGGGGTAACACAAGTACATATACATCTATATTAGAAACAAGTACATATACAGCTATACTAGAAACAAGTACATATACAGCTATACTAGAAACATGAATATATACAGCTATACTAGAAACAAGTACATATACAGCTATACTAGAAACAAGTACATATACAGCTATACTAGAATGAGAAACATTACATATACATGAATACGTTGACAATTGTGATCCACTGTGTCGGAGCATGCCTTAAATGTCATGGCCCGAGTTGTAGCCAGAAATCTCTTGGAGGGAGAGCGTGAGTTTGCGTATAGATCTAACTGGATTGACTATCCTACACCTTGCTGCTAGCTACAGCCGGACCTGCAGGTCTGCGGGTGCCAAACGTCATTTCTTTATTACGACCATTCATTATGTCGTTGTTACCAGTCGATAGCATGGTGCAATTTATCTCATTATACAATAATATAAATCCGGTTTAAGGTAGTAGTAATTAGTACAGCAGTAGTTCTTATTATACAAAGCTACAGTACTACAATGATTTACCCATTACATATTTTAGTGATAATCTCACTTAAGCATTAATGTACAAACTATATTTTATCAAATTGTAACGCCCGCAAATCTGGGCTAGTCAAATTAGAGGCAATAGGGGTCGAAAATGACTTTTCGACAAAAGATTATTTAGAATAAATAATCTTAATCAAGTTGTAGATTATGTTACAAGGTTTTCGTACATATAAAGAACGCCGAAAACCGAGTTATAACGAAGAAGTTATGACCCGTTGAAGTTTCGCGACGGAACCGGCACGATACCGGGAAGCATAAATAGTGAATTTACGATAGAGCGAGATTTAGCCTTAGCGATCTAAACGAAAGTCGTAGAATATGTTAAACTAAGAACATCGATAAAAAGAACGCCCAAATCTGACTTCGTATGAGGAAGTTATGATTTTTCTAAGATTTAGCATAGCAGTGCACAGCCCGAAATCTGAATTTTAGATCGGTCGATTTTTAGCCGACGGGATCTAAATGAAATTTGTAGTACTCGTAAATACCAATGCGTGGATATAAAGAACGTCGATAATAGAGCTCGTATGCAAAAGTTATGGACGAAGCTTAGTCCCTACTTTTCGAGCGCGGCGAATTCGATACAGTTTTGTAAATACGAGATAGAATGAGAATTAGCCAACGAGGTCTAAATGAGAGTTGAAGATCTCATTAATAGGAACTCAACGGTAAAAAGACAGACAAAAATGGAACTAGTATGCGAAAGTTATGGACGAAGCTTAGTCCCTACTTTTCGAGCGCGGCGAATTCGATACAGTTTTGTAAATCCGAGATAGAATGAGAATTAGCTAACGAGGTCTAAATGAAAGTTGAAGATCTCATTAATAGGAACTCAACAGTAAAAAGACAGAAAAAAACGGAGCTCGTATGCAAAAGTTACGGACGAAGCTTGGAGACTACTTTACTATACACTTCCTATAAATACAAGGGTGAACTCCTCATATTTTCTTCACACCATAAGCCTTTCTTTCTCTCTCTAACTTCTCTCTAGCCTCCCTAAACCCCTCCCAAGTCTACGGAACCTCCCTAGCACGAGAAGAAAGCCCCGGAGCGCCCGACGGCTCCGAGAAGAAAAGCTTTCGGCTCGGAAACGCTGCTCCAGCGAAGCCCGGTTTTGCGAAAAACCCGCTGTAAGTGAGTTGTACCTACCCTATCTTTAGTATAGCTTATGTTTTAATATAGTAACATTATTAGGAACTTATAATGAGTATTTGGACTATTATTATGAGTTATATTGAGTGTTATTTAACGCTTATATAATAATAATAATAGCTAGACTATTAGTTTGTCGCGGTTATCGTTAGACTAAACCCTAGTAGTATTGGTACTAGGTTTTCTCGAAGGAAATTGTTTTGAGAGTATCGAAGCGCTGTTCGAGTGTTGAGTCACCACCTACTCAGGTGAGTGCATGGTCCCTTTCATCTTACACATAGATATGAAGTATTTTAATATAAATTACGTGCTATGTGTGCATATTGTTTGAATACTTGTTGTCTATGCTGGATGAATGATTTATACATGTTTTAAATGATTTAAACTGTATATTTATTTTATATCTACAAATATGTTGGGATAAAACATGGGTAGATGAAATAGTTGGTGAGTGATGAAATAAAATAATGAGAGATAGGTGATGATAGGAAGATGATGATAATTAGGTGAGGATAGATAGGTGATTATGAATCGGTGATGTAGGATACTACAACCTTGTCCGACAATTTGGAGATGTAGTCATCTACTAGACTATAGATGGCGACCACGGACTATTATAGACAACCCCGTGGAAACACCAGCAGGCTAGTAACCTGTAGGTGATGAATTACGAGTTCAGGCGATGTTGTAACTACGTATTCATGCGATGATAGTCTAACCCTTATTATGAAGTACGAGTCCAGGCGATGTTGTGGCTACGTATTCGTGCGATGATAGACTAACCCTTATCATGATTTACAAGTCCAGGTGATGTTGTGGCTGCGTAATCATGCGATGATACCCTAACTCTTGCTAGACACATATTGAGGGAGTAATCCCCGGATTAGTATTGTCTATGCGATGTGGGCGATGATCCTTAGGTAAAGTTCGTAGGAACACTCAAATAAGGAAATACGATGTAAGGAGATGAGAAGTAAATATGATATAGGAGATGACCCTTGAGATAATATCCTTAGGGAAGACTAAAAGAAGATAATGGGGATGGGTAATTGGGTTGATTGTTTGATTGTTTAAACATAATAACTATATTATTGTGGGTTGAAAACCCTATGTACTCACCAGGTTTCCCAACCTGACCCACTCAGTTTATTTACATCACAGGTGACGATATGAAGTGACATTACACTGAGAGATTTAAAGAGATGTAGAACACTAGTGTAAATAATTGTAAGTTCTGTTTATGCTTATGTTTCTGTATTAACAATGACATCCCAAACGTTTTAAAATGAAATAAATACGTTTCTTCGAAAATGTTTTAATAACGTATTTATCGTGTTTTTCTGGGAACAAATTCCGCAACATTTTTATGAAAAGAAGTACTCTGATTTTTATAAAGCATAAACAAAATTGGTCTTTTCTGGCCGTGATTTTGGGGATGTCACAGTTGGTATCAGAGCATTAGTTTAAGCGAACTAGGAATATGGATTTATTTCTAGACTTAAACTTAGAATGCTAAGCGATGATTGTGAGGTGTGAGCACTAGCTTATTTTAGGAATGATGCCTAAATTGCTTTTATGTGCTAAATGATTTGTTATGCTATAGTTTGATCGGATCTATGGTCTGTTGCCGACCGGATCTGGAAACCTTATGTGTTTAGGATTCTAAACGTACGACTATGATATTAGAACTAGCATGTAAACATTTCGGAGTGATAAGGATGATTTAAACGTCAATCCTAAGTAAAGGTCTAGATTCACCTCATTAGGTGTATAGATCAAGATGGTAAGAACCCGTAGTGGAAACGTAAACGCAAATGGGAACAGAAACCAACCCCCAGTGATTGAGCAAATACCGGTGATGGAAGCCACTGCTGAGCCAGTCACAATGGCCGGAGTGCAAGCGATGATCCAAGCGATGTTGGATCGTCAAATGGAGGAAACCAGGCGTTTGCTCCAGCAAAATCGAGAGGAAGCGACCATTCAGATCGAACGGCCCGAGTTGAACGAGGGGCAGACTGAGGAAGGAAACTACAGTGGGACTGTTGGTCAAGCCAACCCACCAATGGTTAAGCAAAACCACCAGGATGGAGGAAATGATGGACGTGGATGCAAATACAAGGATTTCATGGCGTCCAAACCACCGAGTCTATCTGGAAGCCCGACACCGGTGGAAGTCATAAACTGGATCTCCGAGATGGAGACGATGTTTGAGAGTTGTGAGTGTAGCAACAGGCAAAAGACCGCTCTCGCGGTTCCTCTGTTGAAATCTGGAGTACTAAGCTGGTGAAAGCTACTAGCTGATTCGATGCCCAAAGGAGAAGCGAGCAAGATGTCATGGGAGGATTTTCTGGTGCAGCTAAAAATGTAGTACTGCTCTGAACAGGATCTTCTGGAAATCAACAACGAGTTTCAGAATCTAAAGAAGGGAAAGATGAGTGTCATCGAGTATGCTGCAAGTTTTACGGAGAAAATGAAGCTTGTTCCTTATCTAGTTCCAACTGAACTCTCCAAGGTCAATAAGTTTGCCCATGGATTACCAGCAGACTTTGGTCCAATGGTCAAACAAGCAACCACTTTGAAAGCCGCCATCTGGGCAGCCAAGAATGTTGAGACCCAAATAAGGGAAAAGGGTCTGGAGAAAGTTGAAGTTGGTGAGAAGAGGAAGTCGGAAGGATCCTCAAGACCTGATAATAAGGGAAAGTTCTCGAAGTCTAACCTGGACGACCGAAGGAATGAAGCCAAGTGGTGTGAGAAGTGCAAGAAGAAACACTTCGGAAGATGCGATGGTGAAGTGACGTGCTATAAGTGTGGTAGGACCGGTCACTATTCCAGAGATTGTACATTCGAAAACAAGAAGTGCTACGAATGTGGAAATGATGGGCATATTTCAAAGAACTGTCCAAAGAAAAACAAAGCTGCAAGACCAAATGCACCGCCGAAACCAAGGGCATTTCACATGATCCTCGACGAAGCAGAAAACCGTGCGAGGAATCAAGGATGAGGACTTCGTATCCGAAGATCAAGTTATGCAGTAGCCATAGTATTGTATGATGTAGCCTATTAGAGGCATAGCCTAGGGTGAACTTGAACACCTATGTAATCATTTCAAGAAATAATATAAAACCTTTGTTTCGTTATCTGATGTGTTAAGTTGATTCGCTGCATGGTGACTTGGGAAACTGCGAGACAATACTTGGGACGAGTATGAGTAGGTGTGAATGGTAGTAGAGGCCTATACTACCGGAAGCACATGACTCACACTTGGATCAGGGAAAGTCACAAGGTTACCAAGAAGCTAGTAATTGATTTCGTTTTATTCAAGTGTGTTGTTACCATCGTTTCGGTAATGACTAAGAAGATTGTTGATATTCCGACCCTAGTGGTCATATCGAATCGAGTCCGACTACGATGAGTATGTTGTGTGGTTCAGAGAACCAAGTTTGATGTAGTGTCCGACTTAAACCAAACGGTTGAAATCAAAGCGATCAATAGAAGTATCACACTCGTTGTTAAAGAAGTTGGTGGCTAGAAATGCCTAATGTTAAAGTGTGATTATATCACATTAGAACATGAAGGAAGGCATAGTCTGTTTTAGAATTTAACTCTAAGAGACCTAAGTCTAAGTGTTGCAACATACGATGATAGGTCATTAGAATATGACACATCGATCTATAGTAGTAATAAAAGAACTTATCTCAAGTCCGTATCCAGCAAGGATCGAGATTGTGACTTGAAGGTCATAATTTGGAGTCTAACCTGAGGTAGAGAGCAGGTGCACGATCGAGTACTCTTACAGTCAATGAGTTTAAGAGATAGAATCGAAGGTATGTATAAGTTATAATTATTACCTAGGATGAAGAGATGACGTATGGAGTCATTATACGACCCTGTTTCGTTGATGATTCCGGGACGTAATCATCCTAAGGGGGAGATAATTGTAACGCCCGCAAATCTGGGCTAGTCAAATTAGAGGCAATAGGGGTCGAAAACGACTTTTCGACAAAAGATTATTTAGAATAAATAATCTTAATCAAGTTGTAGATTATGTTACAAGGTTTTCGTACATATAAAGAACGCCGAAAACCGAGTTATAACGAAGAAGTTATGACCCGTTGAAGTTTCGCGACGGAACCGGCACGATACCGGGAAGCGTAAATAGTGAATTTACGATAGAGCGAGATTTAGCCTTAGCGATCTAAACGAAAGTCGTAGAATATGTTAAACTAAGAACATCGATAAAAAGAACGCCCAAATCTGACTTCGTATGAGGAAGTTATGATTTTTCTAAGATTTAGCATAGTAGTGCACAGCCCGAAATCTGAATTTTAGATCGGTCGATTTTTAGCCGACGGGATCTAAATGAAAGTTGTAGTACTCGTAAATACCAACGCGTGGATATAAAGAACATCGATAATAGAGCTCGTATGCAAAAGTTATGGACGAAGCTTAGTCCCTACTTTTCGAGCGCGGCGAATTCGATACAGTTTTGTAAATACGAGATAGAATGAGAATTAGCCAACGAGGTCTAAATGAGAGTTGAATATCTCATTAATAGGAACTCAACGGTAAAAAGACAGACAAAAACGGAACTCGTCTGCGAAAGTTATGGACGAAGCTTAGTCCCTACTTTTCGAGCGCGGCGAATTCGATACAGTTTTGTAAATCCGAGATAGAATGAGAATTAGCTAACGAGGTCTAAATGAAAGTTGAAGATCTCATTAATAGGAACTCAACAGTAAAAAGGCAGACAAAAACGGAGCTCGTATGCAAAAGTTACAGACGAAGCTTGGAGACTACTTTACTATACACTTCCTATAAATACAAGGGTGAACTCCTCATATTTTCTTCACACCATAAGCCTTTCTTTCTCTCTCTAACTTCTCTCTAGCCTCCATAAACCCCTCCCAAGTCTACGGAACCTCCCTAGCACGAGAAGAAAGCCCCGGAGCGCCCGACGGCTCCGAGAAGAAAAGCTTTCGGCTCGGAAACGCTGCTCCAGCGAAGCCCGGTTTTGCGAAAAACCCGCTGTAAGTGAGTTGTACCTACCCTATCTTTAGTATAGCTTATGTTTTAATATAGTAACATTATTAGGAACTTATAATGAGTATTTGGACTATTATTATGAGTTATATTGAGTGTTATTTAACGCTTATATAATAATAATAATAGCTAGACTATTAGTTTGTCGCGGTTATCGTTAGACTAAACCCTAGTAGTATTGGTACTAGGTTTTCTCGAAGGAAATTGTTTTAAGAGTATCGAAGCGCTGTTCGAGTGTTGAGTCACCACCTACTCAGGTGAGTGCATGGTCCCTTTCATCTTACACATAGATATGAAGTATTTTAATATAAATTACGTGCTATGTGTGCATATTGTTTGAATACTTGTTGTCTATGCTGGATGAATGATTTATACATGTTTTAAATGATTTAAACTGTATATTTATTTTATATCTACAAATATGTTGGGATAAAACATGGGTAGATGAAATAGTTGGTGAGTGATGAAATAAAATAATGAGAGATAGGTGATGATAGGAAGATGATGATAATTAGGTGAGGATAGATAGGTGATTATGAATCGGTGATGTAGGATACTACAACCTTGTCCGACAATTTGGAGATGTAGTCATCTACTAGACTATAGATGGCGACCACGGACTATTATAGACAACCCCGTGGAAACACCAGCAGGCTAGTAACCTGTAGGTGATGAATTACGAGTTCAGGCGATGTTGTAACTACGTATTCATGCGATGATAGTCTAACCCTTATTATGAAGTACGAGTCCAGGCGATGTTGTGGCTACGTATTCGTGCGATGATAGACTAACCCTTATCATGATTTACAAGTCCAGGTGATGTTGTGGCTGCGTAATCATGCGATGATACCCTAACTCTTGCTAGACACATATTGAGGGAGTAATCCCCGGATTAGTATTGTCTATGCGATGTGGGCGATGATCCTTAGGTAAAGTTCGTAGGAACACTCAAATAAGGAAATACGATGTAAGGAGATGAGAAGTAAATATGATATAGGAGATGACCCTTGAGATAATATCCTTAGGGAAGACTAAAAGAAGATAATGGGGATGGGTAATTGGGTTGATTGTTTGATTGTTTAAACATAATAACTATATTATTGTGGGTTGAAAACCCTATGTACTCACCAGGTTTCCCAACCTGACCCACTCAGTTTATTTACATCACAGGTGACGATATGAAGTGACATTACACTGAGAGATTTAAAGAGATGTAGAACACTAGTGTAAATAATTGTAAGTTCTGTTTATGCTTATGTTTCTGTATTAACAATGACATCCCAAACGTTTTAAAATGAAATAAATACGTTTCTTCGAAATGTTTTAATAACGTATTTATCGTGTTTTTCTGGGAACAAATTCCGCAACATTTTTATGAAAAGAAGTACTCTGATTTTTATAAAGCATAAACAAAATCGGTCTTTTCTGGCCGTGATTTTGGGGATGTCACACAAATGATAGTTATACTTGGGTAATTACACACTTTTACAACAGACGAGTTTACAAAACAGTTAAGCCTTGGTAGAAGGTTACTTTAATAGAAAATATAGGATTTTCTGAGGGATTCAAACTTTTGCAAACACTTTCAAACTTTTACTTACATTTTTACAAACTTATACATTGAGACATGTTCAAACGTTTTTGCCAACAAACATTGACACTAAAATACTTATGAACTCACCAGCTTAATGCTGATAAACTCTTTCAAGATAACTTGTATTCTCAGGTCATCAGTAGACAGGTACCGAGGCCAGCTTTTGAGAAGATGGAGTGCATTCAAGACTCATCTCATATTATTTTGTGTTACATTATTTTTGGTGTCTATAACTGTACAGAACACACTTGTATTAAAATTATATATTTAATGCAATGGATGATGTTGTTTACTTATTTACATTTACTGTGTTGTGATACTATACATGACGTCCTCCGCCCAGAACGTTTCCGCCGTTCTTGGTTTTGGGGTGTGACAATATAGGATAATGCACCTATGTAAAAGTGTTCCTGTATGGTATTCATGTATGTGTGTCCATGTAACTGGTAAGTATATGTAAACATATTCATGTATGAGGTAAACATTTGTAAGTACTCATGTATTAGGTAATGTACTAGTATAGACTCATGAATGAACTGACTCTTGTGTGATTCCTTGTAATAGAAGGAATGTTTGATATCTTCAAATTATCCCTATGATAATTTACTGTAATATAACTGGTTGATCATGTAGTTTTATACACTCTTACTACTCAAGGGTGTGGGAAACTAAATGAAAGATGTAAACTATAACATCAATACATATATAAGAATATAAGTGTATATGTATAGTTTAGTTCAAGAATGAAAAAGGGTTTTGTAAGACATCGTATGGGTTTTGAACAATAATTAACAATGACTTGATGTCATTTTAATAAACATTTCAAAGGTAAAACATTTGGTAACAATGTGTTTTTAAGATGTAAAACCATTTCATGCATCACATTTTGTAGCATGTGAAATCTGTTAAATGTCAAACACAGTTATAAAATACATATCAATGATACAATAACATGTTTGTTTCTACTTGTATCCCCCCCCCCCATTAAAGCATTTAAAATCATTTAAAATATTGATTAGGGGTATGAACTCACCTGTAGTAGGTGATTGGGATGAACTGAACGGTATAGGATTGCTAGGTGTCAAGCGAGGACTTGTACAGATACTACGATCCTAATGAACATATAATGTAACGCCTGTGTTTCCGGGCTTGCCATTTTTAGCAATGTAATAGTCTAGGTTAACCTTTGTAACCCGTTTTGAAATAATAAAAGTGTATTATTTGAATATTATGTGTTTTGTGCTTAATTGCTTAATTATGTGGTTTGATTAATTAAGAATAAACATAAGCGTCAAAATTAAAGTATGAGATAAGCCCGATATCTTTTCATAAAGTTGTAGTGGTCGAAACAAGGATTCCGGAGATATAAGGAATGCCGAAATCCGAGTTATAACGAAGAAGTTATGACCTGTCGAAGTTTCGCGACAGAACCGGCACGACCCAGCGCGACGTAAATAGTGAATTTAAGGTAGATAGATATCTATCCTTAGTGATCTAAATGAGAATTGAAGATCTCATTGATAGTAGTGCAACGACGGAAAGACAGACGGAATCGGAGTTCAGATGAAGGAGTTATGAATTTCGAACGGAGTTTTCCTGTCCCAGCCTACTAAAGATAATATATAAGTAATATACTTATAATATATTAAAAATAAAGTCAAATATAGCCAATGGAGTCTAAACGAGAGTTGTAGAGCATAATCTCACCTTCGCGGCGATTTAAAGAACGTCGAAAACGGAGTTCGTATGCGAAAGTTATGAATTTCTGAAGTTCGGGGAGCGAAACCCCAAAACTGTCAGAGCCCACGACGTGGAACAAGGTTGCCACGACGTGGAAAATCTCCTGTCACCTCCGGAAGGCCCCCAGATGCAACTTGGGATGACGCATGCAGTGACGACCAAGCCCACGACGTGGAACAAGGTTGCCACGACGTGGCAAGGGCCAAATTTGCCCTATAAATAGATTTGAAGGGCCAGCCGTTTAGGGTTGCTATTTTCTCTCTTCTCTCTCTCGTTTTGCCCCGGTATCATACTCGAGCCCCGAGGAAAGTCCCGAGATCCCGAAGATCCCGAGAAGTGCGGTTCCCGAGCCGAAGCTCTGTCCGCGAGAAGTTCGATTTTTGTGAAGATCTTCCAGATCTGCTGAGGATTACTACTTCTGCAAGTCGCAGTGTTGTCCGATCATCTCCTGATCAAGTGAGTGTGTAGTTACCTTCTTCCAACACATTATTATAAAATATTTTATATAAAATACGTGCTATGTGTATATATTTTGTTGTTATACGTATGAATGTATATTCAGTCTCTTCTATCTCATAGATCTGAGTTATTCTCTATGAAATATATGTTATGTGTGTGTGTGCCTCATTTGTTATGTGAAATATGTGTTGATCAAAGCATGCTATACAGGTTTTTATCTATGTATAAAAATGTATATTTTTATCTACAAATATGTTGGGTAGAACATGGGTAGATAGTTGGTGTGTAATAAACAGATGAGAGGCCTCGTTGTTGTTTGATTTAGTCATCTAGCGGAGTTTAGATGACGACCACGGACTATTCTAGACAGTCTTGTGGAAACATTAGCAGGTTCGCCACCTGTAGGTGTTAATGAACTTGGGTGTTCATTCGCTGTACTCCATCCCCTTCATGGTTGCCTTATTTGACTTATATTGCTGAGGTACCCCCAAAGCATGTGTTGTCGCCCCGATGAAATATTCTTAGACTAGGTCCCTTATGTTAGTTGTCTTAGGGACATAAAGTGAGAATAACGGGAATGGGTAATTGGGTTATTGTTGGTTGGTGAAAATTAAATATGATTACTTATTGTGGGTTGAAAACCCTATATGCTCACCAGGCTCCCAAGCCTGACCCACTCAGTTTTATTTATATTACAGGAAGTGGCGCAAGGGCATGAGATGGATGAACCATCGGTTGTTTTGTTTACAAGTCTGTATTTGTATATATTTGTTGAATGACTTGTAATGTTATCGTTTATGCTTATTGGTCTGTATCGGAACATGACACCCCGAGTTTTGATTATAATGAAAATACATTTCTTTTATGAAATGCTTTGGTAAACATTGTTTTATCATGTTTTGTTTTTGGGAACAAATTCCGCAACTCTTTCAAATCAAAAGGATTTACTCTGAAAATATTTTTAAAGCATAAATGAAAAACGGTCTTTTCTGGCCGAGATTTTGGGGATGTCACAGTTGGTATCAGAGCATTAGTTTAAGCGAACTAGGAATTTGTAGGATTTCTAGACTTAAACTTAGAATGCTAAGTGGAATTTTGAGATGTGTGTCTGTTGTGTTTTAGACACAAGCACTGCTTATTTTAGGAAAGTTGCCTAAAATGCTTTATGTGCTAAATGTTATATGTTGCCATATATGATATTATTTGTTCGGATCTATGGTCTGTTGCCGACCGGATCTAGAAACTTTATGTGTGTAGGATTCTAAGCATACGTCTACGATATTAGAACTAGCATGTAAATGTTTCGGAGTGGTAAGGAAGATTTGAATATCTATCATGATTGAGGATCTAATTTCACCTGATTCGGTGTGTAGATCAAAATGGTGAGAACAAGAAGTGGAGTTGGAAATGCTGACGAAAAGAGGAATCAACCACCAGTGATTGAGCCAATACCTGTTGTAGCAGCAGCACCTGAGCCAATAACCAGGGCTGGGGTGCAATTGATGATTCAGACGATGTTGGATCTTCAGATGGATGAAACTAGACGGTTGCTTCAACAAAATCGTGAAGAACTGTCGATTCGTGTGGAAGAGCCTGAATTAAATGAAGGGCACTCGGAAGGTGGAAACTTCAGTGGGTCTGTTGGTCCAGCCAACCCACCGATAGTTAGGCAAGATAACCGTGATGGAAGGAATGATGGAATGGGATGCAAGTACAAAGACATTTTGACTTGCAAACCATCGACCTTCAATGGAAAGGAGGATCCGATTGGGGTTATGGATTGGATCTCCGAAACGGAGCTAGCCTTCATGACGTGTGGCTGCAGAGGTAAGTTGCAAACTATCTATGCCGTGCCTCAATTCCGAGGTGGAGCCGTTCGTTGGTGGAACACTCTAGGGAAGACCTTAAGCCCTAATGAGCCACTGCAATTGACATGGGCAGAATTCTTGGTGCAGTTCAAGCGCAAGTTTTGTTCGGCTCAAAATCTGTTGGAGTTGGAGAATAAGTTTTTGACATTGACGAAAGGTAGCATGTCAGTTGATGAGTACACCAATAACTTCACCGATAAGATGGAGTTTGCCTTGCGTATCGTTCCAGACGAGCTGACAAAGGTGGATCGGTATGCGAAGGGACTCCCATGGGAGTACGAGGTGCCAGTACGTCAGGCACTTACCCTAGAGGCAGCTATATGGGCTGCCAAGTTTGTGGAGAACATGATCAAGGGGAGAACCACCGACAAGGTTGATGTTGGTGAGAAAAGAAAGTTTGAGGGAACATCTGGTTCCGGTAAGAAAGGAAAATTTTCGAAATCTGATTCGAAAATGTTTGGAGGAAAAGGAGGCGAAGCAAAGTGGTGTGATAAGTGTCAGAAAAAGCACTTTGGGAAATGTAGCGAGGATGTGACCTGCTACAAGTGTGGAAAGGTTGGACATTTTGCCAATGAATGTCCGGACAACAAAAGGATGTGTTTTGGTTGTAATGAAGAGGGGCACATTTTGAAAGATTGTCCGAAGAAGAAGGAGGCAGCAAAGCCCAACATTCCACCAAAGCCGAAGGCGAGAGCCTTCCAGATGACACTTGAGGCTGCTAAAGATGAAGCTGATGTTGCTTCATGTACCTTTCTCGTAAATGATTTACCTGCTCAAATTTTGTTTGACTCTGGAGCCAACTACTCCTTTATTTCGCATGAGTTTGGTAGAAAGCTAGCTTTGCCTATTGATAGACTAGATGATGCTTTATTAGTCAAAGTAGCTAGTGGCAAGTTTGTACCTGTTAGTCATCGTATGAAAAGCATCTTAATTGATCTGAATGGGAATAAGTTTCACGAGGAATTATTGCCTATCAAACTAAATGGTTTCGACATCGTGTTGGGAATGGATTGGCTTAGCGCCAATGATGCCGAAATTTTATGCAAGAAAAAGATAGTTAAAGTAAACCCGCCTAGAAAAGATTCGTTTATGGTGTATGGGGACAAACGGCGAGTGAATTCTGGGATCATTTCTTTAACGAAAGCCAGAAAGTGTTTGACCAAGGGATGTACATCATATTTAGCATTTGTGATTGATGCTAAGAAGGAAAAAAAGGTGATGCAGAGCATACTAGTGGTGTGTGATTTTCCGGAAGTGTTCCCTGAGGATCTTCCTGGATTACCACCTGATAGACAAGTGGAGTTCAGAATAGACTTGTTACCAGGAACAACGCCAATAGCAAAAGCACCTTATCGATTAGCACCGACGGAGATGAAGGAGCTGATGATGCAACTTCAGGAGTTATTGGACAAAGGTTTCATTAGACCAAGTTCATCGCCCTGGGGAGCTCCGGTGTTATTTGTGAAGAAGAAAGATGGAAGTATGAGAATGTGCATCGATTACAGAGAGCTGAACAAGGCAACAATAAAGAATAGATATCTGTTGCCGAGGATTGATTACCTGTTTGATCAATTGCAAGGTTCGAGCTATTTCTCGAAGATCGATCTTAGGTCAGGATATCATCAGCTGAAGGTAAGAGAGCAAGATATCGAGAAGACTGCGTTCAGAACTAGATATGGACACTACGAGTTCTTGGTTATGTCGTTTGGACTAACCAATGCTCCGGCAGCGTTCATGGATTTGATGAATAGGGTTTGTAATCCTTTCCTTGATAAATCCGTGATAGTGTTTATAGACGACATTCTGATTTACTCGAAAAGCCAGGAGGAGCATGGCAGACACTTGCGAGAAGTGTTAGAAGTCTTGAAGAAGGAGAAGTTGTATGCAAAGTTCTCCAAATGTGATTTTTGGATTCGTGAAGTCCAATTCTTGGGTCACGTGGTCAACCAAGAAGGGATAATGGTTGATCCAGCGAAGATCGAAGCTGTAACGAAGTGGGAACAACCGAAAAGTCCCACGGAGATTCGAAGCTTTTTAGGATTAGCCGGATATTACCGAAGGTTTATCCAAGGTTTTTCTTCGATTGCTACTCCATTAACAGCTTTGACCCACAAAGGAGCTACTTATGCTTGGAGTGAGAAGCATAAAGAAGCATTCGAGAAGTTAAAGAAGAAGCTATGCGAGGCACCGATACTTTCTCTACCCGATGGAGTTGAAGACTTCGCTGTTTATAGCGATGCGTCTGGTGTTGGATTGGGTTGTGTTTTGACCCAAAGAGAAAAGGTGATAGCATATGCGTCTCGATAGCTGAAAGAGCACGAAAAGAATTACCCGACTCATGATTTGGAGTTGGCAGCGGTAGTTTTCGCTCTGAAAATATGGAGGCATTACCTCTATGGCACGAAGTGCAAACTTTTCACTGATCATAAGAGTCTCCAATACCTCTTTAATCAGAAAGAATTGAATATGAGGCAACGACGCTGGCTAGAATTACTTAAAGACTACGACTACGAGATACTTTACCACCCCGGTAAAGCTAATGTTGTTGCTGATGCTCTCAGTCGGAAGGTCATTCTTGAAAGGAAGAGGCCAAGAGCATTGAGAATTGAAGTTGTCCCGACTATTGTGGAAAGTATAAAGAAAGCTCAAGAGGAAGCTTCTGAGAAAAATGACCGAAAGGAGGAACGTTTGGGTAAAACGTTGGCGTTTGGTACTAACGGTCATGGACTGAAGGTATTCCAAGATCGTATTTGGGTACCTAAGTCAGGAGGAATTAGGGACCTTCTGATGGAAGAAGCTAACAAAACCATGTACTCAATTCATCCGGGTAGCACTAAAATGTATAGGGACCTGAAACCCTACTACTGGTGGCCGACAATGAAGCTTGATGTTGCAAAGTATGTGGCCGAGTGTGTGACTTGTGCGAGAGTCAAGACACAACATCAGAAACCTTACGGGAGTTTAGAACCATTGCATGTGCCTATGGGTAAGTGGGAAGACATTGATATGGGTTTTGTCACTAAACTGCCCAGAACAAAGAATGGTCACGACATGATTTGGGTGGTCCTTGATCGATTCACTAAGAGTGCGCATTTCATAGCGGCCAGGGAGAAATGGTCTATGGAAAAGCTTGTGAATTCTTACGTGAAGGAAATTGTGAGGCTTCACGGTTTTCCGTTAACGATTGTATCGGATCGTGATAGCCGTTTCACCTCAAGGTTTTGGAAAAGTCTACAAGAGGAAATGGGTACCAAGTTATGTTTAAGCACAGCTTACCATCCGCAGACTGATGGTCAGAGTGAAAGAACAATACAAACACTTGAAGATATGCTGAGAGCATGTACCTTGGAATTCCTAGGTAATTGGGATGAACATTTACCTTTGGTAGAATTTTCCTATAATAATAGTTTCCACTCGAGCATTAAGATGGCACCTTATCAAGCTTTGTATGGACAGAAGTGTCGTACGCCGTCTTGTTGGCTTGAGGCTAGGGAAAAGCAGTTTATGGGACCGGAGATGGTTCATCAAACTGCTGAAAAGTTGAAAATAATTAGGGAAAGAATGTTAGCAGCTCAAGATCGTCAAAAGAGCTATGCTGACAAAAAGGGAAGACCGATGACTTTTGAGATTGGAGATTCGGTTTTGCTTAAAGTCTCACCGTGGAAAGGACTTATAAGATTTGGTAAAAGGGGAAAGTTGAGTCCAAGGTTTATTGGACCGTTTAAAGTTCTTTATAGGATTGGGAACCAAGCTTACAAGCTCGAATTACCCGAAGAACTGAATGGAATTCACAACACTTTTCATGTGTGTTATTTGAGGAAGTTCACGGGAGAAGTTCCCGATATAATTCCAATTTTTAAATTGAGAATTGATGAAAACAAGAGGTTAATTGAAGAACCAGAGGCAATTGTTGACCGAAAGACTAAGAAGTTGCGGCGCAAAATGGTTGGGTTAGTGCTCGTCCGATGGAAACACACGAATGGGCCGAATCTCACCTGGGAGACGGAGAGTGGCATGTTGAGTCGCTATCCGCATTTGTTTGTTGATGTGTGATTCCGGGGACGAAATCATTCTAAGGTGGAGAGAATTGTAACGCCTGTGTTTCAGGGCTTGCCATTTTTAGCAATGTAATAGTCTAGGTTAACCTTTGTAACCCGTTTTGAAATAATAAAAGTGTATTATTTAAATATTATGTGTTTTGTGCTTAATTGCTTAATTATGTGGTTTGATTAATTAAGAATAAAAATAAGCGTCAAAATTAAAGTATGAGATAAGCCCGATATCTTTTCATAAAGTTGTAGTGGTCGAAACAAGGATTCCGGAGATATAAGGAATGCCGAAATCCGAGTTATAACGAAGAAGTTATGACCTGTCGAAGTTTCGCGACAGAACCGGCACGACCCAGCGCGACGTAAATAGTGAATTTAAGGTAGATAGATATCTATCCTTAGTGATCTAAATGAGAATTGAAGATCTCATTGATAGTAGTGCAATGACGGAAAGACAGACGGAATTGGAGTTCAGATGAAGGAGTTATGAATTTCGAACGAAGTTTTCCTGTCCCAGCCTACTAAAGATAATATATAAGTAATATACTTATAATATATTAAAAATAAATTCAAATATAGCCAATGGAGTCTAAACGAGAGTTGTAGAGCATAATCTCACCTTCGCGGTGATTTAAAGAACGTCGAAAACGGAGTTCATATGCGAAAGTTATGAATTTCTGAAGTTCGGGGCGCGAAACCCCAAAACTGTAAGAGCCCACGACGTGGAACAAGGTTGCCACGACGTGGCAAATCTCCTGTCACCTCCGGAAGGCCCCCAGATGCAACTTGGGATGACGCATGTAGTGACGACCAAGTCCACGACGTGGAACAAGGTTGCCACGACATGGCAAGGGCCAAATTTGCCCTATAAATAGATTTGAAGGGCCAGCCGTTTAAGGTTGTTATTTTCTCTCTTCTCTCTCTCGTTTTGCATCGTTTTGCGTGCCAGAAATATCCCGAAGCCCCGGTATCATACTCGAGCCCCGAGGCAAGTCCCGAGATCCCGAAGATCCCGAGAAGTGCGGTTCCCGAGCCGAAGCTCTGTCTGCGAGAAGTTCGATTTTTGTGAAGATCTTCCAGATCTGCTGAGGATTACTACTTTTGCAAGTCGTAGTGCTGTCCGATCATCTCCTGATCAAGTGAGTGTGTAGTTACCTTCTTCCAACACATTATTATAAAGTATTTTATATAAAATACGTGCTATGTGTATATATTTTGTTGTTATACATATGAATGTATATTCAGTCTCTTCTATCTCATAGATCTGAGTTATTCTCTATGAAATATATGTTATGTGTGTGTGCCTCATCTGTTATGTGAAATATGTGTTGATCAAAGCATGCTATACAGGTTTTTATCTATGTATAAAAATGTATATTTTTATCTACAAATATGTTGGGTAGAACATGGGTAGATAGTTGGTGTGTAATAAACAGATGAGAGGCCTCGTTGTTGTTTGATTTAGTCATCTAGCGGAGTTTAGATGACGACCACGGACTATTCTAGACAGTCTTGTGGAAACATTAGCAGGTTCGCCACCTGTAGGTGTTAATGAACTTGGGTGTTCATTCGCTGTACTCCATCCCCTTCATGGTTGCCTTATTTGACTTATATCGCTGAGGTACCCCCAAAGCATGTGTTGTCGCCCCGATGAAATATTCTTAGACTAGGTCCCTTATGTTAGTTGTCATAGGGACATAAAGTGAGAATAACGGGAATGGGTAATTGGGTTATTGTTGGTTGGTGAAAATTAAATATGATTATTTATTGTGGGTTGAAAACCCTATATGCTCACCAGGCTCCCAAGCCTGACCCACTCAGTTTTATTTGTATTACAGGAAGTGGCGCAAGGGCATGAGATGGATGAACCATCGGTTGTTTTGTTTACAAGTCTGTATTTGTATATATTTGTTGAATGACTTGTAATGTTATCGTTTATGCTTATTGGTCTGTATCGGAACATGACACCCCGAGTTTTGATTATAATGAAAATACATTTCTTTTATGAAATGCTTTGGTAAACATTGTTTTATCATGTTTTGTTTTTGGGAACAAATTCCGCAACTCTTTCAAATCAAAAGGATTTACTCTGAAAATATTTTTAAAACATAAATGAAAAACGGTCTTTTCTGGCCGAGATTTTGGGGATGTCACATATAATCACACATATATGCATTCAATTAGTCTTAAATCACTAATTGATAAAGTTAAGACATCCTAGACATAATAAACACTTTATATAAGTGTTTTATGCCTTAAGGATTGCATCTAAGCTATTGTGGGACAAGGTACTTGTGTTTAGGGTTCCAAAGGACCCTATATGTGAGTTTACTCCCCATATACCATCACACATGGAGTTTACGGTTGTAAACTCTTGAGTTTACGGCCGTAAACTCCCAACCATGGGGGTTTGGTGTGTTTTGAAGTCCCAAATGATTCCTAGAATTATTCTAACTTGGTGGTTAAATTCTTGGAAGGGTTTAAGGTCTAGAAATACTCCAATTAGGAGTTTACGGACCTGAGGCCATTCCCCTTAGAGTTTACGGCCATAAACTCTAAGTATGGTGTGTTTTTGATGTTTTCAAGTCCTTTGCATTTGTGGTATAGGTTCTAGACTTTTATTCCAAGCTTATGAAGGCATTAGGCACACTTTTGTGCCCCTTTTAGGAGTTTATGGCCCAAGAACCATGTATTGGCTGTAAACTCACTTTTGTTAAGTGATTTTGATGTGGTTCAAGCCCTTGATTAAATGGGAACAAGTCTAGGTAATTGCCTAAGGCTTTAGGAGCCTTAAAAGCACCATTTGAGCTTGAATTTTGGAGTTTACGGCCTATGATATTCTTGGGCCGTAAACTCCCAAACTTGGGTGGATTTTGGTTGTTTTCTTGTCCTTAATACACCTACAATTTAGTCTAAGGCAGTTGTATAACACAAGGGTCGGTTTTGGCTTCGTTTCGGGAGTTTACCGCCCAAGAACACCTTGGGGAGTGAACTCCTAGATCTAATGATTTAGCCATATAAATCATGTTATAAGCACATAATAAGCATTGTAACACTACTAGAAAGAGTTACTCATGTTTTAGTATAAAAACCCGAAGATCCATGAGAGAGAAAATGGCTTTTCTCTAGTTGGAAATGTGAATAATGAATGAATTTGGTTCAGTAATCTATTTATAGTCCTGAAATATTATTGGCAGAAACTACTTTTATTCCTGAAATGATCTCTAATAAAATAGAGTTGTGGAATAATAGTGTTGCACAAAACCCTAGTGCACCCACTCTCCTGATATTTCCTGAAGTGTAAACCCTGAATTACTCAAACTTATGTGAAAAGTCTGAAAATTAACAGTGACTACTATAACTTCTATTGAAGTGATATAGGTTGTACAAAATGGAAATTTCGGGTTGTCACAAATAGTTTACTAGAATGTAATTGATGAGTGTCCAAGTAGGTTTATACACCCTTGCTACCTAAGAGTGTCGGAACTGAATTAACTAATGGATCATTTATAACTATATATGATATATAACTAATATTTAAACGACCTTCGGAAGAGTACCCGATATCCCACCAGACCACATCCAAATCGAGGAAAAGGAAACAGGGTGGATAGCCTTCCTAAGTATTTTAAACATTTCTTATATAACTATACATATAGCGGCATGCAATTTATAATATAAAAGCATAAAAGAAGTTTTGTAAAACCGTTGAAAAGTTTAATGAATAAGAATTTATGACTTGATGTCAGTTTATAAATCGGTTTGAAAGACCGTTTGACAAGACAGTTTAAGTGTGAGAAAACATTTGTTTGAAGCACAACTATAATAGATTTTAAAAGGAAACTTACAGTTTGTAAGATAGTTTCTAAGAGTGTTTTATACATGTAAAAACGTTTGTGAAAACTATTTGAAGTACATATGAAAATGTTCATTTATTCTTGTATATGAATGTATCTCCTTGAAATAGTATTACTAATAAGTAAAAGTTCGTGATGTTCTCGTAAAATTATACATATTATAGTTTTCTTTAAGTGTGTCTCGTTTGTAAAGTAATCCCTATTAAAATGTTCACTTGTTATGAAAAGTATAATTTTTATAGTGTCTAAGATGGACACATAAACATACAGTAATAGCAGAGTGTTTGATTTATACATATATAACAACCTTTTCATTTCAAAAGATATGATGTTATCGTGATACATTTTGCATATGAAAGTTTCCTTATAGTAGTTATAAATCACATATGATTCCATTCATAAATAGTGTATAATGAAACTTTATATAACACACGAAAATTATCGTGTGTTTTACTTGTATCCCCCCCCCCCTTGAAAGCATAAAAAAACATTTATAAAACATTTAAAAGTGTGGATTATAGGGGTATGAAGTCACTTGATAGATTAAAGAAAAGCGAGACGAAAACCGAGCAGAACTTCTACTCAAGCAAGCGGATTTCTCAGGATTCTCGGGAATCTCGGGAGCGTAAAACTTCCTTCCCAACTTGGATATGAAAACCGGGCCTTTGGGATGACTCCGAGGGTTGAAACACGGAGCTTCGGCGCGAGAAAGGAAGGAATGGAGCAAAAATGACCGGCACCCTCGCATCCCTTTTATAGTGGTTGGAGGACCTCAGTACGCTGGGCGTACGAGAGTACGCGGGGCGTACTCATGCGTCATGCTTGAGCGCATCCTCGGTCGAAGCATTGGAGCGACGTGGACGAATTGAGGCCGAGCATCCGAGTACGCTGGGCGTAACCTGGATTGGTCCGATGACTCCTCCTTCGGATAATACCAGATTTTAAATTTAATTTATATTTTAATTATTTAGTAAACTTCAAAAATTCATATATTTCTCATACAAACTCCGTTTTCGAAGTTCTTATATCCACGCGAAGGTGAAACTACGATCTACAACTTTCGTTTAGACTATATCGGCAAATCTTGACTTTATTTTTAATATTATAATTTAATAGTTCGGAACAGGAAAAATCCGTTAAAGTTCCATAACTTCTTCATCCGACGTCCGTTTTCGTCAGACTTTTTACCGAGGCGCTTCTATTGTTGAGACCTTTGATTCTCATTTAGTTTGTGTCGGCTAAAAGTCTCTTAATATCTATCTCGAGTTTTTAGCTGTCTACTGCTATATCCGTAACTTAGAAAAATCATAACTTCCTCATACGAGGTCAGATTTGGACGTTCTTTTCATGTATGTTTACGGTTTAATGATATCTAAAACTTTAATTGAGATACCTCAGGCTAAAAATTATTGTATTGAAACTTCACGTTTTACGTCTATCAGTGTTGCTGGTTTTGCCGAGAATCTTCGGTTGGTCATAACTTCTTCGTTACAACTCAGATTTTAGGGTTCTTTATATGTATGAAAACCTTGAAACTTCCGCACTTGATTTTTTTTCTTCAAACTTTTGGCCTAAATAAAACACAACACGAGTTTGCAAGTTATTCATATCTGTCGGTTTACATTCCTATCTTGACAAAACAAATTTTTTTTCTAGGTCATGCAAATTCGAACATTTTTTTTTTCAATTTCAAATTTTTTTCCTTCTTCAATTGTCATATTGACAGTTCAAATTTTCTTTAACCAAAATTTTCAAGTTTGAGAAATGTATTATCTCTAATAATTTTTCAAGTTTTTTGTGTATCTGATTCAACAGAAAATTCCATTGAAGCAAAGGGGGAAAATGTTAAATCAATATTTTTCCTTTTGCATAGTTGTTACAACTCCTTATTTCAGTAACCACCACATAGGGGGAAACCGTTGGAAATATTTTGATGTGATTGTCACTTGAAATGAGTTGGGTAATGATTTACATCATCTAACAAATATTAACAGAATGTTTCAGGTTGGAAAAATGTTGAAAATTCAACAAGTGTTTGAAGAATCAGATGTTGGAGCACTTGAAGCTTACACGGAGCACCTAATGTTGACATGGATCATTTGCTGAAAGCTAGTTAGATTATTATGATCTCAGATGGCACATCTAGATCATATGTGGAGATCCAAGACACTGATGGATCATTTCGAATATTGATGGCTCATTAGAAATATTGTTAACTCATTCACAACTCTATAGCTCAACAAAAATTGATGGCTTAACAATAACACTTGGTGGCTCAACTCAAGTCAATCGATCAACATGATCACATTGATGGCTGAAGAAGGTTGTACATGGCACATCATGTACAATGAAGGCACGTCCAAATGCTCAAAGGAACAAGAATTTCGTCCATGACCCATCATGAACATCAGGTGGTACATCTTTAAGTTCAAGAGACAATCCAACATTCAAGAAACTACTCAACATGATCAAAAATACTTCTGGAAGTTGATGACATCTAAGAAGACAATTGAGTAACATGATGCTCATGATGCTCATCACTTTTTCAATGTTGATCAAGAAGGTTCAAGAATTATGAAGACTCATAACTTGGATGGAATCCTAACTGAATACTAACGGAATTGGAATGTTCCATCCATTCTCCGTTAAGTAGGGCAAAGGTGTTAACTGATGACTAAGTCATAATGACGTGTCAACACTTCATTGGTCTAGCCATGTCATGGGCTTTTCTAAAGCCTATAAATAGGCCCCTTGGGATCCATTATAAAGTTGCTTTTCCTTACCCATTTCAGATCATTCTGCACAATTATTGTTTAGATTGGTCTTTAGAGAGCCATTTGAGTGTTTTAGCTTGTCTATTATTTAAACACTTGTAACTGAATCTTGATGAATATGAGACATTTTTGAATCATTGATCTTGAACATATAAAAAAAACATTTTTATCATTAACTTTGTGATCCACAACTTTTTATTTTCCGTATTACTTGCCACTTGACGATTCTGAAACTTTGTTTCAGTATTTTCAACACTTTGACTACTCTAGTCTAGGTTTACTGAATTTTTCTCATTTCTTCAAAAAGAATGTTGAAATCTGACACATTTCAGCAAAAGTGTTAAAAGCTGTCAGTTTACTGCATTCCGAAGGGTCAGATTCGTATCTATTGGCAAATGGGCGTTAAATTCGCATTTAAAGACAAAATATGAGTCACTTTTGGTGTTAAGGGCATAATCTGCCATTTATTTCAATCTTTAAGGGTGCTTTTAGCTAATTTAATGTCACCATTGGATTTGCCACTTATGTCCGGTAGTTCAACGTTCGTTCAGGTCAATTCGTCTCCTACAATCAAACGTCCCACAATGTTGGTAGTTCAGTGTTATGGAATCGCAAATGTGACGTTCACAATCGGACCAAATTGTTTGGGGTTGCAATCATTTGGAGTTGTGAAGATACGAAACCACATTCGCAATTGTATAACAAATTGGAAATTGACGCGAATCGTTGTGAACGTTCGCAAGCATTCACAGGTGAATGTCACAACATCAAGAAACGAACTCACAAGATGCAAAAGTCTCAATTGGAATCGAAGAACCGAATGCGAAACTACTATTCATCTATGAACGTTCGTTAAAAGCGAACCTGTAATTGGCTTCGAAACGAACCTGATACTCGCATTAGGTCCACGATCGTTTGATATGGAGTGAACTGCCTTGCAATCGAAACTACAAATGGCTCAAATTTGGAATTGTAATTTGGGCTCACACTCGTTTACTCCCACTTTCGTTCGGAGTTATGAAATTGCGATCAAAATTCAGTCGTACTTATGGAATCTGAATCAAAGTTCAGACGTTCGTGTTCTTGGCTCGCTCGTAAATGCAGACTCACTCGATTTTGAAATTGCATAAACGAAGGCACGCTTATTCTTGAATGAATAATCGATTGGATTCGTTCGCATATTATTACAATCGATTCGAAATTGGGAGTTCAAACCGGAATCAGTTTCACACTTCAACAATTGCTTTCAGAGTTTTTAATCGATTTTGATTTGGTTTGAAAATAGGAATCGGTAGTATCAAAAGCGAATCGAAATCTATTCATCACAATAGACATGAAAGTTTCAAGCATCAAAATTGAAATCGGAATTTTTGTTGGAATGAAATCAAAATCCGAATTGCACGCCTCAAAGTCGAAATCGGAAGTAAATGATGATTTGGAATTGATAACTTGGATGATGGAATTATTTTCGTTATTAGTAGCTGCGTTTGAAATCCGATTTTGACTTTTCGAAGTCAAACATAGCGTGTTCATCTGGTTAAACGATGATGAAACGACAAAGATGAATATTTTACAGTTTCGGTTCCCTGAGTTTGAACAAGTTACAGTTTCCATATACTTGCATTATCAAAAAGCATCCATTCCGATTACATTAAGGAGATGGTTGAAGCTCCAAGTTCAGTCCCCAGTTTTTACTTAGCTTGACAATTTTTACCCCATATTCTTAATCGTTTCAATCTTTTGTGTTTTGACCGTTTTAACCCCTCATTTCCAAAATATTTGCATTTCTTATCTTTTACTTTGGTCTTATTCTTTTTAATCCCTTTTAAATTATTGCTTCTTTTTCTATTCTTTTGTCTAAATTTAAAAATCAAAAAATACAAAATTATTTTTTGTTATTTTTTCGGTTTTATTTTTGAGAATTGCGATTATTCTCAAAGGGATTTATTTCATCTAACCTGACAGGTTTTGAAGATTGTTGGTGATTCTTCTTAACTTTCCAGATTCTCTCCATGACATTTGTTGAAGATTCAAGGGGGGTGATAATTATTCAAGGGGGAGTTCATATTTGGAAGATTATACTTATTTCTCTCGCTTTGAAGACCTCATGTGCTGATGAGTCTCACAATTTAGGAGAAAAAACGCCAAGAAGATCGGAAAGCGTTGAAGAAATAAGAAAAATTGAGTGAACCTAGACTAGAATGGTCTAAGTGTTGAAAATACCGAAACAAAGTTTTAGAATCGTCAAGTGGCAAGTAGTGCGGAAAATAAAGAGTTATGAATCACCAATTTAATGATAAAAACGTTTTTTTAATGTTCAAGATCGATGATTCAAATGTATCTCATATTCATGAAGATTCAATTACAAGTGTTTGAATGTAAAACACACTAAAACTCTCAAATGGCTATCTGAAGACTAGTCTAAGCAGCAATTATGCAGAATGAGCAGGAATGATCAGAAAAGAGCAAATTTATAATGGATCCCAAGGGGCATGTTTAGAGGCTTTGGAAAAGCCCACGACATGGCTTGAGCAATCAGGTGTTGACACGTCATTATGACTTAGTCATCAGTTGACATATCCGCCCTACTTAACGGAAAATGGATGGAATATTCCAATTCTGTTAGTATTCCGTTAGGGTTCCATCCAAGTTATGAGTCTTCATAATTCTTGAACCTTCTTGGTTAACATTAAAAATGTGATGAGCAACATGAGCATCATGTTGCTCAATTGTCATCTTAGATGTCGCCAACTTCCAGAACTGTTGTTGACCTAGTTGAGTTGTTTCTTAAGTGTTGGACAGTGTCTTGAACTTGAAGATTTACCACCACATGTTCATGATGGACCATGGACGAAATTCATGTTCCTTTGAGAATTTGGACGTGCCTTCGTTGTACATGATGTGTCATGTGCAGTCTTGTTGAGCCATCAATGTGATCATGTTGATCCATTGACTTGAGTTGATCCCACAAGTATTCATGTTGAGCCATCAACTCTTGTTGAGCCATAGAGCTATGGATGAGCCAACAATGTTTTTGATGAGCCATCAATATTCCAAATGATCGATCAACATCTTGATGCTCTACATATGATCTAAATGTTTTATCTGAGATCATGATGATCCAACTTGTTTTCTTTAAGTGCTCCATGTCAACAACAGGTGCTCCAACATCTGATTCTTCAAACACTTGTTGAATCTTTAGGATCTTTTTTCAACCTGAAACTTTCTGATAATGTTTATTAGAAAACGTAAATCAATACTCAACTTATTTCAAGTGACAATCACATAAAAAAATTTCCAACAATTTCCCCTTTGTGATGATTACTGAAATAAGGAGTCTTAAAACGTGTGCGAAAGGAAAAATATTGACTTAACATTTTCCCCCTCTTCTTCAATGGAATTTTTTGTTGAAGCAGATGCGCTTAAAAAAACTTTAAAAATAACTCAAGAGAATATGTTTCTCTAACTTGAAAGATTTAGTTAAAGAAAATTTAATTCTCAATATGACAATTGAAAAAAAATGGAATTGATTAAAAATGTTCGAATTTGCACGATCTAGACAATAATTCGTTTTGTCAAGATAGGAAAGTAAACTGACAGATAGGAACAACTTGCAAACTCGTGTTGTGCTTTAACTAGACAAAAAGTTTGAAGAAAAAATCAAGTGTTAAATAAAAATGAAAGACTTGATCTTTTTTTACAAACTGAAAAATAGAAAAAAGAAAAAAACTTTGATATTTTTCTAAAATCATACCAAAAGTTTTATGATAAAGAAAAGTAATTAAGTCTTGACCTTAAAAGACTTGTAACATAAAAAAAATGGAAAGAAAAAAGAGAAAAAATACATTTTTTTTATCATAAAGGATATTTTGAAAATAGGTTTGGAAATAAAAATCTAAGGATATCTCTTGAATATAGATAAACGCTAAAACTCGATAAAGACGTGAAATTTAAACTAGGTTAATCTTTCTTGATGACTTATCCAAGAGATAGATAAAAAGAATTAATAATAAGTAAAACAAAACTTTAAAATTTAAGTGAAGATACGCCTTTTTTGGTATATTTTTTTTATTCAAACAAACACATATAAAAGTAGTTTTAAAAAAATCCAACAAACAAATAAAAGGAAATGAAGTACGAAAAAAAATAATTGTGGACATGATATCTGTGAAACAAAGGGAAATTGCATGTATGTATGCATTGAATGTGTGGTTTATTTGTGACAATAAGACTGTCACAAAAAATCAGACAGATGTTCATGCAAGTGTCACAAAAAAATTCCAAACGTCACAAAAAAACTTTTGTGAATTTTTTTGTTCTTCACAACAACTTGTTGGATTTTTCTTCATAGCTTTGTCGTGATGCCTCCTGGTTGCTGTGCGGTGTACTCCTTGTTGCTTAAATATGCTAGTGGAAGACTTCGACCCAAAATGATCAACGAGATGCTCACAGGCTCGTTGGTGTACTGCCTGATAAAATAGTTCAGATTTGATTTGGTCTATATGCACGTTTTATTTTGTTTTCTTAGCTGTTAGTAGAAGTGAATAAGTCAAGGCCATGTGGCTTAGTGTCGTTGGTTTTAAGCTAGAATCAGTTGCTACTCTTATGCAAAATTTTATTTAAATAGTCATGCAGTGTACGAGGTGATAGTATCCTCTTTTCGTTTCCCAGTTGATGAATAAGTAAAGTGCAGCCTTTTCTGCCCCTGTGCATTGCTTTCATGTCCCATTTTCTTTATCTTTTTGTCACACCCCCGAACCAGACGGCGGAAACGTCCGGGGGCTGTTGTGACTCAATTGAATACCATCACAATGAATATACATGAAACATAACATCATTCATCACCAACATTTGAATATTACAACTAATAGTGTTTACATTCATTACATTGTCTCAAAACATTACATTCTCAAAAGTAATTGTTCGATGCTAATTAAACAACAGCGAAATGTCATAGAGTACAATTCATCCTTCACTTTATCTGTTACCTGAAAATACAAGTATTTTGAAAAACGTCAACATATGAAATGTTGGTGAGTTCATAAGCGGTATTTGAAGAAAAACAATGTCCGTATCGTTTGAAAACCACCAGAAAATCCGATATTTTCTGAAATGAAAAGCTTTCGAAAATGTTTGTGAAGATCCATAGGTATGCTTGTTTGTTTCTATACTTGTAAAAATTGTTCATTAAAATTATATGCGTTTCGAATCCGATATGTTTTGAAAAACCTAGGAAAACCCGATGTTTTCCTAATCCTTTGAAATCCATTAAGTTGCGTTGAAACCATTACAAAAGTATAAGTCTCATTCCCAGGCGACGTTGGATTATTTTTGAGCATAATTATTTACTACAAACCCGCATTACGCAAACGCCCAGTTTATAGCAATACTAACGATCCCGAAGGCGTCGTCCGTACAAATCATGTTATCCAGCCGCCCTGACTATGTGTCGTCCCACATCCGAAGAGTAAGAGGACACGAAGGCCTCGATGACTCTATTAATCGGTTGGGGATAATATGCGTACGAGGGGTCCCCGACCCGCCTCGCAAAAATATGCAGACTCTTCTAGCAATACCAAAGGACCCTTGGGGACCAGTGGTATACAAGCCATTTAAAGTCCCTCTACGTTGTGCCAAGTTGGTGAAACTCAACACTTCGTAGAAAAAAAATATGTGTCTTCGGGCCTTAAGATCAGGTCATTGGGCTAGCTAGGCCCAACAAGCAAGATTTTACACTTTTGGGGCCCGAAGATGGTGCGTAGACGTCTGTGCACACTCGTATGTAAGTTAAGTTCCCAAACGTTATTTGTATGAATCGTAGTGTCGTAGTGTCGCAGTGTTAGTAGTTGTAGATTTCTATTGGTTCGAGACCGAGCCAATTCGTTTAACAACGACTTTTGGTATTGTAATGTATTGTATTTCGTCGAAAGCCGCGGTGCCATTATTTGATCAAATTGTGTATATTGAATTAGCCTTGAAATTTTCTGTTTTCAGCCCCTCATAGTTTGTAAAGTTTACATTTTCAACCCTTTTATTAAATACTTCCCGGTTTGGTCCTTAAATTAATTTTCTTGACATTTTAACACCAAAAATTATTGAAATTAATATTTTTCAGCATATTTTTCATAGAAAACAGTTTAAGTCCCTGAAAATGCAGTTTTCTCGGTTTTAACCCTTCTTTTTCGCAACTTTGGCAATTTTGGCCCAAATTGGAAAATTTTTGCAACTTTGGTCCTTTTTAAATTTAAAAAGCATTTTAAACCTTTGAAAAGGACTTGGACCACTTATGGTCCACTGTTTTACAGAAAATCACAGTTTTGGCCCTCCAAAACAGAAAAATTCGCATAATGGGCCTCATTGGGCCAAAAATGTCATTTTTAGCCCATTAAGCTTGGAATTTATGTTTTTAATCCCCTAAATGAGTATAATTCCAGAAATTGATTTATGGAAACTGTTTTGGCACACTTCATCCATCAGAATTCGTGATATGCCAATTTGGACCCTTAATTTTGTATTTTTCACATTTTAGGCCCAAAATTTATGTTTTTAATCCAAAGAAAATTGTTACTAAACCACTTAGCCATTTTTCTTGAAACACTTTGTATGTAGAAATATATTTGAAGCTAAAATCATTTAACACAAGATATATCTCGGTTTTGAGGGGTTTTATGGCTAGATCCAACATTATAACACACAAATGCATACATATAAGCATGGAAATCATACAAGGCATACAAAACACATATAGATCTACACTTTTACTTGTATTCCCCCCCCCCCCCATAAAACTCCTAAAAACAGAAAATAGGGGGTATGAAGCTCACCTTGAGATTTGGATTTGATTTTGATGAAGATTTGAGAGAAGATTTCGGCCCTAGCAAGCTTCTTGAGGAGCTTTACAACTTAGATGGCTCTAGGATGTATGATTCACGAAATGAAAAGGGTTAAGAGGAGACTTTGAAGAGATCAAGAAGCTAAACCATGGATATAAGTAAAAACTTACCTAGGATGGTGATTTTTGGTGGAGAATCCTTTTGAAAGCACACACCAACTCGAGATTTTTGATGGAGGATGGAAGAGGTATTTGAGAGTGTTTAAGAGAGTTTTTGAATGAAAAATGAAGGTGGTGAGAGGGTTGGCCGAGAATATGGAGAGAGAGGAGAGAGAGATCATAACCTTGTTATTTGTGAGGTAATAGTTTGCCTTGAAACATGAGATGCTACCATAGATACATGGTGGTTAAACATGAGTTGTCACTTGCATGTCTAGTCTTCATTTATCCATTCTTTTCTCTTTTTTTTTTTAATTAAACATGGGCTGATTTGGGCTAAGGAGAAAGGAAAGGAATCATCTTGGGGCCCATACTCGAATTTATGAAGCCCAAAAGTAAATTTTCGGCCCATTGGGACAAACGAAATCTTTTATGGCCCAACAAGGCTCATTAGAGATAAGATGGATTATTTTAGGTCCACATGGCCCAAATACTAAAGTTTTATGAATGTGGTCTATTTAGAGCCCACTTAGGGCTTCTAGGCCTAATAGGAGAATTTTAGTTCATAAGGAACTTGGACCGGGATTGCTAAGGTTTCCAACCCTTAGTTGAACATATGAGGTGTATTTTGAACGAGGATAGAGTATTGTATTCACTTAGAGTACATGCTTTTACAATGGATGATGTTTATATGAGGATAGAATTTCCTAGCTAAAAATGCTAGTTGTGACATCATCCCCCTGTTAGAGGGAATTTCGTCCCGAAATTCTTTCTAAGGATAGGTTTGCGAATGAGAGAATAGGCACTTCATCTGATCTGCACGTTTCCCATGTGAATTTCGGTCCACGCTTAGCATTCCATGGAACCTTCACAATCATAATGGGGCTTTGTTTTGTATGTTCTACTTCCCTACCCAATACCTTGACTGGTTCTTTGACGAACATGAGATTCTCGCTTACTCCGATTTCTCGTGAAGGAATGATATGAGTGTCATCTGATATACATCCTTTTCAGATTCAAGACACAGAACACAGGGTTCACGTTGCTGAGCTCTACCGGCAGCTACAGCCTGTATGTCTTTGGACCAATCCGAGCAAGAATCTCGAATAGTCCGATGTATCGTGGGTTTAGTTTTCTTGGTTCCTAAAGCGAGTCATTCAATTCCCAGGTGATTCCTTTAATAATGCGCGATCCCCGACTTGCCATCCTAATGGATTACACCGCTTGTCAGCAGAGCTCCTTTATCGGTCTCGCGATGCTTGAGGTCCAGCTTTGATTTGGATTATCTTCTCTATTGTTTTGTTAGTGGTTTCTGGTCTCATGAGAGTACCACCAAGTGATATGCATTTATGACTATAAAGGGTTTTTGAAAGGAGCATTCTTGATGCTCGTGTGATAGTTGTTATTGCACGAGAATTTAGTCAAGGGAAACCGGGTATCCCCTGACTTGTTGAACTCAAGCACCTAGACTTGTAGTATGAATTTGAGTGGTCAAATGGTTCGTTCACTTTGGCGATTGGTTTGAAGGTGGTAAGCAACGCTTATGTCTAGTGATGTTCCCATAGCCCTCTGAAGTGATTGCCATAGTCTTAAAGAAAATCTGTTATCTCGATCCGAGATAGTAGATACCGATATTTCATGGAGTCTCACGATCTCCTGGATATAGATCCAAGCTAATCCTTCCATCTTGTTCGATTTTTGTATTGGCAGGAAATGGGCAGATTGGGTTAACCTATCGACGATCACCCAAATAATGTCCAACTCAACTCTTATAACAACAAGCTTCGTCCTTCGACTTCGAGAGTTTTGTCCATCCATGCAGTACTTTCATCGCGACATTCCCAGTTTTGATGCTTTCAAGGCTGGTCGTGGATGATGATAGTGTTTCGTTCTCGCCTTGTGAGCAGATGAGTATGTTATCGATGAAAATAGTGAAAAGGTTAACTAGGAATGGTTGAGAAACTCGGTTCGTAAGGTTCATGAATACCGTGGGAGCATTCGTTAGACCGAAGGGTATCACAATGAATTTGAAATGGTCGTGACGAGTTCAGAAGGCAGTTTTTGAAATGTCCTCTTCTCGGACTCAGAGTTGATGATAACCGATTCTTAGATCTATTTTAGATAAGTAACGAGCTTCTTGGAGCTGGCCAAATAGATCGTCAGTCTGTGGAAGTAGGTATCGACTTTTAATAGGGAGATTGTTCAATTTCCTAAAATCAATGTACCTTCGGAAGGATCTGTCTTCTTGAAAAACAAGACCGGAGCTCTCTAGGATGAGAAGCTGGGTCTAATGAATCCTTTGCGCAACAATTCTACTCAGTTGACAGGATAACTTGTGAATTTTTTGGCGGAAGTCAACCTATAGGGTGAATTGGCAATTGATGTGGTTACCGATATGAGGTTGATTCGAAATTCAACCCGTCTCTTTGGGGTATTCCCGAAAGTTCCTTAGGAAACACATTTGGGAAATTCACAAGCTACTGGAATACTCTGTATGCCTACCTCTTCTTTGATTTTGTCCACAACATGAGTGAGGAGAACGTAGTTCTTCTGGTGCAGGCACTTCTGTGCCTTGATGCACGAGATAGGAAGAGGATTAGCGCCAGGTTTATCACCATGGATTATTAGAGTTTTCGTGATTAGGGAGGTGAAGGCAAACGGCCTTCTCGCGGCACATAGTATCAGCACAGTGGGGGCTTACCCAGCCATGACGATTATCACATTAAAACCCCTAATATTTACTGGCATGAAATCTATTTGTAATGAATGGTCGTTTAGTGTTAAGGCGTACTCCACATGAGTACCCTAGATTAAATCATTTTTCCCCTTTGGCCATGTCCATTAAAAAGGCTTAGCTTAGCTTTGGGGATGTTGTTTTAGTAAGTGTTTGAAGTTGTTACTAACCAAAACTTCACTCGGATTTACCATTGAATAAGAGGTAAGCGAAAGAGTTGTCAAGTGGGAACGTACCAGTAACAATCGTTGGGTTTTGGGATTGCTTCGCCTTGACCCAAGGTCAGGACCATTTCTGATCCTTTTGCTCCTTCATTGTTATCCCTAGGGCAATTGCGCCTGATGTGACCAGTTCCTCCACACCTATAGCAAGTGCGACTGGTTTCATCATTGGTGTTGTTGTTAGGGTTGTTGCGATTGTTGTCATTTTCATTTGGCTGATGATTCTGGCATGGATAAGTTCTACAGAATTTGGCGATGTGATTCTTTCGGTTGCATTTGTTACAATGCATCTCCCTGCAGGCTCCATTATGATGGAATTTGCACTGGTTGCATTTTGGAAGGTTTCCAGCATATGGTCTCCTGATTGCTGGTGTAATAGGGGTCGTGGTCGCATGAACAGCAACAACACGTTGCTCCCTTGAGAACCCTTGAGTGTGTTGTCCCTTTCTCTTACCTCCAGACCTCAGCTTCCTGCTCTTAAGCTTGGGGTTTGGAGTTCCTTGATAGGTTGTCACTTGTTGGTTTCCATGTTTGTTCCTTTGGCTAGAGTTGTCAATGCTATTCCTACCTCCATTAGGGTTGTTGGCATTGATCTGTGCCATGGCAGCGGTTACTGCTGCCATTACAGCAGCTTGGAATGTAGCAGAGTCCATCTGCAGGAGTGGTGTCTCGCGGGTGCGCTTGTTATTCTTGCGGGATGGCATTTTCCTGATGCACATTGATAACCCAGATTGTAAGTGATGATCGTCATTCCTGGTTGTACTCTATAAATTTTCGCATCTTGTTGTATAATTCTTACTGCCTCCGTCTACATCCCTATGATGTATTTTGTGGTAATAGGTGATCACAGATCTGGAACGATTGTTACGTCTATCCTTAGATTATATGGGTTGTTTTAGTTTCGAGATCCTTAAGTATCTAGTGGTTCCGAGGGTTCGCTTGTGCATATAATTGAGTCGTTGCAGCAATATGAAATAAATATAACACATAATCGTTTCAGGGGTATGTACCATCTTAGCACACGAAAGAGAGTCATGTCGGATAGTAGGGGAAATTAGAAAAGGCTGATCCTAGTCGTGGCGAGAAGTGTCTGGTGGTGATGCTGATGAAGTGGATGCACCTCGGAGACGAGCTACTTGTTGCTCGGTATATCGTAGGCGTGCCTCCCAAACTAATTGTTTCGCTCGAGAGTCTCCATTCACTTCCCGTGTTTTCCTTTCATCCCTCTTAATAACAAACCACATTTGTTTCGTTCGATTTGGGGTGTCCTGAGCTTGGTTATCGATACCTCGAGTGCGTCGCACCACGACTGGGAGGGCCTGGTCAGCTGGTCCTCTGTGGCTAAAATTAAAGAGACCTCAGCTCTTACCATGGTGTGGTCGTATTCCTTACTGGTGACTTTATCCCCAAATATCGGGTGCCCGAGGGGGCATGGGGTCACCGGGGCCACACTATAAGTCGGTGCCCTGGATTTACATGGAGGATTGATGTCATTGGATTCTACATCCGTGTCGTCATCGTCATTGCCCTCCGGCTCTTCCTCTTCGAGGTCCACTATTGACTCAGCGGGTTCACCTGCGAGTTCTACTTCGTGTCCCTCCTGGGGTTCTTCCTCTGGGTCGAGCCACCCGACTATTCCTTGACTAGGGTGATAGGGTTTCCTGGCTAATGATACTCGTCTATAGCGTATTGCACGATGGGCTATGAATACTAGAAACAAATAGCATACCAATTACTCCTATAGCTCTACGACTATTGCATAGATTCAGTTGAGGTTCCCTTCTTGGAGATTAAGGGGTATGATTTTAGGTTCCTAGTTATCACGATCTCTTCACGACATGTGATGGTTGTACCTTGGAGGGAATGTAGTTGATCAGGCTACATCCGCTCCTTGATACAACTAAGAACAGTCCTGAATTAACCGAGATACTAGCATTATCTTGTTTGGTTCGGTGTTAGGTTCCTATTCCTAATGCAAGCAAGGGTGTTTTATTTACTTTGTTTTGTTCAGAGTTATGTTAGTCCCTCTTTTTGGTTTATAGTTGCATATCAATGTGTGGCTAGACATGCTAGTTCAATATAAACAAAGCTCTGATACCAACCTGTCACACCCCCGAACCAGACGGCGGAAACGTCCGGGGGCTGTTGTGACTCAATTGAATACCATCACAATGAATATACATGAAACATAACATCATTCATCACCAACATTTGAATATTACAACTAATAGTGTTTACATTCATTACATTGTCTCAAAACATTACATTCTCAAAAGTAATTGTTCGATGCTAATTAAACAACAGCGAAACGTCATAGAGTACAATTCATCCTTCACTTTAACTGTTACCTGAGAATACAAGTATTTTGAAAAACGTCAACATATGAAATGTTGGTGAGTTCATAAGCGGTATTTGAAGAAAAACAATGTCCGTATCGTTTGAAAACCACCAGAAAATCCGATATTTTCTGAAATGAAAAGCTTTCGAAAATGTTTGTGAAGATCCATAGGTATGCTTGTTTGTTTCTATACTTGTAAAAATTGTTCATTAAAATTATATGCGTTTCGAATCCGATATGTTTTGAAAAACCTAGGAAAACCCGATGTTTTCCTAATCCTTTGAAATCCATTAAGTTGCGTTGAAACCATTACAAAAATAGAAGTCTCATTCCCAGGCGACGTTGGATTATTTTTGAGCATAATTATTTACTACAAACCCGCATTACGCAAACGCCCAGTTTATAGCAATACTAATGATCCCGAAGGTGTCGTCCGTACAAATCACGTTATCCAGCCGCCCTGACTATGTGTCGTCCCACATCCGAAGAGTAAGAGGACACGAAGGCCTCGATGACTCTATTAATCGGTTGGGGATAATATGCGTACGAGGGGTCCCCGACCCGCCTCGCAAAAATATGCAGACTCTTCTAGCAATACCAAAGGACCCTTGGGGACCAGTGGTATACAAGCCATTGAAAGTCCCTCTACGTTGTGCCAAGTTGGTGAAACTCAACACTTCGTAGAAAAAAAATATGTGTCTTCGGGCCTTAAGATCAGGTCATTGGGCTAGCTAGGCCCAACAAGCAAGATTTTACACTTTTGGGGCCCGAAGATGGTGCGTAGATGTCTGTGCACACTCGTATGTAAGTTAAGTTCCCAAACGTTATTTGTATGAATCGTAGTGTCGTAGTGTCGCAGTGTTAGTAGTTGTAGATTTCTATTGGTTCGAGACCGAGCCAATTCGTTTAACAACGACTTTTGGTATTGTAATGTATTGTATTTCGTCGAAAGCCGCGGTGCCATTATTTGATCAAATTGTGTATATTGAATTAGCCTTGAAATTTTCTGTTTTCAGCCCCTCATAGTTTGTAAAGTTTACATTTTCAACCCTTTTATTAAATACTTCCCGGTTTGGTCCTTAAATTAATTTTCTTGACATTTTAACACCAAAAATTATTGAAATTAATATTTTTCAGCATATTTTTCATAGAAAACAGTTTAAGTCCCTGAAAATGCAGTTTTCTCGGTTTTAACCCTTCTTTTTCGCAACTTTGGCAATTTTGGCCCAAATTGGAAAATTTTTGCAACTTTGGTCCTTTTTAAATTTAAAAAGCATTTTAAACCTTTGAAAAGGACTTGGACCACTTATGGTCCACTGTTTTACAGAAAATCACAGTTTTGGCCCTCCAAAACAGAAAAATTCGCATAATGGGCCTCATTGGGCCAAAAATGTCATTTTTAGCCCATTAAGCTTGGAATTTATGTTTTTAATCCCCTAAATGAGTATAATTCCAGAAATTGATTTATGGAAACTGTTTTGGCACACTTCATCCATCAGAATTCGTGATATGACAATTTGGACCCTTAATTTTGTATTTTTCACATTTTAGGCCCAAAATTTGTGTTTTTAATCCAAAGAAAATTGTTACTAAACCACTTAGCCATTTTTCTTGAAACACTTTGTATGTAGAAATATATTTGAAGCTAAAATCATTTAACACAAGATATATCTCGGTTTTGAGGGGTTTTATGGCTAGATCCAACATTATAACACACAAATGCATACATATAAGCATGGAAATCATACAAGGCATACAAAACACATATAGATCTACACTTTTACTTGTATTCCCCCCCCCCCCCCATAAAACTCCTAAAAACAGAAAATAGGGGGTATGAAGCTCACCTTGAGATTTGGATTTGATTTTGATGAAGATTTGAGAGAAGATTTCGGCCCTAGCAAGCTTCTTGAGGAGCTTTACAACTTAGATGGCTCTAGGATGTATGATTCACGAAATGAAAAGGGTTAAGAGGAGACTTTGAAGAGATCAAGAAGCTAAACCATGGATATAAGTAAAAACTTACCTAGGATGGTGATTTTTGGTGGAGAATCCTCTTGAAAGCACACACCAACTCGAGATTTTTGATGGAGGATGGAAGAGGTATTTGAGAGTGTTTAAGAGAGTTTTTGAATGAAAAATGAAGGTGGTGAGAGGGTTGGCCGAGAATATGGAGAGAGAGGAGAGAGAGATCATAACCTTGTTATTTGTAAGGTAATAGTTTGCCTTGAACGAGGATAAAGTATTGTATTCACTTAGAGTACATGCTTTTACAATGGATGATGTTTATATGAGGATAGAATTTCCTAGCTAAAAATGCTAGTTGTGACACTTTTACCCACTATGATACTCAATATCTTGTCCCCTGTTGTCTTATTTCCTGTGAAAAGTCATTAATACCCCTGTCAAGGCCAACACTTGGTATCAGAGCAAACCTGGTGCATGCCCAAATATCAATCTCGTGAAGAGATGACAAGAAACAATGGTAATGGTGAGAAAGATGGTCAGGTCACACTTCATTATCCAATGCTGTCAAGGTCCAATTATGCTGCTTGGGCAATCAAGATGAAGGTGTTCATGCAGGCCAAGGAGTTTAGGATGCAGTGAAACCAAGAACAAAAAACACTATGGTAGAGGTGAAGAAAGATAAGATGGCCTTGGCAGCCATCTATCAAGGCATACCAGAAGACCTATTGTTGTCATTGGCTGAGAAGAAAACAGCCAAAGAAGCATGGGAAGCCTTGAAGACCATGTTCTTGGGTGCAGATAGAGTGAAGAAAGCAAGGATTCAGACTTTAAAAGCTTAGTTTGAAGCCTTAATTATGAAGGAATTAGAGGCTGTAGATGAGTTTGCAGTGAAGATAAGCAACCTTGTGAGTACCATATGAGCCTTGGGGGATCCAGTAGAAGAGTCATATGTAGTGAAGAAACTACTAAGAGCTGTACCATCTAAATTCCTTCAGATTGCTTTAACTCTAGAGCAATTTGGCAATTTAGATGAGATGACAGTTGAAGAAGTCATAGGAAGGTTGAAAGCTCATGAAGAAAGGATGAAGGGACACAATGATAGTGAAGAAAGAAAACTCCTTTTGACCCACCAAGAATGGTCAGAAAGAAATAAGAAGAAAGAAGAAGATTCCAAGTTCACTCACAAAGGAAATCGTGGTGGATTTGGAGGCTCACGTGGAAGAGGAAGAGGCCGTAGCAGAGGTGGAAACAATGGTGGTCGTGGTGGTTGTGGAAAAGGCAATTCACACCATCAAAAGGAAGACAAACGTGGCCAGTCAAGTAATAAAGACAAGAGTGGTGTGCAATGCTACAATTGTCAAGAATTTGGCCATTACGCTGCTGAGTGTAAAAATCCAAGACGTGAGAGAAATCAAGTGAACAACTTAATTCAAGACCATGTTGACAATGAACATGCTCTACTTCTATCATCTTTTGATGGGAGTGAAGAGATAGGTGAGGTCTTCCTGAATGAAGAAAATATAAACCCACCATCGAAGACAAAAGGGGATACAACGAAGCAATCAAATATGTGGTATCTGGATACAGGGGCCAGCAACCACATGATTGGGGATAAGCACAAGTTCAAAGAGTTGGATAAAAGGATACAAGGCTATGTGAAGTTTGGGAATGAGTCTAGAGTCAGGATTCAAGGCAAGGGCAAGATTGTCTTTCAATGCAAAAATGGTGAGCATCATAAACTTGAAGAAGTTTATTATATTCCATACTTATGTAGCAACATAATAAGTCTGGGACAACTAGAAGAAGGTGGTGATGAGATCAAAATAAAAGACCCATTTTTATGGGTACATGATGCTGCAGGAAGGCTGTTAATGAAGGTCCAGAGGTCTCCAAATAGGCTCTACAAGATCGAACTAGAAGAAGTGAGACAAACATGCTTGCTGACTGAAACTAATGATTCAACAAGACTATGGCATGCAAGAATGGGGCACGTGAACTTCTCCTCACTAAAGTTGATGTCAGACAAAGAACTAGTTGAAGGATTTGCAAAGATAGCCATACCAACACAACCATGTGAAGGGTGTTTGATGGGAAAACAAACAAGAACTCCATACCCATCATCCACAAGTTACAGGGCAAAGAAACGACTAGAGTTGGTACATGGTGAATTGTGTGGACCGATCTCACCTCCTACACCCGCTGGAAACAGGTATTTCATGTTGCTTGTTGATGATTACAATAGATTGATGTGGGTGTATCTCATGAAAAAAAAGATGAAGCTTTCCATGTTTTCAAGAATTTTAGAGCAAGAGTAGAGATTGAAAAAGGGGAGAGGGTCAATGTTCTAAGAACGGATCAAGGAGGTGAATTTCTTTCAAATGAATTCACCTCATACTGTAGTGAAACGGGCCTGACACGTCATTACACATTTCCATACTCCCCACAACAAAATAGGGTTGTGGAGAGACGGAATCAGACTGTTTTACAGATGGTGAGAAGTTGCTTAATGTCTATGAACGTGCCTGATGTACTATGGGGTGAAGCTATGAACCACGCTGTGTACGTTTTGAACAGAGTCAACACCAAAGCCCTGAAGGAGTCAACACCATATGAGATGTGGACTGGAAGAAAACCACAAACCTGGTATGCACTCAAACCCAACGTCCACAACTAATTCCCAAATTACCCCTGTTACGCCAATATCACCAGTATCGCAAGACGACTCCGTTAGTACTGCTTCAAGTTCGACAGGGAGAGGCGTTCCAAAGCGCTATCGATTACTTACAGAGTTGTATGATAATACCGAGCGATTGATGATGATTCATGACGATGAAGAGCCAACCACGTATGCAGAAGCACAAAAACACAAGGAATGGGTTAATGCTATGAACTTGGAACTAGCCTCGATCGAGAAAAACAAAACCTCGACCTTGGTTGACCTCCCCAAGGGACGAAGGGAAATTGGCTTAAAGTGGGTGTTCAAGTTAAAACGAGATCCAAGCGGGAAGATTTTAAAGCATAAAGCAAGAATCATGGCAAAAGGTTACGTTCAAAAGCACGGGATAGACTATGACGAAGTTTTTGCACCAGTGGCGAGAATAGAAACGGTACGTGTCATTCTAGCTCTTACAGGTTCTAGCAATTGGCGTGTGCACCATCTTGATGTGAAAGCAGCTTTTCTGAATGGAAACCTAGAAGAAGAAGTTTATGTAAAACAACCTGAAGGTTTGGAGAAGAGAGGTGAAATTAACAAAGTGTACAAATTGTCAAAAGCCCTTTGTGGGTTGAAACAAGCTCCCAGAGCTTGGAATGCCTGTTTGGATAAGTATCTGAAAAGCTTGGGATTCACCAGGTGTCGCCAAGACTACTCTGTGTACACCAGAAAAAAAGCAAGGAAACACATTGAGTGTAGGGGTATATGTTGATGATCTAGTGGTTACAGGAAGCTGCCATGATGATGTGCAAAACTTCAAATTGGAAATGAGTAACAAGTTCGAGATGAGTGATCTTGGTTTTCTCACTTACTATCTGGGGATTGAAGTAAATCAAAGTCGAGCTGGAATAACCTTGAAGCAAGAAGCATATGCCAAAACTATCCTTGCTAAGACCCGAATGTTAGAATGCAACCCCACTAAAAGTCCAATGGAGCATAAGTTGAAGTTGACAAAAGATGAAGGAGGAGAACTTGTAAATCCCATAGAATATAGGAGCATAGTAGGAGGACTCAGGTATTTAACTCACACCCGTCCTGATATAACTTTTGCAGTTGGAGTTGTCAATTGGAAAAACCAACCATGAAACATCTTCAAGATATAAAAGGCATCCTAAGATACATAAAGGGCACTCTGGACTATGGTTTAGTCTACACAAAAGGAGAGAGAAAAATCACTATCACTGGGTATTCAGATAGTGACATGGGAAAAGATGAAGTTGACAGGAGAAGCACAGGTGGGATGGCTTTCTACTTGAATGACAACTTGGTGTCATGGACATCTCAGAAACAACGATGTGTAGCTTTGTCTTCATGTGAGGCAGAATTTATGGTAGCAACTATGGCAGCTTGTCAAGGAATTTGGTTACATCGTCTTCTTGCTGAAATCACTGGCCAAAACATACCACCTGCAGCTCTATATGTTGATAGCCAGTCAGCTCTTGATCTCATGAGGAATCTTGTATTTCATGGTCGAAGCAAGCATATTGATATAAGGTTTCATTTTATAAGAGAATTTGTAGAAGATGGAAAGATAACAGTAGCTCATGTTTGCAGCAAAAGGCAGAATGCAGATAAAATAGTTCAGATTTGATTTGGTCTATATGCACGTTTTATTTTGTTTTCTTAGCTGTTAATAGAAGTGAATAAGTCTTGGCCATGTGGCTTAGTGTCCCTGGTTTTAAGCTAGAATCAATTGCTATTCTTATGCAAAATTTTATTTAAATAGTCATGCAGTGTATGAGGTGATTGTATCCCTCTTTTCTTTTCCCAGTTGATGAATATGTAAAGTGCAGCCTTTTCTGCTCCTGTGCATTGCTTTCCTGTCCCATTTTCTTTATCTTTTACCCACTGTGATACTCAATATCTTGTCCCCTGTTTTCTTATTTCCTGTGAAAAGTCATTAATACCCCTGTCAAGGCCAACACTGCCAAGTGATGATCGTCTGTGAAGTTGGGATGGTATCAACGATATATGGCAGATGCGCAAAGGGTTATGTGATGATTCTCCAAAACCTAACGATCAAGATGAAGGATCCACCAAGGGAAGGTGACATATGAATAGTTGCTCACAATTAGGGTTAGGAAGATGTTCAGATCCGCTGATGATGAGAGAAGGATGCTCTTGCCAAGAGGTGTTGCGCCAAGAGTATAAACAAAGACTAGATGACTCTAAACTATCAAAGCATGATGCTTACAAATTCTGAATGGTGATGAAGTGGGCCACCTGGAGTAGCACTTTGATGATCCAATGGGAGGGTGTTGTTGATGTTCAGTGCACCATGAGGGAAGTGATGCGCCAAAGGCACGGTAAGATGCGCCAACTGTATGTGAGTGTGGCGCAAGTCTTTTGATGGCGCTAGAAAATTGTGTTGATGATGTAGTGACAGAAAACAAAATTTGTTGTTCAAGTCGTGTCGCGCTATAGAGATTGGATCAGAAGATGTTGCATGATGGTTTTTAGTAGCTGATCTGATGTTAACAGGGAAGGTTGCGACATGAATCTGATGTTGTGCCAAGGGAGAGAAGTGTCACTAGGATTGAGCAGGGATGACGCAAGTAGGCTTGGATGATGGCGCAAGAGGTGATGTTTTGAGGATTGTGGAGCCAAAAAAAATTGACCAAGAAGGTGTGCCAAACAGATGATGCGCCAATAAGAGAAAAAGAGAAGTTGCACCAAGGGAGTTGTTGGGCTCTTCGATTGCTCTAAACGAATGGTGTATTGATGGTTGGACATTGTAGGGCAATTCACACATCAGGAGGCGCATCAAGTAGAAGGATGGCAAGGGCTTTATTTGTTCTAGCTTGATGATCAAAAAAAAGAACTTGATGGCCCAAGTTGGTGATAGTCACAAAGGTTGTTAGTCGGGATTAGGGTATAGCGCAAGAGGTTGTACATAGCACAAGATGGGAATCACACAAGAGAGATTAGATGGCTCAAGTTGTTGACCTTGATGAGGCAAGAAGGAAAGGGTCAAGAAGATTTAGGTTTTTGCTTGATCACAAAGATACTTGTGGCTCAAGAAAGAAAAAGCAGATGTAGGGTTTGTGGGTCAATAGGAGTTGCGAAATGTGGAATGGCTCAAGAGGTTATTAGATGGCTCAAGAAGATATCATCGGTTTTGATTAATGATCAAGAGGGGGTTGTTGAGGGTCAAGAAGGGTTTCGAAAAAAAGTTAATGCTCAACATGAATTTCGAAATTAGGTTGTGGCTCAAGTAGGGTTTCCAAATTACTAGATGGCTCAAGAGGGGTCTCAAAATTACTTGATGGATCATGAGGGGTTTCATTTTTATTGATGGCTTAAGAGGGAACTCAAAATCCTTGTTGATCACGAATAGCTCAAGAGGGCACACAAACTCCTTGTTGATCACAATTAGGGTTTGAAGAAAAAAAAATTGTGGCTCAAGATGGATATTTGAGAATTGAGTAGTTGAGCCAAACTAGGGTTTGCAACAAAATATCTTGTGGCTTAAGAGTGATTTTCAAGAATAGGGTTGTTGTTGAGTTAAAATAGGATATAAAAAAATTATACTTGTGGCTCAAGAGATGATTTTCGAAAATAAGTAAGTTGTTGAGCCAAATTAGGGTTTTGCAACAACAAAATTGTGGCTCAAGAGTGGATTTTCGAATATAAAGAAGTTGTTGAGACAAATTAGGGTTTGCAACTTAAGAAGGCTTATGGCTCAAGAGAGATTTCAAAATTTGGTTGTTGTGCCAAGAGTGCTTGTTTCTCACCAACTGAAGTTGCATGCTGCATATGCGACTGTTGCTCATGACGCCTTCTCGCTCCAAGCAAGTATGAGAGAAAGAATTTGTGAGAGAGTGAAAAAAGAAAAAAAAAGAGAACTAGAAGTAGAAGTGAGGTATTTATAGGTGAAGGTTTCTAGGGTTTCTCAATGGGCCAAAATAAGGCTTGCATGGGCCAACTTTTGGGTCCATAAGTCTTGGATGGTACTCAAATATAAATAGGAGAATCTCAACTTGAGTCGTGAGCGCGAGAATGATGCCTTGAGAATCAAGAAAGAAAAAGGTGGTGCATGCATGGATGATATCTTTGAGACATGCACGGAACCTAAGGAAAGACCTAGTTGAAATGTTCATGACATACTTGACATGTGCATGACCTACTTGAGATGTGGATGGTCTACATGAAATGTGCACGACTCACTTGAAACATGCATGGCTCATGATAAACATGTATGGCCTATTCAAAACGTGCATTGCACATTTATTATGCTCTATGTGGACCTAATGAGCCGCATGCGCGTGATGCATCAAGTGGCTGAAGATGCCTCATGTTGTTGATCATGTGCCAATGTTCTTGATCATGCTCCAATGTTGTTGAACATGTTCCAATTTTGTTGAACATGTTCCAATGTTCTTGAGCCATGCTTTAATGCTCTTGAACATGCTTAAATGTTCTTGAACATGCTCCTAGTGGCTGAAGAAGCTCCAATTTGGTCCAAGTGATCAAGATCCTTTAAGTTTGTGAAATTTCTCCAGAGTACTTCCAGTGATCGAGATGATGAAAATGTGCCAAGATGCCTCAAGATGATCAAGTTGATGAACATAGTCCAACATGCCTTAAGATGATCAAGACGAATGAAGATGCTTCATTCATTCGTCCAGTTCGTCCAAAGAAGAGGATATGGTCCAAGATGTTCCAAATGTGGTCTATGTACCTGAAGTTGTTCCATGTTGGTCCAAGTTGAATTCAGTTGCTCCAAATTTGGTTCTTTAAAGCTTTTGATCTTGACCTTCTTCACAAAATACAATAATTTTCTATAAACCAAGACAAACACATATGGTTTTCTTGAAGAGGATGATCCCCTATCATAAGATGTTCCACTTGGCTAAGGATGTTCCATGATCAAGTAAGTAATATTCTCTATCTAACTTAGTTGCTTTACCTAGAATCTAAGGCATGAGTTAAATAGAATGTATAAATTGCAAACACTAAATAATCTAAATTTGAAAGTGATGTGTGTGCATATAGATAGAGAATCTGAGAAGGGAATACTAAGATGCAGTGAAATATGTGCATGTGAAAATGAAAACTTTAAGGAAACACTAGTTGATTGATTTAGAGTAATTAAGGATTATCTTGCTGTTGCTTACAGATTTATCAAGCAAATAAATTATGTGTATGATTCTTCACTTCACGTTGTAAATAATTCCCTTGTAGATTATGATGTTTTGAATTCCTTAACATCACATAGAATAACCCGAATTTTACTCTCCAATTATGTCTCACAGCAATGCGTATATTTGTGTCTAAGACCTAGTTACTTCCCAAATCCAAAATACTGACAATCCTCATAAACGTTCACCACTTATTTTAAATAACATTCATTTTTGTCATTCCCACCACCTATACCTTTTTATTTTCTTCTTTTTTTCAAAAGTTATCGCAAAATTCCAAGTGACACGACTTTATTTACTTCTTTTGTTTCAAAAAGGTATCACCAATTATAGATTTTTTTTTGAATTTTTTGATTTTTTTTATTTTGATTTTTTTAATCTTTTCTTATAGCTCTAACTTTGACAAAGTACACAAGAGAATAATTCTTAGCTTTACTTCTATTTGTACTTTAGTTCATGACTTTCTAAGAAATTCATTGGAGTGCTCAGAATCTCTTAGGTCACTAATGGAGTCCATGACATTTTGTGAAAACCCTTGTAGCGGACTTCTTCCCGGTCCGGATCGTGTTAATGTACTGCAGGTGGACAGATTTTCAATATCATGTGGGCTTTGCTGGCCGAGTTCTCATAGGTCACAGATCGACTCAACTCTTGAACTATAACTTATTTAATATATAACTAGACTCAAAATTCAATAATTAAAAAAATAAACTTGGAACTTGGCTCGCTTTTTTTTAACTAAGAAGCTTTTTATTAGGTATAAATATTCATAAAGCAAAACTTTTTATGTCCCTCAAACTACACAAATTCGCGTTTTTGTCTCATGAGTTCACTAGGACAGGGAAGCCACAAATATACTATAACTCATTGGCTTAACTAAATCTTAGAGTTTGCCTAAAATTATCCCACATAACATTAGTACTTGATGTATGTTATAATTCTAAATAGAGTATAACTATTAAGTTTGTTAATGGTCACTGAAGTACCAATACTGGTTGTGTACTAAAGCAACTACTGAAGTACCAATATTGGTTTGTTAATGGTCATTGAATTTAGTATTATGAAAAATCATTAAAGTTTGGAGCAACTAACCTTCTTCATTTGCAAAGTTGTGATGACAACTTGCATTTTCCTAACAAAAATAAAGATAAAATCTTTTTGGTATTTTCTTTTGTTTAAAGTAAAGACAAAATACAGAAAATAAAATCTTTTTGTAGTTTTCTCTTATGTAAAGTAAAAAAAAAATCTTTTTGGGGTTTTTTCTTTTAAGGAAAAGTAAATCAAAATTACAATAAATTAGAAATAAAATATTTTTGGAGTTTTCTTAAAAAGGGTGAGAATAAAATTTTCGAATGCCTAGAGAATCTGGATTAAGCAAGCCAAGTCATCCTAGAAAGTGTAAGAACTTGGATTCATCGAGAGCTTTCGTAAACACATCTCCGGTCTCTTCTTCTTTAGGAACAAAATAAAGCTCAATATGATGTTTTTAAATATTATCTTTTAGGAAGTGTTACCTGATATCAATGTGCTTGGTCATTGAGTAGTTGACTGGATTGTGAGAGATTGCAATTGTACTCTTAGAGTCACAATAGATTGAGATCTTTTGCATTTTGAATCCATAATCTCTCATTTTTGTTTGCATCCAGAGCACTTGAGAACAAAGTTTGGCAGCAACAACGTAATTAGCTTCAACAGTAGAGGTTGAAACACATGTTTGCTTCTTTGAGGTCTAGCCGACCAATCTGCCTCCTAAGAATTGACAGCTACCAGAAGTACTCTTTATGTTGAGCTTGCGTCCTCCATAATCTAAGTCACTAAAGGCTTGAAGATAGAAGTTGCCTTTAGCAAGATAAAATAGACCCAGAGAAGCAGTTCCTTTCAGATATTTGAAAATTCTTTAACTACTATGAGGTGTGATTCCTTTCGATTGGCTTGAAAGCGTGCACACAAACATGTTGAGAACATGATGTCTGGTCGACTAGCTGTAAGATACAATAATGAGCCGATGATTCCTCTGTAGTGCTTCTGATCTAAAGATTTTCCATCAAGGTCTGAATCAAGCTTGTAGGAAGAAGACATTGGAGTTTTTGCGGTTGATGAGTTCTCCATGGAGTATCTCTTCAACAGAGTTTTGATGTATTTCTCTTGACCAATGAAGATTCCCTTAGGATATTAACGAACTTGTAGTCCTAGGAAGTAGTTGAGCTCATCCATCATACTCATTCTAAATTTGCTTTTCATCAACTCAAAAAACTCATCACTAAGGTCCTTATTGGTTGAACAGAATATGATGTCGTCGATGTAGATCTGCACGACGATCAGATGGTTGTTGTGGATTTTCTTAAAGATAGTCGGATCTATAGAACCTATTTGAAACTTGGAATCTTCTAAGAACTTGGACAATGTTCCATACCATGCTCTTGGAGCTTGCTTCAATCTATAGACAACATTTTGAAGCTTATAGCAATTGTTGGGGAACTTTGGATATTCAAATCTGGGAGGTTGTTGAACATAGACATCCCTATCGATTTCTCCATTCAAGAATGCACATTGTACATCCATTTGGTAGACCTTAAAATTCTTGTGTGCAGCAAATGCCAAGAAAACCCTAATGGCTTATATTCTTGCAACAGGTGCAAAGGTTTCATCATAGTCTATGCCTTCTTGTTGCGAGTAGCCTTTGACAACCAGTCTGGCTTTGTTTCTGATGATGACTCCATGTGTAATGACTGAAAAATTCCAACCAATTTAAACTTTTCAAAAACAACCCGATTTCACTAAATTATTACAAAAAGGTTTTCAATACAATTTATTTAGAGTATTCCCATAATCACATCACAACATAAACACGAGGAGCGGTACGATCATGCCTTCGCCTTGCCACGGTCTCCTGAAGAACCTGAAAAACATTAAACCACAACTATAAGCCCAAAAGCTTAGTGAGATAACCCCAAAATACCAACCACTTACACCATACACGCATAACATGCCATAACATATCCGATCACAGAACAACCATGCACTTCGGGTCTACTGTGTGACTGGTCCGCCGCACCGGCCAACCGTCCACCTGGTCCACCCTCTGAGTCTAGCCATATACATCGAGTCTGCAGTGTGATTGGTCCGCCCGCACCGGGCCTTCAATCCACCTGGTCCACTCTCTGAGTCTACAATATGACTGGTCTGCCCGCGTCGGGCCTTCAGTCGGCCTGGTCCACTCTCCGAGCCTCGGCACGTCTGGTCCGCCCTCTTGGGGCCTACAGCCTATCCGGACCCCTCGCTGGGCGTTCGGGACAACCGGTCCGCCCTGGGTATCTTGGCCTACAGCACAAAGCATGACCCGCCTCAACCCAACTCCAGTCCAAACAACCATGTGCACATAAACATACAATCATATAACAATTCACAGTCAACAAGCCGATCAAACAGATCACATAGCATATCATCATCCTAACCAGGATACCGACCTAACCGGTCACTAGCATAGCATCACCCTACATATCAGGATACTGACCTCAACCAGGTCTCTAACATACACCATCCTAGCTACCAGGATGCAAACATATCAAAGCAATAACATAACAACAATACCCGGATCTCAATCCGATAAAGGGACCTCATTTTTCTCACTCAAGACCTCTCCTAAGGTCTGAAAGGACAGATAATCTTGACCAACTCGAAACATGCAACAAGATGAGGACTTTTGGGACAAGAATGGTGTCAAAGCTTCACAACACATAGATCTACACAATATTAATGTCAAGCAAGAAGCTTTATACCTCAAATAGGCTCCAAAGGATGATGTCTTCCCAGATCTATAAGCTCCAGCCGTTTCTCTCCTTCTTTGACAACTTCTCCTATCTTCCTTTATGCTCTCCTTTGCTAATCCAAGCTTTCCAAGACAAAACACACCCAAACAAGGAGGTGGGACAGCTATCTTAGGGTTTCTGAGGTTAAGGGAGAGCTTATGGAGGCTAGGGTATGCACCAACATGTTCCTTATATAGTGGCTGACCCTAAATTTAGGGTTTTAGAACTCTGAGAGTACGCTGGGTGTACCTCTAGTACGCTGGACGTACTCGAGCTTGCACCCGCGTCACTTACCCAATTACACTGGGCGTATTCCCAGCTTACGTTGGGCGTACTCGGCGAGTCGCCAAACTTCATACTTGGCCCTCATTAATCCACTTTTCCCACAAGATGATCAAAATACCACTTCTCTTAAATCCCGGGGACTCACAATTAGGTACTCTTAGGAAAGGGGCGTTACAATTCTCCCCCACTTAAATTAGGCTTCGCCCTCGAAGCCTTCGGCACCTCTACTCCAGAACTTCTCCCGCCACGCACCACCTGACATTAACCCAACCAGGTTCCTCAAGACGCAACCATCGAAACCCGAAACTGACTTTCTCCTTTCTAGCGGTGTCCTGACTACCGCCTCAAGTCGGCCACCAGCTTCACCCTCTAATAACCACACCTATCAGGATCCACACTTATCAACCGAGTACCACCCCATGGTACTTTCTGGATCCTGATCACAACAATCACTTGGCTCTTACGAGCTAGATATAACCCTGAACCACCGGGTTCCCGATCCGAGTCCAATTCTATCCACTCCATGATGACAGAATGACACATTCCTCAGCCCTAGAGCAACTCCCATGAGTTCTTCTCTAGCAATCACATGCACATGCTGAACTAGCTCTAGTACGCTCGGAATGGAAAAACCCGCCACACTAACGACACCTCCAAACATCCCCCAGGATGAATCGCCACTACATACAGAATTCCTTGATCAGAATCAAACTGGGAATCTAAGACCCCATCCCTACACCCCCTTCGAGCCTCTCGGCTCTACTCCCGTGGAATTCCTCCCGCAACCTCAGCAGACATCCCACCCGGATGTGTTTCCATACCACTGCCGCAATCATACTGCTCAAAGACCCTAATTGGATCACTCTAATCACAACTCTGCGCTGTTGCTTTCACTTCCGTGAACTTACACTCCCTCTCGGAACTACATTCCTCTCTCTTTCCCTACCAAGGGAATTCACTTGGCCGCCTTGTCACTGCGACAAGTGCCACGGTGCTCGCCCGATGCTACACCACTCCCTTATAGCATAACTGCTATTCATGCAACCCACATGCTCTGAATCTGCTCGCAAGGACTCTCGAGTCCATGCACCATCTCCACTAATCGAGATCAATACACGGGGCCAGACCTTCCAATGCTAACATATCGCGACATACTCAATCCATTCCCTCAAACTGATCTAACAATACCTGCAGAGTCTTCAGCATGACTGGACCGCCTTACCAGGCCTTCACTCAATCTGGACCACTCTCAGAACCTTCAGCCAATCTGGACCGCCCTCCAGGGCCTTCAGCCTGGCTGGACCGTTCTCCGAGCCTTTGGCCTGACTGGTATGCCTACCGGCCTTCAGTCTATCCGGTCCGCTCAACTAGCATCCATCATTCCGAGTTATCTCTCTGGTAAACCCTCCCATGCATACTGTTCTAGCCCTCTAGGTGTTCTGAACTCTATCTCCATCATACATACTCAATCCCGGCCTGATCCCAGGCCCTCCATAATCAAATGCCCTAGGTCTATATCCCGCCCCGCATGCCTGCCACTTACTCATACCAGCCTACCCTCTTGGCTGGCAGAACACTGCTGAATCCCAAGCAGCTAAACAACCTCCAATGCTCATCGATCTTCCGGAGAATTTTCCAATTCTCCCCACTTATAGCACTGACTATCAATCACCGGTCGCCATCATCGACCTCCCTCAACAACCTTACACAACACAATCTCTTACACGCGAACTGCGTCCCGCAAGCGCAAACAGCCTTCACAAAACACATATCAACGCTGATAGACCCGAGCTCAAAAGAACCTCAATCTGCAGCTAACCACTCCTCAGAATTGTCACACCCCAAAACCAAGAATGGCGGAAACGTTCTGGGGCGGAGGATGTCATGTAAAGTATCATAACACAGTAAAAGTAAACAAGCATACAACATCATCCATTGCATTAAATATATAATTTTAACACAAGTGTGTTCTTTACAGTTATAGACACCAAAAATAATGTGAATCAAAATAATAAGATGAGTCTTGGATGCGCTCCATCTTTTCAAAAGCTGGCCTTGGTACCGCCTTACCAGGCCATCAGTCAATCTGGCCCACTCTCAGAACCTTCAGCCAATCTGGACCGCCCTCCAGGGCCTTCAGCCTGGCTGGACCGTTCTCCGAGCCTTTGGCCTGACTGGTACGCCTACCGGCCTTCAGTCTATCCGGTCCGCTCAACTAGCATCCATCATTCCGAGTTATCTCTCTGGTAAACCCTCCCATGCATACTGTTCTAGCCCTCTAGGGGTTCTGAACTCTATCTCTATCATACATACTCAATCCTGGCCTGATCCCAGGCCCTCCATAATCAAATGCCCTAGGTCTGTATCCCGCGCCGCATGCCTGCCACTTACTCATACCAGCCTACCCTCTTGGCTGGCAGAACACTGCTGAATCCCAAGCAGCTAAACAACCTCCAATGCTCATCGATCTTCCGGAGAATTTTCCAATTCTCCCCACTTATAGCACTGACTATCAATCACCGGTCGCCATCATCGACCTCCCTCAACAACCTTACACAACACAATCTCTTACACGCGAACTGCGTCCTGCAAGCGCAAACAGCCTTCACAAAACACATATCAACGCTGATCGACCCGAGCTCAAAAGAACCTCAATCTGCAGCTAACCACTCCTCAGAATTGTCATACCCCAAAACCAAGAATGGCGGAAACGTTCTGGGGCGGAGGACGTCATGTAAAGTATCACAACACAGTAAAAGTAAACAAGCATACAACATTATCCATTGCATTAAATATATAATTTTAACACAAGTGTGTTCTTTATAGTTATAGACACCAAAAATAATGTGAATCAAAATAATAAGATGAGTCTTGGATGCGCTCCATCATTTCAAAAGCTGGCCTTGGTACCTGTCTATTGTTGACCTGGGAATATAAGTTATTTTGAAAGAGTTTATCAGCATTAAGTTGGTGAGTTCATAAGTATTTTAGTGTCGGTGTTTGTTATCAAAACGTTTGAACAATGTCTCAAGTGTAAATGATTGTAAAATGTATGTAAATGTTTATAAAAGTTTGAATCTCTCAGAAAAACCTATATTTTCTATTAAAGTAGCCTTCAACCGAGGCTTAACTATTTTGTATGTTCGTTTGTTGTAAAAGTGTGTAATTTCCCAAGTGTAACTATCATTAACTAAATATAGTTTGTACATTAATGTTTAAGTGACATAATCACTAAATATATGTAATGGGTAAATTATTGTAGTACTGTAGTGTTTTATTATAGGAACTACTGCTGTACTAACTACCTTAAACCGGATTTATATTAAGGTATCATGTGATTTATTGTACCATACTATCGACTGGATAAACAACGACAAATGTAGGTCGTAAAAAGAAATGACGTTTGACACCCGCAGACTTGTAGGTCCGGCTGTAGCTAGCAGCAAGGTGTAGGATAGTCAATCTAGTATAGATCTATATGCAAACTCATGCTCTCTGCTCAAGAGACTCTGGCTACAACTCGGGCCATGACATTTAAGTCATGCTCCGATTCATATCACAATAATTAACGTATTCTTGTATATGTAATGTAATGAACTGTTCTAGTATAGTTGTATATGTTCTTTCTCTAGTATAGTTGTATATGTTCTCCATCTAGTATAGTTATATGTGTTCTTTCTCTAGTATAGTTGTATATGTTCTCCTTCTAGTATAGTTGTACATGTTCTCCATCTAGTATAGTTGTATATGTACTCATAGTAATGTAATGTATATGCTCTCATAGTAATAAGTATTGACTCATAAATGAACTGACTCATTGATTCTAGCAATAGTATAAGTATGTTTCTGTGCTTCCCCGATGGTAGCCTATTAATGATGTAACTAGTATGCAGGAATATGGAAGCAGTTTTATGTCTATACATGTACACATGATATATAATTAATATTTAAATGACTTTTGGACGAGTACCCGGTATCCTATCAGACCACATCCAAATCTAGGAAAAGGAAACAAGGTGGATAGCCTTCCTAAGTCTTTTAAACATTACTTATATAACTATACATATACGGGCATACAATTTATAATAAGTGTAACAAAGTTTAAGTAAAAGTATTTGATACGTAAAAGAGTTTGTAAAACAGTTTGAAGTAAAATAGTTTGATAAACAGTGTGAACAATATTAAAATCATTGGTTTTATAGTCATTAATCACATGAGATTGATGTAATAACTATAGATATTCAACTTGTACCCCCCCCCCTCCATAAAAGCATTTAAAACATTTAAAAGTATTTCAAAGGTTAATTAAAGGGGTATGAACTCACCTGTAGTGAGTAGTTCTGATGACAATGTTGGATTAGATGCTAGGCGTCAAGTGGTGACTTGAGTACACACGCGAATCCTATTTAGCATTTATTGGCACATATATGGATATAATTAGTGTTATGAACAACAAATTGATGATTTTGGGAACACCTTAAGGACTAGCAAACACTTATAATGAAGTGATATAATCACATATGATTGTATGAGGGTTTATCAGGATATACAAAAGGGTGTATGGCCAAAATACACAATATATGTGTGTGTGCGGCCAGGTGTGCTGCCAGCACATGTGTGCGGCCAGGCGGTGTGTGCTGCCAGAAACATGGTGTTCTTGGTGTTCTTGGTGTTCTTGGTGTTCTTGGTACCTTTTATGAAGATCTTCAAAGAGAATGGATGATACTTGAGAGGATTTCGAGTTCTATGCTTGAAGTAGTGAAAGAAGTGTTCAAAAATGACTAAGTATGGTATATATAGGTGGAGTGTGCAGTTGGGAAGAGTGTGAGGCCGCAAACACAAGTGTGTGGCCGCACACTCCATGTGTTGGAGTGTTTGGCCCGGTTTTGATTCCTACACTTTCAGTTAACCCTTTTTAACACTCCTACCTTGATTATATCACATTTAGAACGCTTCGTTAGGCTCTAAAGGGTACTACCATATAGTAAAATGAGTCTAAAATTGAAAAGAATTGAAGAGTGTATGTGAGAAATTTTCGGGTTGTCACATCATCCCCCCGTTAGAGGGAATTTCGTCCCGAAATTTGAGTTTAAGCTACTAGGTTATTACAAGTAACTATGTAAAAAGATGAGGATATTTCAGTTTCATCTGATCCTCTCACTCCCATGTAAATTCTGGTCCTCGCTTGGCGTTCCAGCGAACCTTCACAATCGGGATGCGGCTTTGTTTCGTCTATTTGACTTCACGGTCCATGACCTCTACAAGTTCTTCCACAAAGTTGAGGCTCTCGTTGATCTCGATCTCATCGAGTGGGATTACAAGAGTCTCATCGGACAGACACTTTTTCAAGTTAGAAACGTGGAAGGTAGAATGTACGTTACGAAGTTCGTTCGGTAGATTGAGTTTGTAAGCCACTGGGCCGATTCTTGCGAGAATCTCGAAAGGCCCAATGTACCTTGGATTTAGCTTTCCACGCTTTCCGAAGCATATTAAGCCCTTCCAGGGTGAGACCTTCAATAAAACACGGTCACCCACCTGGAATTCCAACGGTTTTCTACGTTTATCGGTGTAGCTCTTCTGTCGATCTCTGGAGGCTTTCAATCGTTCACGGATCTGAACGATCTTCTCCGTCGTTTCCCGAATGATTTCCGGGCCTGTGAGAGTACTGTCAGAAACTTGCCCCCGAGCTAACTGGGTGTCACCCACTTCAGCCCAGCACAGAGGGGATCTGCATTTCCGACCGTAGAGGGCTTCAAATGGGGCAGCCTTGATGCTCGTGTGATAACTGTTATTGTAGGAAAATGCGACAAGAGGTAAGTGAGTATCCCATGCCTTTCCAAAGTCAATTACACAAGCTCTCAACATATCTTCCAGTGTTTGAATGGTCCTCTCACTTTGCCCGTCAGTCTGAGGGTGGTAGGTTGTGCTCATGTCTAGCCTTGTTCCCAGGGAATGTTGCAACGATTGCCAGAATCTTGAGGTGAACCTACTATCTCTATCAGAGATAATGGATATAGGAACACCATGCAGTCACACAATTTCCCTAATGTATGTTCTCGTAAGTTTCTCCATCTTATCAGTTTCCTTGATAGGTAGGAAGTGTGCAAACTTGGTCAATCTATTGACGATGACCCATATAGTATCAAGTCCACCCGTTGTCTTGGGCAACTTGGTTATGAAATCCATAGTGATCCACTCCCACTTCCATTCTGGGATCTCTGGCTGTTGCAGTAAACCAGAGGGTTTCTGGTACTCGACCTTGACCTTTGTGCAAGTAAGGCATTTACTTACGAAGGTAGCAATCTCTACTTTCATATTAGGCCACCAGTATAGCTTTTTAAGATCCAGATACATCTTATCCGAACCTGGGTGGACGGAATATCGAGTGTTGTGCACCTCGGTCATGACCAAGTCTCGGAAACCACCGTGTTTCGGGGTCCAGATCCGGTCCATGAAATATAGGACTTCGTCACCCTTGGCTTCTAAGTTCTTATCCATTCCTCTGAGGGATTCACTCGCCACATGTTCAGGTTTCATAGCTTCAAGTTGGGCCGCCTGAATTTGTTTAGACAAGTGCGAATGGATGGCCATTGTCAACGACTTGACTCTTCGACCAGAATATTCCTTCCGACTTAGGGCATCTGCTACCACATTGGCTTTACTCGGATGATAACGAATGTCGCATTCGTAGTCATTGAGTAGCTCGACCCACCGTCGTTGACGCATGTTGAGCTCCTTCTGATCGAATATGTGTTGTAAACTCTTGTGGTCAGTAAAAATGGTGCTTTTTGTGCCATACAAGTAATGTCTCTAGATCTTCAGGGCAAACACAACTGCCCCTAGCTCAAGATCATGTGTGGTGTAGTTGACTTCATGTGTCTTCAGCTGTCTCGAGGCATAGGCGATAACTTTACCTCGTTTCATCAGGACACAACCGAGCCCTTGGTTTGACGCATCGCAATAGACCACGAAGTCTTCTATCCCTTCGGGTAGGGATAGTATTGGTGCGGTGCACAAGGATTGCTTGAGAGTTTGGAACGCTCTCTCCTATTTCTCTTCCCAGTCAAAGGCCACGCCTTTCTGGGTCAGTGTTGTAAGAGGTTTCGCAATACTAGAGAAGTTCTGTATGAATCTGCGGTAGTAGCCAGCAAGGCCTAGAAATTCGCGAATTTTTATAGGCGTTTTTGGTGCTGACCAGTTCTCAATAGCCTTAATTTTGGATGGATCCACGTGGATTCCCTCTTCGCTTACCACATGTCCTAAGAATTCGACTCTTCGGATCCAAAATTCACACTTCGAGAACTTCACATAGAGTTTCTCCGTTCGTAAAGTTCTTAAAACTTGTCGTAGGTGATTGCCATGCTCTTCCTTACTCCGGGAGTAGATCAAAATGTCGTCGATGAAAACAATTACGAACCGATCCAAGTAAGGTCGGCATACTCGATTCATCAGATCCATGAAAACTACGGGCACATTGGTCAGTCCGAATGGCATCACCACGAACTCGTAGTGTCTATAACGAGTCCGGAAGGCTGTCTTTGGAACATCCTCCTCTAGCACTCATAACTGGTGATATCCGGATCTCATATCAATTTTGGAAAAATAATTCGCCCCTTGGAGTTGGTCGAATAAATCGTCGATGCGAGGCAGAGGGTAACGATTCTTGACCGTTATTTTGTTGAGTTCTCTGTAGTCAATACACATACGGAATGATCCGTCTTTCTTCTTAACGAACAAGACCAGTGCTCCCCAAGGTGAGAAAATTGTCTTATAAAGCCCTTGCTGAGAAGTTTGTTAAGTTGACCAGATAATTCCTGCATCTCAGCTGGTGCTAATCGGTATGGCGACTTGGCTACTAGGGTAGCTCCTGGAACTAAGTCGATTCTGAACTCGACCTGTCGTTGCGGAGGTAATCCTGGTAGCTCTTCGGGAAAGATATCGGGAAAGTCGCTCACTACTGGAATGTTCCTTAGTTCTTTCGTTTCAAGGCTCATATCGACAATGTGAGCAAGGAATGCATGATATTCCTTAGGTAGGTATTTTTGTGCTTGAATACTTGAGATAATGCGCAGACTCGTACCGGGTTTGTCGCCGTAGACGATAAGAGTTTCGTTAGACGGGAGGTTTAGACGGACTGCTTTCTCGTAACACATGATGTCGGTGCGATGAAGACTCAACCAATCCATGCCGATGATAACATCAAAGCTTTTTATTGAAACCGGCATGAGGTCGATTGGAAATGATTGGTTATCTAGTGTTAGAGTACAACCTACGTATATGCTATTCGTGCTTTCTATTTTCCCATTAGCCATTTCTACTGTGAATTGTTCTTTGAGTGCATGTAGTGGTTGTTTAAGCAAGCGAGCAAAATTATGATTCACGAAGCTTCGCTCCGCTCGACTATCAAACAGAATACATGCATAGGAGTTATCGAGGAGGAACGTACCAGTCACCACCATCGGGTCAACAACCGCTTCCCCATGGCTAATTGCCAGTACTCTCCCCGATCCACCTGCATTCTTTGCTTTGGGCAGTCCCTCTTGTAATGGCCTGCTTCACCACATCCATAGCAGGTTGGGGTTGCGCCTGAGCCAGGGACTTGAGTGATCGGTCTTGCCGGAGACCTACAGAAATGGACAGTGTGTCCTTTCTTGTCGCAGTTAGAACACTGCATATCACGGTAGGGGCCGTTGTGGTGGAAGTTGCATTTGTTGCACTTAGGCAAACTTCCAGCATACTGCCTCACCAGAGCAGTAGCAGCAGTAGGGGTTATCGCAGTATGCACAGCCACAATTTGCTGCTTTTTTCCAGCTCGCTGGTTCTTCTTGTCATCCCAGAACTTCCGCTTAGTATCAGCGGGTTTGGAGGGTTTTGAGAAGGTTTGGGTTGTTGTCGTTGTTGGGGACTGGATTCCATGGTCGATGAGTCGCTGTGCCAGCCGCTTGGCACTGTCGAAAGTAGTGGGGTTTGATGATAGAACATTTCCTTAGTAAGGAGGCACCAGCCCCCAGATGTACCTTTCAATCTTTTTCCCTTCAGTGGGAACCATATTGGGATGGAGAGCCACCAGTTCACTGAACCTGGCAGTATAAGCGACTATGTTGGAGCCTTTCATGGTTAGGCTCCAAAGCTCCTGCTCCAATTTTTGGATTTCACCCCTCGGGCAGTATTCCTCAATCATGAGGTCCTTCATGGTTTCCCAGCCCATATCATTCGCCACTACGAGAGTCAGTGCTTTAACGTGGCCGTTCCACCACGTTAGGGCCTTTCCTTCAAAGGTGCATGCGACATATTTGACTTTGCTCGCAGCAGGGCATGAACAGATTTCGAACACCGATTCAGTCTTCTCGAACCATTGCGAGAGGGCAATGACTCCGCCGGTTCCATAAAAGGACTTCGGCTTACAGTTGGTGAAATCCTTGTAGGAGCGTTCTCTCGTGCGCACATGGATTTCAGCATGAGTAGATTCAACAGGGGTTCCACCTTGGCTGTTGTTAGTTGAGTGCTATTGAGCCATGGCAGTTGCCACTGCCGCAACTACTGCAGCATTCAGAGCCGCAGTATCGATGACCGGAGGAGGAGGTGGTTGAGGTGCAGGGTTACGTCTTGTTGACTTACGAGGAGGAATCTTTCAGCTTTAAGTTTATAAAGACAGATACAATGGTAAGAATCAATGGTAAGCAAGTTGAGAGTGACACATGGACTAAATAGCCATAGTCCAACAGTTGAATGAGTGTACGAATTGAATTCACAACAAGGAAGAATAGTAGGAAAACGCAAGTGTAAAGATTTTCTCACAAGTTAGTTAGCTGTCAATATTACTGGTATTATTGATGTAATGTGTTCAGGGAAGAATTGACCTAACAGTAGGTCTTACATCATACCATACGGAAAAGTTTGACAGTTACTAGATTCCTAGTTAGCGTACTGAAAGTTAGGAATATTTTTACAGACAAGCGTTACTAAAAGCCCAAATACTAAAAGCTATTCCTTAATCAAAAGGCAAAGATGTACTAGACATCTTCTAATGACGACGAGAATTCCTAGGGCGAATCCTCCTATCTGCCAGTTGGCAAACTACTTCTTGGAGGTGTCGTTCGTGAGCTCTTTGACGAACTCGAAGTTCAGCGATTTCGGTGGTCAATTGATGTCGCATTGCGTCATTGGTTCTCCTCGTCCCTTCGAGTGCTTCTTCCAGATGTCGAATGCGGACGGTATTAACGCCTGAGTTGGCATCAATTTCCATGACTCGGTCGATGGCTGCTCGACCTTGTTCGACGTTTTGAGCAATTCTACAGACCATGACGGACAGAGCTCTATCCACAGAACCACCTTCGCTAACATTGTAAAAGCTTCGGTCTCCAAAGTAAGGTAAGGGTTGACCCTGTTCATCACTCCAGCGATTCAAGTTGTTTACCCACAAGGGTATGGGACCTGGAAAAGCTGGTCGGGGATTGTTGTTTGGGGCTTGACCTACGAGCGGTAGGTTGTTGACTTCAGGCTCGGAGTCGGATCCATCAGAAAAGCCTTCTGCGAGGTGATCATCCAAAGGGATTGGATGCTCGTCTTCGGGCTCTTCTTCGATCCACCCTGCATTGCCTTCATTTGGAAAGTACGGGTCGCCGTGATGGAATCCAGCCATTTAAATCTACGCGAGAAGACAGGTATAAGAATCTTTTATAAATAGGCGTACTAATTTAAAATAATTATAAGATGATCTTCATCAGTTATGTCAATACTTGTGTAGTGTATACCAGTTATATGAAATTAGGGTAAGATAGCCATTCGAATAAGTGGCCCTAACTCCAAATCCACAACCAAACAAGGAACAGGAAGTGAGGCAAAGGTCACAGATTCTGAGTCTATATCACCTAAATTTCATATAACCTTAGTGTATACGCTTAACAATTATTGACTTACTTGATAGAGACCTTTTTAGTTCTCAGATATGTAATTATAGTAACCCAAAATACTCCTATAGTATTTTAGACTTATGTTCTACTCTAATGTTCTTATTGTAGTAGTGTTGGTAAGTTTTTAGACTTGTTACCATATCACAACCATTCTAGGGCATATGCTAATCACTCCTCGAACCAGCATAGTTGATCAGGCTATGCCATTCCCAAGACTGACCATACATCCCCGAGCTCACTTGTGATATTTCACAATGGCAATACTTTTGTTCTTGTCGTTGTGACACCGATTTTAGTATGAATGCAGATTTGTATACTTTATTAAATATTTTAATATTTAAAGTATAAACTCATGGTTAGAGTGCTTTAATCCCAAATGGGTTTATAGTTAGTATATCTTTTATGGGTTGATATACTCAATTCACTATAAACAATGCACTGATACCAATCTGTCACACCCCAAAACCAAGAATGGCGAAAACGTTCTAGGGCGGCGGACGTCATGTAAAGTATCACAACACAATAAAAGTAAACAAGCATACAACATCATCCATTGCATTAAATATATAATTTTAACACAAGTGTGTTCTTTACAGTTATAGACACCAAAAATAATGTGAATCAAAATAATAAGATGAGTCTTGGATGCGCTCCATCTTTTCAAAAACTGGCCTCAGTACCTGTCTACTGTCGACCTGAGAATACAAGTTATTTTGAAAGAGTTTATCAGCATTAAGTTGGTGAGTTCATAAGTATTTTAGTGTCGGTGTTTGTTATCAAAACGTTTGAACAATGTCTCAAGTGTAAGTTTGTAAAATGCATGTAAATGTTTGTAAATGTTTATAAAAGTTTGAATCTCTCAGAAAAACCTACATTTTCTATTAAAGTAGCCTTCAACCAAGGCTTAACTGTTTTGTATGTTCGTTTGTTGTGAAAGTGTGTAATTTCCCAAGTGTAACTATCATTAACAAAATATAGTTTGTACATTAATGTTTAAGTGACATAATCACTAAATATATGTAATGGGTAAATTATTGTAGTACTGTAGTGTTGTATTATAGGAACTACTGCTGTACTAACTACCTTAAACCGGATTTATATTAAGGTATCATGTGATTTATTGTACCATACTATCGACTGGATAAACAATGACAAATGTAGGTCATAAAAACAAATGACGTTTGGCACCCGCAGACCTGCAGGTCCGGCTGTAGCTAGCAGCAAGGTGTAGGATAGTCAATCCAGTATAGATCTATACGCAAACTCACGCTCTCTCTTCAAGAGACTCTGGCTACAACTCGGGCCATGACATTTAAGTCATGCTTCGAATCATATCACAATAATTAACATATTCTTGTATATGTAATGTAATGAACTGTTCTAGTATAGTTGTATATGTTCTTTCTCTAGTATAGTTATATATGTTCTCCATCTAGTATAGTTGTATGTGTTCTTTCTCTAGTATAGTTGTATATGTTCTCCTTCTAGTATAGTTGTACATGTTCTCCATCTAGTATAGTTGTATATGTACTCATAGTAATGTAATGTATATGCTCTCATAGTAATAAGTATTGACTCATAAATGAACTGACTCATTGATTCTAGCAATAGTATAAGTATGATTCTATGCTACGCCGATGGTAGCCTATTAATGATGTAACTAGTACGCATGAATTTGGAAGCAGTTTTATGTCTATATATGTACACATGATATATAATTAATATTTAAACGACCTTTGGACGAGTACCCGGTATCCTATCAGACCACATCCAAATCGAGGAAAGGGAAACAAGGTGGATAGCCTTCCTAAGTCTTTTAAACATTACTTATATAATTATACATATACGGGCATGCAATTTATAATAAGTGTAACAAATTTTAAGTAAAAGTATTTGATACGTAAAAGAGTTTGTAAAACAGTTTGAAGTAAAATAGTTTGATAAACAGTGTGAACAATATTAAAATCATTGGTTTTATAGTTATTAATCACATGAGATTGATGTAATAACTATAAATATTCAACTTGTACCCCCCTCCCCCCATAAAAGCATTTAAAACATTTAAAAGTATTTCAAAGGTTAATTAAAGGGGTATGAACTCACCTGTTGTGAGTGGTTCTGATGACAATGTTGGATTAGATGCTAGGCGTCAAGTGGTGACTTGAGTACACACGCAAATCCTATTTAGCATATATTGGCACACATATGGATATAATTAGTGTTATGAACGACTAATTGATGATTTTGGGACCACCTTAGGGACTAGCAAACACTTATAATGAAGTGATACAATCACATATGATTGTATGAGGGTTTATCAGGCTATACAAAAGGGTGTATGGCCAAAATACACATTATATGTGTGTGTGCGGCCAGGTGTGCGGCCTAGTGTGCTGCCAGCACATGTGTGCGGCTAGGTGGTGTGTGCTGCCAGAAACATGGTGTTCTTGGTGTTCTTGGTACCTTTTATGAAGATCTTCAAAGAGAATGGATGATACTTGAGAGGATTTCGAGTTCTATGCTTGAAGAAGTGAAAGAAGTGTTCAAAAATGACTAAGTATGGTATATATAGGTGGAGTGTGCAGTTGGGAAGAGTGTGAGGCCGCAACCACAAGTGTGTGGCCGCACACTCCATGTGTTGGAGTGTATGGCCCGGTTTTGATTCCTGCACTTCGAGTTAACCCTTTTTAACACTCCTACCTTGATTATATCACATTTAGAACGCTTCATTAGGCTCTAAAGGGTACTACCATATAGTAAAATGAGTCTAAAATTGAAAAGAATTGAAGAGTGTACGTGAGAAATTTTCGGGTTGTCACAAGAATGCAGATGCTACCCGGCATTCAGACCAATGCCAGATTCCCACTAATAACCAACGAAATTCCTCACACCAATCCATAACCCTCAAAGAACAACAAATACCGCACCGAAAACCACACAATGAGACTAGCAGATAAACAATACTCCATAATAACCATAAGATAAACAAGACATCAAGAAAGAAACATACCTGCAGCTGCATCTGACACTATTTTGATCTCTTCTGTTGCAAGCTGAAAAGCACAACCCTGAGCCCTTGGGGGCTCCGGTCCACCCTAACCTCCACCCGTGATCCTCAAAGTGGCCGGTGCTAGAACCTATACCGGTGCTGCAGCAAGCTGTGGATAGTTGACCCTCAAGTGCCCAACCTGATGACAATGATAACAAATCCTCAAATCCCAAACCGGCGCTGACTGTCGACAATCCCTCGCATAGTGTCCCTCATTTCTGCACTTGCGGCATGCACCACCGGACCTACAAACTCCGGTGTGACCCTTCCCACACTTCCCACAAGCATGGCTGCTCTGATCTCCCACCCTAGAATCAACGGTCTTGAACCGTTTCGGCGCCGGCTGCAACTGCACCGGAGCCTGCCTCAGCTCACGCAACTGCAACTCAATCTCCAACTCATGCCGCCTGGCGGCCTCCTGTAACTCCAAAAAAGTCTCGCACCTCTGCGTAGACACAAACTGTCTGATATCCCTCTTGAGCATGCTCAGATATCGAGACATCTGAGCTTGCTCCGAAGCGAATTCAGGGCAGAACATCGCCCTCTCAGTGAACATCCTGGTGATCTCAGTCACCGACTCCGAACCCTGCTTCAGCTCAAGGAACTCCTGAGCCAATCTCTCTCTCTCAACTCGCGGAACATAACGAGTGCTGAACATCTCTCTGAACTGATCCCATGAAACCGCAGCCCTCTACGCATCCGAATATGACCCCGTGGTCAATCTCCACCAATCCTTTGCCCCGAGCCTCAACAGGTTCAGAGCACACCTCACCCTCTGATCAGCAGGGCATGAACATGTGAAGAAACACCCCTCCACGTCCGATAACCATCTCATAGCAACAATCAGGTCCTGAACTCCATCAAAGGTGGGAGGCTTCGTATTATCGAAGTCCCGATACTGAAAACCCCAACCAGCTCCTCCCCCTGCCGCTGCTACAGCCGCTATAGCCGCGGCGGCAGCCGTCTCTGTGAGAGTTGCATAACACTCATCAAAATACTCAACCATGGTAGTCTTGATCGACCCAAACAGTTCTGGCAACTTAGCCTGGAACATCACAGCAATCTCATCACGCAGGATCTCACGAATCCTCGCATCCAACTCGAACATCCTTATCTGACCAATAACCTCAGGCGGTATTGACCCGCTCGGAACTCCCTCTCCTGCTCCCGATCCTGACCCGGATCCACTCCCAGCATGCCCCAGAATCTCCATACTGAAAAACACCACAAAATATCCAATTCTTCCCACGATCCCGGGAACCAACTCTCAATCCAACCCTAGAAGTCATGGTTTCCCTGATACGCATATGGGTCTTGTGCTTTCAGTAGTATGAGCCCATACTACCTTCCACACCTACCCATATTTGTATGAAGTACTACCACAACACCATAGTGAAAACATACATGACAAACGCTCAACCCTCACTAATAGAGGAACACTGGAAATCTCCCACAAGGAAACCCTAGGCTAACAGTCATCATAAATCAGGCAACACCATCATGAAATCCCGAAGATCCCTAGCCTAGCACTAGCATGCTGTTCTATCAAAGCTCAAAAACAAATATCATGTATGTTATTTTGGGGGTTACTTACTGGCTCCGGCTGATCGTACCTCCACGTCCTCCTTTACTCATTTTGAAAACCATTTTAAATTCTCTTTTGAAAACCCTCCTCGATTTGAGACTGGAGTCACACGAGTGTTCCTCCAATTCACTCAAACGAAGGCTCTGATACCAACTTGTAACGACCGAAAAATTCCAACCAATTTAAACTTTTCAAAAACAACCCGATTTCATTAAATTATTACAAAAAGGTTTTCAATACAATTTATTTAGAGTATTCCCAGAATCACATCACAACATAAACATGAGGAGTGGTACGATCACGCCTTCGCCTTGCCACGGTCTCCTGAAGAACCTGAAAAACATTAACCCACAACTGTAAGCCTGAAAGCTTAGTGAGATATCCCCAAAATACCAGCCACATATACCATACACGCATAACATGTCATAACATATCCGATCACAGAACAGCCATGCATTTCGGGTCTACTGTATGACTGGTCCGCCGCTCCGGCCAATAGTCCACCTGGTCCACCCTCTGAGTCTAGCCATATACATCGAGTCTGCAGTGTGATTGGTCCGCCCGCACCGGGCCTTCAATCCACCTGGTCCACTCTCTGAGTCTACAATATGACTGGTCTGCCCGCGTCGGGCCTTCAGTCGGCCTGGTCCACTCTCCGAGCCTCGGCACGTCTGGTCCGCCCTCTTGGGGCCTACAGCCTATCCGGACCCCTCGCTGGGCGTTCGGGACAACCGGTCAGCCCTGGGTATCTTGGCCTACAGCACAAAGCATGACCCGCCTCAACCCAACTCCAGTCCAAACAACCATGTGCACATAAACATACAATCATATAACAATTCACAGTCAACAAGCCGATCAAACAGATCACATAGCATATCATCATCCTAACCAGGATACCGACCTAACCGGTCACTAGCATAGCATCACCCTACATATCAAGATACCGACCTCAACCAGGTCTCTAACATACACCATCCTAGCTACCAGGATGCAAACATATCAAAGCAATAACATAACAACAATACCCGGATCTCAATTCGATAAAGGGTCGGCCTTGGTGCCTTAGACCCTGTTGATATAGTGAGGATAACTCACCTCACACTGCTGAAACTCTGAACTGAAGAAGCAGATTCTCGAATACCGACTCACCGAAAATCCCGAACTAGCCAACATAGCACAAATAATCATTAGACTAAGCACAATACCCTTCCAAGGGTAAATTGACCATTTTACCCTTAACTCAATCCGGCCCAACACTAGGTAAGCTCCCAAGCCCACCAATGGCCCAAAGTTTAGAAGTCCAAAACAAAGCCCACTATTGGGCCCAATTTACTAAATTGGCCCAATTTACTAAATTGGGCCCACCTCACCAAATGGACCTAAAATCATGATCCAAAATGACCAATGGGCCCACAATACTCTATCCATAATGTCCAGTCACGGCCCAAAATCCAGCAGCCCAAATAACCGCTCAAACCCTAAGGCCCAAAATGAAAACCCAATAGAGGGAGTACGCTGGGCATACCCTCGTTGGTACGTTGGGCGTACACGCTGATTCGCAACAGGGGATCAAGGCACTGACTCGCTACTCGGGGCATACTCACATGTTACGCGGGGCGTAACTTCGCTACTCATTAAGTCCTTATAACTTCTTAATGGCTTAAGCTCTTAAGCCCAAACTTCAGATCCCTAGGCCAAATATGCCTAAGATTCATAAAGTCTCAAACTCTATCATTTGGGACGTCCATAAAGCTCTTAATCCAAGGTCTTAATCCATTAAGACCCACATATCTCACACAAGCAACAACCACAGCCCTTGGGACCTTATTTTTCTCACTCAAGACCTCTCCTAAGGTCTGAAAGGACAGATAATCTTGACCAACTCGAAACATGCAACAAGATGAGGACTTTTGGGACAAGAATGGTGTCAAAGCTTCACAACACATAGATCTACACAATATTAATGTCAAGCAAGAAGCTTTATACCTCAAATAGGCTCCAAAGGATGATGTCTTCCCAGATCTATAAGCTCCAGCCGTTTCTCTCCTTCTTTGACAACTTCTCCTATCTTCCTTTATGCTCTCCTTTGCTAATCCAAGCTTTCCAAGACAAAACACACCCAAACAAGGAGGTGGGACAGCTATCTTAGGGTTTCTGAGGTTAAGGGAGAGCTTATGGAGGCTAGGGTATGCACCAACATGTTCCTTATATAGTGGCTGACCCTAAATTTAGGGTTTTAGAACTCTGAGAGTACGCTGGGTGTACCTCTAGTACGCTGGACGTACTCGAGCTTGCACCCGCGTCACTTACCCAATTACACTGGGCGTATTCCCAACTTACGTTGGGCGTACTCGGCGAGTCGCCAAACTTCATACTTGGCCCTCATTAATCCACTTTTCCCACAAGATGATCAAAATACCACTTCTCTTAAATCCCAGGGACTCACAATTAGGTACTCTTAGGAAAGGGGCGTTACACCATATTTATTAGTTTTGTTCCTATAGACCCATCTTGAAGCAATAACTGTTTTTTCTTCTGGTGTTGGCACTAAGTCCCACACGTTGTTGCGTTCAAATTCAGATAACTCTTCTTGCATTGTTTTTAACCAATCTGCATTAGTTTTGTTCTGATAGAAAGCTTGCATATAGACATTCATTCTTGGTTGCTGAACGAGTCACTACTCCAAAATCAAGATCACCTATGATTTGTTCAGCTGGATGATCTTTTGTCCATTTTGTGAGACGAGCTTCTGTAAGGATTTAAGAAGTGCAAACATCCTCATATTTTTCTCTTGGATGAGGATGGTAGTCAGAAGTGAATGTACCTTCAAAAATATCGTCTTCGAAAAGTCTAGGACTACCTGAAGTAGGTGGTTCCCCCTCAATTGTTGCATGCTTCAATTTAATAGATGGAGTGGAAGTGAAGGAACTTGAGGGACTAGAACCAGTCGAGTGGGGTTCCCCCTGAAACCATGGATTGGATGGTTGGGAGGATTGTATAGTACCGTTAAGAATGGAACAGTTTAAAAGTGGTCCCCCCTCAAAAGATGCAGTGATTGGTGTTATGACTGGTCTAGATTGATGTGGGAGATTGAAGTAGAGGGTTTAGAAGATTCTAAGTGACTTTTAGGAATTGAATCCTTCAAAGATTTCCCCCTAAACTTAAGCTTTGGTGGAACTTGAGTCTTTTGATGATTGATGACGTTGAGAGACATTACGATGAGCTACTTTTGTGAGCGTCTTTGATTCTAGGCCAGCAGGTTGAGTTGAAAAAGGAAATCATAATCTACTTCAATAGCATAGACTAGAATAGAAGCATTAGCAGGTGATGGCTAGTTTATTTTATCAAATGGTACTACCATTTGAGGACCAAAGTGGTTTGGATCCAGAACCCTTACATAAATTTCATCAAAAGTGACATCACTAGTTTCCTCTGTTACCATGGTTCTTTTGTTTAGAACTCTATAGGATGCAGCATGAAGGCTATATTCGAGAAAGATACCTTCATCAGCCTTGGGTGAAAATTTACCTAGTTGATCCCTATTGTTCTTGATGTAGCAACGAAAACCAAAGATGCGAAAGAATGTATCGTTGGGCTTCCTCTTGTTCATTGCTTCATAGGGAGTGACTTCAATCAAGTTGTTGATTAAGGATTTGTTTTGAGTGAAACAGGCAACTATGGTGGCTTTAGCCCAGAAGTATTGCTTTAGGGTTGTGAAGATCAACATGGATCAATAAATCTATCTAAGGTGTTGTTCATGAATTCACCGCCATTGTCACTTCTTAGTCTTCTAAGTGGATTGCATAACCTAACTTCTATTTAGCCAATGAATTTAATTAGCTCATTGGTGGTACCAGATTTGTTTCGCAGAAAGTACACCCAAGTGAATTTGGTGTGGTCATCTACAATCAAAAGAATGTATCTCTTACCACTTAAGCTAGAAACTGTAGTGGGACCATACAGATTGATATGTATAAGTTGAAGAGGTTCAGATACACTGTGTTCTGTTATACTTTTATGTGGAGATTTGGAAAATTTTCCTTATTCACAGGCAGCACAAAGTATATCATTATCAAGTTTTAGCAATGGTAGTCCTCTCACAAGATCCTTTCCAATGAGTTTGTTGATATAACCAAAGTTGAGGTGAGTCAGTCTTCTATGCCACAACCAAATGATGTCACATGTAGCTTTGGAAAGAAGACAAATATATGGGGTTCCCTCAGTTAGTTCAATATCAAGAGGATACATGTTCCCATTTCGTGGGGAATCAACAAGGATGTGCTTGTTGGTATCCATAATCAAACTCTTGGTTTTGGTGAACAAAACCTCATGATCATTGTCACACAGGTGTGTAACACTGATAAGGTTATGTTTAAGACCGTCTACATACACTAGACGCTTAACGGTAAAGTTCCTGTTTGATATGTTTTCGTGTCCCATAACTTGTCCCTTCATGTTGTTTCCAAAAGTAACATACTGACCTGGCATTGTATTCTTGAAATCTCTGAGACATCCTTTGTGCCGGGTCATGTTCCTGGAGCATCCACTGTTAATGTACCATGTATCATCATGTGGTACCCCAACATAAAAGCCTACAATTAGAGAGACGGTTTAGGTATCCATGTTTGCTTGGGACCTTTAGTGTTAACTTCCTTCGGACTTGTGGGAGTTGGGACAATCTTTTCATGTTTTGCATCAACGACTTTGGGTTTTGCTTGATGTTTAAAGACCTTGGTTTTGACCATTTTAGTGGTATTCTTTTGAGGTTTGGTTTGTGGGAAGAATGGAGAGTTGGTGAAGTGAGTAGGAATTCTTAGAGAGGGAAATCCATAGTTCACAGGCATTCTAAATTGATCAAACATAGAAAACTGGGTATTTCCCCTGAATTGATTGATCACTGGAAACCCAGAGTTTCCCCCAAACATGTGATTCCCTCCTATTGACAGAGAAAAACCACAATATGGACCAAGAATAGAATTCATAGGGTAATTACTATTCTGATACATGAAAGGGTTGGTTTGAACAGTTCTTGGTCTCATCATTTCAGACAAATCAGGAAGATTGTTAGGTCTAATATTATTCTGATAGTGAGTTCTAGTTTGGTTTGGAAAACCAAAATTTGAGAAACCATGATTGGAAGGAGAGGTTCTCTGAGTCCTTGAAGTTTTAGGAGGACTGGTATGTCTGGTCTTCCCTTGGCTTTGCTTAGCCTTAGTTACTCTCTTGGTCTTCCTATCATGTCATTATTTGTAGTCTTAACCACTTTGAGGTTTGAACGATGGACTAAAGTTGGACCTTGTTCTTTAGAGGCATTAATATTCTCTTTTCCCTTGTCTTTAGAGACATTAGGTTGCTTTAAAATTATCTCATGTTGCTTAGGACTCGGTGAAGAGATTTTGATTGGAACAAAAGGTCTCTTGAGTATTTCAACAGCAATTTTCTATTTACTCATAGTCTTCAAGGTTTCATTCTTGTTGACTGGAGTTGGAGATTTCCCAATCTGTTGTTTCTTAGACTATTTACATCCTAAGTCGTTTGTTCCAAAGATGGAAGCAGTAAGGGATGGAAATGATTCTTGAATTAGGAATTCAATGGGTTTAGAGTCATGGATATTTTATTGTTCAAAAGTGGCATCTTTGGAACTGAAACTTTCCATGGTGGGACATTCAAGATAGAATTCTACTGGAGAGTCAGTCTTAGTGTCCAAGTCTGGAAGATCATGGGATGATGTGACTTCCAATGGGATGCTTGAGGATGAAGTGTCAATTACATCAGGACTGCAAGTTACCACCTCTTCATGATCCTCATTGTCTCTAGTGAAAAGACTTGAATCACATGGTAACAACTCTGGTTGAGTATTGAGTCCCATGATTTCCCTGTTCATTTCATCATAACCAAGACCATATTTGATCCATGATGGTTCTGCACCCTTGAGAATGTCATGTGAGTTCTATTCAAGAAGGGTTTTGGATGCCTTATAACTATCGATTTTTTTATTGATTTGGGTGTAAATCTAACGACTATTTTTTGCAATAATGTCACGTTGATTCAATACAATTTCATATTGTTCAACTGACGTAAGATGTGCCTCAGTTTTGATTGCAAGGTCACTTTCTAACTTAGCCATACGACATCTCAATTCTTCAAGTTTGAATTGAGTGTCTGTCAGTTCATCTTTGTAATAACTAACACGGTATTCAACATTGGTGACATATTCTTTGATTATTTCATAAATATGGTCAATGTCATCATGAAAAGGCTCAATAGTTAAATGATTATCACGAAGCATAAAGTGTACCTTTTCAACAACTTGTTGATGAAGAGGAGAAGGCTCTTTTTCATCATCAGCCATGAAGCAGAAGTAGTTCTTGTAGGCTTCAGTTTCTTTTGCTTGATCCACTTCATCATCTGTTTCCCAGACTTCTACGTTTGGAGTTTCCATGACCATGAAATTTGTGTCTTTTGACTGCTTCTTGATTTGCTCTGCTTTTTGAAGGTAGTATGCTTTGTCTTTGACCTTCTTGATTTCATTTTGCAATCCTTGGAAAAATGATTTTCACCTTGACAGTTATGGCACCTGATTACTTCATATATGAAATCCTCTTGTGATCTTTCTCCTTTGAGTTTCTTCACCCTGTTGACAACAATGTTATACCTAGAATATGCATCAAAGAGATTTTCATGAGGTAACATCTTGAAGTTGTCCATGTCTGTCAATGCAACTTTCTTCCTGTTTGCAAGGATCTTATCAGTTCCCTCAAATTGTTTCTTGAGTGATTCTAGACGTTGAAGGGTGAAATCTTGTCTTCATCGGGAAGTTGCTCATATATGTCATGAGGAATTCCAAATAACAGCTCTTGCATTGCCTTAGCCTCAAACTTATTAATTTTCCTGTCACAAAGTTGAGCAGCAGAGGAAACAGATCTAGAGATACCTTTGGAGGTTTTAGGAGAGACATCAGCTTCAGGAACTCTGATGTCCTTCAAAAATTATGGAGTATGTTTCCCAGTCGAGATGAAGGTCTTGATGTCAGACTCATGACCTTCCAGGTAGCACTTGATGCGATCTATCCATGAATGGTATTCACTAGGCACAAGGATAGGTGCACCGTTTCTTGCTCCAATACTGTTTGCAACTAAACTGAATAGAGAACATTTTGGTTTTGATTCACACTTTCCATTGAGTACAGGTGATACTAGTTTGAAACTTCAAAAAAATGTTTTTGTGAAAAGTTTTCTAAGTCTAAAAGTCGATCACTCGAGCTCTGATACCAACCAATGAAATGAGAAAAATTCAGTAAACCTATACTAGAATAGTCCAAGTGTTGAAAATACTGAAACAGAGTTTCAGAATCATCAAGTGGCAAGTAGTGCGGAAAATAAAGAGCTGTGAATCACCAAGTTAATGATAAAAATGTTTTTTTAATGTTCAAGATCAATGATTCAAATGTTTCTCATATTCTTGAAGATTCAATTACAAGTGTTTGAATGTAAAACACACTAAAACTCTCAAATGGCTCTCTGAACACTAGTCTAAGCAGAAATTGTGTAGAATGAGCAGGAATGATCAAAAAAGAGCAACTTTATAATGGATCCCAAGGGGCCTATTTACAGGCTTTGGAAAAGCCATGACATGGCTTGACCAATCAAGTGTTGACACGTCATCATGACTTAGTCATTAGTTGACACCTTTTCCCTACTTAATGGAGAATGGATGGAATATTCCAATTCCGTTAGTATTCCGTTAGGATTCCATCCAAGTTATGAGTCTTCATAATTCTTGAACCTTCTTGATCAACATTGAAAAAGTGATGAGCAACATGAGCATCATGTTGCTCAATTGTCTTCTTAGATGTCATTAACCTCTAGAAGTCTTGTTGACCAAGTTGAGTTGTTTCTGATTCTAGAAACACTTGTTGAATCTTCAGGATCTTTTCAACCTGAAACATTCTGATAATGTTTGTTAGAAAATTTAAATCAATACTCAACTTATTTCAAGTGACAATCAAATAAAAATATTTCCAACAATCGTGATCTTCATCACTTTCAACATCTAGAGGAGATTGTTGAGTATTTGAAGTATGGAAACTGATTTGGCATTTTTTGTTATTTAGGGAAGCCGTTTTAGGGTTAATCATTTTATGATTACCTACGGTGCCTTTATAGTATAAATTCTTAATCGAGCTCTTCTAAGGCATTAGTTTTATATTAAGGCATAGATTTTATAATTATGGTATATATTTATTGTTGCCTATAAATAACCATTAGGTTAGCTTTTGGTGTAAGCTTTTTACCAGATTAAGGTTTTTCTCTATACGTTCATGTGTTAATCAATATACACAAAAACCTTTATCGGATTACTTGAATATGATGGTGATTGATTCTTGATTGTTCTTGATATTCCGCATTCGCCATCTCAGATTAATTCCCAACATTAATGTTCTTTTTGGGGTAAGTGCTTATAGTAATCATGCAGATGATATGTGTATACTTAAAGGGTAAAGGATGAAGAAACTGGTGTGGATGGATATCAAAGTGTGTGGAGAGAGAGAGAGAGAGAGAGAGGGGGGGAGAGAGAGAGGGGGGGGGAGAGAGAGAGATTATTAATAATTAAAATAGATAAATAAGTATTAAATTATTTTAAAAAATGGAAAAAATACACCAACGATATAACACTCATTTCAATTTTTGGAGGAACCAAATACGTAACCAAACTAGCTTAAAATAACCATCAATCCAAAAAAGTTAGAGTTTGGACCAAAATTCAGAAAAATATATACCATAGGGACCATTTTTGCAGTTTCGTCAAAATATTTTTATTTACCTCTCAAGCTATAACGTGTCTAGTTTACTTGTATACTTAGACTATACCTTCATAATTTAATAATACACCAAGGGTATATCTCTCTTGAAACTCCACTTCCCGATTTAGTAAATCTATAGTAACCATATGATACTAGCAAATTTATTAAGTATCTATACCCTCATAATTTAATAATGTTTTTTACATTTATCTTATATTTCCTTTCATATGAAGAAAACCATTATTTTACTTAGAAACAAGCTGAAAGGGATAAACTGGAAAATTGATCGCATGGGTTGAAACAGTGGGTGGCATTGAAAAATCTAATGAAGTGTTTAATTATGGAAGAAGGAAAAGTTAGGCCACATTATTGTGAGTGGGGTTTCTCAATTTCCATTGGGTAGGTGTGATATTTGCAATATTGGAGATATTTTTAATTCTTAAACCCTAGATAGATTACAGTTATTGTATGATTTGTATCATATTTATTATTTTCTTAATATATAATAAACAGTTATATTTGTTGGGTGATTGAAATATCCGTAATAATTGTTAAGAGAATTCTTCAACTTTTTGTATATTTCCTCTCTTACGAGTTATGAAATATTTAACTATCGATAAGTAAAAAAGAAAAAAAAAAAAAAAAAAAAAAAAAAAAAAAAAAAAAAAACTATAAAAATCGATTGTATATGCTTCCTTTTATTAAATTAAAGTTGATACTATTTTTTGGTGTATGTCAAGAAAATCACAACATTTTATTTTCTAGAAAGTTTCATTGTTATAATAAAAAGTCGTCCACTTTCACCTTGTTTTCTTTGTGAAAAGTGTTTTTACTATTTGAGTACTAGTGGGGCAATTTTCATAAAATCAAAAGGCAAGTAAATATTAATGGGTATAAGGAAAATAGGCAATTAATCTCATCAATAAAATAACGTAATGCAACCGTGTTGTTATTCAATATTTTCTTCAAGGGGAGTAATGGAGTAGCTCCAATAAGAGAGGTAGGAAATCTAGTGCAACTCAAAGAGACTTTGAGTAAAAGCAAAAGCACTTCAATAATTCACCACTAAATAATCAATCACCCCTTAACTTTACCAAAAGTAACACAATTACTTAAAGAAACTAGAAAAGGACACATGTGATGGAAACACCACTAAAATAAGTCCTCCTTTTCTTCCCTATATATTCCACCACCACCATTGCTCTATGGTCAGCCATATGAACCACAAAACCTTCAACCAACCATCGAATACTTCTTTTTTTCAGATCTTTCTGTTGAAAGATTTGTTTTAATTTATAAAACCCCTAAAGAATGGATCATATGAGGATACATACTTACAAGACTCGAGCAAACAAGAAGCATAAAGGGCAACAGTTGTTGAATGATTTCATCTTGTATTCCTTGACTACATTAGCATGTACCTCATTCTGTTCTAGTCCCTTGTGGTATCCTCCATTCTGTGCCACCTTCAATGTCTTTTTCTTCTTCTCTCTCCCAAAGATCACTTCGTTTTTCTTCACTAGCAAGGCTCTCTTCATCGTGGGCAACCTCATTGTCATCTTCTTATTGGGAGAATCAAAGTTTTTCGCTTCTAAGTCTAAGGCTTACAATCATGTCTCTCAACTTCAAGTTATCTCCGTATCACAACAACCAAAGGTTATTAAAATAATCACTGAGGAAATTTCCAATCACGAATCAATGCCTTGTGAACAACACGGTGATGATACGTTTTTTGAGACATACAATGACGAAGAAACATATGAATGTGTTGTCGATAATAATGTTGAATCATCCACTCATGAGGAGGATTTGAGTTGTTCAAAGCTGGAGCCAAACGAAGTAGAGGAAGAGAAACATGGGGGGCTGGAGGAAGACATGGAATTGAGTTTACCTGCAGAAGAGTTGAACAAGTTGGCTGATGATTTTATTGCAAGAATCATCAGACAAAGAAAGCTTGAAGCTGAATATTGTAGGAGTTAAAACTGTAAAGTGAATGGGATGAAGGATGTGAGTAGAATTTTCAGATGAACTAAATAGAATGCTAGAAATGAAACCATGGAAAAACAAGCAATATAAATTAGCCTCCTTTAATATTTGATTGCAGTAAAACAAAATAAAAACAAAAATGCTGCATAATTATTTTAGCTTTCATGCAAATGACACAACTTGAATGTATATGGATCCGAAAAGTTTGCATAACATTAATATTGCAACCGCCAATTTTATTAAGTAATTGTGCTATTTTGGCGGCTATTTCAGTTAAATGTACAAATGCAAAAAGATGATAAAAATATTAAATATGCGGATAAAGAAAGCTCAAGAAATTGCATGAATAAATAAGAAGTTTGAGAACCCGATTATATATATATATATATATATATATATATATATATATATATATATATATATAAAAGAATGAGTAAATTACACAAGTCCATTGAATAAGTGTCAAAATAAATGTTCAATCCTTATTTTTAAAAATTAACTTGGATTGTCTCTCGTTTTGTTTAAACTTTCATGCTTCGTCCCTGATATGCGGTCTTATTGCGAATATAGTCCATGCCTAATGTGCAATGACCATTATGCTCTTTGTGGAATTTTTTTCCAATTAATTTAATGTTAATATTATTATATTTCTATTAATTTAATAAATATGAAAACAAATATCGCCCCAACCCTCGATGTTGTTAAACATGAACTCGGTATCTTAACCCCTACCCACTCCACCCCATTTATCTAGAAATACCACGACCGATGAACCACCTTGAAGTTAAATTCCGGCCACCAGACCATCACTTAGCACCACTTTGAAATACCTACTGAACCACCACCGTCGGAATATTTCCATCTCTTTCTTACTTTATCTATCACTCCCCTACTTCTTTGCAGCACCATCATCACCAACTGCAGCCCTTTGTTTTTAGGGTGGGTTGATGAATGCGAATCACAAAACTGAAGGTGATACTACTCATCCACCAAAGGTGTTGATCTAAATCCTCTTTCTTCTCATGCGACTTATGGGTTCCGATTTATAAGTTTAGGGTTTACTTAGGATTCATTTACAGGTTTAGGATTTATGTAACTTGATTTCCGGTAAGAATTTATTTCCAAAATGTTTATGATTTCCCTTTGGGACACGCCGTGTTAGCGCCTCAACACAGCGTGTTGAGATGCCCTTCGCCGCGAATTTTAATGAGCCTACACGACGTGTTGAGGTTCCTCAACACGACGTTTGGCAGCTGGGACGGGAAACCTAATTTTTAGGGTGTTGCATCCTATTTAAAGGCCTTAAGTCCCCATGATCGGCCTCCTTACCAGCCTCCCTTGTTATATGAATCCCTAAATCGAGTTTTGAGCTTTCTTGGGGGTGTTTTTGAAGTTTTGAGTGGATACTTGTGGATTTTTGTGCTCATTTAAAGGAGTTTTGGAGTTTGAAGGTGCCTAGCTTGGAAGGAAGGTTTTAGATCCAAAATCTCACCACTTGTGGCAGTCTCCTTGAGGTATCAAGTTTGAACCTTTATCTTTAGATGTTTAGATCTCCTTATTCCATGTTTTGGTCCTTTTTAGGTGGTTAGAGGAGTTTGGTCATTTTGAGGACTTGTCATTTCAGATTTGAGTTTGTCCGGGCCTTCTTATGCTTAATGTTGCAAGCTTTATGTGAGGAAATGGTCCCATGCATGCATTAAGTTCCTTTTTAAGCTTAGTAGCTACTTTTAGGCATGCACAAATGTAAAGTTCACAAATTTACGTGCTTTTGTAGCTCAATTAGGTCAGATATGTGTTTCGGGGCTTCTACTCATGAGTTAAGTGCTTATTGGATTAAGCATTATGCTTTTATGCCTTAGTGTTTGGGTTTTGGACCCTTTTTGTTGAACCCTATGGGTAAAGTTGGAAACTTTACCCTTCTAAGTTTCCATTTGAGTCCAAATCTGAGGTTACGAACTCTTGATGTTGAAGGAAATAACTTAATATATTAAGCTGTTGGTGTTGGGTTTTGAGCATTCTAACACTGCTAAGTGTACATGCAACCCTAAATACCTTGGATCTATGTTTTCTTTATTATACACGTAAATATGAACTTTCTAAGGTATTCATCCTAACTACCATAATAACATTGATTCAAATGAATATTTCAAGTTAGAATTGCATACCTCTTTGATGTAGATTGTCTTCATGAAGCTTGAGTGCCTAGTGCCCCAAGTGTGACACCTTAAATGGTTCACACAACACCATATACACATGGAATGACTTGAGAGGAATTGGAACACTTCATAAAATCGGCTAGCCCTTCCTATTATCCATAGTCACCGATTTTCTCCAAGAATAAGATCATTATATAGTTAGGGTTACACCATGTAAACCCTAATTGTCATGGCCTTTCATTTCCATGATCCATGGGTACAAATACACCATGGAGCATCCGTGGAGCATTTTATGGGTTTTAGCCCAACTTGACAATCCATGGAGTATTAGCCCACTATATAAGTATTGATGATTTACACAATCAACCCATATATTTAATTAGTCTTCTTTTGATCATTTAATTAATCTTAGATTACTTCTTGATCAATACTAATTAAATAATCTTATTAATATATATTAGAACTTATAATATATTAACAAACCTTAAGTGTTATTTCTCTCATTATAGTCTATCCAAATGCATGATGCCATGCAACCCAAATGGACCATGCCGGGCCAAGTCAAGTCTCACCAATTATAGTTATGGACTTAGACATTAATCCAACAGTCTCCTACTTGGATAAGTCTAAAACTATTATTGCGTATGACTTCAAGAATATGAGAGGTACACTATTAGGAAAGAATAGAAACCATTAAAAGTGCAACTAGAAGCCAAAATCAAGGATTTCCGAAAACTTCAAGAAGAATATAGCAATAAATGTGAAAATTATGACTATATTAAGAGACAACTTGCTTATGTGACTGTCGAGGTTGACATATTGAAAAACAAATTTGAAAATGCAGATTTTAATTTTAGAAAATATGATGTGTCAAGTGAGGTAGTTGCCTTGATGATTGAGAAGCAATTAAAATTCGAACATAATCAAAATAAGGGTCTAGGGTATCACAATATTCCACCACCTTTTAATGATAACTATAACCCACCCGTTGAGACTAATGAGGAAGTAATGCCTGCTCGGTATGGCCAAACCCCTATCCCAACGTCAATTAAGATCGAACCATCTGGGCCTACTGAGGCTATTCAGGTGAATGTTTCTGATGCTTCTACTTCAAGTGCAGGTAAAGTAGTAAAGGATAAGAACAAGGGGAACACTACTGAACAATACAATGAATCCTTGAACTCTGAATCTGGTGCTTCTAACTAAGTTATTTCTAACAAACCTGCTGTTGATAAGTACAGGCCACCAATTCAAGTGAAACAGCCGACTTGCTGTATGTGTGCATGTGGGAACAATCAGAAAAGAGGCAAGGACATGCCACCAGGGGCAGGAAGAAACAACTTCCCAATGAAGAAAAAGGCATGTTTTCACTGTGGAACACTTGAACACATTGCCCGAGTCCAAATTGTGCATACGTTCCTTACTACGCACAAGGCTGGCAGAACACGCAAGGTTAGAGATTCTACAAAAGAAATCATTCGAGGTCTCAATCGTGCAATGATGACTGGAACGTGTAGAAGTCAAAGAATCAAACTCAGAAGGCCAAGAATCTAACTTCCAAGAACAAGTAGGGAATGCCGACCAAAAACCCAAATCCAAGAGATGCTCCTGTGAAGCAAAAATCAAAGTCATCTCGGCGATCGGCTTCAAGTTCAAAATCAAGTGTCAAGGCCCGCATTAGGTCGAAAAAGAAATGAGTTAAACCCAACTACAGATGGGTACTAAAGGTTCAAACTCCCAAATCATCTAATGCTTCTAATATTTCTACATCTTCTGTTTGTGATAAACAAGACATGTCAAGGGAGAGAGTTCCTTGCAAGGATGACAAAGTCAACCTAGTTTCAAAATGGATTGGGTTCTAAAGACCAACTGATCCCGCTCTGTGTCGGAGCAGCTATGGAGGCATATCATCAGACTTCAGTTTGTTGGTAGTGGCTATTCCAGGCACATTGTAGGAGGCATTTTCCAACTGTGCAACACTCAGAACCTTGTATGAGAGTATGTGTCCTTTGCGAGAAAGGAATAAAGGAAGGGATCACACATGGAGTTAGTGCTTAATGACATGAAGAATTTTTGGATCTGTTCTCAGAGTATGCGTGCTGTTCTCAGACCTTATGGATTCAAATTCAATCGATGAATTACGGTTTGAGTTCTCTTTTCGATACTCTTGAGTTTCTCTTTCATTGATTCATTTTAAAGACAATTTTCTTTATTTTCTTTTTGTTTTTTTGTTAGTTTTGTTAATCGGGAAGTGATATCAAGAAAGTGATAATGGACAGTCTAAACATATGTAAGGGACTGAATCTGAATTGTCTAGACTTTGTGTTCAATGTGTTGGTAGGCACAAAGGATTTGACAGTGTAGATAGATAGAATTATTTGGACTGACCATACGACGCTCGGATAGATTGAGCAGTGAGATAAACACAGGAACCCAATGGATACACTACATTAACATGCATCTAGAACAGTGGTTTAACTTTTTTTTTTTGATGTACGGACTTATGTCCTTAATTCTGGTTCTGATAGAGCGACTGGCGAGTTCTGATAAAGTAGCTCTATAGGAAATTATTTTCTTGCTTCCTATATGTCAGTCATATGTTGCTTCCCCTGCGTGATTGGAAGAGATTCGACCTGGAATGCAACATATGCAACTCTATTTCTACGCACCTCCTTATCTATGAAATTCTTTCTATCTGTTAGTCATATGATGTCTCCTCTACACGATGGAAATGATCCGACCTGGAACACAACATACGCAAGATTCTACCTCTCAATCCTTGTATCCTAGTTAGCCATATGTTGTCCCCTCTGCATGATTGAAAGAGATCCGACCTGGGACACAACATATGCACCTATTTCCAAATTCGACTTCCTCCTTAATATTTGTCTATTCACCTAATGTAAGGAGTTCTTTGGAAGTTCTTGATAATCATGGTATATCGAGAAGTGGGGAACACGTTCTAGTGTAACTAAACTTGAATCATTTAGAGGTTGTTTGTAGATCTCGCTGCTTAATGTAAGTGGACAACAATACTCGTGGTCGTCATCAGCTAAATGGTATATTTGGAAAAGTTTGTCAATATTCTTCGTGTTTAAGTGGACTACAATACCGACAATTGACCAGAGCTATTCATGAAGGTGAAGGTGCTGATAAACAAAGTTAAGACTGTCTCATAACTTTGATCCCAAACATTTGTGTTTTTGTTAAATTTGTTTATAGTTTTTACCTATGCACAAATTTAGGGGGAGAATTAAAAAAAACCAAACAAAAATCAGAAAATTTAAAAATCAAACAAAAATCAGTAAATTAAAAATCCAAAAATAGTGTTATTTATGTTTTATTTCTTGTTCAGAAAATATGAAAAATCCAAAAATTTTGTTTTATGCTTTCTTTTAGTTTTGTTTTGTCTTGAAAAGTGAATTCAGATGTAGATGAGACTCATGGAGACTGTATCAAGAATTTCTAAGCCAAGACTTCATCCGTGAGTGTCGAAGAATTTTCATTCGAACGAGCAAGAAATGAAGATTATTCTTTCAATATTCAATCTTTCAACCGTAGAAGCAAGGTCAAGCAACTGAAGATTATGTGATGGATTGCATTGAAGTCTCCTCAATCAGTCTGCTGCTATCTATGAACCTGTTGAAGTGATCCAGAAGATTTGTTCCCACTGTTGTTCTCTCTGCAGATTCTCAAGCTGAAAGCACTATCTTTCAAGAATCTTATCAAGAAGCCTCCTTACCCAATGTGCGTTCATACTCAAATTTTGAAGAAAAGCCCAACTGCTCGAGATGAAGTCATTTTTTGAAAATTCATATGTTCATCTTGAAGTCATGAAGATATTGAAGATTAAAGCTGAAGCTAAACACCAAATGAAGATTGACAATAAAAGCCAACTACCTTTTTATGGGGAGTTTGTTGGGTCAATTAGAAAAGAAAGCTATAAATCAAGGGAGAGATTGTTGGGTCTAAAATTATGGTTTATACTTTACTTTTCTAGGAAAATGTAATTTTATGTCTAGGACCATAAAAAAACTCTGTGTTTACGGCTGTATAAGTGTTTATGGTTGTGTTTATAGTCGTGAACAGGTTTACGACCATGAACCTGTTCACGGCCTGTGTCTCATATATATATGGTGAGGAGTGTTGGAGATTAATTAGAGGCTAGAGAAGGAGAACATATTCTAGAGAGAGAAACTAGAGAGGAGCTTTAGTGTGTGTTAGTGTGTGTGTGAATCTTGTATCTGGATCATCATTCATATCAAATCATACAAGATTCATCATATTCTTCTTCTCCTTATCTTCTATTTTGATCTGGCATCATCTGTTTGATTGGGATTCCGCACCATCATATAGATCTGATTGATACACAAGCAGATCAGGGACTTACAGCGTCAAAACTTTTAATTGAGACCGACATGAGGTCGATTGGAAAGGAATGGCTATCTAGAGTTAGAGTACATCCTATGTATATTCTGCTAGTGCTCTCAATTTTTCCATTAGCCATTTCTACAGTGAACGGTTCTTTAAGTGCGTGTGATTGTTGTTTAAGTAAATGAGCAAATTTCTGGTTCATGAAACTCCTTTCCGCTCCACTATCAAACAGTATACATGCATAAGAGTCATCGAGGAGAATGTACCAGTGACCACAGTAGGGTCGGCTACCGCTTCCTTGTGGTCTATATCCAAAACTCTTCCTACTCCGCCCGCATGCCATACCTTCGGGCAGTTACTTTTGTAGTGGCCCACCTCGCCACATCCGTAGCAAGCTTGGCCTACACCAACGCTGGGGACTTGGTTGATTGGCTTAGCCAGAGATTTGCAGAAACAGGCAGTGTGCCCCTTCCTATTGCATTTAGAGCACTGCATTTCCCGGTAGGGTCCATTATGGTGGAAGCTACACTTATCACACTTGGGCAAGCTCCCAGCATACTGCTTCATTGACGCAGTAGCAGTAGGTGTTATCGCAGCATGAACAGTCACGGCCTACTGCTTCTTGGCAGAGTTTTGTGCCACTTTTTCCTTCTTGTTACCCCATAACTTATGCTTGTTGTCAGCGGCTTTGGAAGGTTCTGGGATGGCCAAGGTTTTTGTTGTTGACGAGGTGTGGACTCCATGATCTACGAGACGTTGTGCCAGTCGCTTTGCACTGCCAAAGGTAGTGGGGTTTGAAGCTAAGACATTCCCCTGAAATGGAGGCATCAGCCCCCAAATGTACCTCTCGGCTTTCTTTCCCTCGGTAGGGACCATTCCTGTACATAATGCCACCAGATCGCTGAATCTGGCAGTGTAGGAAACTACGTCAGAGGACTTCATGATTAGGCTCCAAAGTTCATGTTCGAGTTTCTGAACCTTGCCCCTCAGGCAGTATTCTTCAACCATGAGCTCCTTTGGAGCTTCCCATCCCATAACATTAGCCACTATTAGTGTTAGTGACTTGACATGGCTATTCCACCATGTGAGGGCTCTGTCTGAGCAGATCTCAAAGATCGACTCAGTCTTCTCGAACCATTGCGAGAGGCCAATGATTGCTCCGGTCCCGTTAAAGGACCTGGTATTGTAGTTGGTGAAGTCCTTGTACGAGCACTCCCTAGAGCGCACTGGAACATCACCTTGACTAGAATGTACCGTTGTTTCACCCCCGCTAGTACCGCTTGTACTAAATTGAGCTAAGCCTGCCGCAACAGCCACAGATACCGCAGCTTGGAGAGCTGCAGGATTATATTGTGGAGGAGGTGGTGGTGGTTAAGTTGGAGTTATCGGAGGGTTGTCTCTCGTCCCTCTTCGTGGAGGCATTTTTCAACTATAAGTTTACAAAGATGAAGATGATAGTAAGAATCAATTGTGAGTATAATGAGAGTGGTCCATGGACTAAATCACCATAGTCCAACAAAACAGATGAGAGTATGACTTTAATGAAGATCTAAGAATAGAAGGATGAAAGCATTTGGATAAAGATTTCCCATATGATTAGATGCATGTCAATAATATTGGCCTTAATGATGTAACAAGTTCGGGGAAAAATGACCTAGAAGTACGTCTTACATTAAACCATATAAAGAAAATTTCGACAACACTAAGACCTTAATAGAATAACAAGTTCAAAGTCTTATCATAGACATGAAATTAAAACTAGAGCTTTTACATAGACCTAAGTTATATCCAAAAGAGTAAGTAGAGTAGACTCTACTGGCGACGAGAATGGCTTGGATGAGTCCTTGATTCTGCTAGGAGACGTTCCAGGTCTCTCATGCGTCTTTCAAACGTTGCCTGCCGAGCTCGCAGTCCCCTGACTTCATCTTGGGTTGCAGTAAGTTCTCTCTGCAGGGCCGCGTTCTGGTTCAGGGTTCTTCTCAGGACAGACTCCAGATGGCAAATGCGAACGGTATTAACTCCCGCATCGGCATCAACCTCCATGAATCAATCGATGGTTTCCCTTCCCTGTTCCTTATTGCGAGAAATCCTGCGAACCAAAATAGGCAGGACTTTGTCTGATGAGCCTCCCTCGCTCAGATTGTAGAAGCTTTGGTCTCCGTTGTAGGGTAAGGGTTGACCCTGCTCGTGACTCCATCTGTTCAAGTTTGTTGCCCACAGGGGTGTAGGGCCTTGAAATGCTGGACGAGGGTTAGGATTTGGGATTTGAGCCACTAGAGGTAGATTATTGACTTCTGGCTCGGAGTCAGAATCCTCCGAAAAGTTCTCTACGAAGTTGTCATCCAATGGAATTTCCTGATTCTCTTTTGGCTCGGCGTCGAGCCATCCACCATTACCTTGGTCGGGAAAGTACGAGTCGACAAGGGGATGGAATCCAGCCATGTTATCTATGCGAGAATAGGGATAAAAGAGATAGTTAATAGACATACTACTTAATATAATTATAGAATGATTCTTACCAATTACTTCAATACTTGCATAATGCATACCAATCACATGTAACCGAAATAGAATAGACCTTCGAATAAGTGACCCTAACTCTAAATCCACAACCAAACAAGGAGCAGGAAATAAAGCAAAGATCACAAATTATAAGTCTATGACACCTTAGTCACATATAACCTTAGCGTATCCACTCAGCAATTATTGACATACTAGTAAAGATCTTTTTAGTTCTCAAATAAGTAATTATAGTATCACAAAATACTCCTATAGTATTTTAAGTTTATCTTCTATTCTAAAGTTTTCATTGTAGTAGTGTAGGTAAGTTTTTAGACTTGTTGCAACACCACAACCATTCTTAGGCACATGCTAATCACTTCTTGGAAAAATATAGTTGATCAGGCTATGTCACTCCAGATCTGATTATATGTCTCTAAGCCTACTTGTGTTGTCCAACAATCGCAATACTTTTTGTTCTTTCCTAGTATGACACTGATTTTAGTATGAATGTAGGTATGTATACTTAGTTAAATATTTTATTATTTAAAAATATAAACTCTTGGTCAGATTATTTTAATCCTTATGTGTTTATAGTTTGTATATCTTTTATGGGTTGATATACTCAATCCACTATAAACAAAGCTCTGATACCAATCTGTCACACCCCTAAACCGAATTAGTGGAAACATTCGGGGGCGGAGGACGTCATGTACAGTATCATAACAATGCATAATAGTAAACAAGCAACAACATCATCCATTGCAATAATAGTATAATTCAATACAAGTGTGTTCTGTGCAATAATAATAAGATACCAAAAATGAATAATCAAAAATAAAGACAAGTCTTGAAAGTGCTCCGTCTTCTCAAAACCTGTCATCAGTACCTGCCTACTGGTGACCTGAGAATACAAGTTATTTTGCAAGAGAGGATCAACATTTAAGTTGGTGAGTTCATAAGTATTTAGTGTCAAATCTTGTATAAGTTTGAAGAGAGTGTTTGTAAATGTTTGTTGTAAATGTATGTAAGTGTTTGTAGTAAGTGTTTGTATCTCCTAGAAAATCCTATATGTTCTACTAGAAATGTAGCCTTCTACCAAGGCCTGAATGTTCTGAATGTTGTTTGTTTGTTAAAGTGAATGTTTTTCCCAAGTATGGCTATCATTACCAAAATATAGTTTTACATTATCGTTTATGTGAGAAGATCACAAAGTGAATGCAATGGGAAAATAATGATGTATTGTAGTATCGTATATAGTAACTACTGTTGTACTAACTACCTTAAACCAACAGTTAATTAAGGTATAATGTGATATGATTGTAACCATGCTTGATCGACTAGTACAAAACACGACGCTCGAAGACATCGAAATGTTATGACATCCATCGCCCGTAGACCTGCAGGTCCCACTGTTAGCTAGGAGCAAGGTGAAGGATGGTCAATCAAGTATAGATTTATACACAAATTCACGCTCTCCCTTGAGGAGACTCTGGTTACAAAACGTAACAAAGCAGTACGATGCCATGCCATGAAGTAGTGGCTCACATTAATGTTATTGTATTCTTGTATCTATATAGTATGTTGTCTCTGTTCTAGTGTTCTGTATGTTCTCTTTGTAAAGTATATAGTATATTCCCTTTGTATAGTGTATAATATGTTCCTCCTTGTTTCTCATTATAGTATGTTCTTTCTGTTTCTCGTTATAGTATGTTTGAACTGACTCATGTATGAACTGACTCTTGTATGTTTCATTGTACTAGAAATAGTGAGTAGTAATCTCCTAAAGTATACCTATTATAGTTTTCTAGTAATGTTGTTTGAATGACTGAGTATGTTTGTACGCCTTTGTTACCCAAAGGCATTAAACTAATGTAAGAACTTTTTGTTGGATAAGGTGTCTAAGTCCATAACTTATTTGGTATATACTTGACCCGACCGGCATGGTCCATTTGGGTTGCATCTCATCCAAACTATTATGGATAATTTTATGAGAGTTATACACATATGTTTATTAATATATTATGAGTTATAATATATTAATATGAAGTTACGTTATTTAATTAGTTTTAGTCTTAAATTAATTATGGATTAATTTAGAGATTAAAAGGAATACTAATTAAATTATGGGCTATTTGTTTTATATAGTGTGGGCTAATACTCATTTGTTAATGGGCTAGGCTTATGTGGAAGTCCATGGATGATCCATGGAGCTTTTAACCCATGGATCCTTGGAATAGGAAAAGACATGGGTTATTAGGGTTTCACCCTAACCATGCATACTATATAAGCATGCTTATGGAGCATGAAAGAGAGCCTAACATAGCCTAAGAGAAAGCTAGTGTTCTAGTGTGTGTGTGCATGTGTGTGGCCGAAAATACAAGAGTGTGTATACTCTCTCAAAGTTTTCCAAGAGTTTGTGGTGTTTGTGATTCCATTTGAGGCATTCACACTATTGGTGCTTGGCCCTCAAACTCCTAAGAACCCAACACAACAAAGGTATGTAATCTCTTCTAACTCTTTTATGTTGAAATGTTCCCCATGCCATGTTAGATAGGTTATAAACCTTGGAAAATTATTATTTTGCATGTATTTAGACAAACATAGATCCAAGGTTTATTAGGGTTGCATGCACACTTAGGAAGTGTTAGATTGCTCAAAACCAACAGTGGTATCAGAGCCTAGGCTTGCTTGTTTGATACTTGATGCAAAATAGTGAAAAAAGTCGAAATCGTTGCTGTCTGCATGCTAGACTCGCCGAGTCCATTGGGGGGACTCGCCGAGTCCAAGGCAAACTTCAACCTACTCGACGAGTCCGTTCGTGCACTCGGCGAGTAGGATCGAAAGAATGCAGAATCTCGACTTTTGCTGCTGGAAATGGACTGGAAACATTACCCTAAATTGTTTTGGTGTTGTAAAACTTATTTTAGTTGGTGTAATGGTTGTTCTAATCCATTTACAATAGCATATATCAAATTCCATGATTTTGTGTGTTCATATAATTCTTGAATTTTTGATGATCATGTTCATGTTCTTATGAATTTAGAAAATGATAGGAATTATTTGCTGAATTGTTTAGAATTAATTCTTAATCATTTATGTGTTTTAATGGAGTCCATAATTTGTCCTCAAGTTATGGATTACCAAAGGTCACTTTCATTTAACACACACTTAAAACACATAAGTTACATGAAAATGAAGAGTCTTCATTTTTATGAACCTTTAATTCATAAGTTATGAAATGAAGAGTTTTGCAAAGTTACAAAACTTGTCCTCAAGTTTTGGAATTTGTAAAGTTTCACACACTTTAATAAACTTTAATTCCAAACCTTAGAGTTTTAATAGTTAAAATTCAACCCTTATACTATTTATAACATTAATGGTTAATTATTATATATATGTATAAGAATAAGTCGTTTTACCGTTAGTAGGCCTCATTCACGAAGCCGGTCTATAAGGTGGGTATAAGGTTGTTGCCTATAAAATGGCGACTTAATGGGTGTATACTCTCACCCACCGCTTGCTTGATCGGTGGAGGGTCGTTAGCCGAACGGGTAGAACAACGACTTTAAATCCTCATTAAAAGTATAATGAATATTATAAAATAACTAAACTCTTTTAATTCCCAATCTTAGTTATTTTAGGAAAATGTGAACATGGTGCTAATCCATGGAATTCACACTTTGTACCTTACCAAGTCGTTAGTGGAGCGTGTGTGGTTAACCGGCACACTAATTAGACTAGTAAGGATCACGAAGGGTAACTTAATGTTGTCATAGATCAATGGAGCGTGTGTGGTTAACCGGCACATTGATTAGGTGATAATATTAGGAGTACCAAGTGAGTTAGCATGGTTATTCACACCTTGTTTTGTGATCCTCGGCATCCCAGTCAAAAAACTTGAAGGGCACAATCGAGATTGAAACATGCCATTGAAAAGTTCAATGAATCTCAAAAGAATCTAGGAATTTCAAATCCAATTAAACCTAATTAATCATTTCGTTTTCATGGTGGAAATTGGTGAATCGTCATTCGCCTACCTTTCAAATATATTATTACTTAGATTACGGCATCCCTCTTCTAAGTGTAATATATTGTGATTGGATCCTAGCCTTAATATTACATTTGGGTGTCTTATTAAGGATCCTAAATATCTAATCTAAACTTACTTTCTTCTTTCAGATGTCTTCCAACACTAATGCTTCAGGCTCTAACCCAACTGGTTCTTTCTCTCTCATGAATCTTTGTGGGAGGGTCATCTTTGATGGTTCCAACTTCATGGATTGGATTAGGAACATCAGGATGGTTACTCGTTACGAGGACAAGGAATATGTCCTCGATAAGGAGTTAAAAGAACTTGATGAGTCTACTGCTACTCCTGAGGAGATCGCTGAATTCAGGACTCATGAGAGAGATGCTACTAAGGTGGCATGTATCATGATGGCCACGATGACAGCCGAGCTCCAAAAGTCATATGAAGATTTCTACCCTTTTGAGATGCACCAAGACTTGATGGAAAGGTACCATCAGAGTGCTCGTCAGGAGCGGTATGAAATAATCTCCTCCATAATAACTACCCGCATGAAGGACGGTGAATCCGTCACGGGCCACATGCAAAAGATGCAAAGGTATGTGGACCGTTTGCTGAAGCTGAATGTTAACATCCCCGAGGAGTTAGCAATTGACATCATTTTGCACTCCTTGCCTTCTTGTTATGATCATTTTCGAATGACATATCATATGAACAAGGAGGAAGTTACCCTCAGCAAGCTTCAAGGACTCTTGAAGACCGCTGAAACCGGTCTTAAGGGTAAAGCGGTTGTTACCTCTACTACTCCTACTCCAACTTCTACCCCTGTTTTAGCTATTGGGCAAGGCAAAGGGAAAAAGAGGAAACACCCTTCGAAGGGTACCAAGGGAAAGTCTCTTGAAGGCTCCTCATCCAAGACTAAGAACGGTTCTGTCACTCCTTCTGCCATTCCAAAGGATGCTGAATGCTTTTATTGCCATAAAAAGGCACACTGGAAGCGAAACTGCCCTAAGTACTTGCAGGATCTAAAGGATGGGAAAGTGAAACCCACCTATGCAGGTATTTACACTATATTGTCTAATTACTCAACATATTCTAACTCTTGGGTGCTTGATACAGGATGTGGTATTCACATATGTTCTGATTTGCAGGGCCTAAGAAGAAGTGAGGATGTGGAGCACGGGAAGATAAACTTAATCATGGGGAATAGGAAGGCTTCACCTGTTTCCAAGATTGGATTTTATACTTTGTTGCTTAATAATGGGTTAAAATTAGATTTGAATAAATGTGTATACTCGTCTGAAATGGCGAGGAATATTATTTCTTTTCATGCTTTGTACAAACAAGGTTTTACCTTTTCGTTTGATAATGAATGTGGTGGTATTAATGCTTTCTTTAATAATGTGTTTTATTTTAAAGCATTACCTTGTGATGGCGTGTATGAAACTGTGTCGATTGTAGACAACTTAGGAAATAATGTGTTGTATATTGATTCTTCTACTAGCCTAGATAAAGCATCATTGTGGCATTGTCGTCTTGGACATGTAAACAAGAAACGCATAGACCAACTCCAAAAGAGTGGAGTCTTGGAATCATTTGACCTCAAATCAGATGATAGTTGTGAATCTTGTCTACTTGGAAAAATGACAAAATCACCCTTCACTGGAACTTGTGAGTGGGGTGAAGGTTTGTTGGACCTAATACATACTGATGTATGTGGGCCATTCAAAACCGCCACAAGGGACGCTAATCGGTATTATGTGACTTTTATTGATGATTATAGTAGATATGGGTATGTCTACTTGATCAAACACAAGTCCGAAACCTTTGAAAGGTTTAAGGAATTCAAACAGGAAGTAGAAAATCAATTGGGCAGGAACATTAAGATGCTTCGATCCGATCGAGGTGGTGAGTATCTTAGTACCGAGTTCCTTGACTATCTTAAGGAGTGTGGGATTGTCTCACAATTGACTCCTCCCAGGACACCACAGCTGAATGGTGTAGCTGAGAGGCGTAATCGTACCTTGTTGGACATGGTTCGCTCTATGATGAGTCGAGTTTCGTTACCAATCTCTTTTTTGGGGGTATGCCTTAGAGACTGCCGCCCATATCCTTAATCTAGTCCCTACAAAGAAGGTTACCAAAACACCTCATGAGATGTGGACTGGGAAGGTTCCCAATTTGGACCACATCAAAATTTGGGGTTGCGAAGCCTTCGTGAGGCGTGAAACTCATGATAAGCTTGAACCCCGAAGTGAAAGGTGTATTTTCATCGGCTACCCACAGAAATCCTTCGGTTACCTTTTCTACAGACCCAGTGAGAATGTGGTCTTTGTAGCACGTAGAGGGATCTTTCGCGAGAAAGAATTTATAAGCCAAGGAGACAGTGGGAGGCAGATTGATCTTGAAGAAATTCAAGAATCAATTGGTGAAGGAACCTCAGACACTAGCAATCAACCTGAGGTAGAAACTCCTGTTGATCCAGCTGACGAGTCTGTACCTCCGAGACGTTCCACACGGGTTAGGAACACACCTTCGTTTTATTATGGTTTTCATATTACTACGGAAGGTGATACGTTTATTAGTGATAGTACACTAGTAAATTTGGATGAACCTAGCAGTGTTAAGGAAGCCATGGCAGGCCCGGAGTCTGCTAAATGGAAGGAGGCTATGGACAGCGAGATACAGTCCATGTATGACAATCAAGTTTGGAACTTGGTTGACAATGTACCAGGCCGTAAAACAGTCGGGTGCAAATGGATCTTCAAAAAGAAGACCGACATGGAAGGAAAAGTGCATACTTATAAGGCTCGACTGGTTGCGAAGGGTTTTACTCAAACTCAAGGTATTGATTATGATGAAACCTTCTCGCCGGTGGCCAAGATTAAGTCTATTAGGGTTATGTTAGCCATTGCAGCATTTCATGATGATGAAATATGGCAAATGGATGTCAAAACCGCTTTCCTTAATGGAAAGTTGGCTGAGGATGTGTACATGAATCAGCCAGAGGGTTTTGTCAATGCAGAGTACCCTAATAGAGTATGCAAGCTTAAGAAATCCATCTATGGATTAAAACAAGCATCTCGTAGCTGGAATCTTTGTTTTGATGAGAAGGTAAAAGAGTTTGGCTTCTCGAGAAGCGAAGATGAGTCTTGCGTGTATGTCAGAGCTAGTGGGAGTATAGTTAGCTTCTTGGTACTGTATGTGGATGACATACTACTCATAGGAAATGACATCCCAACCTTGCAGGAGGTTAAGTCCTGGCTTGGGAAGTGCTTTGCTATGAAGGACCTAGGGGAGGCTACCTATATCCTAGGGATAAGGATATTAAGAGAAAGGAGTAGAAGACTAATTGGACTTAGTCAGAGTATCTACTTGGATAAGGTGTTGAAAAGGTTCAACATGGAGAATTCCAAGAAAGGAGATTTACCGATCCAAAGCAATACCAAACTGAGTAAGACTCAGAGTCCGAGTACAGAGGCTGAGATAGCTGAGATGAGCCAATTACCATATGCTTCCGCAGTTGGCTCGATCATGTATGCTATGACTTGTACCCGTCCTGATGTGGCATTTGCTTTGAGCATGGTCAGCAGGTATCAGGGGAACCCTGGCAAGGCTCATTGGACCGCGGTAAAGAACATTCTCAAGTACCTGCGGAGGACTAAGGATTGGGTCCTTACCCTTGGTGGCAGTGATGACTTGAGAATATTAGGGTATAGTGATGCTGGTTTTCAGACTGATAGGGATAATTTCCGCTCTCAGTCGGGCTGGATCTTTACCTTAAATGGAGGGGCAATTTCTTGGAAGAGTTCCAAGCAGGAGACGGTGGCTGATTCGACTTGTGAATCAAAGTATATAGCAGCGAGTGAAGCAGCGAAGGGGGCGATATGGCTAAAGAACTTCATCGGAGACCTTGGAGTTGTACCAGCTATTAAGGAACCTATAGAAATTTTCTGTGACAACAATGCTGCGGTTATCTTAGCCAAGGAACCAAGAGATCATGGCAGATCCCGACACATTGACAGAAAATATCACTTCATAAGGCACAAGATTGAAGAAGGACTCCTTGTGACAAGGAGGATATCGTCAGATGAGAATCCTGCAGATCCCCTTACGAAGGGACTGACGAGGGTTAAGCATTTTCAGCATGCGAGACGCATCGGGCTGAGGGACGATATTAGTTTTACAGATTAGATAGTTTTCCTGAAACTTGTAAAATGTAATCGACGTTTGATGATGAATAAAATTTGTGATTTATTTATGAGTAAAGTGTTACTATCATTGTCAATTATTTACTATTGTTTCAGTTTTGCATGTTTTGACTTCCAGAATAATTAATTTGTTCAAACCTCCACAATCGATCATACGTCGGAAGTAGGTATGAATCAAGATTGTCATGAATTGGGTTTGTAGATGCCTTAAAGGTGTTTAGGCATGGCAATGGTTGCTGCAACATTCATGAGTACTCATAAGTTATGAGTATTGGTATAAACCCACGCTCACTTGTATCACTTCATGGAATTTATCTCGAGTGATCGTGAGACGATAACATCATATAAATCTTTAAACCTAGAGATATGAGTTGTTACCTATGAGTTGGTTGTGCATTGATTGCACGTAAACGCATCAGTAACTTGATGTTATAAAACGTGCCTTTGTGTACAATTCAATAAGTAGTAGAACAAGCATATCAGTCGAAGTTTATATGTTCCTTCTAGAAATAGAAGCGATATCCGGGCCCCTCGATGATTTTGTGTTGACCCATATACCAGGCCTGGTCAGAACTAAACCGATGTGTTCAGTGAAGTTCTTCGTCAAACAAATTGGATAATCGAGAAACAACTGCTAGACAATAAGCAAGACATAGTTCCATGTGTTTGTCCGGCTGATATCATGAGAACAGAGGATTATGTGATCACTTATCTAAAATGGCGCTTCATAGTTCGACAGAGTCTTCATTGTTCGAGGGAGTTTTCGAGAGCTACGATTGTTGGTTGGTTCCTGAAGATATAGGCAAATATAGTTATTAGACTAATCCAAGTGGGAGTCTGTTGGATAAGGTGTCTAAGTCCATAACTTATTTGGTATATACTTGACCCGACCGGCATGGTCCATTTGGGTTGCATCTCATCCAAACTATTATGGATAATTTTATGAGAGTTATACACATATGTTTATTAATATATTATGAGTTATAATATATTAATATGAAGTTACGTTATTTAATTAGTTTTAGTCTTAAATTAATTATGGATTAATTTAGAGATTAAAAGGAATACTAATTAAATTATGGGCTATTTGTTTTATATAGTGTGGGCTAATACTCATTTGTTAATGGGCTAGGCTTATGTGGAAGTCCATGGATGATCCATGGAGCTTTTAACCCATGGATCCTTGGAATAGGAAAAGACATGGGTTATTAGGGTTTCACCCTAACCATGCATACTATATAAGCATGCTTATGGAGCATGAAAGAGAGCCTAAGATAGCCTAAGAGAAAGCTAGTGTTCTAGTGTGTGTGTGCATGTGTGTGGCCGAAAATACAAGAGTGTGTATACTCTCTCAAAGTTTTCCAAGAGTTTGTGGTGTTTGTGATTCCATTTGAGGCATTCACACTATTGGTGCTTGGCCCTCAAACTCCTAAGAACCCAACACAACAAAGGTATGTAATCTCTTCTAACTCTTTTATGTTGAAATGTTCCCCATGCCATGTTAGATAGGTTATAAACCTTGGAAAATTATTATTTTGCATGTATTTAGACAAACATAGATCCAAGGTTTATTAGGGTTGCATGCACACTTAGGAAGTGTTAGATTGCTCAAAACCCAACACTTTTATGTCTATACATTTACACATAATATATAACTAAGATTCAAATGACATTCGGACAAACAACCGACACCCTAAGTCCACAACCAAACAAGGAACATGAAATAAAGCGAGTTATTAGTCCTAAGTCCTTTCAACCTTATTTATATAACTATATCATTATAGACATGCTTTGGACAATATATATAAGTTTAAAAGAGTTTGATAAATAGTTTAGCATATGAAAAAGTTTAATAAAATGTTTTGAAATAGATGTTTGATAGCACAGTTTTGAAGTATAAGAAATCCAATTGTTTGATAGTTATTAATCACATGTGATTGATATAATAACTATAATGTTCCAACTTGTATCCCCCCCCCATAAAAGCATTTAAAATCATTTAAAAGGTAAGTTAGGGGTATGAAGTCACCTGTAGTGAGTGTTTTGAATGTAAGATCGGAAAAGGATATTGAGTGCTAAGTGAAATCGCGGGCACAAACAGATCCTATTAAGCATATAATGATGCATATATGGACATAATTAGTGTATATACAACTAATCATGCAAGGAAACCACCTTAAGGAATAGGAAACACTTAGATTGAAGTGTTACAATAACATATGATTGCATTAAGAGGCTTTACGGCCACACCAAGGGGTTCACGGACATGGAGCTTACGGCCAAGGTGGTATACGGTCAAAGAGTGTATGGTCATGGAGTTTATGGTCGTACACTCATAGAGGAAACTTACAAAAAGGGTTCTTATGGTCATATCTAGCATTCAATAAGTGTTCACAGTCCTAGGTTTCGGCATAAAGTGAGTTTGAGGCCAAAACATGCACCAACACAAGGGTTTATGTCCATGCAAGGGTTTACGGTCGTAAACTCTTGATGTTCATGTATTTTATGATGTTTCAAGACTAGAAATCCAGTGATAAGAAAGCCGAAATAGAAGATAGAAAAGGTACTCATGTTTTTTAAGCTTGGAAGGGGGTTTACGGTCCAAGAACTAGTATGTGTTCTTGGTATTCTTATGAAAGATGATGAACTTGAAGATCTAACCCAAAACGAGATATTTCATGGATGAAAACATGAATCTTCACTAGATACTGCAATGTATCAACAAATCAGGGGAAGGAATACTTATGTCTTTGAAGATCAAGGTGAAAAACTTGATGATAGTTAAGAGAGAATTCGAGTTCTTGGGTTGAAAGTGGGAAAAATAGGTGATAAATGAAGGAATATCATATAAGAGGGAGGAGTTTACGGCCAGCTAAGCGTTTATGGCCGCAAACCCTAGTTTATGGTCGTAAACTCCAATACTTGGAGTTTTCCGGCTTGTATGTTGCACACTGAACTCTAGAATACACTTCCTAACATTTTATCCTTGAAGACACTAGGCTTAAAACACTCAAACAGACTCTTATCAAGGCTAAAAGATAGAAAAAAACAAGTCTGACATTGATTGAATTGAATGGCTGCACAAGATAGAAATTCCGGGTTATCACATTCAGCAACACCCTCGAGACCTCAAAACCAACAAGCTCATCAATGTCTATCCAATCAACCCAAACCAATTTCACCATTAGGGCCGAGCAATTACCAGAACCATCCCCATGCCTGAGCAACCATAACCAAAGATCAACATATACGGAGCTACTGCCACGAATAATGCTATCAAACCATGTTAATCTCTCCTGACCAGTCTTTAGAACTCCCAAAATTTTCCTTGTTTCGAGTATGGATGTTGTGCTTCCAGTAGTTTGGGCCCAATACCACCTTCCACACCTATCCATACTTTCCTCAAGGATCATCTCGGGTCCTCCAGGACCTACCCATAAAATGCTCCCGAAACGTGCTCAACAGTGAAACAACTGCAATAAAATACTCCCTAGGCTCTCATATGATTCCCCACTTCCCCTAAAATCAGCTGTTGAGGGGCTCCAATAATGCAAGAATACTTAAATAATCCTTCGACTAAAGAAATCAACCCTATAATGGTTAGACTCAAATGAGAGCTGCGTAATAGGGACAAATCCTTCACTCAAAGATTATTTAACCTCCATAGCATGTAACTTAATGTATTCATTTGATAGTTAGCTCCCATCAATGTGAGTCCCACAAAACACAAAGCAAGCAACATTCGAGAAGTGGAGTCGACTGACACTAAAACACAATAAAATCAAACAGATCCTCATACGAAATCCTTGATCTCTATCTCCCAACATCTCGGATGAACCTTTGCTCTACCCTCACTCTCTCAAGAGTAGCTAATAATCCTCATACTTAACTAACATATACTGCACCCACTCATGAAACTTCCACCAACACTCCATCACTCGTGTATGCTAATCATACATAACACTGGATCCTATAGATGGTCGAATACTTGATTTTACCTTAAGCCCTTCATCAAACAAGAATAGGGAATAAGGCTAAACCAAACATTCTAAGGCTATAGAATCCTAGTTATATACAACGATGTTGCATACACTAAGAAATTATAGTAATGATATCAATTTCATGCGAGGAAGACTCTAGGCTATTAGGCATCATATAATCAGCCAATTATATCATCCAATTCCTGACGATCCCCAGTTTATCACTAGCATTTTGTTCTAACATATCATAACATAATCTCAATAACGGTGTGGTAATTTGGCGTCTACTTATTGGCTTTGGTTGATCGTAGACATAGCATCCTCCTTGTTTATTTTGAAAACAATTTGAAATTGTATTTAAAATCTTTTTCCATAGTTTGAGACTAGATTCACACGATTATTCCTATAATTTACTCAAACCAAGGCTCTGATACCAGCCTGTAACATCCCAAAAATTTCAAGAAAATCTTAAGCTTTTAAATACAACCCATTTACTGATAAACGTGTTTACAGAATCATTGCTTCCAAAACATTATTTAAAATCAGAGTCTTCCAAGATCCAGTCGGTAGTAAAACTAAGGATGGGTACGGTTACGCCTTCGCTTGCCACAATCATCTGAAGCACTTGAAACAATAAAATAAAATTGTAAGCATGAAGCTTAGTGAGTTCCCTCAAAATACCAACATACAAATAAATCACATATTCAAATAGCAGCATGTATTGAGTCCACAACTAAAAGAATGGATTACCCTTGAGCGCACAGTATGAGTCTGGATTGCCTATTGGGCCTACAAGTCATATATAGATTTCTCCTAAGCCCGCAACATAAGTTTGGCTTGCCATCAGGCCCATAGCTTATGTTTGGCTTGCTCCCTAATCCAATAAGTCATCATATTAGAATACAAATGTTCGGCCCTTAGTACCAGTCTGACATACCAACCGGTTCTCAGCTCATATCTAGAATGCTACTAAGCCCTTAGTATGATTCTGGCATGCCTGACTCGGCCCTTAACTCATATATGTAATGCTCTGATACCCTTAAGCCCTCAGTACGATTCGGTCATACCACCAGGTCCTCACCTCGTACCTACAATGCACTTGAGCCCTCAGTATAAGTCTAACATACCCAACCCAGCCCCCAGCTCATATTTGCAATGCTCCAGGGTTTTTTTGGCTACAACACGAAGCAGTACAACCTCAACCCAACATAATATGTCTACAAATAACAACATATACAGATAATCATGCAGACAGAATCATAGGTAGTTCTACCGATCTCCCAGACTAACGTATCAATAACTAGCTTAATCATGCATATCTATTCCATACTCAACATAGCAGCAAATATCAGGCTATCAAACCAATATGTCATCCTTGGTGCCTTTGACCCGTAAGTATAGTGAGGAAAACTCACATCTCGATCTGATCCACAGCTGATGAGGTCCCGACTTTGAATCTCAACTCCAACCAACACCTATTTGCACCAAGTGACCAATTCCATCAAAATACCAAAATACCCACAAGGTCTAACTTGGTCAAAGTCAAAAGCCAAGATCAATAGTCCATATTGACCTAACACGTTGTTTTCCTTTGGCCACACTGTGTTCTGCTAGTATCCAAACAGTCAGGCAAATCCATGCCAACATGTTGTGTTGGCTTCAAAACACACCGTGTTTGCCAAAGTTCCAACAACTTAATACATTAAGTTGTTTTTTCGATTCCAAGAGCTCCAAAGCTCAGATCTAGTCCAAAATGTGATCCAGAAGGATAAAGTTTCCAACTTTATCCATTGGGACTACCAAAAACGTCCAAAACCCAATCTATAAAGCTTAATAATGCAAGGGTTTAACTAATCAGCACTTAATTCTTAAAGTCCGAAGTCTAACCTTTCCAGAAGTGAGTTTAACACCAAAGCCATTCCAAAGGTTGGTGCTTTATATACATACATGTCTAATGCATGTATTGAACCCATATTAGGTCAAAATGAGGGCTTATTACCTAATCTCTATTAATGACATCAAAACATGAATATAGACCAGATCCAAGACACTACTAGGTCACCCTGACCTGGAGATTCATAAAATTGCAAACTTTATGAGATCTAACTGCTTAACATTCAAGAACAAGAAATAAAAAGGAACAAAACCCAAGATCTAACAACTTTGAATGATAAAAATCGAGTCTTGGATAATAACAAAGTTATAGAAGAGTGCAAAATTGAACAATGGGTGCTTGGATGATGGATCTTTGCTTCCTTCCTCCACCTTCTTCATTCTTTAGCTTCAAAAACACCAAACTAACTTAAAAATGGGAGGGAAGATGATTAGTGTTTCTTTCAAGGATTGAGAGGCAGATAGGGGTTGCGGGTGAAAAAACCCTTGTCTGCTCATTCCTTTAAGTAGGGAGCTAAACCCGGAAGATTAGGGTTACATTTCAGCCATCAACACGTCGTGTTCCAAGAGGAAACACGCCGTGTTACCCATAATGAAACCTGAGTCTTTTCTTATCTGGACACGCCGTGTTGGTGCCTCCAACACACCGTGTCCAATCCTCTAAAGGTGATTTATACCCAAAGTTTATCCTCAAATTTCCGGGTGTTACGGGAGCATTGTTAAGCCCGAAGGTCATCACCACAAACTCATAATGACCATAACGAGTCCAAAAGGACGTCTTTTGCGTATCCTCCTTTCTGACCCTCGTCTGATGATAACCTGAACACAGATCAATCTTAGTAAACCAATATGAACCATAAAGATGGTTAAATAAACTGTCAATCCTTGGGAATGGATAACGGTTATGCATCGTTAGCTTATTCAGCTCCTGGTAATCTATAGACATTTGATACGATCCATCCTTCTTCTTCATAAACAAGATCAACGCTCCCTTTGGTGAACTACTTGGCCAAATAAATCCCTTGTCCAACAACTCCTGCAGCCATGTAGATAACTCCTGCATCTCTGTAGGTGCTAACTGATATGGTGCTTTGGCTATCGGAGCCGCACCTGGAACCATGTCAATCCGAAACTCCACCTGTGTCTCTAGAGACACTCTAGTAAAATCATCCAGGAACACATTTGGGTATTCCTAAATAATTGGTACATCATCCACCGCTTTCTTACCCTTCTCCTGGTATTTATTATATAAGCAACGAACCCAGAACATCCATGTTACAGATAGTGCTTAGTCCTAGTTGTTTAACATTGAGTAGGTCCAACTAATGTTTGCAGCCAATCAATGCCCCATTAGGGCTCATTCAGTCCATCACCACAATAACCTTGCTCTCACACAGAGGAATATGAACCAAATCAATCAGATACCGCTCACTGAACAATTCCAATACACAACCCCGATGAACCCTCAATACCCACACAGGACGGTCATCAGAAATCTTAACCTCTAATGGACATTCCATCTCCCTAGAGCATTGACTAACCTCTTACTGAGCGCATGAGATACAAAGGATTAGGTAGCCCCTGAATTAAACAAAACCAAAGCAAAGATATTGTTCACAAAGAACGCTCCTAAAAAAACACATAGATATAAGGAGAAAAACAAGGATAAATAAAGAGATAAAGAGAAGATACACACCCGTCACTACATCAGGTGCTACACGAGCCTCCTTATATGTCAGCAGAAAAGCTCTGCTCCTCACAACAGACGCGTCTGCCTTGCCTTGACGGCCATCCATAATCCGTAAGGTTGCCAGAGTGAGTGCTACCAATGGTCGTACTGCTGCTAGGCTTGGGTAGTTGGCCTTCTTATGGCCCTTCTGACTACAAAGGAAGAAAATTAGATCAAATACTTAGGTGGTGGTGGTGGCGACGGTACAATCCCTGCTGATATGCCCCGTCTTGCAGCACTCGAAGCAGCCATAAGCACCCACCCTGCAAGCTCCATGGTGGGTCTTTCCACACTTACCAAAGTGGCCCCGGCCCTACTGGCCCCTCGATATCGAATCAAACACCTTGGGTCTCTTGCCCCAACCCTCAAAACTCTAAGATTGATTGGGCTTCCTCTTCCTCTCCACCTCCGGGTCAATCTCCCTTCGTGCCACCATATTCTCCAATGTCCTGCAACTGGATATACTCACAAACTACTTGATATTTCTCCTCAACATATCATGATACCTTGCCTTTTTCATATCCTCGTCCACCACATACTGCAGAACTAGCAATGCCCTCTCTGGAAACATAGCGGTGATCTGTGCCATTGTCTGAGTAGTCTGGCGAAGGTCCTAAAACATAGCGGTGATCTCTGCCACAGGTGCAAATTCATCCTGAAACATCGTAACAAAATCCTCCCAAGTTATCTACTTAACCGCCTCTCCTCCCATGTCGTGACCAACCTCCTCCAACCAGTCCCGTGCTCTGTCTTTCAAAAGACAATATGCAAGTTTGACCTTTGCCTCCTCGGGACAAAAGCTAGTGTGGAAAGTGTTCGTGACGTCCACGAACCATCGCCTGCTTACAATCGGATCCTTCTTCCTGAAGAACTCTGGGGATACACATGTCCAGAACTCTCGGAAAGTCAATGTGCAGGCTCCCACCGTCGCCACCATCTCAGAACGGAAAGCGCACAAGCGCTCATCCAAAATCTCTAGAATACCCTCCTTGAACGTACCAAAGATCACATGAGTCTGCTCCAGAATACTTTGGGTAATCTATGCTGAAATGAACTCCCATATCTGATTATACATGAACCCGACCCTAGAGCCTGAACCTGAACCATTACCGGTACCAGAACCAGTACCAGAACCTCCTCGGGTGACCACCATACTAAAAGTAAACAATATAGACTATTAGAATATACTCAAATAATCCCATATTCTACAAGCTCCTTGGTATCATCGTGACTTTCCTTGAATCCAGTACGAATCCTTTGCTTCCGGTAGTACGAGCCCATACTACCTTCCACATCTATCCGCACTTTCTTCAAGAATCGTCCCGAATCCTCCAAGTTGCTTTCCTATTAATCCAAATAACCCTTATCAAAACAAAGCTCTCGAAACCGAATCATCTCTTAGGTTTTCCTAAGGCCACCATCACAACACTCTCCGCTATCAGTTGTAGAAGTAACTCCTCCTAACGCCCTCTAACTAGCTTATGGATACAATTACATACCACCGAAAGCCGATAATTCTTCGAATGAACGGTCTCACACCATGACGGTTGGACTCAAACAAGAGTTGTGCAATAGATTTAAACCTAACCTTCTGAAATTATATAATCTCGGGAATATGTAACTTAGCGTATTCGCTTACTAGTTAGTTGATGTTAATGGGAACTCCTAAAAGGACAAAGCAAATAACATTCGAGAATTGAGTAATCGCAAACAAAGCATAACCTAAACAAGCCATCCTATCACTGACTGATCAGTACTAGCATGCAAGTCTACAAGATCATACAATAGGCAAATAAAGGCATATCTCCAAGCATTCTATCATGCAATCCTAAGTAGATCCTTAGCTCTAATCTAGCATGCGATTCACAGATTCTCAATTCCAGGTATCACACAAAACATGTATGGGTATTTTGGGAAAACTTACTTGAGCTCGGTAAATTGCATGCACCACACCTCTTTCTTCCATTAGAAGCCTTCTTAGAAAACCATTTCTTTTTATAAAAAATTTAGCAAATCCTTGGTTTTAGTTCAGACATACCCGCGGGTATGCCTAAATCCCTCAAACCATGACTCTGATACTAATTTGAAACGTCCCAAAAATTCATAACTAAAAATTTCATTTTTAGATTAGATAAAACCACCAACCATTCATTGTCTATAGAAAACCATTATATAAAACTCAAAGTAGAACGACAATCATCAAGAAATACATCAAAGTCAACATGTGAAAATCATGGGTGCGTGTGACGCGGTCAATCTGAACCCTTCCCCTTGGAATAGGAAGTACCTGAAACATGTTAAACATAAACTGTAATCACAAATGTTAGTGAGTTCCCCAAAATATGTCATACCATACATATCATGCATACGTACATATATTGGGCCCCGCCCGATACATTCATTAGGCCCTGCCTGGCATCGGGCCCCGCCCGGTATACATACATACATAGACAACACATGCAAGAGTTACAAAGACAACTAGCATACTATAACATAATCCAATGCGCCAGCATTCGTATCTTCGACCTACAGGTACTATAGGGAGACTCATCTCAATCTGCTGGAAAATTAGGTAAATGCTCGGGCTGCTAATCCGGAAAATCTCCGCACTAAATAGGATAAAATTACATCTTCATTAATAATTAGGTCACAAACCATAACCGAGACTTTAATTCGTAAATCTCGACTACAAGGATAAAAGACCATTTTACCCTTCCTCAAATGGCCCAAACTAAGTAGCACTCAAAGCTCTAAAATATCCCAAGTCCATAAGATATTCAAGGCCCAAAATCCTATAGCCCAAAAATGACCAAAAATCAAAGGAAGCCCACAGCTTGGCATATGCCCCGTAGATGCATGTTGACCTAGAAGCGGGCTACTGACCCAATATGTGCAACGTACTAAGGAGTACCCCCGGTATACTGGCCAGAGTCCTAAAAGCCAACCTAGTGTCTTAATCCCTTAAGAACTTTACGTCCAAACCTCAGATCTAATACAAAATAAGGTCTTAAATAATAAATTTAACAACTTTACTAACTTGCATGGCTAAAAAGGACCCTACACCAAACCTTAGGTCCAAAACTCTATAAAAACGCCAACAAATCAAACATGGATGAGCTTCAAACCCAAAGATTCGATTTTTATGACTTCATACACTCCTAGATGTCCAAATGGACAACTCAAATGGTATAGAGTAGTCCATACTCCATAAGACCAAGGTTTTGGGACAAAAAGTGCATGAACATGGACATAATGAGATCTAGAACAAAGAACTCCAAGGTGTGAACTTGATACTTTCTATATATGCACATGAAGGTGTAGAATTTGGATCCAAGGACTTGAATGCACCACTCTATCTTCAAGGAACTTCCTTTACCACCAAAAATCACCAAAAAGCACCAAATGGTCACTAAAATGCTCAAGAAACAGGATACCTTCTAGGGTATGGAGGCTGATGAGGGTAAAGGTCTTGGGTCCATAATGTTGCTTAAATAGGATCTAAACCCTAAAAATTAGTGTTTGACCCCAGACACCGTACCCCCGTGTACGCACCCCTCCCTAAGATTTACACTTTCACCTCTTAGGAAAAAATTTGCAAACTAATTAGATATCAATGGTAAAAATAAGAAGTACCTAGAATTCGGGTGTTACAGTCTCGATAAGAAGTTTCATTAAAAACCCATCTCACGTCGTGACCACGCAAAGGTCATGTCGTGACCACTCAGTTCTTCTAAAATTCCACCTTCTGACTCCTTGAAACTCTGATTCGACTCATCCAGGAAAACAAGTGTCACATAGTATCTAAGAGCGACCTAGTGGTCATGAACGAAGAGATACCCAAACTTATAAGAACAATGCTTAGGGTGGAATTTGCAATTTTAATTCGATGTAAAATATGTGTGGTTGCATATTTCCCAAAATGTTATTTTTTTAGTACTTGTTCCTTAATTGTATCTTATGTTGTTATTGTTAATAGTGACGGCGGGAATGGAGGGGCTGCCGGATGTCTAGCCCCCTCCAATGCACATATTATTATGATAGAATAGATACAGTAAGCCCATCATGCATACAATCGTCCATATAATAATATAAAATATAATGTTGGTTAGCCTCATATGATATTTATATTTATGACATATGGGTTTTTTTTGGATCCGAGCATTTTGGTCGCAGTTAATTTGAAACATATGGAGTAAAAGCCCAACTAATACCCTAATTTAAATTTAATTGGTATAATAAGAGTTCAATATTAAACCTAGCGAGTAGCCACAAAGACATGAAATACATATCTTTTTTCTTAAAATAAACGACGACTTTGAAGATCAATTTCTTATTTTTTGCTACTGCCTCCTACACCAATGAATCAAGTACTTTTTCTTTTTTTTTTATTACATTTAGTTTTACTCGTAATTTGTAATTGATAGTATTATCAATGCGTTAGCTGTAAGTAGTTACTATGATATGGTTTGATAATTTGTTTTATTACGGTTATAAATTTATAGGAAAATTATGAGCAAGAAAAGAACGATTGATTTTTTTTTTGAGACGAATAAATTTATAGGAGAAATTATAAGTAACAAAAGAACCATTGATTCTTTTTTCAAACGAATAGCAGTTGCACGTGATCCAAAATTGCATCCGGTTAGTGATAATACTAAAGAAGATTTTGATAATATATACCCACAACCTGATAGGAATAGTACCATTGAGTCTGGAAAAAAATTATATGTCAGATTTAGGAGAGGTGTAATTAGATTATTTGATTCGTGATCCAAAGAATTACCTTCAATCTTAAATTATCCAAGTAACCAACGTGACGACATTAGGCAATTATATATTAAATTTTGACCATACCAACTTCAAAAATCAAAGTATCAATTTAGTCCTAATGGTCGTAGTGGATTTTTGCTTAGTTTTCAACAAGTTTGATTCAAAAAATTTTGGTGGTTGAAATATTTTGAGAAAAATGATTTTGCATTTTGTTTTCCTTGTTTTCTATTCTTTGTGATTTTTTTTTCTTTTAAAAATTTATTCATGTTACTTTATTTGGATATAACATTTTAATAAATTATTATGATGTGGGACTGTCAGTCCTCTTATTCTTAAATCTTGACTCCGTCCATAATTGTTAACTTTACATATTAAGTCGACATCAATGAGTTGAAGCTAGCTTGTATTAGGGAGTATCCTTAGATCATTTGGACAATAGTATCAGATAGACCTTATTTGTAAGTAGAAAAATTTGGGATTGGAAACTAGATGCATGTGCATTGTATTGTTTTTATACATTCCAGCAAACCCTTATACTATTTGCTGAGAAATTACATGGTTTTAAGAGTTATGAAAAATGTTTTGAAATGGTTTGAGATTTACGAGAAACATTTTGAAATGGTTTTGAAAATGTTTTAGGAACTATAGCCTAAGAATGGGATTATTGTAATTATTCAATTCTATTCCAAAGTCTAATTACTGGTTTCTCACTAGACATTCATAATGTCTAACGTATTATAATGACATGTACTAAGATTACAAGAAGATTGAGGAGCTTATAAGACTAGTTTGGATATTTAGAAGGCCATGAATATTATGTGGTTTATTCTAATATTTTTTATGATATTTGATTGAATACCCTCAAACTTAAAACATTTGAACTTGAAACTATTACTTTGAGTTTCTGGGACCAAATTTCGTGGCAATGATCTCAAGTTGGTTTAATATTAAAAAAAACTATATTTATTTCTTTTGGCCCGTACATAGAGTATTTCAATATAGTTGCGTTAACGATTGTTAAACATATCTATGAGTATTACCACACAATTTTATTCTCACACAAGCTAAGGAAATATGTCTTGTTTATTTATATTGAAGAAGAGGATTGATGGATGTTACTCAATGGCGGCCATGTTTGAAAATGAGAAAGGAATAAATGCAAAACCTAGACTAAAAAATAATTTAATTGTATAAATTAGTAGATTATAATCAAAAGTATTTACTTAAAAAAATTAACAGGTACCCAAGGATTGTAGGGCCACTTGTAAGTATTTGTATGGGAGTAAATTACGCGAATGGTCCCTATGGTTTAGGGTAAATTGCACATTTGGTCCCTAACTTATTTTTTTAACTTGGAAGGTCCCTACAGTTTGTTTTTGTTACACGTTTGGTCTCTGTCTTACTTAAAAAGACTATTTTGTCATTGGTTTTTTAATTTATTTAAATAAACACACCCCCAACTCCATTCCTCTCACTTTACCTTACCTACCTCATTATTTTTCTCTATTTAAATAATAGTCTTTTTAGGTAAGATAGGGACCAAGCAAGTAACAAAAACAAATAGTAGGGACCAAACGCGTAACAAAAACAAACAGTAGGGACTTTCCGAGTTAAAAAAATTAGTTAGGGACCAAACGCGTAAATTACCCCAAACCATAGGGACCATTCATGTAATTTACCCCTTGTATGGAACATGTAGCCAATATTTGAATTCACGATGGTGAGTAGTAGTTCCAAAAATTAAAATCAGAAATTGACAGTGTGGCTCGGTAGCGGGTTCGGCATGGCATGCCAAACTCGAAAAACACCACCCCCCAACAGTGGCATGCCAAGTGAAAATGGGTGAAACGACATTCAATTGCCGCACAGAGAGAGAGAGAGAGAGAGAGAGAGAGAGAGAGAGAGAGAGAGAGAGAGAGAGAGAGAGAGAGAGAGAGAGAGAGAATGATTTTTTTAATATTTTTTCAATTTTAAATCATTACAAATACTAAACCAAAACCACCAAATTATATCATAACCACTAAAAATTGGATGTGATGGATACATAGGAAGGCGTTCGATAATACATAATATGGAAATCCATAATTCGCCGCGATTTGACTGATCATCTTTCGATGTATATTATATTTATCTTAATATGTCACCAGTAGGTGAATTGGACAGCCAATTCTCGGAAGGTAGTTTTGTGTAAGTTTTTTTTTTAATCATTATGTTTTTTACGTTTTAATTGTCGTGTTGATACGTAGTTTCAATTTTTTTTTTTTAAAAAAGTTGAAAAAAAATCTTGATCCACCCCAACATTGTTGGATTAGATGTCTAAGTTCGTAACTATTTCTAGAATGTACTTGACTCGGTTGGCATGGTCCATTTGGGTTGCATGACATTGCAATATTTGGATAAACTAAATAAGAGAAAGGACACTTAAGGATTATTAATATATTATATGTTCTAATATATTAATAATATTATTTAATTGGTATTCATCAAAGAATTAATTTGGAATTAATTAAGTGATCAAAAAGAGACTAATTAAATGTGTAGGGTTGATTGTGTAAATCATCCATTCTTGTATAGTGGGCTAATGATCCATGGTTTATATGAATTGGGCTAAAATCATAAGGTGCTCCATGGATAGTCCATGGCAGTTATAAACCCATGTATCATGGAATATGGAAAGCCGTGACAATTAGGGTTTACATGGTGTAACCCTACTTGTAACATAACTATTTAAAGACCCCAAGTCTAGCAAAATCGGCCACTACAAGCAAGTACAAGAGGGCTAGCCGAATTTTGGGTGTTAGTGATCTTCTCTCAAAGTTATTCTAAGTGTTGTGGTGTTGTGTGAGACATTTGAGGCATCACACTTGAGGTGCTAGGCTCATAAGATTCTCAAGGAATCCAACACAACAAAAGGTATGTTCTTCTACTAGCTATTATGTTTAAAAGTTCCCCATGTCATGCTAGTTATTAAGAACCTCGGGAAATCAAATTTGCATGTATCTTAGTAAAACATAGATCCAAGGTTTCTAGGGTTGCATGTACACCTTAAGAGTGTTAGAATGCTCAAAACCCTTCAGTGGTATCAAAGCCCGGTTTGTTTACTTGATACTTGATGCAAACTTGTTAAGAAAATCAACAAAACTGCTTTCTGCCTGAGTGAACTCGCTGAGTCCATGGGGGGGACTCAACGAGTCCATGCCTATATTCAACCAACTCGTCGAGTCAGTTCATGCACTCGACGAGTTGACTTATCAGATTGCGATTTTTTGACTTTTGCTGCTAGAAATGGACTAGAAACATTACCCTAAACTGTTTTGGTGTTATAAAACTTGTTTTAGATGGTGTAATGGTTATGCTAATCCATTTCCAATGGCTAATATCAAAATTTCAAGTTTTGTATGATTTATTTATGATTCTTGAAATTGTTGATATGAACATTCATGAACTTATGAGTTTAAAAGATCATAGGAATCATTTGTAACTTGCTTGTTAGATTAATTCTTGATCTTGATGTGTTTTAATGGAATCCATAATTTGTTCTCAAGTTATGGATTACCAAAAGTCACTCTTTTAAATTCCGTTATGAAACACATAGGTTACATAAAATGAAAAGTCTCTCATTTTAATAAACCATTAACTCATAAGTTATGAATATGAAAAGTTTTGAAAGTTACAAAACATCCCCTCAAGTTTTGGAACATGTAAAGTCTCTTTAAAAATTTAGTTCCAGCTCCTAGAATTTTAAAAGTTAAAATTCAACCCTTATCTTTATAATATTATAAGTTAATAATATATTTATATGTATAAGAACAAGTTGTTTTACCGTTAGTAGGCCTCATTCACGAAGCCGGTCTATAAGGGGGGGGGGGGGTATAAGGTTGTTGCCTATAAAATGGCAGCTTAATGGGTGTCCACTCTCACCCACCTCTTCCTTTACTGGTGGAGGGTCGTTAGCCGAGCGGGTAGGATAATGACTTTAATCCTCATTAAAAGTATGATGATTATAAAGTAATTAAATGTTTTTTTAAATTGCCAATCTAAGTTACTTAAGGAAAATGTGAATAAGGCGCTAACACATGAAATTACACTTTGCACTTTGCTTAAGTCGTTAGTGGAGCGTATGTGGTTAACCGGCACACTAACCTGGACTTAAAAAGGTAGGCAAAGGGTGGCTTAGGGTTTATCATAAGTAGGTGGAGAGCGTGTGGTTAACCGGCACATCGATTGAGTGATAAACATTAAGAGTACAAAGTAATTTGCATGGTTACTTCACACCTTGTTTTGTGATCCTCGGCATCCCAGTCACAAAACTTGAAGGGCACACTCGAGATTGAAACATGCCATTGAAAAGTTCAATGAATCTCAAAGAATATAGGAGTTTCAAAACCAATTAAAACCTAATAATTTATTTCGTTTTTCATGGTGGAAATTGGTGAATCGTCATTCACCTACCTTCAAATATTTTATAGCTTGGATTACGACATCCCTCTTTTAAGTTATAAAATATAGTGTTAGTTCAAAGCCTTAATAATACATTTGGGTGTCTTATTAAGGACTATCTTTATATATAATCTAAACTTGTTCTTCATTTTCAGATGTCTTCCAACAATGCTGCTTCTGGCTCAAACTCTACCGTCTCCATCTCTCTCATGAACCTTTGTGGGAGAGTCATCTTCAATGGTTGCAACTTGATGGATTAGATCCAGAACATCAGGATGGTCACTCATTAAGAGGACAAGGAATATATCCTCGACAAGGAGCTTAAGGAACTTAATGAGTCATTTGCTACTCCTGAGGAGATCACTGAATTTCAGACTCATGAGAGAGATGCCACGAAAGTGGCATGTATCATGTTGGCCACGATGACAGCCGAGCTCCAAAATTCCTATGAGGACTATTACCCTTTTGAGATGCACCAGGACTTGATGGACCACTACCATCAAAGTGCTTGCCAAGAGAGGTATGACATCATCTGCTCCATGATAACAACCTGAATGAAGGATGGTAAACCCATCACGGGCCACTTACAGAAAATGCAAAGGTATGTCGACCGTTTGCTAAAGCTAAATGTGAACTTCCCCGAGCAGTTGCAATTGACATTATTTTACACTCCTTACCTTCTTGTTTTGATCAATTCCGAATGACATACAATATGAACAAGGAGGAAGTTACAATCAGCAAACTTCAAGGACTCTTAAAGTCCGCCGTAAGTGGTCTCAAGGATAAATCGGTTGTTACCATTCCTACTCCTACTGCGAACCTAGTCTTCGCCATCGGGTAAGGCAATGGGATGAAGAGGAAGAACCCTTCGAAGGGTACCAAGGGAAAGTCCCTTGAAGGCTCCTCTTCAAGTAGAACCAAGAAAAGTTTTTTCACTCGTTCTGCCAACCCTAAAGAGGCTGAATGCTTCTATTGCCATGAAAGGCCGCACTGGAAGCGAAACTGCCCAAAGTATCTACAAGATGCTAAGGATGGGAAAGTGAAACCCAACCATGCAGGTATTTACACTATATTTTCTAATAACTCACCCCAGTCTAATTCTTGGGTCCTTGATACTGGTTGCGGTATTAATATTTGTTCTGATTTGCATGGACTAAGAAAAAGTGAGGATGTGGAGCATGGGAAGATAAGCTTAATCATGGGGAATAGGAAAGCATCACCTGTCACCAAGATTGGAGTTTATACTTTGTTGCTAAATAGTGGGTTATCATTAGATTTGAATAAATGTTGTTACTCATCTGAAATTGCGAGAAATATTATTTCCTTGCGTGCTTTGTACAAACAAGGGTTTAGCTTTTCTTTTGATAACGAATGTGGTGGTATTAATGCTTTCTTTAATAATGTTGTTTATTTTAAAGCATCACCGTGTGATGGTGTGTATGAAGTTGTGTCGGTCGTAGATAACCTACGAAATAATGTGTTATGTATTGATTCTTCCACTAACTTGGATAAAGCATCATTGAGGCATTTTTGTCTTAGACATGTAAGCATGAAATGCATAGGCCAACTCCAAAAGGATGGAGTTTTAGAGTCATTTGACCTAAAGTTGGATGATAGTTATGAATCTTGTCTACTTGGAAAAATTACAAAAACACCCTTTACTGGGTCTTGTGCTAGGGGTGAAGGTTTGTTGGATCCGGTACACACTGATGTGTGTGGACCCTTTAGAACTGTCACAAGTGATGCTAACCGCTTCAATTGATTTTTACTGATGATTATAGTAGATATGGATATGTCTACTTAATCAAGCAGAAGTCAGAAACCTTTGAAAAGTTCAAAGAGTTTAAGAAGGAAGTGGAGAATCAATTGGGCAGGAACAATAAGGTGCTTCGATCCGATCCAAGTGGTGAGTATCTTAGTACAAAATTCCTTGACTATCTTAAGGAATGTGGGATTGTCTCACAGTTGACACCTCCCAGAACACCATAGCTTAAAGGTGTGGCTGAGAGGCATAATCGAACCTTGTTGGACATGGTTCGTTCCATGATGAGTCGAGCTTCGCAACCAATCTCATTTTGGGGGTATGCATTAGAAACTGTCGCCCATATTCTTAATTTAGTCCCTACCAAAAAGGTTGCCAAAACACCTCACGAGATGTGGATTGGTAAAGTTCCAAATATGGACCACATCAAGATTTAGGGTTGCAAGGCTTTCGTGAGGTGCGAGACTCACGATAAGTTCGAACCTCAAAGTGATAGGTGTATTTTCATCGGCTACCCACAAAAATCCTTTGGTTATCTATTCTACAGACCCAGTGATAATGTGGTCTTTGTAGAAAGGAGGGGAGTCTTTCGCGAGATAGAGTTCATAAGCCAAGGAAACAGTGGGAGGAAAATTGACCTTGAAGAAATTCTAGAGTCAAGTGGTGAAGGAACCATAAACACTAGCAATCAACCTGAGGAGGAAACTCCTGTTGATCCGACTGACGATTCTGTACCTCTAAGGCGTTCCATGAGAGTTAGGAATGCACCTGAGCATTACTATGGTTTCCATATTACTGCGGAAGGTGATACACTTATCAGTGATGACACACTGATAGGTCTGGATGAACCTAACAGCTACACGGAAGCCATGGCAGGCCCTGAGGCTGCTAAATGGAAAGAGGCTATGTACAGCGAGATACAGTCCATGTATGAGAATCAAGTTTGGAACTTGGTTGAATCTTAAAGAAGAAGACCGACATGGATAGTAATGTACACACTTATAAGGCACGACTGGTTGTAAAGGGATTTTCTCAAACTCCGGGAGTTGATTATGATGTTAGGTTTATGATTATGAAATATGGCAAATGGATGTCAAAACCGCTTTCCTTAATGGAAAGTTGGCTGAGGATGTTTACATGAGTCAGTCAAAGGGTTTTGTTAGTACAGAGTACCCTAATAGAGTGTGTAAGCTTGAGAAATCCATCTATGGATTGAAACAAGCACCTCGCAGATTGAATCTTTGTTTCGATGAGAAAGTCAAAGAGTTTGGCTTTTCGAGGAGTGAATATGAATCTTGTGTATATGTCAAAGATAGTGGGAGTATAGTTATCTTTTTGGTACTGTATGTGGATGACATACTACTCATGGGAAATGACATCCCAACTTTGCAGAAGGTTAAGTCCTGGCTTGGGAAGTGTTTCGCTCTAAAGGACCTTGGAGAAGCTGCCTATATCCTAGGGATAAGGATTTTGAGAGACAGGAGTAAAAGACTAATTGGACTTAGTTAGAGTACCTACTTGGATAAGGTGCTGAAAAGGTTCACCACGCAGAATTCCAAGAAAGGAGAGTTACCGATACAGAGTAACGCCAGACTGAGTAAGACTCGGAGCCCGAGTACAGAGGTTAAGATAGCTGAGATGAGTCGAGTATCGTATGCTTCCGCTTTAGGCTCGATCATGTATGTTATGACTTGTACTCGTCCTAATGTGGCTTTTGCGTTGAGCATGGTTAGCAGATATCAGGGGAACCCTGGCAAGGCTCACTGGACTGTAGTAAAAAACATTCTCAAGTACCTGCGGAGGACTAAGGACTGGGTCCTTACCCTCGGTGGTAGTGATGACTTGAGAGTAGTAGGGTATAGTGGTGCTAGCTTCCAGACTGATAGGGATAATTTTTGCTCTCAGTCAGGAAGAGGTTTTACCTTGAACTAAGGAGGATATATGGCTAAAGAACTTCATTGGAGACCTTGGAGTTGTACCGGCTATAAAGGAGCCTATGGAGATTTTTTATGATAGTGAAAGTGCAGTTGTCTTAGCCAAGGAACCAACAGATCACGAAAGATCCAGACACATCGACAGAAAATACCATTTCTTCAGACATCGAATAGAAGGACTCCTCGTGGCAAAGAGGGTATCACCGGATGAGAACCCAACAGATCCGCTCATGAAGGGACTGGGTAGGGTTAAGCATCTCCAGCATGCGAAGCGCATAGGGCTAAAGGATGATATTAGTTTTAGTAGTTAGATAGCTTTCAAATTTTTAAAGTGTGATTGACATTTGATGATAAATAAATGTTGTTTATTTATAAGTATAAGTGGTGCTATCTTTTGTCAATGTTTACTATCATTTCATTTTGCATGTTTTGACTTCCAGAATAATTATGTCATGGTATATCATATTATTCAAATTCTCCACAGTCGGTCATATGTTGGAAGTAGATATGAATCAATATTCTCATGAGTTGGCTTGTAGATTTCTAAGTTGTTGGATATAGCAAGATTTTCTACAACACTCATGAGTGCTCATAAGTTCTGAGTATTGGATTCAACCCACGCTCACTTGTATTACTTCATGGAATTTATCTCCAGTGATCGTGAGACGATAATATCATATAAGTCTTCAAACCTAGAGATATGAATTGTTGACTATGAGTTGGTTATACATTAATTGTACGAAAACGCATTGGTAACTCGATGTTATAAAACGTGTCTTTGTGTATAATTCAACAAATAGTAGAACAAGCATATGAGTCGAAGTTTATATGTTCCTTCTAGGACTAGAAGCGATATTTGGGCCCCTCGATGATTTTGTTTTGATCTATGTACCGGGCCCGGTCAGAATTGAATTAATGTGTTCGATTAAGTTCTATGTCAAACAAATCGGAAATCGGGAAACAAACTGTCGGACAAAAAGTAAGACATTGTTCCATGTATTTGTCCGGCTGATATCGAGAACTGAGGATTATATGATCACTTATCTTAAATGGCATATCATCATCATCTCAGTTCCACGAGACCTTGAAAGAGCTACGATTGCTGATTGGTTCCTGAAGTCATTCTTGCAGTTATAGTTATTAGACTTATCCAAGTGGGAGACTGTTGGATCAGGTGTATGAGGGGTTGTTTGGTAGCATCTGGATTATTCATATCTAGATGATACAGATGTCTGGATGATGTAGAGGTTTTGTATGGATCTGTATCTGAATGATAATTTGATGTTCGGTCAGACATCTGAATGTCTGTCTCTTAATGGTGAAAATGACCTGTTGAAAAATGTTCTTATGTAACCTTGTATGTGACCATCACTGAAATAAGATGAACTGTTTTTATACAATCTAACAAATATTATCAGTTATTTCAGGTTGCATGAATGCGTGATAAAACGGAAAATACGAAAACACGCGAATGACGAAAACACATATGTGTGACTAAACAGTTTCAACAATATATATATATATATATATATATATATATATATATATATATATATATATATACGTACATATATATATATATATATATATATATATATATGTATTATATACATATGTATGTATTATATATGTATATATGTACTATATATGTTGTATATGTGTTGAATAGTCAAACAAAGAAGAAGTCAACAAAAGTCAAAGATGAAGAAGCTAAACCCATTCACACGTTTTTTTGCTCCTACTCCTACATCAACTTGCAGCCTCTACATCATCTTTCAACTTACACTCAAGTGCACTACTACAAGATATTTGTTTCTTATATATATACATGTGTATGTAGTGTGTGTTTGTGTTGGAGATAATAAAAGAGAGTAAGAGAGATAGATATGATATATTGAGTTTTCCTTTGTAAAACTACACCCTCTCAATCTTCATCCCTGGAGCTAAATGAAGAACACCAAGATCAAACAAGAAGCTAAGTGAAGAACACCAAGATCATCAACAATGAAATGAAGAACACCATCAACCATCTTCATCTTCTTCATTGAAACTAAAGGTTTTTCATCTTCACCACCTTTGTTCATCAGCATCATGAACATGACCCGTGTTCAGTAAGGCTAAATCAACACGCCCCGTGTCAGCATCAGCATCATGAACACGCCCCGTGTTCAGCAAGGCTAAATCAACACGCCCCGTGTCAGTATCATTCATCAAGAAAACCCTCCAAAACCCTCCTACACGACCCGTGTCACTTGTGCCTTATCTTACACGACCCGTGTGCATGTTTTTACCCAAAAATACCTCAAATACAAATACATAAACCCATGTATTTTGTACCCTTTTGTAAACACTTGTTTTACATAAAACCGAGCTTTAAATGAACTTTTTGTTACTTATCCAATGCCGGATTGATCTTTGAACAAATATCGACCAGTCGCTCCAAGAGTCCCAATATCGACTAGTCCATTCAAAGAACAAATATCGACCAGTCGTTCCATGAGTCCAGTTCAGTCAACTTATTGACGAACCTACTTGATATATATTTATATACTTATATACTTTATTATAGCTTTATGTCATTTAAATATAGTCATTTATATTATTTATAGTTTGACGTCATTTAAATACAGTCATTTATATTATTATAGCTTTTAGTCATTTATAGCTTTCATATTTATACTTATTCCGCAATTATTATTCTTTATATATATGTATATCTTATACCTTTAACTCATATATCTATCACACAGTAACTGGTAACCGAGCCTTTTGTTGTGGTGATCAGATTTTTATATTTCCAACAATCGGTATCTGAGCTGATATAAAAGGAATAATATCCAACAATTGGTATCAGAGCTTGTGTGATTTACCTTGAAATTTTTGTCGAAAAAGTTTTGGTTATTGCGTTTATAAACCTTCCATAAGCTTTTCTTTAAAAATTTCATTTTAATATCACTTGTTCAAAATCCTTTAAAAAAAATATCAAAAAATGTCTTTGGCAAATTACTCCAACATGAACTCTGTCTCCATTGCAAATAGCTTAGGATCTGGTTCACGGGCACCCATACTTATTCCTGAAGAGTATAATTCGTGGGTTGGCCGTATGAATCTTCATCTTAACGCTATAAATGAAGATATCTAGAAGTGGGTAGAAGGAACATATGTTACTCCAGAAAATATGGCTACTCTTGCTACGAATCAAGCCACTCAAACCGATATCATAAGAAAGTTGGAATTCCAAGCCAAAAAGGAACTTATGTCTGGAATACCTCACAATATTCTAAGTCAAATGGATGACATTATGATGTTAACCGCAAATCAAATTTGGGAAAATTTGAAAAATCGATTTTGTGGAAATAAAAGAATTATCGGAAACAAAAGAACATCTATTTTGAATGAATTCGATAATTTCAAAATGCTTTCATCAGAAACTATCCATGATGCTCAAGATAGGTTCAATTTGATTATGGTTAAAATGAACAATTTGGGTATCAAAAAGACACAACACGAGATAAATCTCAAGTTTTTAAATAATCTTTTCGAAAGCTGGAAAATGGTTAAACTCATTATTCAGGGAAATCCAGCGATTCATACCGAATCTTTGTACAATTTGTATGGAGAACTTCAATCGTATGAATCCTCGATTGAACCACCAACCATTGCAGCTTTTGGAGGACCACTTGCTCTTGTGTCCACAACTTCTCAAAACCAAACACCTTACAATGATCAAAACATTAATCATTTTAATCAGACTACGTCTTTTCAAAACCAATCCTTCCAGTCTGATTCAAATGATGAAGAAGATTATCAACAACTGTGTGCTTTGGTTGCAAACACAAATCTCCAGAGATTTATCCCAAATCATGGTCAATCAAATTTTAGACCAAATTTTCAACCAAGACCATCTTTTGGACAAAATAACTCAAGTTTTCAACCAAGACCATCTTTTGGACAAAACAACTCAGGTTTTCAACCAAGACCTTATTTTGGACAAAATTCTCAAAGACCTTCTTTCCAAAATAACTCGAACCAAGGTTTTCAAAACCAGGGATTTCAAAACGATCCTAACTCAGGTCATAATCACAATCCAAACAACAGTTTTCAAAATCAAAACAGAGGTTTCCAAAATCAAGGTTACAACAATCAAAACAATGGTTTTCAAAACAACCAAAATTTTGGATTCCAACAAAGCCATTCTCAACCTTCCCAAGAAACCCAAACTCAAGCACCTAAAAGACTTCCGATTAAGAGTCAAAAGGATGACAGTGATGAAGATGTGATCATTTGTCACAACTGCAAAGGAACAAATCACTATGCGAGAGAATGTCGAGCCAAAAACAAAACCAAAATCAAAGACTCAGCATACTATGCTCAAAGAGCCGATGAATTGAAGAAACTGGAAAACCAAGAAAAGCAAAAAGCATTGATGGCAATCCATGAACCAAGCGTAGAATACTGGCCAACATCTGATGACGAAGCTGATAATGAACAAGCACAATCAAACTTATGCTTCGTAGCTAGTGTTGAAATACCTTCAAGAGCTCCAAACGTCATAGAACAGGTATGGTCTAAGATCTCTGAACTTGGTTTTTCCAAAACAATTTTTGAGTCCCACATAACCAAAATTGAGACTAGTCTAGAAACTGATCTCAAAACATATCACGACACAATGGTCAATTATGATATTTGCAAATCTGAGTTACAAACCTTGCAACTCAAATTTGGAGAATCAACAAGAACTAAAAGGAAATTGGAAAGAGACGTTGAAAGAAAATTAGAAGATTATAATCACGTCTTGGAACAATTAAATCAGTCCCTAATTCAGAAAAGGGATTTGGAACTAAAAAACCAGTCAATCATTTCTTCTGAAACAAAAGATGTTTTAGAAATGGAAATCCTTCAGTTGAAACAAGACTTTCAAGAATCAATTGATAAATACAATATTCTAAATGAAAAACTGACTGATTCTTTAAAACAAATCAATTCTCTTAAAACCGAGAATAAAAGACTGATATGGAATATGGATTCTATCAAAGTTGCTAGAAAACTAAGTGATGATATTTTCAAAAAGGCAAACACCTTAGGAACTGGCAAAATTGATACGAATTATAGACCAGGAATTGGAAGAGAATCCTTTGAAATTGAACAGGCAAAACAGGAAAACATGACGAATTGTGAAAACTCTGAATCTACTTTACTAGATCTTTTCACATCAGTTAATGAGGAAGATTCAGATGACGAAACAGTTATCAACTGTAGTCCAGATGATACTGCTTTCAGTGTTTCCAAAAAGTCTTTCAAAAGAGTTGTAAATTCTGAAACAAACTCTGCAAGTTCTTTAACTCACCAAATCAAACATACCGATGGAACCACTAAACTCAAAAACTTTTTGAATGGAGAAAATTCCTCTTATGAGGATGGTAGTACTTCTATAGCAACTGTTTTTCCTACAATGACTTCATCAATTGTTGGAAAAACTAGTCTGGGACAAAAATACTCCAAGAAACAACAAACAAGCAAAAAATCCATTCAAGTCACCAAAACCCCACTTATCATGCCAAACATTTTTGAAAACCAACCAAAGAAACCAGTTAAACCCTACGTCATACCTCATAAACAGGTTTCCAAACAAAAACCAAAACCTTTTCAAAAACCTTTTGAAAACCGCTTTCAAGATATCACTTTTAATCATTCAAGGAACTTTCAAAAACCATTACATCAGAAAGTTTCAAACCATCATCATCAAAAAGCTTTTCAAAACCGCCCATCACATCCCAGATATGAAGAAAAAATTTCAAACAAACCTTCACATCTAGGATATCTTTCACCAAATCAGAAATCTTATCAACCCACAGGTTTTCAAAAACAAATCACATTTTGGGTAAAATTGATAGATCAAAGCAAACCTCAACCATTCCATCATCATAAACCAAACCATTACAATAATGTGAAGTCAAATGATAAAAGAAATTCATCAAGAAAAGCACCCAAAATAACAACTGACAAACCAGGGCCCATTCAGATTTGGGTACCTAAACTTTCTGTCTGATTGCAGGTACTTAATGCTGGAGAACCCAATGATGATACACGGTATATTGATAGTGGCTGCTCCAAGCATATGACAGGAAACCGTAACTACTTACGTGACTTCAAACCTATACAAACCAATCAAGATGTTACCTTCGGCAACAACATGAAAGCAAAAATCAAAGGTTATGGAAACATAACAAATGGTAATTTTAAAATAAAGAAAGTTGCCTTCGTCGATGACCTGAAACACAACCTCATCAGTGTTTCTCAACTATGTGATAACAATCTTGAAGTTCTTTTCACCAAACAACGAAGCTTGATCATGGACGCCAAAACCAAAGATGTTATAGTTGATTCTGACCGTGCCGGAAATATGTATCCACTTGACATGGATCTTATCTATGGTAAACCCGATATATGTCTGCTATCTAAAGCCCCAACAGGTATTAGTTGGTTATGGCATCGTCGCCTTTCCCATCTCAACTTTGGGTACATCAACAAATTAATCGGCGATGATCTTGTTCGATGGCTACCACTTCTGAAGCTTGATAACGAAACTCTTTGTGCCGCATGTGAAAAAGGAAAACTTTCCAAATCCACTCACAAAAGCATCTCCGAATCTAGCATATCCGAACCACTAGAGTTGTTGCAGATAGACCTTTGTGGCCCTGCCAAAACCCAAACCATACAAGGGAAGAAGTACATTCTTGTTGTCGTTGATGGTTTCTCGCGCTTTACTTGGGTCTTTTTCTTAATACTAAAATCAGAAGCACCTGAAGAGATGATCAACTTCATCAAACAAATCGAGCTAAAGCTGAAACGACCTGTTCGAAGAATCCGAAGTGATAATGGTTTAGAGTTCAAAAACAATACTCTAGATTCATTTCTCAAAGACAAAGGAATTGAACATAACTTCTCAGCCCCATACACTCCACAACAGAACGGTGTTGTCGAAAGAAGAAACCGAACTCTATGTGAAGTTGCAAGATCAATGCTTATCTTCGCTGATCTGCCACAATACTTCTGGGCAGAAGCAATAGCCACAGCTTGCTACACTCAAAATCGTTCCTTAATCCATAAACATCTTCATAAAACACCATATGAAGTCATTAACAACCGAAAACCAAACATCAAGTTTTTCCATATTTTTGGTTGTCGATGCTTCGTAAAGAACGATAAAGATCACCTTTCAAAATTTGAATCAAGGTCGGATGAAGGAATTTTCCTTGGTTACTCATTTTCTTAAGCTACTTATAGAGTACTGAACAAACGTACCAGAGTAATTGAAGAAAGTACCGATGTTCATTTCGATGAATTTTATGTCAGGAAATTGGATCGTGAACATTTTGGTTCAAAAATGATTGAAAATATTTTTCAAAATCCAGTTCAACTAACACCTTCTCCTGACATAGACATTGAAATTGATCTTAATTTACTTTTTGAACAACCAAAAACTTCTTACAATTCTGAACTTCTAACTACTTTAATTGATCCTACAGGAACACCCAGTGAAGTTATTCCACAAACAAACCAAAATGATGCAGATCAATTCGAGGGAGAACCACCAACACATACTTCCTCTTTGGAACAAACACCAAATCCTCCTTTAAATACCCAATCCCCAAATAGCCAAAACAACCCCGATGCATCATTTATGGGGGAACCTTCAAACCTATTCCAAGATGAAACTCCTGGAAAAGAACAATGGGATACTGTAACTCCAATTATTATAGCAGAAGAGAATCGCTTAATAAAGTGGACCAGAAATCATCCAACAGACCAAATCATCGGAGATCCCGAATTAGGCATTCAGACTAGAGCCGCATCCACAAATGAATGTTTATTTGGAGCCTTTTTATCCACGACTGAACCCAAAACCATACATTCTGCTATAAAAGATCCAGACTGGGTAAAAGCTATGCAAGAAGAGCTAGCAGAATTTGAAAGAAACGACGTATGGAATCTTGTTCCTACTCCACCCGATGTTACTGTTATAAGTCCAAGATGGGTATACAGAAACAAGACTGACGATCAAGGAATCATTTTTCGAAACAAGGCACGTCTTGTAGTCAAAGGATATTCACAACAAGAAGGAATCGACTACGATGAAACATATGCTCCAGTTGCCAGAATTGAAGCAATTCGCATCTTTCTTGCATATGATGCACATAAGAACTTCAAAGTATTCCAAATGGATGTTAAATGTGCATTCCTACACGGAGAGATAGATCGCGAAGTATACATCCAACAACCACCAGGTTTCGAAGATCCCAAATTTCCCGATCACAACTTTAAATTGCAGAAAGCTGTCTATGGCTTGAAACAAGCACCCCGAGCCTGGTATGCCACATTGTCAACCTTTCTCGAAGAATCAGGTTTTAAAAGAGGTTCAATCGATCCAACCCTTTTTCGTAAAATCTTTAATAAACATCTTTTATTTGTACAAATATATGTTGATGACATTATTTTCGGTTCTACTGATGAATCTTTAAGTGTTAAGTTTGCAGATTTAATGAAGAGCAAATTTGAAATGAGCATGATTGGGGAGATGACTACTTTTCTCGGACTTCAAATTAAACAATCAACTGATGGCATTTTCATCAACCAAGAGAATTATGTCAAAAACCTACTCACTCGTTTTTCAATGGAAAAATCCAATACCGCAAAAACCCCAATGGCTTTTGGATACAAAATTGATGCAGACTTAAATGGCAAACCCGTTGACCAGAAAAGATATCGTGGAATGATCGGATCACTCTTATACCTCATTGCCAGCAGACCTGACATCATGTTTTCTACATGTGTCTGTGCTAGATACCAAGCAAATCCTATGGAATCCCATGTAGTTGCTGTGAAATGCATCTTCAAATACCTTAAAGGCACTCCCAAACTTGGCCTTTGGTATCCAGCTAAATCCGATTTTCAGCTGAACGCTTTCACCGACTCAGACTACGGAGGATGCAAGCTAGATAGGAAGAGTACATCTGGTAGCTGTCAATTCCTAGGAGGTAGACTAGTGAGTTGGACCTTAAAGAAACAGACTTGTGTATCCACTTCAACAGCAGAAGGTGAATATGTCGCTGCCGCCAGCTGTTGTTCACAAGTCATATGGATGCAAACTCAACTACGTGACTATGGCTTCAAAATCTCACAAATTCCCATATTTTGTGACTCAACCAGTGCAATTGCCATTTCTCACAATCCCGTTCACCATTCCATGACAAAGCACATCGACATTCGATATCACTTTATCAAAGACAACATTCAAAAGGGTCATATCGAACTACACTTCATCAACTCCGAAGATCAAATTGCCGATGTCTTCACTAAGGCTCTCGATGAAACAAAGTTTCAATACTTCCTAGGCCGTCTAGGAATGTTAAATCCAGATAACATCCATCCTTAAACTTTTACTTTTTGTTTGTACAAAAGTGTGTTTACTTTCATTCAAAAAGAAAATTCAAAAACATTTGAAAATTGTTTTCTTTTCAAAAATACCAAAAACATTGAAATAACCAATATTTCCAAAAACATTCAGAAAAATGAATCCTCAAAAATATAATAAAAGACTTGTCGTAATAAGTTTTTATAGAACCTTGTGATTAATCGTCTCTTGACTTAATTTTCAGATGCTTATGCTCGATGAAGATTTTAAGTCATATTGATTCTCAATTGGAGTGAAGGTTCAAATCTCCTACTTTTCATAATGTATATAACTTTATTTCCTTCAATTTTATTTCACTATTGATGATTTTAAAAAGGGACATAAGGTTAGGAGGTTCAGATGAAAACAAAAACCCATGTGAGAATTTGTGCCTCGTCAATCTGAATCATTGTGGAATTCATTTCTTGTAAGCTTAGGTGTGTCGCTATTGCTTATAAGGTATATCCGATTATACCTTGTCACGGTCTCATTTTTGCTTAGATATCAAAATGACCAGGGACGATACATTCATTTCTTACATACTAGACAAACTGTCTTTTATGCCACCAATCCCTACCTAGATATAAGCCAACCAAAAATGAAGTCTTGAGATCCCGTGATCCATCAACAAGAAAAGAAGAAATGAAAAGGATTTCAACCATCGCTTATTAAAGAAAACCAAAGATCTATCCAAATCCAATCATCAAAGACGAAATAAGATAAAGACGAATCAACAAGAAAGCAAAATCATTCACCAAAGAAATACCAAACAAAACAAAAACTCTACATTTGGTATTTTCAAACAAAGTTTAACCAAATGGTTATTTCAAAACAAACATCAAAAGATCCCTTGATCTGTTGTTAAACCATTTTTCACTAAAAGGGATATCTTAATCCCGCAAGATAGATACTCTCAAAAATCCCAATTTTCTCAAATGTAGCAAATTCTCGATGCTAAAACCAAATATCCTTTTACAACAAATAGATATTGATCAACAAAAAGGATACCATCAATGAACAAGCTGCAATAATAATGAATTTCCCGGGATACTGTAGCCTTCATCACTGAAGATTCTTAGTTGCAAACTGCACTACGAAAATTGCTAAACCCCTCTATATGTATTTCCTGACGGAGGGAGAGTGAACTTTAATGGCATGAATGAAGAAACCCGCTGAGTAATGCCGAAACTAGTCTTATGTGATTGATTAACTAATAATGAGACTAAGTGACCTTTTCCGAAAAGCATAGCTAAACACCTCCAATATGAGTATGAGTCGTCAGAGAGAGATATCACTCATTTTTAGTGATCATTAACTTGTTCTGCTGCCAGAACAACCAAACACCCAAGTGAAGTGTGAGCTATACCTATGAGCGTTCATCTGAATCGACCTGTTAGACCACTTGTCGTCATTAATAATGCTATAAAATCTTATGAAATTTCTTTAGATACATATATGGCTACCCTTTGATAACCGAACCCGAGACTTTGATTCGGAAACAAATTTCTGAAAATCTTTTACATAAGATATGTTAAACCAAGCCACAAACTTTCAAATCAATTGCTATGGTTTTATATATATCTTATCTATTGACAAATCTTTTGTCTCGAATCTTCAAAAGTTAAACCGTCAATATGATTATATCATACCTGTCCTTATTTCAGCAATGATCACATAGGGGGAAATTGTTGAAAAATGTTTTTATGTAACCTTGTATGTGACCATCACTGAAATAAGATGAACTGTTTTTATACAATCTAACAAATATTATCAGTTATTTCAGGTTGCATGAATGCGTGATAAAATGGAAAATACGAAAACACGTGAATGACGAAAACACATATGTGTGACTAAACAGTTTCAACAATATATATATATATATATATATATATATATATATATATATATATATATATATACACACACATATATATATATATATATGTATATATATATATATATATGTATGTATTATATACATATGTATGTATTATGTATGTATATATGTATTATATATATGTTGTATATGTGTTGAATAGTCAAACAAAAAAGAAGTCAACAAAAGTCAAAGATGAAGAAGCTAAACCCATTCACACATTTTTTTGCTCCTACTCCTACATTAACTTGCAGCCTCTACATCATCTTTCAACTTACACTCAAGTGCACTACTACAAGATATTTGTTTCTCATATATATACATGTGTATGTACTGTGTGTTTGTGTTGGAGATAATAGAAGAGAGTAAGAGAGATAGATATGATATAGTGAGTTTTCCTTTGTAAAACTACACCCTCTCAATCTTTATCCCTAGAGCTAAATGAAGAACACGAAGATCAAACAAGAAGCTAAGTGAAGAACACCAAGATCATCAACAATGAAATGAAGAACACCATCAACCATCTTCATCTTCTTCATTGAAACTAAAGGTTTTTCATCTTCACCACCTTTGTTCATCAGCATCATGATCACGCCCCATGTTCAGTAAGGCTAAATCAACACGCCCCGTGTCAGCATCAGCATCATGAACACGCCCCGTGTTCAACAAGGCTAAATCAACACGCCCCGTGTCAGCATCATTCATCAAGAAAACCCTCCAAAACCCTCCTACACGACCCGTGTCACTTGTGCCTTATCTTACACGACCTGTGTGCATGTTTTTACCCAAAAATACCTCAAATACAAATACATAAACCCATGTATTTTGTACCCTTTTGTAAACACTTGTTTTTCATAAAACCGAGCTTTAAATGAACTTTTTGTTACTTATCCAATGCCGGATTGATCTTTGAACAAATATCGACCAGTCGCTCCAAGAGTCCCAATATCGACTAGTCCATTCAAAGAACAAATATCGACCAGTCGTTCCATGAGTCCAGTTCAATCAATTTATTGACCAACCTACTTGATATATATTTATATACTTATATACTTTATTATAGCTTTATGTCATTTAAATATAGTCATTTATATTATTTATAGCTTTATGTCATTTAAATACAATCATTTATATTCTTTATAGCTTTACGTCATTTAAATACAGTCATTTATATTATTATAGCTTTCAGTCATTTATAGCTTTCATATTTATACTTATTCCACAATTATTATTCTTATATATATATATATATATATATATATATATATATATATATATATATATATATATATATATATATCTTATACCTTTAACTCATATATCTGTCACACAGTAACTGGTAACCGAGCCTTTTGTTGTGGTGATCAGATTTTTATATTTCCAACAATCAGTATCTGAGCTGATATAAAAGGAATAGTATCCAACATGACCAATTTAACCTTCTGAACTATTTGTTACTGTTTGGTTGGACTGAACGACTGTGTTGAATGATACTTCATTTGTAAGTAATTTTAAATAAAATACAAAACTTTATATAAAATCCAAATTAAACATAAAACAGAATATAGATTAGAATTCATACAACATCCAAATTAAACATCATATAACATCCAAATTAAACATAATCCTCAACATACAACTTTAAAGTAATTGATTAGCAATCTGGTTACGCAAATTAGCCATATATTAATTGTCTTGGTTACCCCATTGAATGTTGTGTACGCTTTCGTCATCACTTCCTCCACCTACGTCAATAGTAAACATAGTGTCCTCTTCAAATTCCATAAATAACTGATCACGAATATTACATTTCCTTATAAAATTAAGGACTGCAAAACAAGCATGCACTATGTCTCTTTGTATTGGACAAGGATAACGAGCCATTTTTTTAGGATTGGAAATCTCACCTTCAAAACTCCATAAGCGCGCTCAATAACATTTCTGAGTTGTGTGTGAGCATGGTTGAATTTTTCATCCTTGGTTAATGCACGTTGTCTTCGGAAATCGGATAACCAGTACCTCGTATTGCGATAGGGAGCCATACATCCATGAGTATTGGTGTATGCAGCATCACGAAGGTAATATTTGTCTATAAATGTGAATTTTGCAATTGTTATTTTAAAAATAGATAATGTATTTAATAATCACAGTTAAAAAAAGACTGCAAACCTGGTGGAGGAAATGGAAAGTCAGAAGTTGGATTAAATACAACTTCTTTTAGAACTCATGATTCATGTGGTATGCCCTCCCAACTAGCCTATACAAATGTGAATATCGTATCAAAATTACAAATTCCAATAACATTTTGATAGCATTCACATTTTCGTCTTCCCGTATAACGAGTTTGTTGATCGGTGGGCACGACTACATGTACAAGAGTTCCATCTAATGCACCTATCACTCCCGAAAAAATTTCTTTCAACCTTCTATGTCGCCCTGATGTGTTTACAGTTGCATTATAAGATGTTGGCACAATAATTTCACTTGCAAAATTCATCATCACATTTTGAACCTCATGAAAACACCTATGAATTATTTCTGTTGAATGTTGAAATATACATTTAACCATTCGAAACCGCGAATTGTGTCTGATAACTGTTAAAAACATAGCAAACTTTTCTTCAACACTTGTTGAACGACTAATTTGCAACCAATTTTTTTTTGTTTAAAATGGTTGCATAGTAGTATATATGCTTCATGTGAAAGACACATCAACTCATGACATTGTAAAGAAGATCCATGCAACAATTCTTGCGTAAATGCATGACCGGTCAATGTTGAATTCAAGTCGCTTATCCTTTCTATTCTTGTCGAAGTTAAAAACATCCAATACCAACGAAAGCAACATGAAATACACAGTATCATCATCAGTATCCATAAATCACCTGTCAAACGACATTTAAAATTCAACACTATAAAAACATAATGTCAAACAATATGTAAAATTCAACATTTTAAGAACAGAACGTCAAACAACATATAAAATTCAACATTTTAAATCCATAATGACACACATCAAATAAAATCCTAAAAAAGTTCAACATTTTAAATCCATAACGACACATATCAACTAAAATCCTAAAAAAGTTCAACATTTTAAATCCATAATGACACACATCAAATAAATGTTGGATTAGTGTCTAAGTTCATAACTATATTTGGTATGTACTTGACCTGATTGGCATGGTCCATTTGGGTTGCATGGCATCATGCATTTGGATAGACTAAAATGAGAAATATCACTTAAGGTTTATTAATATATTATAAGTTCTAACATATTAATAAAATTATTTAATTAGTATTGATCAAGAATTAATTTGGAATTAATTAAGTGATCAAAAGGAGACTAATTAAATATATGGGTTGATTGTGTAAATCATCGATACTTGTATAGTGGGCTAATGCTCCATGGTGTATCAAGTTGTGCTAAAACCCATAGGATGCTCCATGGTTTTTTTGTACCCATGGATCATGGAAATGAAAGGTCATGACAGTTAGGGTTTACATGGTGTAACCCTAATTATGACACACTATATAAGCATCTCTTTCCTGTCAAAATCAGGCACTATGAAGGAATGGTGAGGGCTAGCTAATTTCATGAAGTGTCTCATTTCTCTCAAGTCATTCTAAGTGTATTTGGTGATGTGTGAACCATTTGAGTTGTCACACTTGGGGCACTAGGCTCTTGAGTTCCATGGAATCAAGCTACAACAAAGTCGTATGTATTCTATCTAGTTTTTGTTATCCTAATACATATGATTGTATGCTAGATAGCAAAATAGCTTGGAATATTCATATTTGCATGTATAATAGAGAAAACATAAATTCAAGGTATTTAGGGTTGTATGTACACTTAGGATTGTTAGAATGCTCAAAACCCAACAGTGGTATCAGAGCCTAGGCTTGTTTTCAATTATACTTGATGCAAAGTGTTGAAAAATGCTAAAAAAAATCAATTTTCGAGCTGTTTGGGCACCAGACTCGCCGAGTCCATTGATGGACTCACTGAGTCCATGATGAAAACCATCCAACTCGTCGAATTGGTTCATGCACTCGACAAGTTGGACCCCCCATACAGCATATTTTAGAGGTTTTTGATTGGAATTGGACTAGAAACATTACCCTAAGCTGTTTTTGAACGTATAAACCTATTTTTGATGTGTTAATGTTCATTCTAATTCAATTTCAAAAATAATTGTCAATAGATTCATGTTTTCTATTAGTTTAAGGATTAGGCTAATTACATGAAAAAATTTGATTTGAATTATCTTGTTCGGATGAGTTGCTTAGATTAATAGAAAAGTTATGTGATAATGTGTTTTCAATCCAAATTAATCTAAGAGTTGATTAAAATATGTTTTTGTAACTTGTCCTCAAGTTATATGAAAAGTCACATTTAAGATTCATAAAACTCATAAAGATTTCCATAAGTTATGAATAAGGAAGAGTCACATTCTTTTAATAGTTTAAAGTCTTCCATAACTTGTCCTCAAGTTATGGAAATTGAAGAGTTTTTTAATTAAAACTACATTAAACGCATAAGTTATGGAATTGAATAGTTTTGAATAGTTTCAAAAACTTGTCCTCAAGTTTTGTAATTTGTAAAGTTTTCCCTTATGAATACTTTAATTCCATGTTAAGCCCTTAGAATTTTAAAAATTAAAATTCAACGCTTATACTTTATAGTATTATAAGTTTATATATATATATATATATATATATATATATATATATATATATATATATATATATAAGAGCAAGTCAGTTTTACCGTTAGTAGGCCTCATTCACGAAGGCAGTCTATAAGGGGGGGGGGGGGGTATAAGGTTACTGCCTATAAAATGCAGTTTCATGGGTGTCCACTCTCACCCACCGCTTCCTTAACTAGTGGAGGGTCGTTAGCCGAACGGGTAGGACAATGACTAGAATTCTCCTTCATTAAAAGTATTAATGATAAATACTAAGTAACTAAACTTTTATAAATTCCAATCTTAGTTACTTAGGAAAATGTGAATTTGGTGCTAGCCCATGAAATTACACTTTGCACTTTGCTTAAGTCCGTTAGTGGAGCGTGTGTGGTTAACTGGCACACTTGTTGTATTTAACAAGGTAGGCAAAATGGTAACTTAATGTTTATCATAGTATCAGTGGAGCGCGTGTGGTTAACTGGAACATCGATTGAGTGATAAATATTAAGGGTACCAAGTATATTTGCATGGTTATTCATACCTTGTTTTGTGATCCTCGGCATCCCAGTCACAAAACTTGAGAAGCCACACTCGAGATTGAAACATGCCATTGAAAAGTTTAATGAATCGCAAAAGATCTAGGAGTTTCAAATCCAAGTAAAACCTAATTAAATTATTTCGTTTTCATGGTGGAAGTTGGAGAATTTCATTCGCCTACCTTCAAATATTTTATGGCTTGGATTACGGCATCCCTCTTCCAGGTTATAAAAGTATTGTGTTCGGTCCTAGCCTTAATATTTCATATTGGGTGTTATGTTAAGGACTTTAGATCAACTATCTTCAATATCTTCCAAAAGATGTCTAGTTCAGACATCTATGATCTTCCAATATCTCTTGGAACTTTACTTCCTCCACCTCCTCCAATTATTTTCCCTAACCCATAAGTTCAAGGTCACTCAAGGCCTATTGGAAAGCAAGGTCTATGTGTGATTGCATCTTGCAGATGAAGTCACATATTGAAAAGCCGGGAGAGTTGTGTGTCAAAGTCTTAAGAAAGTTGGATGTTCAATCACTTTGTAAGTCACATAGTGAGTTCCTTTGGGACTACTATGAAACATACTATGACATGACCCTTAATGATCTTATCTATTTGCTTGGTGCTGCTGAATCTGCAATGGTTTGAGGACTAGTAAAGAAAATTTGATTAGGAGATCAACTTCCCAATGGACATTGACAATGGTAACATTGTATATATAGAAAAGGCTTTCTCTTCCCAATGGAAATGAATTGGCCATAGTCAACTCGGTTGACTAAATGGTAAAGAGAAAGGCTAAGTTTGCGATAGTCCCATGTACCATTCCTAAAGATTCCATATGTTTATCTTGCCAAAGGAAGGGGCATTGATTGTGAAGCTGCCAATTTACCTGAAAGATCATAAGGATAGTAAAGCAAAAGTTTGACTCTACTTCAGGTAAAGTTCACTATCTAACTCTATTAAGTTTCTATTCTAAGATTCTTATTACATAAGGTGACTGGGTGACATGTTAATGTTTTAAGAATCGAAGAAAAGTGAAAAAACTTAAAGGAAGTATATGTTGATTCTGATCATAGAGATGGATTTCGATCGCATGGTTCAGTGATAACAATTTTGAGTTGTTGCTTAGGAGTTATGATATATTGCTTAGGAATCGATAACAACAAGTTTTTCATATACTTTTGCACTGCATCGATAAGTTTTTCCACAAAGTTTTAAATAAAATGAAAATTTTTTGATTTTTATTTATTCTAAGTATCCTTACGATGGCATTTGTGAAAAATTGTTGCTTATATGATTCCATTGATAGCAATATTGGAAAATGGATTTGTTTCTTTCATTTGTGGTAATGTCTAATTTTCCAAATAAGGAAAGATTCTCATCACCCAAGTTTTAATTGAACTGAAACTTGGGATCATGCAACTTGTATAGTATGATGAATGAGAATTTTCATCTTTGGAAAATTAAGACTAATTCTTTCTCCACATGTATATATGAGTCAAGTGAAGGACTAAGGGATCGAGTACCATATACTTACCAATTTAAGTATAATACTGAAACATTGGAAAAGTTTCGATGAATGGCAGAACGAATGAGAAGAATCAAATTTGGCAGAAAGATAAAAGTTTCTCAAATCTGAAAAGATGGGAGAGTACTTTAGTATCATCTTTTGTGATCATCTTAATGATTAAGAAAAAACATGTCACAATTGGTCTTCTAAGGACATCTTAATACATTCCTATGGCTAAGAAGAGGAATCAAGAATTCCTGAAATGGTTAAATCAAGAAGGTGAGTCACACTTCGTTCCAAAACAATTCTTAGAGTCACACTCCAAGATTGTAACTTGAGTGACATATCTTAAAGAAAGGTTTATAACACTTGTCAAATGTAAGAGTAAAAGTGTCCTACTCTTGTACATTTGAAATTGGTAAGTTGTGATGTTTTGGATAAAACAAAGACCAACTAAGGCTAATTGTGTGAAGTGTTTGTCTTGATAAAGAATCCGCACTATCTCTTGAATATTTGGCAAGTGAGTCTTATATGTCAAGAGGACAGTGGGAGTCTAAAAGATCTTGAAAGAGTCTAATCAAGAATAAAACATGTAGTTTATCACTAGCACACGACTAAAGGTTTATCACATATCGTGTTCACATGTTCCTATTTATGTGCCCATTCTAGTTAAATTTGGCTTTGCATATGAGTTCTGAAAGTTCTCAATTGGCTGCATAACAACATGGAAGCAATCGTAGGCCCTTGTGCTGCCAGGGGGCAAGAAGTTAAGACTGCACAAGTTCAATCCATATGAGTTTGTGTTGGAACCTAAAAGTGAACATCTAGCAATCCTAAGCAAATATTCTGAAGATGGTTGGTTCCGAAATGAAAAGCACTCCGGAACCTAGTCAGAAGCAGAAGAGGAGGAAAGGAATGTCAGAATGTATGCAGATCTGGAAGAACATCAAATTTGTCTTTTGTCATTTATTATCTTTGTATTGATGTAATGTTTCATAGGACTTAGCCTTTTGTTGTATTTGGCAATCAGAATGTCAGAAATAGTTATATTGTCCAGTCCGATGTAATTTACTTGGTTAATTCGCTGTAACATTCTCTCCTATATAAAGGAGCATTCAATACAAGATAAGATACAGATTTTTGCAAAACATTCTGGCATTTTTACTCGTCACTTTATATCTTTCAAACATTCTTTTTGCTCTTCATTTTTTTATCTTACTTTACTTTGATCATTAACTCTAGTTCTTCATTTAATGTGTTGATCATTTGTTCAATATTATATCTAAGACTTGACTGTTCTTTCCAGTTAAGACTTGAACTTCCTTTAGTAAGCAGACATTGATCTTAAGCATTCATTCAAGGTTTGTGTTCTTAAACCTTGTCCCTGCGCAACTGATCAAATTCTAATTCTCACAATTGGTATCAGAGCTTGAGTGGTTGTCCTTTGAATCCACAAAATCATATTATAGTTGGTTTGAACATACCTTGGTATTTCAGCTATTTCTGTATTAAGGATAAAATTTCTTCTATATACCACTTTTGCTCATGATATCTTAACTTCAGTGGCTGCTTCTAATCCTCAACAAATGATTTCAATGCAAATCACAAATAGTGTGGGTGGCCCTACACGTGCCCCATTAATAGTTGTGGAAGAATATGATCACTGGAAAGTTAGAATGGAAGGATTTCTTTTAGACAAAGACAATGGTGAAGAGATTTGGAGATCTGTGAAATAAGGTCCTCATGTTCTTGTTAGAACCATTGTAAGAGATGATGCTGCTCAGCTTATGGGTCAAGATGAAACTCGTCCAACTCCTCTAACTACTGATGACATTGAAAAGTTGCATGCAGACCAAGTCGCTTTCTCTAAAATGGTGTTTGGTGTTCCTCCTTCACTCTTTGAACACATCAAGTTATGCAAATTAGCTAAAGAGATTTGGGACACTCTTCAGGACCTAATTCAAGGTTCTGAAAACATGAAAGATAAGCACCTTACTTCAGTTGTCAATGACTTTGACAGCTTCAGAACCACTCCTGCTGAATCAGTAGCCTCTGCTTCCAACCGTTACCGAATTGTAGTCAACAACATGACTTCTCATGAGATTGTTCGAACTCCTCTGGAGTACAATCTTAAATTCATAAATAGTCTTGGAAAAGGATGGGGAAATGTAAAATCTTTCCTTCAAAGTAATGTTTCTTTGAAGAAATTAAAACTGTATCAACTTTTTGATGAACTTCAAGGACATGAGTCAAATGTTGCTCAAACCATAAGGGAGATTTCCAGAGATCCTCTTGCTCTTCTCAGTTCCTTCGAACAATCTGTTCCAAACTCTTCTACTTTGGATCTTCTAAAAACCACTATTCCATTAATTAATTCATCCACACTCTCTCAAAACTATTCTATTGATGATTCCGAACTCACGGACTCAAAACTCCGTTTTCAACAGGAGTTCACTCTTCTCTCAATGAAATACAAACGCCCTTTTAACCCCTCTTTCAAGCCATACCAAAACAGATTCCAAGCAACTCACCATAACAATCCTCAATCTTACTCAACTCCTGAACCTAAACCAACATCCGAAAATTCTCATGCGTACAAAGCAAACCTCTCTAAGTCAATCACTGCAGCTGAATCCTCTCAGAATTCCATTTCGGACAAGCCAAAAATTGTGTGTCACAAGTGTGGACACCCGAACCACTTTGCAAAAGATTGTCGAGCTGACTTAGAGCTGAAACCAAAAATCAAGAACTCTGCCTACTATGCCCAAAAGGCTCAAGAAATGGCTAAAAGTGAAAAAGCTTTTGTAACAATAATTTCAAGAGACGTTGAAGGTTACTGTTCATCCGGAGATGATGATGATGTTGCAATTATTGGAAGAAATATGTGCTTGATGGCAAGACAAGATATTGAATGTGATGATGGCTATTGGTCATCTGGATCTGAGAATGATGATGAAGATACTGAGCCCAGCTACTGCTACATGGCTACAAACGATCCTCCAGGAAAAAGCATCATTCAATAGGTACAATAGTTAATTACTGAAAATAATTTTTGATTTAGCTATTTGTAAACCACATCCAACTCAGATTCAATCGTACATGAATTTCATTTACAAAGCCTATGAGTCAGCCATAGAAGCCAGTGAGAAGAAGGATATCGAATTGAACCGTCTTAGATTACGTTTCGAGGATAAGAAGTTAAAAATTGAGTCTTTAGAACGAGAGCTTGTAATGTCAACAGATGAATGTATCATTTTGAAAGACAAGTTTGAAATTACTTACTCTGAAAGAAACATTTTGATTTCTAATAATAAATGTCTCAATGCTAAAATAGATGCTTTGCACAACTCTATTGACATGCTTGAAGCAAATGAACGAATGACTCATAATTTCCGTCATCCATGGTCGAAAGCACCTGGCCTCGGAAGTGAGTTTCCAAAGCCAATTGTTAGTCCTCTAAAGGAGCTACAAAGTTTGACTTTTCTAGGAGAAGTTTTGAACAACAAACATTTGGACACCCCTGTTTCTTCTTTGTCACCCCTTCCTGAAACAAACGATAACTTTGTGTCTTTGATCCCTGAGTTTCAACCAATTGTTGTTAAGTGTCCTGATTCCTCCTCTTTTCCGCCTCTGATAAACCTAGACCTGAATTGGACCATGAAATTCCATTTTAGTGTTTCAAATAGAATAGATTATGTTATGAACAACAAAGCTCCTAACAACTGTGTTGTTGAAGAAATTGCTCCCAATCCTTCAGAAACGACATCATCTAAGCTTGTATGGTCATCCTTAGATGATAAGGTTGAAATCTCTAGTGATGTCTCGTCTGATTCATGTGAATCCGAATCCCTTGTTGTTTCAAAAACAACATTGGTTCCTATTGATCCAAAGTTTAGCAACTCATCTGTAGGATAAACCTTGAAATCTGTATCTCGATCTAAGCTGAAACCAGAACTCGATAGAAAGGATATGGTAGATCCCAAAGTGGAAGAAAAAAATGCTTACAAGAATGAAGTTAGGTCTAGACAAAATTCTCGATTCATTGAGAATTCTAAAAAGAACATATCTCATAACTCTAGCTCATCCATATCTAGACAAAACCTCTTTGCTCCCATTAAGATACTCAAAAGACCAAATTCTCCCAATACTGTTCAACACAAGACCGGAGTCAGTCCAACCCCGCTCAAAAAACAGTATGGTATATTGATAGTGCTTGCTCCATGCACATGACGGAACAGAAGAACTTTCTACGAGATCTAAAATTTTCATCAAATGATGGATATGTAACATATGGCAACAATTCAAACTCTCAAATTCGAGGTTATGGCACTCTTACCAATGGCAACTTCTCAATCTCAAATGTGGTATATGTAGCTGACCTAAAACACAACTTGATAAGTGTGGCACAACTCACTGATGCAAATTGTCGAGTTGAATTTTGCAAGAAACACAGCTACATCATGACCGAAGACCGAAGCGAATGTTTGATCAAGTCCAATCGCAACAAGAACATGTACCCTCTTGACATCAACATGATCATTGGTAATCCTTGGCTATGCTTACTCTCTAAAGCAGTTCCTGATATTAGCTGGTTGTGGCACCGAAGACTTGCTCACTTAAACTTTAGATACATGAATGATCTTGTGTCGGGAGAAATGGTATGAGGTCTTCCACTCCTCAAATTTGAAAATGATCATTTGTGTGCTGCGTGTGAATGTGGGAAGCAATCTAAGAAAGGTCATCCCGTCATCATTGAAAAATCTATTTTGGAACCTCTAGAACTCTTGCATATCGATTTATGTGGACCATCAACAGTGGAAAGTTTACATCACAAAAAGTACATTCTTGTGATTGTGGACGATTTCACTAGGTTCACCTGGGTCTTCTTCCTCAGGCAAAAATCCGAAACTACTTCTAAACTAATCAGATTTCTCCAAGGAATAGAAGTTCTCATCCAACTCCCATTCCGACGTATCCGAAGTGACAATGGTTCGGATTCACCAATTCCTCCATTGAAAACTTTCTTTCTGAAAAGGGTATTGACCATAATTTCTCTGCTCCATATACTCCTCAGCAAAATGGTGTAGTTGAACGAAGGAACAAAACTCTTGTTGAAGCTGCTCGGTCAATGCTCAATTTTGCAAATCTTCCACTCTATTTCTGGGCTAAAGCCGTCTCCACTGCATGCTTCACTCAAAACTGAAGTATCATAAATCGCCACCTCAAAAAAACTCCATACGAAGCAATGAATGGTTGCAAACCTACGATCTCATTTCTTCATGTCTTCGGATGCAGATGTTTCATCAAGAACAATCGTGATGAACTTACCAAGTTTTAACCCAAGGATGATGAAGCAATTTTCCTTGGTTACTCCTCTAAATCAAATACTTTTCGGGTCGTCAACCGACATACTCGAGTTATTGAATATTTTGATGTTACCTTTGATGAAAACTTCATTCGGAATTCCGGTCCTACTCACGCTACAACTCACATCATGGAGTCTGATGCTCCATCCCCGGAACATCCAAACATCCAAACAATTTATGAAGTTGATTTTGACACTCTCTTTGGACCATCTAAAATAGCTCTTGATTTGGAATCTCGAATAAGACAAAGCTCATCTCCAACTTTTGAAGCTCCCATCTCTCAAAATGTCTCCGGTCCAATTCCAAGTCTCGCTCCATTTGATTCTGAACCATTTCAACCTTCTCAGGTTGAGGGGAGAATGCTCACTCATCTATTGAATGAAATATAGATGGTTTCAAAGATGCAGTTGCTAATTTCGATGACAATGAAATTTTCCATGAGTTTCCTTCAAGCGATGATGTAAATCTCTCTGGTTTAAAAGTTCAATGGGAGCATCATCATCAAGTTCAAATCATTCCGGAGGAGCAACTCAATCCTATTGTTGATATTGGCTCGTCCGCTGCTCAAGAACTTCCAAGATTGCATATATGGACCAAAGATCATCCTCCAAACCAAGTGATTGGAAACCTCAATGCTATTGTACAAACTCATTCTGCCTCAAGCATCCAAAATGAATGTCATTTCTCAGCATTCATATCCATGATCGAACCCAAATCCATTAAGGAAGCATTAGAGCATTCTGACTGGATCACAACCATGCAAGAAGAACTGGCTGAATTTGACCGAAATGAGGTATGGACTCTCGTACCTCCTCCTCCAAACCATCCTATTGTCGGCACGAGATGGGTGTTTCACAACAAGCTAGATGATGCAGGAGTTATAATCCGGAACAAAGCAAGACTTGTTGCCAAAGGTTTTACTCAGATTGAAGGGCTCGACTATGATGAAACATTTGCTCCTGTTGCACGACTTGAAGCTATCAGAATCTTCCTTGCTTATGTTGCTCACAAAAGCTTCAAAGTCTACCAAATGGATGTTAAGAGTGCTTTTCTCAATGGTGAACTTGACACTGAAGTATATCTTCAACAGCCTCCCGGATTCATTAATCTTGCATTTCCAAATCACTGCTACAAACTCCGAAACGCAGTTTATGGTCTTAAACAAGCTCCACGAGCATGGTACGAGACTCTTACCGACTTTCTTAAGCGCTTAGGGTTTCGGAGGAGAATTCTTGATCCCACTCTGTTCTGAAGATCCAATGGTAAGCATCTCATGCTAGTACAAATCTATGTAGGCGACATCATTTTTGGATCTACGGATTCGACCAAGGTTGCTGACTTTACTAAGCTTATGATCAATCGATTTCAAATGAGTATGAACATGGAATTAAGTTTCTTCCTTGGTCTCCAAGTCAAACAGACCAACCGAGGAATCTTTATTCACCAAGAGAAGTATATTTTGGAACTTCTCAAAAAGTACTCTATGGATACATGTGCCTCTGCCAAAGTACCTATGGGATTTGGTCACAAGATTTTTGCTAATCCTTCAGGTGTCGCAGTTGATGAAAAGAAATATAGAGGAATGATTGGATCTCTACTTTACCTAACAGCAGGTCATCCGGATATCATGTTTTCCACAAGCTTATGTGCCAGATTTCAAGTTAATCCCAAGATGTCTCATCTTCTGGCTGTTAAGCAAATTTTCAGATACCTTAAAGGCACCAAACATCTTGGAATTTGGTACCCAGCAAATGAAAGCTTCCTTCTCTAAGCCTATTCAGATTCAAACTATGGTGGACTTCAATTTGATAGGAAAAGTACATCTGGTGGATGTCAATTTCTAGGTGGACGGTTAGTCAGCTGGTTATCCAAGAAACAGAACTGCATTGCTCTCTCTACAGCCGAAGATGAATATATTGCTGCTGCTAGCTGTACCTCACAGGTTCTTTAGATGAAATCCCAACTCTTGGATTATGGTTATCAATTTCAAAGCATTCCTATCTACTGTGACTCTCAAAGTGCTATTGCAATTTCTCACAATCCAATTCAGCATTCCATGACAAAGCACATTGATATCAGGTACAATTTTATTAAAGATCATGTTCTAAATGGTAACGTTGAACTTGTTTTTGTTCCATCTGACAATGAGATTGTTGATGTCTTTACTAAGGCATTAGACGAAACCAAATTCAATGGTTTTCTGAACAAAATGGGTATGATGGTGCTAGATCCTAAATTCTTTAGGGAGAACTGCTCTCTCTGATTGCAGTATTTTGTAGAGAAATTGGTTCCGATGTCAAATTTTCTCTTCGGAACTATTCTCCTTACGAATGCAAAGAATCATTTTACTTGTCTTTATTTCTAACTATCTCTTGAGTGTTAAGCTGATCAGTTCATCCTAAGTACATATCCGGAAGGGAATTATCTTCTGAACCTCTTCTCAAATTGCACTCTGGAAGTTTTACTCCGAATCATGAACTCCGGAATTTTTAATCTTTGCTCCGGTTCCTTGCTCAATATATATATATATATATATATATATATATATATATATATATATATATATATATATATATATATATATATATATATGCTACTTTGTTGGGATCGTTCCCTTGAAATAATCTCCAAAACTTCACGTTCTTGCTCCGGAACCCCAAATCTTGTTCTGGAACCTCAGAGCTTGCTTCGGAAGATCTCTCTCTCCTGAACTGTCTCAAAAAAAGATTTTCAGAACTCACCAATGCACCTATCAGATAATCGTCGTTCCGGACTCATCCATCCGGAATACCAAAGGATCTTATGATGAATCGTCAGCAACGAACTCTTTTGAGATTCTTATCCAATCAGTCTCGATATATGCGCCACAATTGCACGACCTCTAAAAGCAAACATCCAATCGACGGTTGATAATTCATTTGTGAACTACAATCTAGTCAACCTTTCACCTTCCCAGTCACCTCAACCTCCAAAAAAGCGCACACTCATTTAATGCAACCCAGTTTTTTGGATCATCATCATTATTTTTTTTAACCCAACCCATCATCCCTTACCAATTAATACCCGCCAAAATCCCTTTTCACTCCGTACGCGATCAAAACCTCCAAAACCCGTAAGTTCTCTCACTGTTCTTCTTGTTCTTCAAGCACTCATCCTCCTTCAACAATGGCGTCTTCATAGAATCCAACTCAAACTGCATCCACTCCCAAGAAATCCGTCGCAAGGAAGAAATCATCAAAAGGATCAAAGGGTTTGTATTCTTATGTTAATCCAGAGCCCTTTCTTAGAGATACAACTCAACTATTCTCTCTGAATCCACTTGACTATGATGATTCGATCAGAGTGATGATCAAGTTCATCGCCAATCATCCTATCTCCATTCCTCTTTCCAAAATCCCAGATCCACCGCTACCACATCATCATCTTCATCGTGCATTCACTAGCATCAAACTTCAAGATGATGCTCTGCAAATCAACATTATCGGTAATTGCACCGTTCCCATTTACAAATCAACCTTTCTCAAGGCGATCGGTGTCAAACCTAATCCCAGAGGTTTCAAAGTTGTTGAACCAACTACTGAGGAATTCCAGACGTTCCTACACTGAATTGGGTATTCTCAAGACTACAAGGCCAAGGATTTCAATAAATCTGTTGTTTCAGGTCTCTGGACCGTTCTTATGCATCTCATCATACGTGGATTATCTGGAAAGCATGGAGGTACTAATACATTGAACAAGGATTGGCTGAACCTTGTCTTCAGCATCTACTCGGAATGCGCAAACGTTGTGGATCTCCCTAAAGTTTTATGGCAAGATTTCTGCAGGTTCACCATTAAGAGGAAGCCAAACGAAATTTTGAGCCCTAGATTCTGGGCCTTGACTCTACAACAACTCTTCACTAACCTTTCGGAACCACTTCCGGTTAGCACAATCCCTCCGGATGTATGCATCTCTTTTAAATTCGTTAAGTCATATAGAATTCTGGACCAATCATCTTTTGGTCCGGTCCAACGACTTCGGAACCACATGTTAACCGTCATTCCTTCCGACACTCCTTATTTAAAACATCATTTGGAGACATCGGTTGTGTTCAACCCAACACAACCTGCCCCGGTCTCTGTTGACCCCATTTCGGAAGAGGTTGGCCCTGCCGTATCCGGACTTAAACTGAAGAAATCAATCAAACAAAAAGCTTCTCCCATAAAACCCAAAGCCAAAAAAAACCAAAGTCAGTGCCCCCTCTCAACAAGCTGGCACCCATGACATTCGGGCGTATTCTGGCCATCCCCATACCCCTCGTACCCACTCATCTGAGGTACCCCTCAGTGTTTCAAAAACACAAGCACACACACACGGGGAGTCTCCACACAATCCACCCTCACCCTCCCAAAACCTGGTGTTGATCAAAGTTCCTTTCTGCCCCCTGGAACTCACTCACGTGTCAAATTTAGTATTCCCATTATCTCTTCAACACACACACACACACACACTCCGAAACCATTGTTCCGGACCCATTGCATCCGGAAGGAGGAGCAGTCCCTCCAACTTATGATGCCTCAACTAGTCTGATACCCGGAAAGAGTAAAGGTCGACCAGGGTCTAATGATCCGGATTAGGAAGATTTTGTTAACAAGGCTGCATCTATACGTCCGGACCTGTCACGAGCTCAAGTGGAATCCACTTTAATCTCTATGAGGAATATGGCTTTTCAGAGCAACATGCCCTATATCCCTCCTACTGACGCAGATGCTGATGTTGAGCTTACTTTAAAACAACCACCTGTCACCACTCATCCAAGTGCCTTCCAAATCGATCCGGAAGAAGAAATCTCAGAAGAAGTAATGTTGGATGATGAAGCAAGGATTATTCTGGAATACACCTTCAACGCTTCTGCTCATGTCAAATCCAAGGCATATGTTTCTAAGTCTGCATATGACTTTGGATCCTCATCATCAACCACTCCAGCCGGCGGATCACTCTCCAAACATCAAGAAGATGATGCTACCACCAAGCCCGGTCCTTCAACTCATCCTACTCCTCCGCAACACTCCGAATCTGATTTGGAATCCTTAGTTGGTAACTATGTCGACCCTTTTGCTCTCCTGGAGATATGCAACAATGTTTCTGACACTATGGCCAAAGTATACTCTATGGAAACTTCAGTTACACAACTCAACTCCAAACTGGATCAAACGGTCTCCGGACTTGAAACGAAACTTGATACTATTCTTCGATCTCTCTCCCAACAGTCTGGACCATCGATTGCTGAAAAAGAAGCTCAATTAGATCAATTAATCTCCCTCAGGCTCAAGCATACCATGGAACAGGTTGATTCTAAATACGATGTTCTTGTGGACAATTACCTCAACACAATCTCTTTGATGCTAAAGGTACACAACGACTTGGTGTCTGCTACCAATGACCTAATCAAGCAAACCCACATTCGCCATGAAAAACAGATTCAGAGGTTAGAAAAGGAGATCACGCAAAAAGATGAGACGAACATGATAATTCAACATGTCCTCATCAAACTTCTTCGTTCAACCTAGAACATTATTGATGTTCCGAACCGGAAATTTGATGAGATAATTTTCATTCTCAAAAGCACATTCAAGCACCTTTCAGATCAAGCTCCCACCGCTAAAGCCTACAATACTCTCTCTCTCTCTCTCTCTCTCTCTCTCTCTCTCTTCAACTTACCACAGGCCTTCAAAAAGTCTTCTCTAAATTTGATGGTCTTAAGGATTCATTGTTGCTTGCACCGGTCCACCGGATTACCGATGCAAGAGGGGGAGAAGGTCCCATTAAATCATGGAAAACGGCCACTCAGTTCTCTCTCCGAGATGAAGAAGAATCAAAAGACAATGATGTTCAGAATCTCTCTCCTTCCAAAACAAACAAAGATGAAGAAAGTGAGGATGAAAGAGAACATGTTTCTGATGACACTCCTAAAGGCATCCTTGCTCTTCAAGCTCCCAAAATTTCCATTCCGAAAGTCATCACTGAAGAACAAAAGAGGATATGGTCTGCAGTTTCTTGGCCATCCTCTCTTCCGGAAGTTTTTGAACAAGCTGCGAAAATAGCTAAGGCCAAAACCTTTCTGATAGTCCAGGCATTCTGGGCCACTCTTTTCGAACAGCCTCCAATTCCACATCCCAAAAATGCTCCAATCAATCAGGGCTCTCCACTTCGGATCCCTGATGACATTTCGGAAGACCCACTTCCAAATCCTACTCCGGAATTAATGATTGATGAGAATATGAAGATGGTCATCTATGCTCTTCAAAGAGATAAAGGCAAGAAACATATGATAGAGTAATACTCCGAACCTCCTCTCAAACAAAAACATGGATGGTCTCAGGATGAAATAAATCAAGCCCTTGAAGAAAGCATCTGGATCCAGGCTCTGAAAGATAATCCTGAGCTAATGCGTGGGATATATCCTCTTTGTCGTGAAGGCATCCTTCAGAGTCACAAAATCACTCCATTTATGTCCTACGACATTCCTTCAAATGACTTTGAGCAACTCGATCTCCCTTTCTCCCCGGACAGCAAGCACTACACCAAATTTGCTCCACTTCATCCCACAGATCCTCCGGAAATGATTATCCGAACAGAAAGAGAAAGACTTGATACTTTCTATTCGAAGAATCACATGCCATTCAAGGAAGTGTGGTCGAATAAAAATATTACTCAGATCAACGGATTCGGAAGAAAAATTCTTGTAAAATCTGAGCTACACTGTCCGTTGTTCCGCTTTCACATTCTCCGGAACAAGCCCACTCCTATTACAGTTTTTGATGCGGACTTTCCATCAATGAATTCGAATGACATTCTTACCTTGGCCGCCTACGTCAGAGAAAATCAAAAGGATGACCTCAGTATGAGAGCCTATCATGCTGCACTAAGTTTTCTCAAAGACTATGTTGCAGAATTCAGCTGAACAGATTACGAACTTGCTCATGTTTACGGAACTGAGCAATTTGTTCCTAAGATTGATTTTCTTCTTCCGGAAGCTGAACTCATCGCTGATGGTCCTATTGAAGAGCCTGTTCTAGGGTTTATTTACACCTCATGAAAAACAAACAAGAATGACTGCTTCCGAGTCTTGGACAAACACCTCATTCCAACCAAAGCTTTAAAAAAGTTCATTTCGCGTGCATCAAAGACTGATGCTTCGGAACATATAGAGGAAAAGTTTGTGAGTCAGCTGGCATGGTACATTGAAGTCCGTAATTGGTTGTTCCGAGCCTACACCTTCATCAAGGAAGAATAGATCCAAACTTATTGGATTGCTAAGTTCACTTAGGTGGAGATTGTTGAACCTGAAAGTGAACATTTAGCAATCCTAAGAAAATATTCCGAAGATGGTTGGTTTCGAAATGAAAAGAGCTCTGGAACCTAGTCAGAAGCAGAAGAAGAGGAGAGGAAGATCAACTCTAAGAGAAACACATTCTGGAGTGACACTCACGTCCGGAATGTATGCAGATCCAGAAGAACATCAAATTTGTCTTTTGTCGTTTATTATCATTGTATTGATGTAACGTTTCATAGGACTTAGCCTTTTGTTGTATTTGGCAATCAGAATGTCAGAAATAGTTCTATTGTCCAGTCCTGTGTAAGTTACTTGGTTAATTCGTTGTAACATTCTCTCCTATATAAAGGAGCATTCAATACAAGATAAGATACAAATCTTTAATTGCTAAACATTCTGGCATTTTTACTTGTCACTGTATATCTTTCAAACATTATTTTCGCTCTTCATTTTTATTATCTTACTTTACTTTGATCATTAACACTAGTTCTTCATTTAATGTCTTGATCATTTGTTGAATATTATATCTAAGACTTGACTAGTCTTTCCAGTTAAGACTTGAACTTCCTTTAGTAAGCATACATTGATCTTAAGCATTCATTCATGGTTTCTCTTCTCAAACCTTGTCCTTGCGCAACTGATCAAATTCTAGTTCTCACAGTTTGGATTTGTCACTAACCTTGTCTTGTGATTATGGTTTTGACAAATTCACATGGATAAGAACACATACACCATAAAATCTAAGTTTCATAAGGTTTCTCTCCGATTCATGAAAATGATGGTGAGGAAACGCTTCCACTAAATAGATTTTAAGTAGATAGCAATTGTGATATTTGCATTCTCAAAGTCGTTAGTGGAGCATGTGTGGTTAACCGGCATACTAACATGGACTTGTGAGAAATGGAAAAGGTCTAAACAATTGAGACTATGATTACGACATCCCTTTTCATAGTTCTGAATTTTTTTAGACACACATGTGTGCTATCTAAGGAAAGGTGTATGATTTTGTTAAAGTTTTATCAAAGCATCTCATATCAGAAATTTGAACTTTGGTAAGAAAGTCAATGCAGTATTGATTTCTAGAAGTCCACCTGATTTCTGAGTACATGTTAAAGCTAGTGGGAGCATAAGTGTTATGCTGATAATTATCATGTTAGTAGGAGCATGATTATTATGGTTAGTATTTCAAGTTAGCAATGTTAATTATAGAAAACAAAAAAGTTTCAATTCGTGAAGTTGCAGGGGTTGAAAAGTTGTTTTGCTATAATTAAGGGAGAGGAATTTATACTTCATTTCAATTCTAAAAGCTTAGATTGAGGTTTTAATCGTCTTTAGTCAAGGATATATGTATGAATTTTGTGTTGGAATGGCTCAACATAAGGAAATTCTATATATAGGTCCATATTTGCGTTCTAAAATTCGATTATGATTACGACATCCCTTTCATAATCTGAATTATGAGAACTTGGCAAATAGAAATAGAAATATTGTAGCAAAAGACTGGTTTAGTATCACGTCTTTATGTGAGACATCATGAATCGTGTCCCATATGCTTCGAATATAGGATCGATTCCATGTGCTATAATATTCATCATTTCTAAATTTTCAAAATGCTCAAGGCATTTAGAGGGGAAAATTCTAGAATTGGATATGACTAAAATGATTAAGCAATTGTCGAGGACAATCTAAGGTTTACCAAAGATTGGTTGCTCAAGGACAATTGGAAGTATAGTGTGAATTTTGGAAAGACCATATTGACATATTCTGTAAGGAGGCAACTCTTATTCAGAAGTGATAGTCAAAATGGAATATGGAAATGTTTCAAAATTGGAAATTATTCAATCTGTATAATATTAGAAAACTTAATGCAAGAAGGATGTTTCCATGGAGTTGATCTCTATTGGAATACTCTGTAATGTCTGTTGACAAGTCTTTATGACTGTGTGCATAATCATTACGAGAGAATCAATGCATATAAGTTTAGAATATAACATATTTCGTTAAATGGCAGGAATTTGGAATTCGTGCATTTGCAATTAGGATTTGGGATTGTGAAATGAGACTCATTAGAGTTATGTTCAATCGATATATTTCACAAAGTAAAGATCATAGACAAACATAGTGTGCATACTTGGTGTATGGCATGACTAGTGTTTAGAAAATATAGTGTACATGCTTGGAGCATGGGATAACTAGTGTTTTAACTCAAGTATAAAGTTGATAGCTGAAACAATATACAATGAATAATGTGTAATCATATGGTGATAAATAAAAGGTGTTTTATTTATATTCATAAGTTCTAAGACCATATTGGATACGATTCTTCTTGTGTTTCACTTTGCATGTTTTGACTTCCAGAATAGCTAGGTTATTCTTTCTTAATGACTAAGTTATTCAAACCATCCACAGTCGATAATACCTTGGAAGTAGGTGTTAAGGCAAGACTGTCATGAATCGGGTTTGTAGATGTCCAAGGTATGGGACATACCCAAGAGGTACTACAACATTCATGAGTGGTCATAAGTTCTGAGTATTGGATTCAACTCACGCTTATTTGAAGCACTTCATGGATTTTATCATGAGTGGTCATGAGACGATAATATCCTATATTCTTCAAACCTAGAGATATGAGTTGTTACTATGAGTTGGTTATACATTGATTGCACGAAAATGCATTGGTAACTCAATGTTATAAAACATGCCTTTGTGTATGATTCAACAACTAGTAAAACAAGCCATATGAGTCGATGTTTATCCATTCCTTTTATCCTTAAAGGGTTAATAGCGATACCTGTGGGCCCCTCGATAATTTAATGATGACACATGTGAGTGCTTGGCCAAGCCAGGACTGATTTGATTTGTTCAATTAGTCAATCGTCATAAATCGGAAATCGGGAAACAACAGATGGACAGAGAGAATGATTATAATCCATGTCTCAGTCCATATGATATCTAGAATGGAGTAATATATGATCCTTTATCTAATGGACAAGTCATTAGCGAGATCAGAGTTCAGTTGCAACATCAGAGTTCGACTGCGGCTTAAAGAGCTACAATTGCCAGTCGGTTTTTGAAGTCATACTTAATAATAGTTTTAGACTTATCCAAGTAGGATACTTTTGGATTAGTATCTAAGTCCATAACTATATTTGGTATGTACTTGACCCGATTGACATGGTCCATTTGGGTTTCATGGCATCATGCATTTGGATAGACTAAAATGATAGAAATAACACTTAAGGTTTATTAATATATTGTAAGTTCTAATATATTAATAAGATTATTTAATTAGTATTGATCAAGAATTAATTTGGAATTAATTAAGTGATCAAAAGGAGACTAATTAAATATATGGGTTGATTGTGTAAATCATCCATACTTGTATAGTGGGCTAATGCTCCATGGTTTATCAAGTTGGGCTAAAACCCATAGGATGCTCCATGGTGTTTTTATACCCATGGATCATGGAAATGAAAGGCCGTGACTATTAGGGTTTACATGGTGTAACCCTAATTGTGACACACTATATAAGCATCTCTTTCCTATCAAAATCAGGCACTATAAAGGAATAGTGAGGGTTAGCCGATTTCATGAAGTGTCTCATTTCTCTGAAGTCATTCTAAGTGTATTTTGTGTTGTGTGAGCCATTTGAGGTGTCACACTTGGGGCACTATGCTCTTGAGCTCCATGGAATCAAGCTACAACAAAGAGGTATGTATTATATCTAGTTTTTGTTATCCTAATACATATGATTGTATGCTAGATAGCAAAATACCTTGGAATATTCATATCTGCATGTATAATAAAGAAAACATAGATCCAAGGTATTTACGGTTGCATGTACACTTAGGAGTGTTAAAATGCTCAAAACCCAACAATAAAATCCTAAGAAAACATCACATCAAGCCATACTTTGATCCGGCATTCTTTAACCACATCTCACAAGCTTCTGTCGGAAAAAATAACCAAACTTTTCTAAGATCAGCACTTTCACCAAAAAGCAAAATAGCCGTTTGGTATCTTGGATCAGATATTTCCCATTCCATTTTCACCAACTTTTCCATACATGATGCCATATCGTGCTCTTTATGCTTCTCTACTAACATCTTTTCAACTTTGCTAATTTCATCAATGACTTTAATGATCGTTGCATTGATTGCTGCTTTTCCTTTTCCTTTAGCTTCTTTGTTTTTGGAAACACTAGAGGTTTCTTCATTTGGACTTTCGGGTGAAGTCATACTTTCCATATGAGTTACATTAATACCATCAAATTCACTTAAATTAATGTCAGGCGAATCATGAGAAGGGTGAGGAAGTGTAGAAGATGTAGCCTATCCATGAATGCCAGTCGCAGCCGACCCACCGAACAACTAAACACAAAGATGAGGGTACACTAGTGGAGAAGTTCTCAAAGTTTCTACTATTCTGTTCGACTTCTTGAAAATATTATAAATATTATAAAATATTATAAAATATTATGATATATTACTTATAATAAAAAATCACAATACCTTAATCTCTAGTTGTCATTCGTCTTCTTCCAAGTTAAACGTGTTAGTTATAGGGTTATAAACGTTGCCTGTTTTGTTTTTTTAATTTCAACCAAGCACCAAATTTTGCTTTTAGATAGTCGTATCGATTTTTCATCTGTTTTTGTTCAACTACAAAGTTGTATTATGTTTCAATCTTTCAGCTACATTCTTCCATGAGCTTGCTTTCAAACTACTCCCTTCACGCCCGTAAGTCGTAATTTCTTGAACACAAGCTTCAAGAAATGCTTTTTCACCACCTTCTATATGTTTTACAATTAATTCTAAGCCTTTTTGTGCCATTTGTGCCATGTTTAGTATTTAAAATTCAGCAAGAACATATTTCAGCAACAAAATCCAGCAACATTATAGAAAAATCAAGCAAAATCATATCAGCAACTCAGCAAGAATACATATGGCACAAAATTCAGACTTCACACAAATCAACAAACAGTCCCTTAATTACATATCAACAAAAAAATCAACAAGAACAAACCAAAACCACAACAATATGCGTAAAACTCAATTAGATTTCACACAAATCGTTCACCCAATAACAAATTGATCAGCCAACATAGCAAGATAGCAAGAACATGACAATAACACAACACAATGTTGATTACATTTCCAGAAACAAATTTAAAAGAGAAAAAATCTTTAAAAATCGCTCCAGTAAATAAGGAAGAAAAAATCGCTCTAGTGAAGTTGGAAACGTACCAGCGAAGGGGAGGAGGCGGCGAGGAGGGAGGTGGCGCAGGTGGAGGCGAATCGGGTGCTGTATGACGTCCGAATGCAAGCTGAAATCAGTGGAGGGAGTGTTTTATTGTTCGTTGAAGTAGAAGAAGGAAGAAAAAAAGAGGAGGATGATTTTAGGGTAAGGGCATCAAAGGAAAATATTTGATCCAGACTCCTTATGATATCTGACCAAATAAGACCTTTGTTTTTAATATCTGGTTGATTAAGAGGCTAAAAAATTTCTAACCAATTGCTCTGAATCTAAATGATCCAGAGCCAGCCTCTTTATGGGATGATTAAGAGGCCAAACAAACACCCTCTAAGTTCATAACTATTTATGGAATGTACTTGACCCGATTGGCATGGTCCATTTGGGTTGCATGGAATTGCAACACTTGTATAGACTAAATGAGAGAAAGGACACTTAAGGATTATTAATATATTATAAGTGCTAATATATTAATAATATTATTTAACTAGTATTGATCAAAGAATTAATTTGGAATTAATTAAGTGATCAAAAAGAGACTAATTAAATATATGGGGTTGATTGTGTAAATCATTCATTCTTGTATAGTGGGCTAATGATCCATGGTTTATATCAATTGGGCTAAACCCATAAGGTGCTCCATGGATAGTCCATGGGAGTTATAAACCCATGGATCATGGAATATGGAAATCCGTGACAATTAGGGTTTACATGGTGTAACCCTACTTGTGACACAACTACATAAAGACCCCAAGTCTAGCAAAATCGGCCACTACAAGCAAGTACAAGAGGGCTAGCTAGATTTTGAGTGTTAGTGATCTTCTCTCAAAGTTATTCTAAGTGGTGTGGTGTTGTGTGAGACATTTGAGGCATCACACTTGAGGTGCTAGGCTCACAAGGTTCTCAAGGAATCCAAACAACAAAAGGTATGTTCTTCTACTAGCTAATATGTTTAAAAGTTCCCCATGCCATACTAGTTAGGTTAAGGACCTTGGAAAATAAAATTTGCATGTATCTTAGTAAAACATAGATCCAAGGTTTCTAGGGTTGCATGTACACCTTAGGAGTGTTAGAATGCTCAAAACCCTTCAAACATGTCATGCAAATTGTTGACAAAAATAATATGATAGTGATACGGGAAAATTGAAATAAAATGATGATAAATATAATGCCACTCATTATATATATACTAATTCTGAAGTGCCAGGTGAACAGTACATGCTTCTCATTGGTGGGGACTTTTTTTTGTTTTTTCTTCCGTTTTGCTTTTTCATATTAAAAGACAGAGGAGTGGATTAGTGTCCATAACAAGTGTTATGTCCTCTTCCACCTCCCGACAATCAGATGTCTACACCTTTTCCACCGTTTAAAAGTTCCTCCCTTTTGATCGCCGCTCCATTTTTTTGCATCTGACACCGGTAGAGATGCGTTTTATTTTCCAAGTTTGTTATCTTAAACACCACCGCTTCACCCCCATAACCTAAACCACTGATGATCTCCGACGTTTCCCTACCTGCTGTGGATTCGGCGCGCGGGGCCAGATTTGGCCTAACCATATGCTAACATCGACATCGGAAGACCACAACTTGCACCAAATTGGTTTGTCTTCTCCCTCAATTTGATAGATTAGGGATATTTTGTTTAGATTTCTAATTTTTTCCAAAGGTTCCGTTCGACTATTGATACCCACCAATCGGCCAGGTCAGTTCAAGTTGTCTTTTATTTTCCTTTCTGCGTTTTTTGGTTGTCAATTACCACCGCCTCAACGTTATACTCCTTAACTCATGCTCAACCAAACCTAGGGTTTGTGAGCCGATGACCACCCTTCTCTCCCTCTTTTTGAAATTCCAATACAAATTTTGTTTCTGTCGTCTACAGTTCCTCTTTTAACAGGTTTTTTTAACCTGAATTTGAAAGATTTTTTTCTTTTAAAGGTGAAAGCCATAATGTATCGATTATATAAAGCAACAAAGAGTAGTTTAAAGAGCATAACACCAAAAGAAGTCAAGCTACTAAAGTATCTTCTTAATTTCACGGATCCAGAAGAATGAATTTAGCTTTAGCAACTGCATTTTCTCCTGGTAAAGATGATGAGGCTAAGGATCCCAATGCAATATACACGTAAATTGGCTCTAATTTTTATTTATTTATTTATTAACAGTGAAATTGAATTTTCAAGATTATGTATGCATTCCCTCACTGCATTCCACTATCGTTTATAGACGCCACCATAGAAGCCTATCTCCTATAGTATTTCTTCTTTCTTCAACCAGTATTATCACTTTTCATGTATAATTGATCCTTTGATTTAGATGATTTCATGTATCTTCGTACCCTTTGTGTAGCACCTGGTTCCTGGTATGTATTTTATTTAAGTATTTGGGCATTTTTGGCCTTGGACTCGGCAAGTTGAAGGACCAACTCGTCGAGTAGAAGCGGGAGGAGACATGGGGTTTAAGTGATGGATTCGGTGAGTCGGTTCCCGGACTCGACGAGTAGGCTCTGTCTGGACAAAAACCCTAATTTGAGGGTTTACACCCTATTTAAACAACCTTATGTAGCCCCCATCGCCCCTTTATGCTTCCAGAAACCCCTCATAGCAAACCCTAGCCGTTTATGAGAAGAACTAAGGCATTTTTGGTGGATCTTGCTAGTTGTGACCATAAGGAGGAAGAGAAAGGCTTGAGGAAACAATTAAAGACCAAGGGAACCCGAGTTTGTGCACCTTCTGCAACTCATTGAAGGTAAAAAGTTGTAATCTTGCTCATTCATTTGTTAGATCCCTCTTTGAAGTGATTTAGGGCTTTTATAAGTCATTTTTGGTGGCCAACCATGTTTGCAAACATGGTTGGGGGTTTGAGCTTCTGAATCACATCACTAAAGGAGTTACAAGACAGATTTGGGTTGCTTTTGCACCCATGAAAGGTCTCATGCACCATAGGAGCTTGTTTTATCTCTTTTGAGCTCATTGTCCCATGCATGCACGTAAAGCTTGTAACTTTACATGCTAGATCGAGTTTAGGGGCTTGGATCTATCATTTGGACAAGTGTTGTACATCAGAAATCAAGGATTTAGACTATGGACATGACTAACTCGGCGAGTCCGTTCTTGGGACTCGGCGAGTCCAAGACTTTGAGTCCCATATCTGTTGGGGGTCAAAAGAACTCAGTGGGGTGTTAGAAAGGTTGTAGCAAGACAGAAAGAATGACCCAACGCATTGGACGTAGTTATAGAGCTGGAGTTCATGGGACTCGGTGATTTCTAGAACGAACTCGGCGAGTCCAAGGCAATCTTCTTAAGGATGAAGATGAACTCGGCGAGTTGTTCATCAACTCGGCGAGTCGGATGATTTTCATAAGATATTCATGTGAAGGTGGAACTCGTCGAGTTGACGGCCCAACTCAACGAGTCGGGTCATGGATAAGGACGAGTAAAGGGTGAGGGACTCGGCGAGTTGACGAGTCAACTCGGCAAGTCGGGTCAACTTGAAGTTGACTTTGACTAGACTTGGACTGACCATGTCTGGGGTTGTACTTGCTGTGCGTTGACTTGAAGGTTGTCGTGTAGGGATCAAAGAGTCGAAGGGAGTCGACTAGTGCACCGAAGATAATTCAAACACTGCACAACATTGAGGTGAGTTACCTTCCAGTAGGAGTGGGTCTAAGGCCACAATGTCGGCGCACCAGTAAGGGGTATTCATAAGATAATGGTCTTTGTGATAATTATCATGGTTTGGTCATGTGTCGATTATGAGATTTGTTTGGATGATATGTTATGTGTATAGTAGGGATTAGTTTCCCTAATAGAGGTCCGTAGGACCCAAGGGTAGGACAGTACCCAGATATGTATGACTGTATGTTTATGTCTGTTGATTGTATGCTAGTGATAGGGGTGAAATAGTCCCCAGTTACCCGTTGAAAGATACCGATGTTGATTATTGGTTGCAAGATACCGATGTTGATTACCGGTTGCAAGATACCTGTGACAACCCGAAATTTCTATTATGTACACACCATATCAAGTCAGTAGAAGATTAGAACAATTATAGTGAATTTCCAGACTTTTGGGTATAAGTTTGACAGTTTTTCAGGATTTACACTTAAGGAGATATCAGGAGAGTGGATGCACTAGGGTTTTGTGCAACACTGTTATTCCAAAAATCTATGATATTAGAGTTCATTTTGGGAATAAAATATTTTCTGCCAAAAATCCCAGGACTATATATAGGATTCTGAACCATATTTGTTCATTAGTTACATTTCTAACTAGAGAAAAGCCATTTTCTCTCTCACGAATCTTCGGGTTTTCATCCCAAATCATGAGTACTTCTATCTAGTTGTATTATATAGCTTAGATTGTGTTTAATAACATCAAAATCATATCAAAACAGCAAGATTTGAGAGTTTACCGCCCAAGAACACCTTGGGGAGTAAACTCTTTTATAAGGGCCAAAGTGTGCCCAATGTCCCTCCAAGCCTTGGAACTCAACCTAGAAACTACAATGACATGTTTAGACCAAAAAATCATTAAGAAACAAAGGCTAGAATTGAGTTCACGGCCAAGGATGTTCTTGGGCTGTGAACTCCATTTTTAGGTGCCAAAACACCCTAAAAGCCTTCCTTAAGACAAGAGACTAGTTTAGACATGTACCATAATGTGTTTAGGACTAGCAAACACCATTAGAACACCAAGAGTAAGGTGTTTACGGCCCAAGAAGTTCCAGGGCCGGCCGTGCAAACAATAGTGCCAAATGGTGCTATAAACTCTTCTAAAGCCTTGTATAATAGCCTAGTTTAGTTCTTAGTTAAATTAGGGACTTGAAAACACCACAAACACCCTCCCAAGGGAGATTACGGCCGTAATCTCCAAGGGATATGGTCCCAGGGCCATAAACTCCTAAAAGTAGTTATATTATGCCCTAAACTATTCCATAGACCAAGCCATTAAGTAGGAATGCTTCTTAGGGACTTATAGAGCATCAAAAATCAAATGGTAACATAAGTATGAGCTTACGGCCGTAAACTCATGAGTTTATAACCATAAACTCATTTGGTAGTGTCATTAGGGCCGTGAACCTCATGGTGGAGTTTTCCTTGAGCCCTACACACAATAGCTTCCCCTACAAACACTTAGATGCAATCCTAGAGGCTAATAACACTTGATAAAGGTGTTAAGCATGTCCTAGGGTGTCTTGACTTGTTTATTAGTTGTTTATAGACTAATTTGTTACATATATGTGATATTATATGTTAACTAGGATCATAGAGTGTGTTCAAGACTTCACTTGACACCTAGCAGTCCTACCTCTTCGGTTCATCCGTATCACCCATTATAGGTGAGTTCATACCCCTTAATCAATGTTTTAAATGTTTTTAAATGTTTTATGGGGGGGGATACAAGTAGAATCATGATAGTTATTATATCAATCACATGTGATTAATAAGTAGCATTCAAATGATTTACTACTCATTAGCCGTTTTACCAAACAATTTCCTTCAAATGATTTTCATAAACATTTTATATGATTAAAACTCCTTATTAAGTTGTACATTTTACTCTGTACGCTTCATTTCAAACTCATTTACAATTGTGTTTCAAACAAATGTTCCTTTATACTTAAACTGTTTTATCAAACCCATGCTTTCAAACCGTTTTATAGATTGACATCAAGTCGATCTTTTCTTAGATAATAATTATTTTCAAAGGTTTTACAAAACTTATTTTATGCTTTTATATTATCAATTGCATGCCTATATATGTATAGTTATATAAGAAATGTTTAAAAGACATAAGAAGGCTATCCATCCTATTTGCTTTTCGCACTTGAGATGTGGTCTGGTGGGATATCGGGTATCCGTCCGAAGGTTGTTTAAATATTAGTTATATATTATGTGTAGATATATAGTCATAAAAGTTCTCCCAGTTCATTCAGTACCCTTGGGTAGCAAGGGTATACTTCCATGTTCATACGTACAAGTTACATTACCAGTAAGCTACCAAATGGGTAATTTAGGAAGATACTAGAACTATCACTAGAACGCGATATCATACAATGAGTCAGTTCATTCATGAGTCAATACTTTCTAGATAGAGAGAACATACATTACAGCTAGTACACACAGTACATTACTATACATGCTAGATAGAGAGAGAACACACATTACAGCTAGCACACGTAGAGCATTACAGTACATTTACATGAATACGTTTACATATATACACTTCCATGAGTACATCTTCATGAGTACATTTACATGATTTCACTTACATGAGTACGTTTACATATACGATGTTAGGACAGACATCACTAGGTGCTATAGCATGGAACAAGTTCAGGGTCTAACTATACCGATGAATCACAACGCAGTTGTGATAGTTATATCGGGTATACATGATCATAGTAATGTGGATGTGTCATGGCATGCATATATGCATGGGCGTGTAAAGGTCTCAAAATCCCTTTGACAGGGGAGCGTCTAGCCTAGGATCTAGCCATCACATTATACCTTATCCCTCAAATAAGGCAATAGGAGTACCGATGTAGTTATTTATTACAAATACTATAGTACATAGAAGAATTATCCTAGACTTGAGGTAATTGGTACGGTTGTAGTTCGACACTATACCATAGTACTATTTCATTTTACCATTACATTCACTTAATGAACACTCAAACGACGCACAGTAATGTAGAAACTATATTTTTGGTTAATGATAGTCAGACTTGCAAAAATACACACTCTTACAGGAGACACACACACAGACACTATATGTCTTGGTAGAAGGCTACATTTAGAACAGTTAAGTCTTGGTAGAAGACTCCCTTTTATAATAGCAGGAATCATAGGGATTTCTAGGGCTTTTTTCAAACGTTTACAGTTGTTTTACAAACATTTTCGTACTTACAATTCATATACATTTTTTAATACTTACAGTTCATATACATACAACTTACATACAAATTAAGACACTAAAATACTTATGATCTCACCAGCTTTAAAGCTGATACTCTCTTTCAAAATAACTTGTATCCTCAGGTCAACCATAGACAGGTACCGATGCAAGGTTTAGAGAAGATGGAGCTCGTTCAAGACTCATCTTTCATTTTGTTTATACTTTAGTGTCTATTATAATTTGACAGAACACACTTGTATTAAAATTATATTATTAATGCAATGGATAATGTTGTTGCTTGTTTACTACTTTTCTGTGTTGTGATACTGTACATGACGTCCTCCGCCCCAAAACGTTTACGCCGTTCATGATTTTGGGGTGTGACAGATTTGTTGGATTAGTGTCTAAGTCCATAACTATTTTGGTATGTACTTGACCCGATGGTGCATGGTCCTTTTTGGTTGCCTTCACCAAAGCAACTTGATAGGATGAATTTTGGAGAGAAAGGATTAAATTTGACTTATTAATATATTATGAGAATAATATATTAAAGGAGAAATCATATTGTTTAATTAATATTATTCAAGAATTAATAAGAATTAAGTTTGTGGCTAGAAGAGATTAATTAAACTTAAGGGACTGAAATTGTAATTATAAGATAATTGCAATTGGGCTATGGATTACCTTATAATATAAGGTTGGACGAATTCTATGGGGAAACCCATTAGAAATCGTCCAAGGGCCTTTAAGAAAGGGTCCATGGGTTGCTTAGGGCCTAAGCATCCAAATTAGGGTTTCCTAGTTCAAAACCCTAATAGCCTACATGTATATATAGTTCCCTTAAGCCTCAAAAACGTGGAGAACGAATCCTCTAGGGTTTCCAAACGGTTTTGGGCAGCTCCTTCTCTTATTCTCTTCATCCTCTTGCTCTTGTTGTTTGTGAGCCATTAGAGGAGTGACATTTGTGACTCTAAGCTTTCTAAAGTCAATACAAGAAGGATTTGTGATTGTTATTACTACAAAACAATCAAGGTAACATCTAAACCTATTTCTTATGCTAATATGATTAATTGTATGCTAGAATTAGGGTTTTAAGTCTTGGATTAAAAGCATGTACAATAGAGAAACCTAGATCCAAGCTTTAGGGTTTGCATGAGCACATAGGATGTCTTTTGGCTAAAAAAACTCATCAGTGGTATCAGAGCCTAGATTGGTTTCTATTGTATTGATGCTTTATGTGTTGCAAAAATCAAATTTTGGCCTCCTTGCCTGATGAACTATGTGAGTACCACAGTGTACTCGGCGAGTACAGTGTGGTACTCGGCGAGTTCGAGCGTCAGAAAGAGGCATGTTCGGGATTTCTTGCTGTTTTGGTCTTGGATACTTACCTTAACTGTTATGGATCATTAAAATTCGAATTTTAATCATATTTTGGATATATCCTTGATTAAACAAAAGATATTTACCAATTAATTAGATAATTCCTTCCTTATATGATAAAGTTTGATTATTTGTTTTAATTGGGTAACTTATTTTGCAAGAAATTAAAATTAGGTCAAACATAGATAAATGATGAAATTAATTGTTTAATTTATATTATTTATTATTTGATCCTTGTGTTGTGAAAAGTTTCAATTTTTCCCTTTAGGTTTTATAGTTTAAATTTGAACTTAATAGTTTTGTTTTGAAATTTAAATAGTTGAAACCCTAATGTTTTGAATAGTTTCAAAACTTGCCCTCAAGTTTTGGAATTTAAATGTTAATTAAAAGGTTTAATTTAGGAATGTTAAATTCTAAAACCCTAGTATAGTTTTGAAAATTTCATCTCACACCCTTATGGTTTTATTAATTAATTAAGGTGTATAATTAAAGAAGATTTAATAAATCCATAAAGTTATGGTGTACAATTTAATTAAAAGTTATTATTAAATTAGAACACCTAGTATTTTAAAAGTGTAAAATGCACCCTATACTATATATAACATTAAAGGTTTAACATTATATATATGTATGAGTAAAAGCCAGTCTTACCGTTAGTAGGCCTCATTCACGAAGCTGGTATATAAGGGGTGTTTAAGGAAATTGCCTATAAAATGGCGATTGAATGGGTATCCACTTTTACCCACCGCACTCTTGACTAGTGGAGGGTCGTTAGCCGAACGGGTAGGATAGGACAGAAACCTTCCGTTATAAGTATAATGAAGTATAAAAGTAACTAAATGCTTTCATAAAATTCCCAATCTTAGTTACTTTAGGCAAAATTGAATTGATGCAATTCCATGAAATTACACTTTGTGCCCTTGCGAAGACGTTAGTGGAGCGTGTGTGGTTAACCGACACACTAAATGGTTCTAAGCAAAGGTAGCAAAGGGTGACTCAATGTTTGTCATAGTTCGATGGAGCGTGTGTGGTTAACCGACACATCGAATAGGTGACTGTAACATGTGGGGGTAGCATGTAAGTTTCCATGGTTATTCACACCCGCTTTGTGATCCTCGGCATCCCAGTCACAAACTAGAGGGGCATATCGAGATTTAAGCATGCCATTGAAATGTTCAATGAATCTCAAAGGATCTAGGAGTTTTCATAGATTTAAAACTTAAAATTTCTTTTTCGTTTTTTATGGTGGAAAATTAGTGAATCGTCATTCACTTACCTTCAAATATTTTGCAATTAGGGTTGCGGCATCCCTCTCCCGAGTTGTAGAATATTGTGTTGGTCCTAGCCTTAGTATATCATTTGGGTGATTTACTAAGGACTCTATATATCAACTAACTTGAATTTGCTTTCTCCCGTTTTGTAGATGTCAAAGTTCGACAACTATGGTCTTCCCAAATCACGTGGAACAAGCATTCCATATGAAGATGATATTCCACGATTTGATCGAGGAATAAGAAATCATGCTTCGCTTCCTCCTCCTCCCATTGTTCTCCCTAACCCACAAGATCGAAGAATTGAAAGGTTCAATGTCACTAAAGCCCCATTGGAAATGAAACATGAAGATGGTAAGCCCGTGTGTGCCCATATTCTAGGAATGAAATCACACATCGATAGGTTGATAATGTTGGGTGCGTCATTCCCTGATGAGTTGGCTATAGGCTGGGTTCCACAGTCACTCCTTGAATCATATAATGAGTTCAAGAGAAAGTATTATATGATGGATCATGACGCAAACCTCATTGACCTAACTTACATGCTCATTGCTGCTGAATCATAAATGATTTGGCAAAGCAATGGAGCATATTTGTTAGGAAGGTCAACCAACCATGCTTCCGAGGATGTTCTAGGAGAACCTATCTGCGTTTGTTGCCAAATGAAAGGGCGGTTGATACAAGTCTGCCCTAAAAGCCTGAAGAGTCCAGAAGATGGGAGAGTCAAAGAGTATGACTATGCTTAAGGTAAAATCCACTATCTAACTCCATTAAGTTCCTATTCATTGATACATAATGTGAGAAGATTGCATTTGAATGTTTTGCAGGATCAATGAAAAGAAGAGGAAGCTTGATGAAAGAGCAAAGTGAGTCTAATCACGAAGAAATGGATCTCAATCGCATGGATTCGAAGATTAGATTTTGAGCTTAGAAAGTTATGATAGAGTTGTTAGGAATATTCAATTACATAGTCTTTCAGTTGATTTTGCATTGTAAGGACAAAATGTTTCCGCTGCGTTATGAATAAAATAAAATTTTGATTTGACTCATTTATTTATTTATTTATTTATTTATTTCCTTGCAATGAAATCGTTATAAAAATTGATGTTTGCATATTTCTACAACGAATGGATGTGATTCTTAATTATGTTATTTGTGGAAATGTCAAGAATTTACCAAATAGGGAAAGTTTCTCATCGACCAAGTTTCAAGTGGACAGAAACTTGGAATCACACAACAAGTATTGTATGATGAATGGAAAATTTTCACATTTGAGAAAATTAGACTAATTCGTTGACAAAGTGTCAAGTCAAGGAATAGGAGATCAAGTACACAAGGTTGTGCGTTGATTCCACCACAAGAGTAACAAAGATATTCGTCATGATTTACTAAGGTTAAGTAATTATGATTACACTTATGAGATTAAGTGCAATTCTTAGTTGATTTAAAAGAGTTTAAATCAATAGCAGAACGAATAAGAAGAATCAAGTAGGCAGAAAGATAAAAGTTTCTCTATTCTATGAAGAAGGGAGAGTACCTTTTATTATGTTTTATGATAGGTCTTAATGATTAAGAACCATATCTCAATTGATCATCTAAGTGAGTCTTAGTGCAATTGTATGTCTAAGAAGAGGAATCAAGAATTGAAGAAATGGTTAAATCAAGAAGTCAATCATACGTCGTTCCAAAATAAGTCTTAAAGTTAAGATTGTGACATTGGGTGACAAGTCTTAAGAAGGTTTATAACACTCATCAAATGTAGAATTTGGAAAAAGGTTTTCTTATTCTTGCACATTTGAAATTGGAAAGTTGTGATGTCTTGGATAAGACAAAGATCAACTAGGACTAATTTTGTGAAGTGTTTTGTCTTGATAAAAACTACACTAACTCTTGAATATTTGTTTGACAAGAAATGTTTTATTGACAAGAGAATCTTATATGTCAAGGAGTCAGTGGGAGTCTTAATGGTCTTGAAAGGTTTCAAGAACTAATCAAAATAAACCATATCGAACATCACTAGCACACGACTTGAGGTTTACAACCCATCGTGTTGACATTATCTTGTTTCTATGACGTTCCAATTGAGTTAATTATGCATGTGAGTTCTATGAGTTCTCATTTGAACGCATAAGAGGCAAGCACCTTAATCAATGAAAAGTACATTGATAGGAAAGGGTGAGCTGCTTAACTACTTGGAAGACATGGTGGGCAGCCGTGGTATCCATATGAAATTAAGATTAAGAAAGTTCGGTCAATATGAGTTTGAATTTGTCGTAAACTTTGTTTTGACAAACTCACATGGATAGGAACACATACACCATTAAAATCTAAGTGTCATAAGATTTTCTCCTTCATGAAAATGACTGTGAGAAAATGCTTTCACTAAGAGAGATTTTAAGAAGATAGCAATTGTAAAATTGCAATCTCAAATTTGATTATGGTTACGGTATCCCTCTACATAATTCGAATTGTGAGATTTGGCAATTAGTCTGATTTGTTTAAGACACACATATGAGCTATCTTGGATAAAGGTGTATGAGATTAAGAAGCTTTGATAAAAGATTATCAAAGCATTAGGTATTAGAAACATGAACTTAAGAAATTCAATAGGTATTGTTTTTCTGTAAGTTAAGCTTTTTCTAAATACATGTCAAAGCTAGTGGGAGCATAAATGTTATGATTGTATGATTATTAAGGCAACTATTGCAAGTCAGCAATATTAATTATAGAAAACAAGAGTTATACTTTGCAAAGTAGTAAGGATGTAAAGTTGTTTTGCTATAATTAAGGGAGAGAATATTGTACTTCGTTTCAAAAATCTAAAGCTTAGATTGAGAAATTTTAATAAATTTAGTCAAAGGATACATAGTGTGTTCTTAAATTTCGATTATGATTACGGCATTCCTCTTCATAATTTGAATTATGAAAACGTAGCACGTAAAATATTATGGCAGAAGATTGATAAAGTATTAAATCTTCATGTAAGACATTGTGCATCGTGTCCAATATGCTTCGGGTATAGAATTGATTGCGAATGCTATAATATTTGACCATTCTAAAATTTTCCAAATGTCTAGCGCATTTAGAGGGAAAAAGGACAAGAATCGGTTTTGACTAAGATAATTAAACAACTATCAAAGGACAATCCAAAGTTCGCCGAGGATTGGTCGCTTGTGAGTAGTTGGAAGCATGATATTGGATGGACCATATCGACATTATTATGAAAAGATAAGATTCTATTGAGAATGAGTTGTCATATGGTAAGTATGGAAAGGTTTCCACATTGGGAATTGGATATTGAGAATCAATGTCTAATTTAGAAATTTTATGCAAAATGATGTTCAAAGGAATGTACTTTGAGTGAGAGACATCACGTCTATGGAATTGTCTTCCGATAGAGAGTTTTGTAATTTCATTGGCAATAGTCATTGTGACTTTAGTGCAATGATATTACAAAAGGATCATTTCATAAAATGTTAGAATCTAACATATTCTATAAGTGGTAAGAATTTGATATTCTTACACTTGTAATAGGAATTGGGAATTGTGAAATGAGTATGATTGGTAATGTGTTCATTTGATCTATTTCACAAAGTTAGAACCATAAGAAAACATTGTGTGCATGCTAAGAGCATGGGACAAGTGATGTAATAATTCAAGTAAAGAAGTTGATCATTTGAAACGACAAATAATGAGTAATCAATATGGTGATAAATAAAAAGTGTTTTATTTATACTCAAAGGTTTGAGGCCATATGTGATTAGAATTATCATTGTGTTTCAACTTGCATGTTTTGACTTCCTGAATAATTTAATTGATTAAGAACAGTCATATTATCCAAACGGACCACAGTCGTTCATATGTTGGAAGTAGGTATGAATGAAGACTGTCGTGAATTGGTGTGTGGATTGTCTAAAGTGTATTAGACATAAGCAATTGTTTGTTGCAACGTTCATGAGTGCTTATGAATATGAGTTTGAGCATTGGATTAAACCCACGCTCACTTAGATCACTTCATGGATTTTATCACGAGTGATTGGTGAGACGATAACATCTTATATTCTTGAAACCGAGATGTGTGACTTGTATCTTGCGAATCGGTTGCACATTGATAATATGTAAACGCACCAGTAACTTGGTGTTATAAAACATATTATTGTGTGTGATTTGGTGAGTGAGTGCAAGCGAGCATTGAGTCAAAGTTTATCCGTTCCTTTTATCTAAAGTAGGATAAAAGCGATATCTATGGGCCCCTCGATGATTTAGTGATGGCACCTAAGCGCTTGGCCAAGCCGGGACTAAATTGATGTGTTCAATTGTAGTCTGTTGTCAGTCGTCATAAATCTAAATTCGGGAAACAACACATAGACAGAGAGAATGATTTAGATCCATGTCTCAGTCTATAAGATAATATATAGAATGGAGGAATATATGATCCCTTATCTAAAGGACACACGTATCTGATAAGATTAGAGTTGACAGCGGCTTTAGAAAGCTACGATTGCGGATCAGGATCTGAAGTCATACGCAGAATAGTTATTAGATTTATCTAAGTGGGAGACTGTTGGATTAGTGTCTAAGTCCATAACTATTTTGGTATGTACTTGACCCGATGGTGCATGGTCCTTTTGGGTTGCCTTCACCAAAGCAACTTGATAGGATGAATTATGGAGAGAAAGGATTAACTATGATTTATTAATATATTATGAGAATAATATATTAAAGGAGAAATCATATTGTTTAATTAATATTAGTCAAGAATTAATAAGAATTAAGTTTGTGGCTAGAAGAGATTAATTAAACTTAAGGGACTGAAATTGTAATTATAAGATAATTGCAATTGGGCTATGGATTACCTTATAATATAAGGTTGGACGAATTCTATGGGGAAACCCATTAGAAATCGTCCAAGGGCCTTTAAGAAAGGGTCCATGGGTTGCTTAGGGCCTAAGCATCCAAATTAGGGTTTCCTAGTTCAAAACCCTAATAGCCTACATGTATATATAGTACCCTTAAGCCTCAAAAACGTGGAGAATGAATCCTCTAGGGTTTCCACATGGTTTTGGGCAGCTCCTTCTCTTCTTCTCTTCATCCTCTTGCTCTTGGTGTTTGTGAGCCATTAGAGGAGTGACATTTGTGACTCTAAGCTTTCTAAAGTCAATACAAGAAGGATTTGTGATTGTTATTACTACATAACAATCAAGGTAACATCTAAACCTATTTCTTATGCTAATATGATTAATTGTATGCTAGAATTAGGGTTTTAAGTCTTGGATTAAAAGCATGTACAATAGAGAAACCTTGATCCAAGCTTTAGGGTTTGCATGACCACATAGGATGTCTTTTGGCTAAAAAACTCATCAAGATTGGTATCAGAGCATTGTTTATGGTGAATTAAGTATATCAACCCATAAAAGATATACTAACTATAAATACAATGGGATTAAAAATATTATGACCAAGAGTTTATACTTTAAATAATAAAAGATTTAATTAAGTATACGTGCCTGCATTCATACTAAAATCAGTGTCACTAGGACAGTACAAAAGAATTAAGGTTGTTGGGCAACACAGGTGGACTTAGAGACATATAGTCAAAACTGGGAAGATATAGCCTAATCACCTATATTATCCGAGGGTTGACTAGCATGTGCCTAAGTGTAGTTGTGTGGTTGAAACAAGTCTAAAATCTTACCAACAATACCACAATGAGAACAGTAGAACATAACATTAAACTTAAAATACTATAGGAGTATTTGGTGTTACTATAAGTACTTTATACATGAGAACTAAAACGGGATCTTCATTACTAAGTTGATAGTTGCTAAGTGGATACACTAAGGCGGTATGTAATTAGGATGTTATAGACTTAGAATCTTTGAAAATTTTTCTTTACCCCTATTCTATCTGAATTTGGAGTTAAGGTCACTTATTCGAAGGCCTATCATGTTTCGATTACATATAACTGGTATGCACTTCACAAATAGCGATGTAACTAATGAAGATTTTCTAAATAATTATCTAGATAGTTCGTCTAATAGTTATTCTCTTACCCCAATTCTCGCGTAGATAACATGGTTGGACTCCATCCCCACGGCAACCAGTACCTTCCGAACGAAGTCATTGCTGGATGGTTTGGAGAAGAACCCGATAATGATCATCCGATTCCTTTGAATGATCACCATGATGAAGACCTTTCGAACGGTGCTAACTATGAACCCGACGTTGAGAACCTACCCCAGGCAGCTCCCGTTCCAATTCCTTACCCTCGTCCGGCTTTTCATGGCCCGACGCCTCCATGGGTCGAATGTTTGGAAGCATGGAGCGAAGATCAAGATCAACCTATGTCGTTTAATGGAGACCGAAGCTTCTACAACGTAAATGAAGGGAGCATAGCAGATAGAGTTCTACCAATCCTGATCCGTAGAGTTGCCCGAAACAAAATTTAGGGCAGGACAGCTCTACATCGTATCGCGGAAGTTGACACCAATTGAGGGATGCATATCCTTCGCACCAACAGCCTTGAACATGCTCATGAGAGATCTGAGAGAGACCATGAAACCGTGCTGCAAGCACTAGCTGAAACCCGAGCCGAAGTCATAGAGCTCCGAGTACATCAGAGGGTATACGAAAGATACCTGCTTGATATGGAACATCAACTGGCTGAACTGAGAGTTCACCAGAGGGATGACTGTCGCCAGTAGTAGATGCTTTACTTTATTTTTCCTTGTTAAAAAGGAATCGTTTTTCTGTCTATGCCCGATGTGGCATTTTCTATGAAACCATCTTGTACTGTAAGTACTTTAGTTAGGCCTTTATTCTGTCAAGGACTATTTACTCTGGATATGATGTAAGACCCTTTTACAAGGTCATTTTCCCGAACTTTTACATCATGAATATCAAAGATATTGACACTTGGCTGGCTTCTGTTTCATTCTTTATTCAAGTACTCGTATCATTCTTTCATTGGAGTCTATTTGAAACATGATTTAGCCAAGTCATTGGACTATAGTAATGTAACTCCGGAGATATTTCCAAGTCTCTTTTAGTGGTTGGATCCTGTTATTCACCAACCATCGATACCTCGGCTTGAACAACAAACGTCTTGAGACCATTCTACGAACTTACTTCTGACTGCATCATAAGGATGTAGGTCAAACCTTCGCGAACATACTCTTACTCTTTGATTGAGCAATCAAAGTACATCTAGGATCAACCAGAATCGCTCACAAAATCCTTAGCTTTCATGCTAACAGAATCATGTCGTCATCCGGAAACAATCAGCCGAGCAACGAAACCCCTATCCTCCATATCGACGCCACTACATTACAAGCTGCAGTAGCAGCTGCATTGACAACTTTCCTTACACACATCAACTCCGGAAACACAAGCAAGACTGGCAAAGGAGTCGAAAATTCTGATGATGGTACCAAACCGGGAAACCAAAAAATGGCAACAGTCATGGACATGCAAAGCCGTAAGATTGTAAAGAAGAGACGATATCGTCAAGCCCAAAAGGAGCGCAAGAGAGCCCAAAGACTTTCCATGCCACAGCCACAAGTGGCAACTCCTGCAGAACGCTTTAGGAAGCAATTTCCAAGGTGGAGTAATGAGGAAAGCACTCGTGTCCACATAACACTGGCTAAACACCTCACTTCCACCACCAATGTTGGTGCTGTCCAGATATGTCACCAATGCGGTGAAATTGGACACCTCAAGAAGGATTGCCCGATAGCGAAGAACTCGAGTGCTGATGAGAAGGTTCTCAGGATCACAGCTGCAGGAGAAACTACGTCGGACCCTCGTTAATGTAATTTAAGCGTTTCGTTGTAACAGACTTATAACCCATCCAAAACTAGTGCAACTAGAGTCTTACCTTTTCGAGATTTTGTCTGTATAGGGATGCTCGTGTTGCGTATACTTGTCTTTTGTAGTATGCCTTATTCGCAGCATTAGTCTTGTAGTAAATCTAAAGTACTGTAACTCTGTTCATGGTTGCACGGTTGTGTTTTGTCTGTAAACATATTATGTTCAAATCTAATGTCTTTAAGTTTCCGTATGATTCCGACATTATCATACAACTAGATTCAGTTTGATCCACACCATACTAGCTTCATACGTACATCTCTTTCATCGAAATCGCCTTTCCAGCGAAGTCGTCATATCAGAACACCGAAGTACTCATGCGTGGAGTACCTCTTAGTTCTTCTCTTTTCCAAAGAAATCCCCGAAGTACCACTCGTACAGTACGTCAATTTCAATCCAAAGATCCATACAGTTGATCTGTCGTTGAAGAATGTATACATAGGGGCGATATATAATCAAGGTTCTACAGGTTTAGAATTGATGATTCCGCTTTAACTTCTTTTCCTCGATAGGATGTGAGCTTAAAGAAGAATTAGTTATTCGACTATCTTTTCAATCTTAATTATATACGACTCGTATACCCGAGATGGTGATCGTTGAACCAAGTATGGATTCTAAAATGAACTTCAGGACAGAGAACTGCCCAAGGCTATGAGTAATCGCATCAGCATATGAACAAACTTAGAACCCAGTACGACTCCTGTAAACCGATCGCCTTACAGTCTAAACATCTACGGAGATACAAGAACGGCCCGGACAACTTAGCGAACTACCCAAAAAAAGAATTGTAAGACTAGGCTTCTCACCCTGGAGAACCCCTGTCTTATTCTTCCAGAGATCGACGGATTGCATCGTATGTACCTCGGCTATCGAGGACTCTGTCGAGATTTTCCAGTAGAAATCGTTATCCCTGCCTCGCATAGATGAATTGGTTGAGCAAACGCAAGGAGAGATTTACTTTCAGAAATGGATCTGAGATCCGAATATCACCAGTTCAAGTGTTAGGGAAGGATGTCCGGAAGACTATCTTCCGAACTCGATGCAGACACTTCGAGTCCGTAGTGATACCCTTCGGATAGGACCAATATGCCCATAGTATTCGTGAACTAAAGGAGTAGGGTACGTCTTTCTTACTTGGATCAGTTCGTCATTTCTCCATGTAATGACTTACTTATCTACCCTCATAGTAAGAAGGAACCCACAGAAACATTACCTTCGGAGATACTTTTCGCAAAGTTCTCTAAACACGAGTTCTGGAATTGAAGAGTCAAAATTTCCTAAGACACACTGTTAGTGATGTGGGAATTTTTGAGTACTCTTTCAATTTGTCAAAACCGTTGAGAATTTGTCGACACCAGAGATGCCGACAGACATTCGCCAAATTCTAGGTCTTACCAACCTACTGTCATAGTTCACTTAGAACTCCTCACAAATTACATAAACCAGCAGGGGGTGGCCCTTGACTGGGAAGATAAACAAGTAAAAGAACCTTGGATATTCCAAATGAGAGACCAGGTTCTTTAGGAAAACTCACTCTGGGAATAGCTTAATACGCTTCGTATCGCGTGGAAAGCTAAATCCAAGATAGTCAGGACCTCCAAGATTCTTACCAGAATCGGTCCTGTATCTCACAAACTAGATCTACTCCGCGAACTCAGTAATGTACATTTTACCCTTCGCGTCTTGATCTTGAAACCATACCTTTCCATTAGGACTCTCGTAAGCCCACTCGACGAGATCGAGATTAACGAGACCCTCGCCTTCATATTAGAACCGTAGTGACCCTCGACCGAGTGGTCAAGCGGACGAAGCAGCATCACCTCCCTATAGTGAAGGTTCGTTGGGATACCAACCGAGGACCCGATTTCACTTAGGAGCGCGAGAACCAATCGATTAGGAAGTTTCCTACCTCTCGACTCGAGCATTCGTACTTACTTCCTTACCTAAATTCTAATTTCGGGACAAAATTCCCTTTAACAGGGGGATGATGTGACAACCCGAAATTTCCATTCTGTACAAACCATATCAAGTCAGTAGAAGATTAGAAAAGTTACAGTGAATTTCCATACTTTTGGGTATAAGTTTGACAGTTTTTCAGGATTTACACTTAAGGAGATATCAGGAGAGTGGATGCACTAGGGTTTTATGCAACACCGTTATTCCAAAAATCTATGATATTAGAGTTTATTTCGGGAATAAAATATTTTTTGCCAAAAATCCCAGGACTATATATCGGATTCTGAACCATATTTGTTCATTAGTTACATTTCCAACTAGAGAAAAGCCATTTTCTCTCTCACGGATCTTCGGGTTTTCATCCCAAATCGTGAGTACTTCTATCTAGTTGTATTATATAGCTTAGATTGTGTTTAATAACATCAAAATCATATCAAAACAGCAAGATTCGAGAGTTTACCTCCCAAGAACACCTTGGGGAGTAAACTCTTTTATAAGGGCCAAAGTGTGCCCAATGTCCCTCCAAGCCTTGGAACTCAACCTAGAAACTACAATGACATGTTTAAACCACAAAATCATTAAGAAACAAAGGCTAGAAGTGAGTTCACGGCCAAGGATGTTCTTGGGCTGTGAACTCCATTTTTAGGTGCCAAAACACCCTAAAAGCCTTCCTTAAGCCAAGAGACTAGTTTCGACATGTACCATAATGTGTTTAGGACTAGAAAACACCATTAGAACACCAAGAGTAACTTGTTTACGGCCCAAGAAGTTACAGGGCCGTGAACTCCAAACAATAGTGCCAAATGGTAGTATAAACTCTTCTAAAGCCTTGTACAATAGCCTAGTTTAGTTCCTAGTTAAATTAGGGACTTGAAAACACCACAAACACCCTCCCAAGGGAGATTACGGCCGTAATCTCCAAGGGATATGGTCCCAGGGCCGTAAACTCTTAAAAGGAGTCATATTATGCCCTAAACTCTTCCGTAGACCAAGCCATTAAGTAGGAATGCTTCTTAGGGCCTTATAGAGCATCAAACATCAAATGGTAAAATAAGTATGAGCTTACGGCCATAAAATCATGAGTTTATGACCGTAAACTCATTTGGTAGTGTCATTAGGGCCGTGAACCTCATAGTGGAGTTTTCCTTGAGCCCTACACACAATAGCTTCCCCTACAAGCACTTAGATGCAATCCTAGAGGCTAATAACACTTGATAAAGGTGTTTAGCATGTCCTAGGGTGTCTTGACTTGTTTATTAGTTGTTTATAGACTAATTTGTTACATATATGTGATATTATATGTTAACTAGGATCATAGAGTGTGTTCAAGACTTCACTTGACACCTAGCAGTCCTACCTCTTCGGTTCATCCGTATCACCCACAACAGGTGAGTTCATACCCCTTAATCAATGTTTTAAATGTTTTTAAATGTTTTATGGGGGGATACAAGTAGAATCATGCTAGTAATTATATCAATCACATGTGATTAATAAGCAGCATTCAAATGATTTACTACTCATTAGCCGTTTTACCAAACAGTTTCCTTCAAATGATTTTCATAAACATTTTATATGATTAAAACTCCTTATTAAGTTGTACATTTTACTCTGGATGCGTCATTTCAAACTCATTTACAATTGTGTTTCAAACAAATGTTCCTTTATACTTAAACTGTTTTTGCACCCATGCTTTCAAACCGTTTTATAGATTGACATCAAGTCGATCTTTTCTTAGATAATAATTATGTTCAAAGGTTTTACAAAACTTATTTTATGCTTTTATATTATCAATTTCATGCCTATATATGTATATTTATATAAGAAATGTTTAAAATACTTAGGAAGGCTATCCACCCTATTTCCTTTTCGCGCTTGAGATGTGGTCTGGTGGGATATCGGGTATCCGTCCGAAGGTTGTTTAAATATTAGTTATATATTATGTGTACATATATAGTTATAAAAGTTCTCCCAGTTCATTTAGTACCCTTGGGTAGCAAGGGTATTCTTCCATGTTCATACGTACCAGTTACATTACCAGTAAGCTACCATATGGATAGTTTAGGAAGATACTACAACTATCACTAGAACGCAATATCATACAATGAGTCAGTTCATTCATGAGTCAATACTTGCTAGATAGAGAGAACATACATTACAGCTAGTACACACAGTACATTACTATACATGCTAGATAGAGAGAGAACACACATTACAGCTAGCACACGTAGAGCATTACAGTACATTTACATGAATACGTTTACATATATACACTTACATGAGTACATTTACATGATTTCACTTACATGAGTACGTTTACATATACGATGTTAGGACAGACATCACTAGGTGCTATAGCATGGAACAAGTTCAGGATCTAACTATACCGATGAATCACAACGCAATTGTCCTAGTTATATCGGGTATACATGATCATAGTAATGTGGATATGTCACGGCATGCATATATGCATGGGCGTGTAAAGGTCTCAAAATCCCTTTGACAGGGGAGCGTCTAGCTTAGGGTCTAGCCATCACATTATACCTTATCCCTCAAATAAGGCAATAGGAGTACCAATGTAGTTATGTATTAGAAATACTACAGTACTTAGAAGAATTACCCTAGACTTGAGGTAATTGATATGGTTGTAGTTCGACAATACACCATAGTACTATTTCATTTTCCCATTACATTCACTTAGTGAACACTCACACAACGCACGGTAATGTAGAAACTATAGTTTTGGTTAATGATAGTCAGACTTGGGAAAATACACACTCTTACAAGAGACACACACACAGACACTAGATGCCTTGGTAGAAGGCTACATTTAGAACAGTTAAGTCTTGGTAGAAGACTCCCTTTTATAATAGTAGGAATCATAGGGATTTCTAGGGTTTTTCAAACGTTGACAGTTGTTTTACAAACATTTTCGTACTTACAATTTATATACATTTTTAATACTTACAGTTCATATACATACAAATACTTACATACAAATTAAGACACTAAAATACTTATGATCTCACCAGCTTTAAAGCTGATACTCTCTTTCAAAATAATTTGTATCCTTAGGTCAACCATAGACAGGTACCGATGCAAGGTTTAGAGAAAATGGAGCTCATTCAAGACTCATCTTTCATTTTGTTTATACTTTAGTGTCTATTATAATTTGACAGAACACACTTGTATTAAAATTATATTATTAATGCAATGGATGATGTTGTTGCTTGTTTACTACTTTTCATTGTTGTGATACTGTACATGACGTCCTCCGCCCTAGAACGTTTCCGCCGTTTATGGTTTTGGGGTGTGACAATACCGATGTTGATTAGCGGTTGATAGATACCGATGGAGGTTACCGGTTGAAAGATACCGATGAAGGTTACCGGTTGAAAGATACCGATGATATTGTATGGTATGTGGTATGATGGGGGAACTCACTAAGCTTCGTGCTTACAGTTTTTGTTTTGGTCTCAGGTACCTCTTCGTCGAAGGGGAAGGAGCCGACGGTGTAGCAGCGCATCACATACACACATGGTTTCCGCATTGAACTTCTGGGATTGTACTCTGATTTTTATTACTTTTGATGTCATGATTTGAGATGTAACATTATGATTTTGTAAGGTGTTGTTTTATCGATAATGTTTTGGTAAAATGTTTTAAATTCAAAAATGAAATTTTTGGGCTTGAATTTTAGGATGTTACACTCTGTCATGCATTTTCCTAAACATCTTAATATTTTCTCACAAAGTTGTTTCTCTTTCCAACTAAATTTTGTTTGTTTGTCTGTTATATTTGTTTGTTTGTTGTTGTTTGTTTGTGTCTTGCAGGAAGTGGAACAAGAACTGAATACATGGGAAGGTTATGTGGACTATTATATCCCGTTTCTTCTGCGTCTAGGTTGGAACAACTTTTTCGTCCGCCATCTGTTCGATGAAATGCTTAAGTGAAAAATATTTTTCTTAACTTCTTTCATGTTTCAAATTACTTCAAAACTTGAGTTGGTGTCTTTATCTCTAAAAAATAAACAATAAACACTAGGCTTCTTTTAAATCACTTCAATGTTTTAATTTGTAACTACATGCATAGTATAGGCTTCCGTGGAATCGACTTAAAACTATTCATTATTGAGAATTATCATATGTTGGTAATTGTGAATGTTCACACACTTTATACATGTGCTGAATATGGATATGCTCAAGATTTGAGTCATGAATCATTACAGCCTTTGATTCGTTCAATTTTTATAACCATTCAGGTCTCTTAATAATTAGTTTCACTACCAATTTCTTACATACACCAACTTTTTACATTTTGCAGGTTGACATGACGAATAGCAAGTATGGGTTTGAACTTTGAAATTGAAGAGGAAGTGATGTATCCCAACTTGGTTATACTTCAAATTGATGGTCGATATTTTGAAAGGTTGATCTATAACAACCATCCTTTAGCTTCCAAGTAAGCATTATTTGATTTCGGATTTGAATTGACCTCGACTTCAATTTGGGTGAGATTTGTAATTTTTTTCATTCTGTGTTTGGATTGTTAGATTAAACTTTAAGATTGTTATGCTATAAGATACCATTTTTTTGTAGCTTCATTCAACACATATACTGCTTTACTTGATGTTTCTATCGAATGGAATCTCTTTCCTGTTTACTTTTTTTCTCATTTTTGTGTGTCTTCTTCCCTGATCTGCTAATCCTCATGATTCATACTCTTTTTTTGTTCTATCTGTATTGGAGTGTATTGGTTTTAGGATTAAGAAAGGTCACAATTATAGATGTTGACTTTGATTTACTACGTTTTAGTTCTCATTTGCTAGATTGGAAAAAAGTTTAAGGATTATAATTCTTTTGGTGTTGCTTTTTTGTTGTTTTTTTTTTGTAGGAAAATTAACAGAGGTGGCTGATAGGAAGGGGAAATTTGATAATTGGGTAGAAAGGTATGGTTGGTAACTGACTGTAACTTGTGATTGTGTTCGGCGGGTAATGGAGGTAGTAGGATGTACGAGCAATCTCCTTGCTGATAAGAGTGACCAAGACAACTGATCTCCTACAAGACTAAGCTCATTGGTAGAAACACCATAATTCCAACAAAGAAAAGTCAGGTAAAATCATCATATCATTTATTTTATATTGTGTTTTATTTAACTCATTCCATTATTTTTTACGAATGTTAATGTGTTAATTTTGTTACGTTATTCTTTTCTTTGTTTTTCAGGCATACAGGCTTTAAATGCAAATAGACCAAATTGCCCTTGATTTTGAAATCTTGAAGCAAGGAAACCATGATGCCTTACAAACTTGAAATATTGAATGTGTTGCATTGCTTTTGGGTGTAACGAGCACTAGCTTGAATTTTTCATAAGTCATGTGATTTGGTTTGATGAAAGTTGAAGCGAAGATTATACTAAATGGCTAAAATTCGATTATGCAATTGATTGATAATATGCCTTCCAATAAATAAATCAATAAAATATCTACCGTAAACTTCTTTCGCAGACAGTTGAATTGAAATCCGACCCCCGTAAAACGGGGATACTTCCCTAGTTTAATTCTAATTAGGACACTTAGTTTCGCTACTTACCCATAATATCCTTAACCAACTTCTAAGAATATCCTCATAAGCAATCCAACTTAATTTAAATTTTCTATTATAAATTAATTTTGTTTCTTCCACGTGTACAACCCAACAATCCAATCAAAACCAACTATTTATTATAAATAAAAAATTAAAATTAAATAGGAAATATATCGATATTATATTCTATTTATAAAAAAAAAAATTAATGAAATTTAGTATTTCTTTTGCTAATTTTATTGAGATAATATTTAACGTATATATTACAAATCGACCAAAAATAAGATATAACATATAAAAGAAAAATGAAAAGAGATGTTGTGAGACGTGTGAGCTCGGGTTATGGTGGTAGCTTATCAAACTAGTTCACCACTAATCATTTAATTTTTAATTTTTTTATTTAAAAAATTGGTGAGCGGGTAGCTTAAAACAGACAATGGGGTAGCCTAAGAGTGTGGTCCAAACGATTACACGATAGCAAGGAAACATTTTTTGTAAAGATGAAAACCACATGGGGTTGTATGCAAATTTCAAAAGATTACATGATAACAAGGAAACAGTTTAGTCACACATTCAACTTTCGGCATATATCATGGGCATAACATTTATTGCTAGTTGATAAAATTGATTGTCAGAAATCTCATCTCAATTTATATACTCGTTCTTAGTCCTTGTATTTGCAACGCATAAACTTCGAACACATCATTGTTTGGTACGACTGATGGATGTGATTCACGAGATTTTAAATGTTGTTTTTCCAGTTTTCTCGATCATTCTTTTTGTGTTCTTGGTGCCTACACGTTGGTTCTTTAATCTCATTAGTCTCTGCTTCAAATTTGTGTATCCTGAAGAGCTTGCTAGAAAAGTAATAGTCATTACTGGAGCTTCCACTGGTATCGGTGAGGTAAGCATTTGTTTTAATATGGAATTTACATACATATATGTATGTATATATGTATGTTTGTATGTATGAGGAGAAATTGATGATGCATGGTTTGATTTGTGCATAAATGGAAGCATTTGGCGATTGAGTATGCGAAAGAAGGGGCATGTTTGATATTAGTTGCAAGAAGAGAGAAACAACTCCGAATGGTGGCCAAAAATGCTAAGGCAGTGGGATCGCCCGATGTGATTGTGATTCCAGCAGATGTTTCGAAACTTGAGGACTGTAACAAAATTGTTGATGAAACTATCAAACATTTCGGTAAAAGTAAGAATTATATTCTACTACACGTTTATAACTAACATGCATGCACACCAAATGTTGTTGAAAATTATGATGCAAGTTTCACAAACCAAACATGATCAGTTTTTCCGGCTTATAAAAGGTACTATTTTCCCACATTGGGTGTTGTAAGTCACGTTTCAGAGATGATACACTAACATAATAACTTTTTACCACCTCTAAATTAAAGGTAATACTTTTTTTGTGAGAATTCCTTCGATTTTTTTTCTTATTATTTTTCTACACATTTAGAAATGAAACTTGTCTTATTTATTAAAATTAATAATTTTTATTATATATATCATCATATAAAAATAATACGAAGATGGATAGAAACAAAAAATAAAAGAATATTTAATTTCTTTTTTTCTTTAGTTATTGTTTATAGTTTTTGTAAAGTATTTTTGTACTTATTGTTTATAGTTTTTCTAAAAGTATTTTTGTATTTAGATTAAGACAAGTATTAAAATCAAAAAAATAATATTAACTGAAGGAATTAATGGACTATATATTTCATTGTTTATAGGAATATGAATATAAATACAAACAAAATATAAGAATATATTTAATTTTTCAGAAAGAAACGCATCTAAGCGTATTATCTTTGTTTTAAAAAATAGAAATTATTTTGCACCGATTTTAAGACATCTAGAATCTTTTGCAACAATAAGAGTTAGGGGGTGGTTGGTATTGCTTTTAGAATGGATTTTAAGTTTTAACTTTTTTTAAAGAATTAAAAGATGTTTGGATAATAGAAAAGTTATTTTGAAAATGACTTTTTGTATAAAGAAAAATAAAGGGTTTTAAAAAGCCATAAAAACTTGATGTAAAAGTTACACCAAAAATCATTTTACAAATCCAAAAAACATTTTAAATAGTTCCGCTTGCAAAAAGGTTTTCTACAAAAAGTCCTAAAAAAGGATTTTTGATGTTCAAATGCAATTCCAAACACCTCCTTAAGTTGTCAATATATTAAATATGATTCTAAAATTTATATTATTAAAATGAAAATAAATTACTGAAATCAATCATGTGGTTTGTAAATTTCATATTTGCTTTTTTATTCATTCGGATTATTCATATATTTTATTCTTATTGCATTTTTCGAGCAACATAAAATGACATTTTTGTAATTTATATTTTCTTTTTAAATTCTTTTTGTTATTTATAAATTAGAAAAAAAAAATTAAATAGATGAAAATTAAGTTAGGGTTCTTGCAAAATCTCAGCCAAAAACTGAAATCCCTTTCAATTTTTGCTTTAATTCAAAAAAATCACATCAAAACAGAGTACAAAAACATTAGACTGGTAGGTGTGGGCAACGCTATAACGTGTTATGATGGTAACGGGGAGTAACATGCAAGCTAATAACGTCTGATAACATTAAAGGGGGGCGGTGTTCACATGTTATAACACCCAATAACGCTCCTTGGGGCATTGCCCATACCCACTCTCTTAGAAATATTGTCGGTGGAGACCATCTGTCATTACAAAAAGTAGAAGTAGGTTCAAGAAGAATGCGATTAATTTGATGAATGAATATGGAATTTTTTTTTTCATCTTAATAATGATTGTAACACACATAGATCTAATGAAAAATTTGAAGAATACGAAAGAAAAGTAAAAAAAATAAAAATTGGAGATCAAATATGTAAATTACCACAAACCATAAGGATAGTCCGCTTGATTTACCCATTAACAATGAAATAACATGTGTCATTTCATTATTGGTTCTATCTTTGTTGTCGTATTGATCTTTATATATATATATATATATATATATATATATATATATATATATATATATATATATATATATATATATATATATATATATATATATATATACTAGTTGCGAAACTCATATATTAAATGAGTTAATTTAAAAAAAAAAGTTAAATAAAAAGGTCAAAATATTTGAGAACTTTGAATTTATAAGAAAATAAAAAAAAATAATGATTTATTATAATGGAAAATTTTTTATCTTTGAAATTTAAAAAAAATAATTTAAATAAAGAAAAGAAACTAAAAGGTTTTAATTTTGAAAATTTTAAAATTAAATTGTAAGTTTATTAGTAAATTAAATCCATTTATTACTACATTTATTGCAATTATAACATTAAAATTAAAATATTATATGCAATTTAATAAAATAGAAAGACATTCATAAAAATTCTCGTAGAATCGAGAATGAAGTTTTCATTCTGTACATGCCAGATCATGAAAACTCCTAAATTAAATGTGGAAAAAAAAGTAATTCAAAATAACCACAAAATAACATTTGACAAATTGAATGAGAGTGTGACAAGTGACAAAAAAAATCTTCATTTACCAATTTAAGAGCTTATAACCATTCACATACATTTTGGATGAGTTGTTATCGGTTTCATAGACTTGTTTAATCCATTTTAGTTTTAGTTAAGAGAAATTATATTTATATTTATATTTATATTTTTTTTCTTACTCATTTTCGTATCCATATTAGATAATGACATGTGTCATATTTAATGAAAGAATCATATTTTAATACACTTTTCTCCATTTAAAATAAATAAGAGGATAGATAGAGAGAAAATATAAGAGTTTAGTTAATTTTTAAAATTTTGATCATCTAATGGGTTGAAACTTATATATACTGATATTTTTATTAGGTAAATGAGTTGAAACCACCACTTCTAATTAATATCAGTTCATATTATTTGCTATGTTTTTCATAAATCAAAATTTTGTCCAATTCAAGTTTATGTAAAAATAGTAACATAATTGGTTAAATACTAGATATAATACTTATAATAGTTTTAATAGTTATTTAAAATTGTGAATTTGTTTGGACAGTTGATTACCTCATAAACAATGCTGCTATCGGAAAGTTCGGTCTCTTTGAGGACTTAAAGTGTCTCACTGACCACACTTCTGTCATGGTATTTATCTCTTTTAATTCTCGCATACTTTCCACTAATTTTTTATTAAAAAAAAAACAGAATCTTTAAAATAAGCATTCAAGAATATGTTATAACTTATAACTAAATGAACCAATCCAATTTCAGTAGAAATATAACATAAAGGAAAGTAAGTTATTGTTGTTTTTTAGGATGTTAACTTTTGGGGATCAGTATATACCACGCATTTTGCACTTCCGCATCTACGGAAAAATAAAGGAAAAATAATTGCGATTTGTTCTTGTGGGGGATGGTTTGCTACACCACGAGTAGGCGTCTATAACGTGAGTATCAGTATACACTTCTTTATAAGTATGTATTGTGTTTTCTTTTATTGTAAAGTAGTCAAACATTCGTGCGAAAATGATGTTGTTTTTTATACATCATGAAACTATAAATACAAAAAAACACATTCTTTAATTAGATAATTGAAAAAAAAATTGATTGCCATTTTTCATCCAAAACATATTTATGCAAAAAAAGGTTTCTTTGCATAAAAAAACAATTAAGATGCATATTTTATATCTTATACATCTTTGTTATAGTTACAAAACTGTATCTCACAGGCTAGTAAGGCGGCGTTGCTAAGTTTCTTTGAAACGTTGAGGATCGAAGTTGGTTCAGATGTTGATATATTGGTAGTTACTCCAGGAATGGTCGAGACCAACTTAACTGATAAAGATTGGTTAGAAGAGGTACTCACTAAATTTACTTGGTACTTAATCCACTAAATTTACTTAATTCATTTACCCTACTTTGATCTTCACACCATCAATTTTATTCATATTTTTAGCAGTATTAAACTTTTTACCGAAGAGTTATAGGTTTTACTAATCCATAGACAGTAAAGATTGTCATTTTAATTTTGTTATAATATGCATCTTGTAATTAAATGTTCTCATTGCTAAAACACTTGATATCAAGGGGTATTTTAGATTTTTTATTTAAGATGTTTATAACTTGTTCTGATAATAAATATTTTTTAGTGTTTGGATGAAATAAAACAAAAAATGTTTATTGACTTATTTAAATAGATTTTCATAAATTGTTTTTTAACTTATTTGAAATGTATAGCATAAGTGGAAACCAATATACCACTTTATCACTATTTTGACCTAAAAAAACACATGCATCGGTCTCAGTTTTTTTATATAATGACCAGCAATATCCATATCAATTTATCATTTTTATTTATGTCATTTTTGGTCATTTTATATTTTATATGTAAAAACAGAATTTATAAAATGATTAATATCATAAAAGTCTTAAGTTTTAATGTGTAATTGAAAAAAACACTAACATTTATTATTATTATTGCTATGACCACAACTTTCTTGTAGAATTATCACTCTAGCACACGTAACGAGTTTTATGGTCAACTTTGTTATTAATTTTTTTTTGCAAAATCAATCTTAAAATTAGATTTAAAGTTCAAATATGGTCAATGTAGTTTGCAAAAAGTTACATTACATGGTTTTTTAATTTTATATTTCGTTATTTGTATACTTTATTTATTTTAGTTTATATATATATATATATATATATATATATATATATATATATATATATATATATATATTGTTTTTGTTTTTTATATATACTCTATTTATTTTTATTTTTTAGCTTTTTTTTCAACAATTTGATTTTTTTTTATCTTTTTTACCTTACGTTTTCTATTTTTTCTATTTTAGTTATTTATGGTGTTTCTAATGTTTGTATTTATTTTGATTCAAGTAAATGAACTTGATTTTAATATAAAATACTATAACACGTTTTTTTTATAGAGACCGACTATTATTATTTCTTTTGTTCTTTTTTAGTCTATTATCAAATTAAAAAATATTATCTTGAATTTAAATAATTGATATCACATATATTAATATGATTTAATTTTTTGCAAGTTATCTCACACATTGAAACATTAATTCTCAATAAACAAACTATTTTTTTAATTTTCATTTTTTTCGTAACTTGAATATAATAGAAATAAAAGAACAAAAATAATAAATAAAAATAAGTTTTACCGAATTTAAAAATATAAATATAACTATTTTATTTACTTAAATAAAAGTAAAAAATTATAAAAACTGTAAATTACGAAAATTGTAATATACTCTAATATATGAATAGATTTTACATTTTTTGAAAAAGATTAAGAAAAAGTTAAAAATATAAAAATAATGAAAACAAATAATACGAAAACAAATAAAAAAATAAAATTAAAAAAAATTAAAAGAAAAAAAATTAAAATATAATACGAAAAGAAAAATGAAAAAAACTAAAAAAAATACAAAAAGTTTAAAATGTATTAATATATTAGGGTTTTTTTTCCGAATTTTAACTTTAAACTCAATTTTAGGATTCATTTTGCAAAAAAAATAACAAAGTTAACCATGAAACTCGTTAAGTGGTCTGAAGTGATAATTCTGCGAGAAAGTTATGATCATCACAATAAAAAAAATTTATAGCTTTTCCCGATCACGCGTTAAAGGCTTAGAACTTTTATGATATTAATCCTTTATAAAAACATTAAAAATCAATTTATAAACTTGTTGTCTTTTGTTACTGCATAAGCAATCCAAACATTTTTTATCTTAAACTATATTTTGATACATAAACCAATAAAAAATAAAAGAAATCCTACCATCCATTTTCAATGATGTGAACATGGGTTATGTATAGAGAAATCACAAAATCACATTTAAGATACTGACATTGTTTATGCTGTTGAAAACACTACACAAAATAATACATGATGATTTTAGTTGGATTATTGTAAGCATGCACCAAACGGTTTCATTAAATTCTCAATAGTTTCTTTTTTTCTTTTGTTTTTTACTTACAATTAATTGCATGGTAATTTATTTTCTAGTTTTTAGTGTAATTTCTCAATTTGCATCCAATTAGGGAAACGCATCATGGATACCGAAGATATCAGCTCAAAGGTGTGCCAAGGCGATTGTAAATAGCACCAAACGTGGAGATAAATATTTTACAGAGCCTTCATGGATGAAGATGGTATTATTGTGGAAGACATTTAGTCCAGAGATTCTTGACTCGATTATGAACTTTGTGTTCATAATTTGGCCACAGATTTCCCACAAAGAAAAGAAAAATTAAACATCCCGTTGATATCAAGTACAAGTAACTTTGTGAATGGAAAAATATTTGTATTTCATACATGTGTTTCTTTTAAATGCTTGAGCCGAAAATGGATGTACGAATCTAGTTATACGGTATACATATATTATGAAAGATGGGTATGTCTAGTACGAATCATGTAATCATGAAATGGAATGAAAGAAATAAAAAATTGAATTATATGTGAAAAATTCAATCCATTGGTATTTTATATACACTAGTAAATAAACTGCGGCTACGCCGCTTTTGGGGTAATATGGAAAAAATCGGCCAACTTTAAAAGATATGTGCTGAAATTGTAAATCACCATAAATAGGGGAGAAAGTCGACAACCCCTAAAATTAGATGTCAAAAGTGTACAATGAAAAGAATAGACATTGGTGGAGAAACTCCAAAAATGTTGTGACAATAATGTTAAAATTGTCAAAGTTGGGAAAATATGGTGACAAAATTTTAAATGAGGTTTTTTGTGTTTTTTATGTTAAAATGTAAAAGTTTTGACTACAAGGACGAAAAGTGTCAAATTCATTAAAGATTTGTGACAAAAACCACCACCTATCCCTTTTTCCTCCTCCCTTCTCTCTCTTCACCGGAAAGTTGTATTACACCTCCATTCTTTCTCTACACCTACAAAAGAACAGTAGCCTGCGCCTATTTACGGATTCAGACACCGCCGATTCATTCACCACACACCGCCGCATCAAGAACATAAATTTCTTCTATTATTTTGCTCACCCCTCAACCTTCACCTAAATTGTACTCTAGTTGTTTACATTTTGGTTTCAATTAAGTTTGGGAGTGTATTCAGCTGCTTCACCTACTTGGTTTATCTTATTTTGGATAAATATGATGAATGGGTTTAGGAGCTCGATGAAACTGGAATTTAAGCTCCCCTAGCTAATATTTTGACTTAGTTTCGCTTCAATTTTGATTTCTCGCTATGAAATTGTATTGTCAAATGATATCAAGAGAGGAGTATGCTCTAATGAGAGTGATCAGGTAGTTATGCCTTTTCTTCTACCATATGTATTATGACTACTTACTTCAACATTGCAATCCAGTGAGATGGTCCAACATTCACAAAAATCGTCCGGTCAAAAGCTTCATCACTCTAAAGAAGTGAAAAGTTTTACCACCAAGGAAGTGAGCAATTATATCCCTCTCACAAAAACTTGTTGTTGTTGCTGCTTGTTGCTGACCTATCTGATTGTGTATGTGGCTCAGGTATGGTACTGTAATCATTTAAATGGGCTACTAGGGGAAGAAGATAAGTTGTGCACATAAGGTGCTCGATGAAATGCCCAAGAGAAGCTCAACATCAAGTAACTTATCACCTCGTTGTTTCCTATAAACTCCCCATAAAAGATTATCATATAAAACATTTTCGACTCGTTTTCTTAATAATAAAAAATGTTTTTTTTTTCTTTTTTTAGTCTTTTCCTAGCCAGAATGGCTGCATCAGTAGCTATAATTTATGGTTTAAGATTACTAACAGAAGCTATTTTCAATGATTACGAAAATGGCCTTCGCAAATGAGCATGTAAAAGAGTAATTACATTGTTTTTATCGGTTAAAAGAGTAATTACATTGCTATTTCTTGCAATTTGTCTTTTCTAGTTTTTTAATGAAAAAATTCTATTTTTTTTTTGTTGTTTTTTTATCTCAGGTTGAACATATTTCTATTTACTTGCGTTGAACAGATTAATTTTAAAAAAATAATAATAAATAAACTTTGATATAATGGCCATCTATATGGCTTGAACCTCATCTGTTTTTGCTATCCAACATTAGGGGTATTTTTGGAAATGTCTGTTGATTTATCTTTACTATGCACATGGATCACCATTTTATTCCACACATCATAACATAAGATTTGGTTTTGTGATAAATTTAAAGCCAAAAGATATCAACTGGATTAAGCCTCAGTTGGTTCTCATTTGCTTGTTGTGTATTCATGTGTTTGCTTGTTTACAACAGGTATATGGGGCATAAAATAACAGTTAGACCAAATGCAAAGAAGTTGAGTGCTTTATTCTTGCAAAGAGAGAAGATGTCATGGGGGAGTTTCTCAAGTAAAGTGAAATCAACTATTTTCAAAAAGACAACCTTGAAGAGAAAAAAGATGATGATTTTTTAGAATAATGGGTTGTTAGCAATTTTTTAGAATAATTGTTTGTCATTTCAAGTCACTTTACTCATTATGTATTTATATATGTGAACCAAATGCAGTTTATCAAGCACCAAGGTTGAATTCGAATTTTTGGGACAGGGGCAAAATCGTCCAACAAGGAGAAAAACCATCAAACTTATGTGTAGATAAACTCAATAGTAACCAGAACATTACAAATTGCAGATTAACATATTTTAACACATCATCTCGTTACAACATCTTGAATTGGGTTTCTTTGCTCGAGATTTGGTGGGAATGTTTGAAGAATTGAAAGAGACTTATAAAAACTCTAGAAAATGTTGGGTTGTTGTATAGTAACTAAACCATGTATATGTTGACAAAAAGGGTATAAACCATGTGTTTTTTTTATGCATTGAGCTTTAAATAACAACTTATTATTCATATTTATCCAAAATAGCAATGTACTTATCACTTTTGAATCATAATTTGCAATGCACTTATACTTTTAACAATTGTACGACCTTACTTGTTAGTTGCAGCATAACCAACAAGTTACATTTATGAGTCCAAATAGCGACCTTACTTGTTAGTTGCAGCATAACCAACAAGTTACATTTATGAGTACAAATAGCAACCCTATTTTCAGTTTATATCAGAGATAGCATCATACTTTCATTTTTTCACAAATTAGCATCATACTTTCGTTTTTAATAGCCTACATTCCTAAATGCATTTTTATTTCTTTACAAGGTATATAAATAAAACTTGTAAAATACAGTAATTAAATAACCAAAATAGCCAGAAACCAAGACTTGAGCTTAAATTTAACAAAGTGAGTTTGACTTATATATTCATCAACACTCAAACACTGTACACCAAAATATCCCCATAGATAGCAAACAATTTTATTCTCATTCCCATTTCCATTCCGAATCTCTTTTCTCACTGCTTCCATTCCAAAATTCTCTAATGCTTTCTGCAACTCCTGAATCTGCTCCAATGCTTTAACCAACTCATTAGCACTCGACATGTATTTGGGTTCTTTCATCAGGCCTTCGATACATGGGTCCATGACGTGAAGAATCTTTCGTTTGCTACTCAAAAAGGCTTAGCAAATACAACCAATATTTGCTCACCAAATGGACGGTTTTTGTCAATGCATCACCAACCTATCAAAAGCTCAAGGAGTACCACACCAAAATTGTATATATGGCTTATTGCTGTCAAATGACCTTCATAACAATATCACACAAGATTAAGTCAATAAAAAACACTAAATGGCCATTTTACCCTTACATTCCAAAAGACTAATATCAAAATATTAATCAATTTTAAAAATATTTATCAAATGTGAGGATTGAAAGGAAAAATGAAGGAAGACGGAAGAAAGGTAAAAATGTAAATTACCTATTCAGTCAACATATACATGGTCCATTCACAGTAAAGTGGCAACAGGCTTGATGGTAGTTATAGAATGACTCGGTAATGTAGCCACTTCCACATCTTTCATCTGTCAGTTGTATCAGAAATATTAAATCATATTCTACTTTTTAGTTAACATGAAAGAGAAGCTCAAGGGAGTCAGTCATTGCAATGATAACAGCCTACGCTTTTCAAGCAATATTGATACAAAAGTTCATTGAGGAATTTAATTGAACACCTTGTGGGTGGGTTGCATTGTAACATCCGGATTCCCAGGCATATTATTTTACTCAATTATTTGTGGAGTTTGTGGAAGAACTCGGCGAGTTAGAGCATAGACTTGCCGAGTAGGGTCACGGATTTTCATCCTGGTCACGTCCGGACTCGACGAGCCCATTCGTGGACTCGGCGAGTCCATGCTGTTTAATGAAACCCTAATCCCCTGGGGTTGGGGCCTATTTAAGGGCACTTATAGCCTCCCATTGCGGCTACCAGTCCCTTGAGAGAACCCTAAGTGAGCCAAATCGTTTGAGAGGAAGGAGAAGTCACATTTGATCATTGTATCTTTGGTTTAGCAAGAAGAAGGTGACCAAAAGCAAGAGGAGGTGCGATTCTAGCAGTTCCAGAGTACAGAGATTTCATTTTTGAGGTAATAGTTCTAACCTTCTTCAGTTTTGGTGTTGATCCTTAGAGATAGGGTTTTCTAACCCCTTTTTTAGGGTGGTTATGTGGAGCAATTGGTCACTCCTTGAGTTTGTGTCTTGGATCTGGACTCAAAGAGGTCCAGATACCTTAACCCTTGGAGCTTTATGAGTCATTTTGGGGTTATTGGACTAAGGTTGTCATTTTTGGGGCTAAATCACCATTTCTTGCCTTGTTGTTGGTATATAAGCATCAAGATTCAGACTTTACATGACATTCATGCTTGGGAAGGCCAGATCTAAGGCTTAGGGGCACAGATCTGACCTCAGGAGGACATTAGAGTTTGTGCATGGCATGAACTCGCCGAGTTGTTCTTGAGACTCGGCGAGTAGAGTTAGGGTTTCACATAAATCACTCAGTGAGTGGACTTGCCGAGTTGAGGGATAAATCAGTGAGTCGGAAAGGGATTAGAGGACTGGAGTTCATGGCAGTACTCACTGAGTTGTTTTTGGGACTCGGCGAGTTGAGTCGGGGTGGCCCCGCAATTCATGCCTGGTGTGACTCGTCGAGCATAGGGAGGGACTTGACGTACCAAGCGGGACAAAGAGTTAGTGGACATGTGTGTACTCGCCGAGTCACCGCAGTGCACTCGGCGAGTTGGGTCAAAGTGTGACCGTTGACTTTTGTTGACTTTTAGGGTTTGGTCAGCAATGTGGCCTTTGGGCCAAGAAGGGGGTAAAATGGTCTTTTACCCTTAAGAGGGTGCCAAGAGAGGATTGAGTCTAGTCTCGAGAGTTATGTTCATGAGAGCATTTTCCTTATGTGATAAATGGTGGCGAGTTCGAGATGCAAGCGTGAGGATATCTGCTTCCTGCTTGCCAGGTGAGTCTTCTCACTATACTTTACCTTGAGTAGGTAACCAGAGTTATGGTACAGAATATTTGTATGCTATGTATGTTATGTGTTGTACTGCATTATTTCTATGTGATTTATGTTGTGCATGTTTACAGAGTTAGAACCGGAAGGTTCCCAGAGTTAGAACCGGAGGGTTCATAGAGTTAGAACCGGAAAGTTCACAGAGTAGGGTCCACGGACCCACAAAGTTATATCCTAGAGTGGTTAATATGTGTTATGTGTGGTATTTTGGGGAACTCACTAAGCTTCGTGCTTACAGTGTTTTGTGTTATGTGTTTCAGGTTTCTCTCAGGATCACGGGACAGCACCGGCTCGATTGTACACACGAGAGAAAGAGTCATGTTTTGAGGATCCTGGTTTATTATGCAAGTGAAAAAGGAGTTATGTTTTGTAATTCGATTATGAATGAGATTTTAAGAAAAGTGTTTTTAAGAATTAAACGATTATTTTTAAATGAAAAATTGTTTTGAAATTTACGGTGTTACAAGTTGGTATCAGAGCCTTGGTTTAAGGGATTCGGATGCACCTTCGGGTAAATCTGACTCAAACTGAGGAAGTAAGAAAAGTTTTCAAAGAAATAATTTTCTAAAGGGAATAAGAGTTCAAAGAGAAAGCGAGAAAGAGGAGTGTGTACAATCAACCAGAGCCCGAACGGTGATTTCCCAAAATACCCTTCCTTTTGTGTTATGATATATTTATGATGCACTTTATGAGATATTATTGCATGCTAGAGACAGGCTAGGTATTTCATATCTTAGGACTAGAGTGGCCTGATTTGTGATGCCTTAGCCTAGGAATTGCTGTTATATGCGATGTGTTTTTGAGTATGTGATGAGTGAGAATATTTAGTTGGAATCCTTTAGGGGATTTGAGTAGAGGAGTAATCTAGGGGAGATGCCTAGACGAGTACCGTGGTACTTAGCGAAAGAATAGTTAGAACCCACGAGGGGAAGAGTTGCAGAGTTCGGTGGTACTATCGAGGATGAGCAGAGCAAGCGGAGTTATCACCCAGAGTGAGTCCTATGTATTCTTCGATGCTCGAATGCTTCTTGCTTCGTGCTTTGTGGAACTCTCGATGATGGGAGTCAGCTACCAAGCAAATATGACGATATTTAGGAGGTAGATGGTTGGCATCATTAGGAGCTCTTCAGCAGCTGATGGCAGAGAAGTGTGGGGATCTAGGAAGAGCTAAGGAGTAACCTTGGTCAGATGAGTGCACTGGGAGAGTAGAGAATTTCGTTGGGGAGCGAGCACGCGCGGCGGGATTGGTGAATGAAAAGGTTGAGCAGCTACTTAGGAGCTACGGGATAGTCCGTGTGGAAAGTATGGGTAGATGTGGCAGGTAGTATGGGCCCGTACTACTGAAAGCAGAGGACCCATACTTGATACAAGGAGTATTCTGAAGGTTCTAATGAGCGGATTGAGGAGTGATGTTATGGTTCGAGTACCATACATCAGAGCGGATTGAGGAGTGATGTTATGGTTCGAGTACCATACATTAGAGTGGATTGAGGAGTGATGTTATGGTTCGAGTACCATACATCGGAGCGGATTGAGGAGTGATGTTATGGTTCGAGTACCATACATTGGAACGGATTGAGGAGTGATGTTATGGTTCGAGTACCATACATCGGAGCGGATTGAGGAGTGATGTTATGGTTCGAGTGCCATACATCGGAACGGATGGAGGAGTGATGTTATGGTTCGGGTACCATACATCAAAGCAGATGGAGGAGTGATGCTATGGTTCGGGTACCATACACCTGAACATATTGAGAAGAGATGTCATGGGATGAGTACCATGGTTCGTAGTGAATGATGCTTGTTGTTCTCTGGTTATCCGGTCATGATTGATGAGTTAGAGATTGGATGCTATGGGTTTTAGGCCTGTGGGCCATGATTGAGTTCAAAGAGGCGTCCCTTGAGAGGGAGGTCGAGAGCCTTTCAAAGTATTTTGGTAAGGAGTCAGAGGGAGGGGAGAATTTTGGTCTGAGTTGAGCAATCAGTCGATAGAGGAGATGTCACCTTCTATGACCTGGGTGGTGCTATTTATGTTCATGTGCGAAACATGAAAGGCATGATGTTTAAGTTTTGGGTTTAGGGGTAAACCCTGCAGGTTATCATTGATGATGATTTTCCATCAGAGTATTAGATAGCATGTGTGCCGCGAGGCAGTGATTTACCATGAGCAGATAGTCAGTTGGGACTGAGATAGTCGAGGACCACGTTACACCTATTTGAGTATAGTAGGGCGTATTGTAGAGGTATCAGTGGGGAGTCCAATCGAGTTTATCAGTGCAGTGGTTTTTCTATCTATGTTGGGTATTGAATATGGGAGTGGGTCCCTGTTCTTGGGATGATCCATGTGTTGGAACGTTGGTTGATGAGTCGAGGTAGGGGAGTATGATGATTTCGTGGTTCAGTCTATGAGTCAGTGATGTTATTGGACAGTTGAGTTGTTCGGTATTGGATTGGTACGAGACTTGGAACGACTAGAGGCAGTCGTGACGAGAAGTTCTTGAGGATTTCATCTGAGGTTCAGAGTATATGAGCTCGATTGATTTCCTTAAAGGGGATTATCGGGCGTTGCGTAGCACTTTCCAGGGGCAGGTGCGATTTTGATGGTGAAAATAGTTTGTGAGAATGTTGATGTGTCAGATAGTGATGGTTTGAACCCTAAGTGGGGGAGAACCGGGTGGTTTATTGAGAGAACTAGAGATTTGTGCAAGAGCGATTAGGGGTTGGACACAGAAACCTGCGGCTTGAATTCATGAGATCAGGGTCATTGGTGATCAAGGAAAGGTGCAGGGCAAGATAATGCATGTGGTATATGTCTGAGAGAAGGATGGGTGTCTCCACGGCGGGTGGTCAATGGTCAGGAATCTGGTGGTGGTTAGATTCGTTTCAAGTGGAAGGCTCGTAATGATGGTATGGGCAGTTGAGAACTTTTGGGTTGAAATATGGGTAGAAGATTGTCAAGTAGCCAACACCCGGGCTGGGATGTGTATTCTTGCTTGGATTTTGAGCAGTAGTGGAAAGGGTTTCGGAGGATCATCAGTGTGTTCTGAAGAGTTAGCGCCTTCCTTATATTCCAATTGAGTGTTTGGATGCACTGAAATTGCGCATTGAGTGAAATAGGAAATTATTTATGGGATTCAAAGGAAATGTATTATTGTATGTGTATGGTGCTGGGAGTAAGGGAATCAGTGGTAGAGGCAGGACATTGTGATGCTCTGTTATGGTGTTTCGTGGTTTCCGCGTATAGCGTCCCGATTTCGGAGTTATTTAGAGTCTTGGGTTTAAGACGACCAGTGATGTATCATGTATCTATGGTTCCAGTGGGATCCCTTCGTGTATTTTCATCAAGAGGGATTATTTAAGGAAGTGGATCTCCGCAGAGGTAGGTTCTGTGTTATGGCGGTTGCCGCCAAAGTCTGTAATGCATATAGGGGCAAGTGTGAGTGTAACTATCTATGATAGTCTTTAGTACATGAGTTAGTGAACATAGTGTGGTGTTGTAATGAGAATGACAGTATAGGATGAAGCTACGGGGAGCCGTAGTATTCACCAGTCAGAGGGTGTTGTGATGCTACGGGGAGCCGTAGTACTCACAAGTCAGAGAGAGAGAGAGAGAGTCGTGATGCTACGGGGAGCCGTAGTATTCGCCAGGCAGAGGGTGTTGTGATGCTACGGGGAGCTGTAGTTCTCACAAGCCAGAGAGAGAGTCGTGATACTACGGGGAGCCGTAGTATTCACCAGTCAGAGGGTCTTGTGATGCTACAGGGAGCCGTAGTACTGACAAGTCAGAGGGAGGGAGTCGTGGTACTACGGGGAGCCGTAGTACTCACTAGTTAGTTGGCGTTGTGATACTACGGGGAGCTGTAGTACTCACTAGTCAGAGGCTGTCGTAATGTTGCGGGAAGCCATAGTACCCACTAGACGGCAAGAGAGTGTGATGATGGAGTGTTCTCCGATAAGTGCATGATGCAGAAGAGTTTTAGGCTTGAGTAGCCCTAGTGTTGAGTTTATGGAACCTAGTGGTTAAACCGGGGCGACACTGGGGTCTCCGTCTCTGTCGGGAGGGTCAGCGAGGTGCGCGGGAGAATATGCGCAGCAGACCCCAGAGGTTAGAGCTGAGTCGATCTTCGATTGGATTGTATTTTTTATGAGGAAAAGAGAATTTCGTGACTTGCGTGTCACTGGGCCGTGATAGTGGTCACGGGGAGGAAGTTAGTGAGATATTTTGGATCATGTTATGTGTGACCTTTGGGGGTTCAGATGTGGGGCCAAAAGCTGACTTGGTGCTCGGTATCGAAGATGAATATGAGAAATGAGCTAGAGTTTACCATGGTGATGTCTGTGGACACTTCAGAGCGAGTGAACGATTCAGACGCTCGAGGATATGCTTCGTGTATTAGATTTCGGAGGGGAATTGTGGCCCGTATTTTCCCTTGGCAGAGTTTTCCTACAACAACAGCCATCATTAGTGCATCAGTATGCCACCCTTTCAGTTGTTGTAGGGAAGGAGGTATCGGACCCCATTTGTTGGGGAGAGGTAGGGCAACGTGTGATGGAAGTACAGAGATCGTGCTTCAGACGTCAGAGCAGATACATCAGGTCAGGCAGAGGTTGTTGACCGCTTAGAGTCGCCAGAAGAGTTATGCGGATAGGCGCCGGTCCGAGCTCGAATTTTTGGTCGGTGACTTCGTGCTCCCGAAGATCTCTCCTTGGAAACGAGTGATCTGATTCAGGAAGAGAGGCAAACTGGGGCCCCGATGTATTGGTGCTTTCAGGGTGATTGCGAGAGTAGGTAGGGTAGCCTACCATTTGGAGCTACCTGCAGAGTTAGGTCAGATTCATGACACCTTCCACGTGTCGCAGTTGAGAAAGTGTATAGCTGCCGAGTCGGCAGTGGATCCATTAAAGGATATTCAGGTGGATGTGGGCCTGAACTACGTTGAGAGGCCGGTGGTGATTAGGGATCAGAAGATCAAGGTTCTGAGGAACAAGGAAGTGCCTCTAGTGCAGGTCCAGTGGCAACATCGGAAGGGGTCAGAGCTTACTTGGGAGCCGGAGCGAGAGATGCGTCAGCAGCATCTGGAGTTATTTGCAGAGTGAGACTTCGAGGGCGAAGTCTGATTCTAGTAGGGGAGAATTGTAACATCTGGATTCCCAGGTATATTATTTTACTCAATTATTTGAGGAGTTTGTGGAAGAACTCAGCGAGTTGGAGCTTAGACTCCCCGAGTAGGGTCGTGGATTTTCATCCTAGTCATGTCCGGACTCGGCGAGTCCATGATGTTTAATGAAGCCCTAATCCCCCAAGGGTTGGGGCCTATTTAAGGGCACTTATAGCCTCCCATTGCGGCTACCAGTCCCTTGAGAGAACCCTAAGTGAGCCAAATCGTTTGAGAGGAAGGAGAAGTCACATTTGATCCTTGTATCTTTGGTTTAGCAAGAAGAAGGTAACCAAGAGCAAGAGGAGGTGCGATTCTAGCAGTTCCAGAGTTCAGAGATTTCATTTTTGAGGTAATAGTTCTAACCTTCTTCAGTTTTGGTGTTGATCCTTAGAGATAGGGTTTTCTAACCCCTTTTTGAGGGTGGTTATGCGGAGCAATTGGTCCCTCCTCGAGTTTGTGTCTTGGATCTGGACTCAAAGAGGTCCAGATACCTTAACCCTTAGAGCTTTATGAGTCATTTTGGGGTTATTGGACTAAGGTTCTCATTTTTGGGACTAAATCACCATTTCTTGCCTTGTTGTTGGTATATAAGCATCAAGATTCGGACTTTACATGACATTCATGTTTGGGAAGGCCAGATCTAAGGCTTAGGGGCACAGATCTGACCTCAGGAGGACATTAGAGTTTGTGCATGGCATGAACTCGTCGATTTGTTCTTGAGACTCGGCGAGTAGAGTTAGGGTTTCACGTAAATCACTCAGTGAGTGGACTTGCCGAGTTGGGGGATAACTCAGTGAGTCAGAAAGGGATTAGAGGACTGGAGTTCAAGGCGGTACTCGCCGAGTTGTTCTTAGGACTCGGTGAGTTGAGTCGGGGTGACCCCGCGATTCATGTCTGGTGTGACTCGTCGAGCATAGGGAGGGACTCGATGTACCAAGCGAGACAAAGAGTTAGTGGATATGTGTGTACTCGCCGAGTCACCAGAGTGCACTCGGCGAGTTGGGTCAAAGTGTAACCGTTGACTTTTTTTGACTTTTAGGGTTTCGTCAGCAATGTGGCCTTTGGGCCAAGAAGGGGGTAAAATGGTCTTTTACACTTAAGAGGGTGCCAAGAAAGGATTGAGTCTAGTCTTGAGAGTTATGTTCATGAGAGCATTTTCCTTATGTGATAGATGGTGGCGAGTTCGAGATGCAAGCATGAGGATATCTGCTTCCTGCTTGCCAGGTGAGTCTTTTCACTATACTTTACCTTGAGTAGGTACCCATAGTTATGTGACAGAGTATTTGTATGCTATGTATGTTATGTGTTGTACTGCGTTATTTCTATTTGATTTATGATGTGCATGTTTATAGAGTTAGAACCGGAAGGTTCCCAGAGTTAGAACCGGAGGGATCACAGAGTTAGAACCGGAAGGTTCACAGAGTAGGGTCTACGGACCCACAGAGTTATATCCTCGAGTGGCTAATATGTGTTATGTGTGGTATTTTGGGGAACTCACTAAGCTTCGTGCTTACAGTGTTTTGTGTTATGTGTTTCAGGTTTCTCTCAGGATCACGGGACGGCACCGGCTCGATTGTACACACCAGAGAAAGAGTCATGTTTTGAGGATCCTGGTTTATTATGCAAGTGAAAATGGAGTTATGTTTTGTAATTCGATTACGAATGAGATTTTAAGAAAAGTGTTTTTAAGAATTAAACGATTATTTTTAAATGAAAAATTGTTTTGAAATTTACGGTGTTACATGCATATACTACAATTTCTAGTGAAAATAGGTTGCCTGTGGTTATGTCGATTCCACAATGTCCATCAGACCTAAGTCACTCTATACACAATATACACGGGAAGTAAGAAAAGAATATGAAACATCCCAAAATTCAAGCCCAAAAATTTCATTTTTGATTAATTAATTCATGAAACATTCATTAGAAAATATTTTATAAACACGTCGTCTCAAAACCAAGTATCATATTTGAAACCCACAACTATGAACAAATGTCATATTAGAGTACAATCCCAAAAAACACCATGCGGAAAATCATATATGTGTGTGTGTGTGTAATGTCATGCTACGCCGCCGGCACCTTCCCATTAGATGAAGAGGTACCTGAAACCAAAAACTGAAAGCGTAAGCACAAAGCTTAGTGAGTTCCCTCATCATACCACATACCATACAATACCATCGGTATCTTTCAGCTGGTAATCAACATCGGTATCTTTCAACCGGTAATCATCATCGGTATCGTTCAACCGGTAATCTTCATCGGTATCTTTCAACCGGTAACTGAGGACTATTCCACCCCCTACCACTAGCATACAATAGCAAGATAAGCACACATTCAGATGTATCCGGGTACTGACCTACCCCTTGGTCCTAAGGACCATTATCAGGGAAACTATCCCTATCATGTAACATATCATACAGATATAACTCATAACCAAAAGCATACCAAACCAAGATAAATTATCACAAAGACAATTATCTTCTAATTACTCCTCAATGGTGTGCCGACATTGTGGCCCTAGACCCATCCCTACTGGAAGGTAACTCACCTCGTAGCTGCTGAACTGTGCGGGAATCCTCTGACTGCTGCCGCTGCTGCTCCGGAACTCCTCTGACTATAATTCCCTCAAAACATTTAGTCAGAAACTGACATCTACCCTTAGGGTAAAATGACCATTTTACCCCTTGGCCAAGTCAAAGTCAAAGTCAACTTCTAGTTGACCTGACTCGCCGAGTTGGCTCGCCAACTCGCCGAGTCCCTATCCTTACCCCAGACCTCATACCCGTCTCTACTCGTCGAGTTAGGCGATGACTCAATGAGTTTCCCTTCTAAATGAACACCGACTGAATCCACACCCGACTCGCCGAGTTGTATGAACAAATCGTCGAGTTCATCATCAACTGATACTCATGTTCCGTCTTGACTCGCCTAGTTGTATAAACAACTCGTCCAGTTACTCTTCATCCTATGAACACGTTCTGTCCTCGACTCGCCGAGTTGATGAACAACTCGCTGAGTGCCATGAAGATTGTCTTGGACTCGCCGAGTCCGTTCATTCACTCGCCGAGTACCATGAATTCCCAGAACACTTTGCTTAGTCCAGAATGTTGGGTCACTCCCTGGGACTCCTAAAACCCTTCCACAGTCAACTGGTCCTTATGACCCTCACTGATATGGGACCAAAACCCTTGGACTCGCCGAGTCCAGAAAATGGACTCGCCGAGGCTATCACATTCCTTACTAAGAACTTCGATTGCTGATGTACAACACTTAACCAAATGATAGATCCAGGCCCCTAAACTCGATCTAGCATGTAAAGTTACAAACTTTATGTGCATGCATGGGACATTAGAGCTTAAAAGGCTCTAAATTGGTTCTTTTGTTGCATGGGGCGTTCCCTGGCGCAAAAACAACCTAGATCTGACTTGTGGCTCATAAAATGACATGATGCAGAAGCCCAAACCCCCAACCGTGTTTGCAATCATGGTTGGCCACCAAAAATGGATTATGAAAGCCTTAAATCACCTCAAAGAGGGATCTAACAAATGAATGAGAAAGGTTCAGACTTTATACCTTCTAAAGACTGCAAATGATAAACCAAACTCGAATCCTTCAGTCCCCTCTTGATCCTTCTATGCTCTTCCTTCTTCCTTGAGATCAAAACTCACAAGAATCACTCAAAAAGCCTTAGATCTTCTCAAAAACGGCTAGGGTTTGCTATGAGGAGTGTTTGGGAGCATAAAGGGGGAAAGGAGGCTGCATAAGGTCGTTTAAATAGGGTGCAAACCCCTGGATTAGGGTTTTTGTCCAAACAGCGGCTACTCGCTGAGTCCGCAGCTTAAACCCCGCGTCTCATCCCGCTTCTACTCGGCGAGTCAGTCCTTCGACTCGCTGAGTCCAAGGCCAAAAATGCAAAAATAAATGAAGATTTAATAACAGAATACATACCAAGAACCAGGTGCTGCAAATCTCCCCCACTTATTTTAGACTTCGTCCTCGAAGTCTGCCACTCGATCCTGAAACAACTCGGGGTAGTGCTCCATCATCTTACTTACCGGCTCCCAAGTCCACTCCGACCCCTTCCGGTGCTGCCATTGCACCTTCACGAGTTCTACTCTTTTGTTCCTCAGATCCGTCGACTTTCGGTCAAGGATCGCTACAGGCCGCTCGATGTAATTCAGGCTGCCATCAACCTGAATGTCCTCCAAGGGTACCACCGTCGTATCGTCCACTAAGCACTTCCGCAACTGAGAGACGTGGAAAGTGTTGTGGATCTGACTGAGTTCGGCTGGCAGATCCAGCCGGTACGCCACCTTGCCCACCCGGGCTACAACCCTGAATGGTCCGATATACCTTGGGCCCAACTTGCCCCGCTTCCTGAATCGGATGACGCCCTTCAATGGTGACACCTTCAAGAGAACCATATCCCCGACCTGGAATTCCAGGTCTGATCGACGCTTATCGGCGTAACTTTTCTGCCGACTCTGAGCAGTCTGAAGCCTGCTCCGGATCTGCTGAATCTTCTCTGTCGTCTTGAGCACTACTTTGATGCTCCTCATGACTCTCTGGCCAACCTCGCCCAAACATATCAGGGTCCTGCACCTCCTCCCATACAACATGTTGAAGGGAGGACGGTCGATACTTGCATGATAGCTGTTATTATATGAGAACTCCGCCAACGAGATGAAATCTAAAACACATGCCCGCAGCATATCCTCCAGAGTCTGGATGGTCTGCTCGCTCTTGCCATCCGTCTGTGGGTGAAAAGCGGTGCGAGTACCCAGCTCGTCATGAAACCTCTTCCAAAACCTGGAAGTAAACCACACCTCTGTCTGAAATCACCGACACTGGCACTCCGTGCCGCACCACCACCTCCCGAGATGCTCTCCTGAATCGGAATAAAGTGGGCGCTCTTGGTCAATCGATCCATGATGACCCATATCGAATCCATCCCCCGTGCGGTCCTGGGAAGCTTCGTGATAAAATCCATCGTAATATCCTCCCATTTCCACAGCGGGATATCCAACGGATGCATCTTGACGTGTGGTCTATGATGCTCGGCCTTGACCTTCCTGAAGGTCAAGCACCGGTCCACATATCATGCCACATCCCGCTTCATGCAGGGCCAACAATAGTCCAGACGAAGATCCCTATACACCTTCGTCGCCCCGGGATGAATGGAGAATCAGGATTCGTGCGCCTCCTCCATCAGGACCTGGCGTAGACCTCCATGATAAGGGACCCACACCCTATGGTGAAGATTCAATAACCCTCAGCTATCATAGTCAAAGGAGGAAACCTGCCCCACCATCCGCTCGTTCTTCCGATGTTCCTCCTTCATAGCCTCCTGCTGAGCCTTCCGAATCCACTCCAAAAGCGAAATTACCACTGTCATCCTTAGACAGATATCCCTGATCGGCGCTGCCTTGCGGCTAACCGCAACGGCCACGACATTGTCTTTCCCTGGATGGTAGAGGATCTCACAATCATAATCCTTCGGCACATCAAGCCACCGACGCTGCCTCATATTAAGATTTGGCTGGTCCATGAGATACCTCAAACTCTTGTGGTCCGTGTAAATCGTACAACAAACCTCATTGAGGTAATGACGCCAAATCTTGAGGGCGAACACAATAGCCCCCAACTCCAAATCATTCGCCGGGTAGTTCGCCTCGTGAGGCTTCAACTGCCTCGACGCATAGGCGATGGCATGCCCTCTCTGCATCAATACCGCGTCCGATCCTGCAATGGATGCATCGCAGTACACAAAAAAATCCTCCATGCCCTCTGGCAGGGCTAAAATTGGCGCCTCGCATAATCTCGGTCTCAACGTCTCAAATGCGGCCTGCTGCTCAGGCCCCCAGCGATACACCACCGACTTCTTAGTCAGTCGGGTGAGCGGAACTGCTATCTTGTAGAAGTCCTGAATGAATCTCTGATAGTAGCCTGCCAAACCTATAAAGCTCTGAATCTTAGATGGAGACCTCGGAACCTCCCAATTCATCACGGCCTCTTACTTGGCCGGATCTACCGAAATCCCGTTCTGCTTAACAAGGTGCCCAAGAAACTACACCTCGCGCAACCAGAACTCACACTTGGAGAACTTAGCATACAAGTTCTCCCTCCTCAAAGTCTCCAGGACCTCTCGCAGATGCTCCTCATGCTGCTCCCGCGTCTTGGAATAAACCAAGATGTCATCAATAAATACTATCACAGACCGATCCAACATCGGTCTACACACTCGGTTCATGAGCCCGAAAGGCATCACCACAAACTCATAATGGCCATAACGCGTCCGAAACTGTCACACCCCAAAACCATGAACGGCGGAAACGTTTTGGGGCGGTGGACGTCATGTACAGTATCACAACAATGAAAAGTAGTAACAAGCAACAACATCATCCATTGCATTAATAATATAATTTTAATACAAGGTTTCTATCACATTATAATAGACACTAAAGTATAATCAAAATGAAAGATGAGTCTTGAACGAGCTCCATCTTCTCTAAACCTTGCATCGTTACCTGTCTATTGTTGACCTGAGGATACAAGTTATTTTGAAAGAGAGTATCAGCTTTAAAGCTGGTGAGATCATAAGTAATTGAGTGTCTTAATTTGTATGTAAGTATTTGTATGTATTTGAAATGTAAGTATTTGTATTACATGTAATGAAAGACTTGAAAATGTTTTGAAAGAAAGTTCGTGTAAATATGAAAATGTTTGTAAAACAACTGTAAACGTTTGAAAAACCCTAGAAATCCCTATGATTCCTACTAGTATAAAAGGGAGTCTTCTACCAAGACCTAACTATTCTAAATGTAGTCTTCTACCAAGACTTAACTGTTCTAAATGTAGTCTTCTACCAAGACCCAACTGTTTTAAACGTAGTCTTCCACCAAGACTTAACTGTGCTACTATTATTATTATTATCACAAGAATTTGTATCCTTTGGTACCAGGATACTCAAATAATTCACCTCATCGGTTATGTGAATGAGTCACAAGATAGAGGTAATAATATAAATAACCTAAGTATTATCCTTTTGTACTAGGATAACTAACAGTGTCAACTGAAGACATCCGTAAGTGTACATTTACCTCTGTTGCTAACAGTTGGGTGTAGGAATAGTTAGTCCCTTAAAGTATACCTCTAATGGTATCACCGTTGACATCCGTGGATGTGCTTTTACCTCTGTAGCTAATAGAGATTTTAGGAATGGTTAATCTCGTAAAGTATCCTTTGATACTAGGATATTAAATCCAATCTATCTCGTCGATTATGTGATTGTATCACAAAGTGAAGATAAGAATGAGGATTATATAACAGAATCTATACATATAAAATGTACTAGTAACTCATCATATGCTATCTATGTAAACGTACTCATGTAAGTGTACTCATGTAAATCTACTCTTGTAGATGTATCTATGTAAATGTACTCATGTAAGCGTATATATGTAAACGTATTCATGTAAATGTACTCATGTAGATGTATCTATATAATAGTATAGTAATGTACGGTAATGTTCTGCGTGTGCTAGCTTTAACTTGTGTTCTCTCGCTATCTAGCATGTATAGTAATGTACTGTAATGTTCTGCGTGTGCTAGCTGTAATGTGTATTCTCTCTCTATCTAGCAGGTATAGTAATGTAATGTGTGTACTAGCTGTAATGTGTGCTCTCTCTCTATCTAGCAATTATTGACTCATGAATGAACTGACTCATTGTATGATATCGCGTTCTAGTAATAGTTCTAGTATCTTGCTAAACTACCCATATGGTAGCTTACTAGTAATGTAACTGGTACGTATGAACATTGAAGTATACCCTAGCTACCCAAGGGTACTGAATGAACTGGAAGAACCTTTCTAACTATATATGTACACATGATATATAACTAATATTTAAACGACCTTCAGACGGGTACCCGATATCCCACCAAACCACTTCTCAAGCGCGAAAAGGAAATAGGGCGGGTAGGCCTTCCTAAGCCTTTCAAACATTGCTAATATAACTATACATACGTAGACATGCTATTGATAATAGAAAAGCATAAAATAAGTTTTGTAAAACCTTTGAACATGATTTCTATCTAAGAAAAGATCGACTTGATTTCAATCTATAAAATCGGTTGAAAGCATGGGTTTGATAAAACAGATTAAGTATAAAGAAACATTTGTTTGAAACACAATTGTAAATGAGTTTGAAATGAAACATACAGAGTAAAATGAATAGTTTAACAAGGAGTTTTAAACATATAAAATGTTTATTAAAAATCATTTGAAGGAAACTGTTTGGTAAAACGGCTAATGAGTAGTAAATCATCTGAATGCTGCTTATTAATCACATGTGATTGATATAATAACTAGCATGATTCTACTTGTATCCCCCCGTAAAGCATTTCAAAATGTTTAAAACATTGATTAAGGGGTATGAACTCACTTGTAGCAAGTGGTTCGGATGAACGGACTGAAACAGGATGCTAGGTGTCAAGTGAAGTCTTGAACACACTCTATGATCCTAGTTAACATATAATATCACATATATGTATCCAATTAATCTTTAAAAAACTAATAAACAAGTCAATACACTCTAGGACATTATAAACACTTTGTATAAGTGTTTTAAGTGGTAAGGAGTGCATCTAAGTGTTGTAGGGCAAGGCTATTTGGTTTTAGGGTTCAAGGGAACCCCTAATATGAGTTTACTCCCTAAAGACCAACACCCCTTCAGTTTACGGTTGTAAACCCTTGAGTTTACAGCCGTAAACTCATGTCTTCTTGACCATGAGTTGTTTTGAAGTCTTGTGAGTCCCTTGAAGCATTCCTACATTGGAGTATAAGCCTATGGAAGTGTTTGTGGCATCAAAACACCTCTAAATGGAGTTTACACCCCATGGACAACTATTCCATGTGTTTACGGTCGTAAACACATATAATCTAAGGTCCTTTAACGTTTTCAAGACCCAAACATATCAAGAAACAAATCTAGACTAGTTTCCTAAGCTTGTGAAGGGATTTGGGCCATTTTTACACACCTTTGGGGTGTTTACGGTTTTGGGAGATCCCCAAACCGTAAACACATATACAAGGGGTCTTAAGGTGTTTTTCATGTGCCTAAAACATTAGTGAAGGGTTCCATGCAAGTTCCTAAGCATAAGGGAAGATTTGGGAGCACTTTGGCACCCAAAATGGAGTTTACAGTCCAAGAAGATCTTGGGTCGTCAACTCCTTCTTCTAGTGATTTTTGAGTGATTTCAAACATAACTAAACATGTAATAAGCTTTAAAACACTCTAGGGTAGAAGTACTTACAATCCAGAACAAAAGATTGAAGATCCTTGGGAGAGAATTCGGGCTTTTCTCTAGATGAAAATGGAAAAATAAACTAAAATGGCTAAGTATCCTTTATATAGTCCATTGAGTTTTTGGTCCAAAAATATTATTTTGAGCCGTAAACTCTAAACTCGAGGAGTTTTGAAACTTTTAAGATGCACAAAATACTCTAGGGCATCCTCTCTCCTGATATCTCCTAAAGTGCACATCCTAAAATACTCAAACTTGCTCCAAAAAGTTTGAAACTTAGCAGCAACTTTTCTGACTTCACTTGACTTGATATGTTATACAGAATGGAAATTTCGGGTTGTCACATGATCCCCCTGTTAGAGGGAATTTCATCCCGAAATTAGAATTTAGGTAAGGAAGTAGGTATGAATGATCGAGTTGTAAGGTGGGAACTTCCTAATCGATTGGTTCTCGCGCTCATAAGTGAATTCGGGTCCTCGATTGGTATCCCAACGAACCTTCACTAACGGGTGATGGCATTGCTTCGTCCGCCTGACCTCTCGGTCGAGGGTCACTACAGTTCTAATACGAAGGCTTGGATCTCTTCGAGTGGACTTACAAGAGTCCTAACGGAAAGGTACGGTTTCAAGATCGAGACGCGAAGGGTAAAATGTACGTTACTGAGTTCGCGGAGTAGGTCTAGTTTGTGAGGTACAGGACCAATTCTGGTAAGAATCTCAGAGGTCCTAACTATCTTGGATTTAGCTTTCCACGCTTTACGAAGCGTATTAAGCCATTCGTGGAGTGAGTCTTCCTAAAGAACTTGGTCTCTCACTTGGAAGCTCCAACGTTTCTTTTCTTGTTTAACTTCCCAGTCAAGGGCCACCCCCTGCTGGGTCAAAGTCGTAAGGGTTTCTATAATTCGCGAGAAGTTCTGAATGGACTACGATAGTAGGTCTGCATGATCTATAATTTTGGGGAATTTCTGTCGGCGTCTATGGTGCCGACAAATTCCCAATAGTTTTGGATAAATTAACAGAGTACTCAAGAATTTCCACATCACTAATAGTGTGTCTTAGGAAATTTTGACTCTTTAATTCCAAAACTCGTGTTCAGAGAACTTTGCAAAAAGTATATCCGAGGGTAATGTTTCCATGGGTTCCTTCTTACTACGAGGGTAGATAAGTAAGTCATTACATGGAGAAATGACAAAATGATCCATGTAAGAATGGCGTACCCTACTCATTCGGCCCATGAATATTATGGGCATATTGGTCCTATCCGAGGGGTATCACTATAGACTCGAAGTGTCCGCATCGAGTTCGGAAGGTAGTCTTCCGGACATCCTTCCTTAACCCTCAAACTGGTGATATTCGGATCTCAGGTCCATTTCTGAAAGTAATTATTTCCTTACGTTTGCTCAACCGATTCATCTTTGCGAGGTAGAGGCAACGATTTCTAATGGAAAATCTTGACAGAGTCCTCGATAGCCGAGGTACATACGATGCAATCCGTCGACCTCTGGAAGAATAAGACCGGAGTTCTCCAGGGTGAGAAGCCTAGTCATCCAATTCTATTTCTGTGAGTTTGCTAAGTTGTCCGAGCTGTTCTTGTATCTCCGTAGGTGTTTAGACTGTAGGGTGATCTCTTTACAGGAGTCAGACTGGGTTCTAAGTTTGTTCACATGACGATGCGATTACTCATAGTCTTGGGCAGTCTCCGTCCTGAAGTTCATATTAGAATTCATACTTGGTTCAATGATCACAATATCGTGTATACGAGTCATATATAGTTAAGATTGAAAAGGTAGTCGAATAACTGATTCTTCTTTAAGCTCATATCCCATCGAGGAAAAAGAAGTAAAAGTGGAATCATCAATTCTAAACTTGTAGAACCTTGATTATATATCACCCCTATGTATACATTCTTCAGCGACAGATCAACTGTTTGGATCTTTGGATTTGAACTTGACGTACTATACGAGTGGTACTTCGGGGATTTCTTCGAAAAGAAAAGAACTATAAGGTACTCCACGCATGAGTATTTCGGTGTTCTGAAATGACGGTTTCGCTAAAAAGACGTTTACTGAGAAAGAGATGTACGTATGATAATGTAATAATCATAAGGAAACTTAAAGACATTAGATTTGAACAAAAGGCGTTACAGACAAACACAACAGTGCAACCATCAACATAGTTACAGTACTTTAGAATTACTACAAGACTATTGCTGCGGATAACGTATACTACAAAAGACAAGTATACAGAGCACGAGCATCCCTACCAACGGGATCTCGCAAAAGGTAAGACCCTGGTTGCACTAGTTTTGGATGGTTTATAATTATGTTACAACGAAAAGCCTAAATTACATTAACGTGGTTCCAGAGCAGGTTCTCCTGTAGCTGTGATCCTGAGAATCTTCCCGTCTGTGCCAGAGTTTTTTGTTATAGGGCAATCCTTCTTGAAGTGCCCTATCTCACCGCATTGGTAGCATGAATGGCTAGTACTAGCATTGGTGGCGGGAGTGAGGTGTTTAGCCAGTGTTATGTGGACACGAGTCCCTTCCTCATTACTCCACCTTGGAAATTTCTTCTTAAAGCGTTCTGCAGGAGTTTCCACTTGTTGCTGTGGCATGGCAAGTCTTTGGGATCTCTTGCGCTCCTTTAGGGCTTGACGATATCGTCTCTTCCATTCGGTCTTACGGCTTCGCAAGTCTATGACTATTGCCATTTGTTGGTTTCCCGGTTTGGTACTACCATCGGAACTCTCGACTCCTTTGTTAGTCTTGCTTGTGTTGCCTGAGTTGATGTGTGTAAGGAAAGTTGTCACAGCAGCTGCTACTGCAGCTTGTAATGTAGCGGCGTCGATATGGAGGATAGGGGTGTTGTTGTCGGGCTGACTGTTTCCGGATGAAGACATGATTCTATAATACGAAAGATAAGGATTTTGTGAGTGATTCTGGTTGACCCTAGATGTACTACGATTGTTCAAGTAAAGAGTAAGAGTATATTCTCAAAAGTTTGACCTACATCCCTATGATGCAATTCTAGCACAGAATGTAAGTGTGTTCGTGAAGGTTTGACCTACATCCCTATGATGTAGTCCTAGTACTAAGTGGAAGTAAGTTCGTAGAATGGTCTTAAGACATTTGTCGTTCAAGCAGAGGTATCGTTGGTTGGTGAATAACATGATCCAACCACTAAAGCATGTTTCAGATAGACTCCAATGAAAGTATGATGAGAGTACTTGAATAAAGAATGACACGGAAGTTAGCCGACTGTCAAAATCTTTGATATTCATGACGTAAAAGTTCGGGAAAATGACCTTGTAAAAGGTCATACATCATATCCAGAGAAGATAGTTCTTGACAGCATAAAGACCTAACCAAAAGTACTTACAATACAAAATAGTTTCATAGAAACTGCCACATCGGGCATAGACAGAAAAATGATTCCCTTTTAACAAGGAAAATAAAGTAAAGCATCTACTACTGGCGACGGTCATCCCACTGGTGAACTCTCAGTTCAGCCAGTTGACGTTCCACATCAAGTAGGTGTCTTTCGTACACCCTCTGGCGTACACGGAGTTCTATGACTTTGGCTCGTGATTCGGCCAGTGCTTGCAGCAGGGTTTCATGGTTTCTCTTAGATCTCTCACGAGCATCTTCTAGACGAATGGTGCGGAGGGTATGCATTCTCGCATCGGCGACAACTTCTATGATCTGATGTAGGGTTGTCATGTCTTGAATCTCATTTCGGGCCACTCTGCGGACCAAGATTGGCAAGATTCTGTCTGCTGAGCCCCCATTGCTCAGGTCATAAAAGCTTCGGTCACCATTAAATGGCATGGTCTGATCTTGTCCTTAGCTCCATGTTTCCAAGCATTCCACCCACTCAGGCGTCGGGCCATGAAAAGTTGGACGAGGGTTAGGAATTGGAAAGGGAGCTTCCTGGGGTAGGTTCTCAACCTCGGGTTCGGAGTTAGCATCGTCCGAAAGGTCTTCATCATGGTGGTTATTCACAGGGATAGGATGATCATTCTCTAGTTCTTCTACAAACCATCCAGCAATGACCTCATTCGGAAGGTACTGGTTGCCGTAGGGATGGAGTCCGACCATGTTATCTACGCGAGAATTGGGGTAAGAAAATAATTATTATACGAACTATCTAGATAATTATTTAGAAGATCTTCATTAGTTACATCGCTATTTGTGAAGTGCAAACCAGTTATATGTAATCAAAACAGGATAAGCCTTTGAATAAGTGACCTTAACTCCAAATTCACACAGAATAGGGGTAAAGTAAAATTTTCACAGATTCTAAGTCTATAACATCCTAATTACATATAGCCTTAGTGTATCCACATAGAAACTATCAACTTAGTAATGAAGATCCTGTTTTAGTTCTCAAGTATAAAGTAACTATAGTAACACCAAATACTCCTATAGTGTTTTCAGTTTAATGTTATGTTCTACTGTTCTCATTGTGGTATTGTTGGTAAGATTTTAGACTTGTTGCAACCACACAAATACACTTAGGCACATGCTAGTCAACCCTCGGATAATATAGTTGATCAGGCTATATCTTCCCGGTTTTGACTATATGTCTCTAAGTCCACCTGTGTTGCCCAACAACCTTAATTCTTTTGTATTGTCGTAGTGACACTGATTTTAGTAGGAATGCAGGCACGTATACTAAATTAAATATTTTACTATTTAAAGTATAAACTCTTGGTCAGAGTATTTTTAATCCCTATGTATTTATAGTTAATATATCTTTTATGGGTTGATATAATTAATTCACTATAAACAATGCTCTGATACCAATCTGTCACACCCCAAAACCATGAACGGCGAAAACGTTCTGGGGCGGAGGACGTCATGTACAGTATCACAACAATGTAAAGTAGTAAACAAGCAACAACATCATCCATTGCATTTATAATAAAATTTTAATACAAGGGTTCTGTCAAATTATAATAGAAACTAAAGTATAATCAAAATGAAAGATGAGTCTTGAACGAGCTTCATCTTCTCTAAACCTTGCATCGGTACCTGTCTACTGTTAACCTGAGGATACAAGTTATCTTGAAAGAGAGTATCAGCTTTAAAGCTGGTGAGATCATAAGTAATTGAGTGTCTTAATTTGTATGTAAGTATTTGTATGTATTTGAAATGTAAGTATTTGTATTACATGTAATGAAAGACTTGAAAATGTTTTGAAAGAAAGTTCGTGTAAGTATGAAAATGTTTGTAAAACAACTGTAAACGTTTAAAAAACCCTAGAAATCCCTATGATTCCTACTAGTATAAAAGGGAGTCTTCTACCAAGACCTAACTATTCTAAATGTAGTCTTCTACCAAGACTTAACTGTTCTAAATGTAGTCTTCTACCAAGACCCAACTGTTCTAAACGTAGTCTTCTACCAAGACTTAACTGTGCTACTATTATTATTATTATCACAAGAATTTGTATCCTTTGGTACCAGGATACTCAAATAATTCACCTCATCGGTTATGTGAATGAGTCACAAGATAGAGGTAATAATATAAATAACCTAAGTATTATCCTTTTGTACTAGGATAACTAACAGTGTCAACTGAAGACATCCGTAGATGTACATTTACCTCTGTTGCTAACAGTTGGGTGTAGGAATAGTTAGTCCCTTAAAGTATAACTCTAATGGTATCACCGTTGACATCCGTGAATGTGCTTTTACCTTTGTAGCTAACAGAGATTTTAGGAATGGTTAATCTCGCAAAGTATCCTTTGGTACTAGGATATTAAATCCAATCTATCTTGTAGATTATGTGATTGTATCACAAAGTGAAGATAAGAATGAGGATTATATAATAGAATCTATACATATAAAATGTACTAGTAACTCATCATATGCTATCTATGTAAACGTACTCATGTAAGTGTACTCATGTAAATCTACTCGTGTAGATGTATCTATGTAAATGTACTCATGTAAGCGTATATATGTAAACGTATTCACGTAAATGTACTCATGTAGATGTATCTATATAATAGTATAGTAATGTACGGTAATGTTTTGCGTGTGCTAGCTGTAACTTGTGTTCTCTCGCTATCTAGCATGTATAGTAATGTATTGTAATGTTCTGCGTGTGCTAGCCGTAACGTGTGTTCTCTCTCTATCTAGCAGGTATAGTAATGTACTGTGTGTACTAGCTGTAATGTGTGTTCTCTTTCTATCTAGTAATTATTGACTCATGAATGAACTGACTCATTGTATGATATCGCGTTCTAGTAATAGTTCTAGTATCTTGCTAAACTACCCATATGGTAGCTTACTAGTAATGTAACTGGTACGTATGAACATGGAAGTATACCCTTGCTACTCAAGGGTACTGAATGAACTGGAAGAACCTTTATGACTATATATGTACACATGATATATAACTAATATTTAAACGACCTTCAGACGGGTACCCGATATCCCACCAGACCACTTCTCAATCGCGAAAAGGAAATAGGGCGGGCAGGCCTTCCTAAGCCATTTAAACATTGCTTATATAACTATACATACATAGACATGATATTGATGATATCAAAGCATAAAATAAGTTTTGTAAAACCTTTGAACATGATTTCTATCTTAGAAAAGATCGACTTGATGTCAACCTATAAAACGGGTTGAAAGCATGGGTTTGATAAAACAGTTTAATGTTTAAAAAAACATTTGTTTGAACACAATTGTAAATGAGTTTGAAATGAAACATACAGAGTAAAATGAACAGTTTAATAAGGAGTTTTAAACATATAAAATGTTTATTAAAAATCATTTGAAGAAAACTGTTTGGTAAAACGGCTAATGAGTAGTAAATCATCTGAATGCTGCTTATTAATCACATGTAATTGAAATAATAACTAGCATGATTCTACTTGTACCCCCCCCCCCCATAAAACATTTAAAAACGTTTAAAACATTTATTAAGGGGTATGAACTCACCTGTAGCAAGTGGTTGGGATGAACGGACTGAAACAGGATACTAGGTGTCAAGTGAAGTCTTGAACACACTCTATTATCCTAATTAACATATAATATCACATATATATATATCCAATTAGTCTTTAAACAACTAATAAACAAGCCAAGACACTCTAGGACATGATAAACACTTTGTATAAGTGTTTTAAGTGCTAAGGAGTGCATCTAAGTGTTGTAGGGCAAGGCTATTGGGTTTTAGGGTTCAAGGGAACCCCTAATAAGGGGTTTACTCCCTAAAGACCAACACCCCTTGAGTTTAAGGCCGTAAACTCATGTCTTCTTGACCATGAGTTGTTTTGAAGTCTTGTTAGTCCCTTGAAGCATTCCTACATTGGAGTATAAGCCTATGGAAGTGTTTGTGGCATCAAAACACCTCTAAATGGAGTTTACACCCCATGGACAACTATTCCATGTGTTTACGGTCGTAAACACATATAATCTAAGATCCTTTAACGTTTTCAAGACCCAAACATATCAAGAAAAAAATCTAGACTAGTTTCCTAAGCTTTTGAAGGGATTTGGGCCATTTTTACACACCTTTGGGGTGTTTACGGTTTTGGGAGATCCCCAAACCGTAAACACATATGCAAGGGGTCTTAAGGTGTTTTTCATGTGCCTAAAACATTAGTGAAGGGTTCCATGCAAGTTCCTAAGCATAAGGGAAGATTTGGGAACACTTTGGCACCCAAAATGGAGTTTACAGTCCAAGAAGATCTTGGGCCGTGAACTCCATCTTCTAGTGATTTTTGAGTGATTTCAAACATAACTAAACATGTAATAAGCTTTAAAACACTCTAGGGTAGAAGTACTTACAATCCAGAGCAAAAGATTGAAGATCCTTGGGAGAGAATTCAGGCTTTTCTCTAGATGAAAATGGAAAAATGAACTAAAATGGCTAAGTGTCCTTTAAATAGTCCGTTGAGTTTTTGATCCAAAAATATTATTTGATCCATAAACTCTAAACTCGAGGAGTTTCGAAACTTTTAAGATGAACAAAATACTCTAGGGCATCCTCTCTCCTGATATCTCCTAAAGTGCAAATCCTAAAATACTCAAACTTCCTCCTCTTTGACCCTCATCTGATGATACCCTGAATGCAAATCAATCTTGGAGAACCAAGATGCTCCCTGTAGCTGGTCAAAGAGGTCATCAATCCTCAGAAGTGGGTAGAGGTTCTTCACCATTACCTTATTTAGCTCCCGATAATCTATACACATCCGATGCGACCCGTCCTTCTTCCTCACAAACAGAATCGGGGCTCCCCTGGGTGAACTGCTCGGTCTAATGAAACCCTTATCTAACAGCTCCTGCAGTTGTGTAGACAACTCCTGCATCTCAGGAGGAGCCTACCGATATGGTGCCTTGGCTATCGGAGCCGCAACAGGAACTAGGTCGATCCTGAATTTCACCTGTCGTTCCGGAGGTATCCCCGGCAACTCCTCGGGGAATACGTCCGCAAACTCCGATACCACAGGTACATCGTCCACCGCCGCCCTACCCGTTTCCCGGGTATCCATAACATACGCGACATAACCTGCACAACCCTGCTGGAGGTAGCGCCTAGCTCTCGCTGCTGAACATAAAGTTGGTCCTTGTTGTGGCCTCTCGCCCTGGATCACTAGCTCTCCCCCGCTTGGGGTCCTGACCCGCACCAACTGCTGCGTGCAGTCGATCACTGCCCTATTAGGGCTCAGCCAATCCATGCCTATAATCACCTTGTTCCCACGCAATGGAATGGGATCCAAGTCTACCAAGTAGCGTTCCACAAATAACCTTAGCACACAATCTCGAAATACTGTTGATGCCCACACTGAACGGTCATCTGTAATCTCTACCTCTAGGGGCAATCCAACATGCCCGAAGACTCAGAAAATCTCTTGATAAGCGCAAGAGACACAAATGATCGGGTAGCGCCCGATTCAAAAAACACCAGAACGGGGATGCCGTTCACATGGAACGATCCTAAACAGAGCACATATCAATAACACAATCACAAAAAAAAAAGAAGATTAGAGGGAAAGAATCATACTCGTAACCACATCAAGTGCAGTGTGTGCCTCCTCGGCTGTCAGCTGAAATGCTCGGCTCTGTACCACTGGAACCTCTGTCTTGACCTTCCGGCCATCTGTAACCCACGCTGTCGCTGAGACCGGCGCTGCCGCTGGCACTGCTGCTGATGCTGCTGTTAACCTCGGGCAATTGGCCCTTTCGTGGCCCCTCTGATTACAATGGAAGCAAATCAGGTATGTCATCTGTACCGCTGGGGCGGGGGTAGTACAATCCCTACCAAAATGCCCCACCTTGCCACACTTATAGCAGCCCGAATCCGGCCCAGTGCGACAAGCTCCCTCATGTGACCGACCGCATTTCCCACAACGGTCCCGTCCTGCCTAGCCTTTCGGCCTACCATCAGATCCCTTGGGCTTCTTCCCCGAAGCCCCAGTCGTCAGCCCCTCCACTGCCTTCCTCTTCTGGACGTGCTCCAGATCAATCTCCCTCTCCCTAGCCCTGGCAATCATGGAATCCAAGGTAGGGCAAGCCGAAAAACTAACATGCTCTCGAATGTCAGCTCGTAGCATGTCGTGGTAGCGGGTCCTCCTCAAATCCTCATCACCTACATACTGGGGAACCAAAATGCCCTCTTCCGGAACTAGGCGGTGATCTCCGCCACAGTCTCCGTAGTCTGCCTCATATCTAAAAACTCCCTGCCCAGCCGCTGAAGCTCCACAGCTGGCGCAAACTCCGCCCTGAATCTGGTCACAAAGTCTGACCAAGTCATAGCCTCAACAGCCGAAGCTCCTAATGAGTCAGCAACAGACTCCCACCAATCTCTAGCCCTGTCTCGCAAGTATCCTGTTGCATATCGCACCTTCGACCCCTATGGGCAGAAGCTCGTCAGCTGCGCAGACTCAATGTTTGCGATCCATCTCCTAGCAGCAATGGGGTCTTTCACCCCAAGGAAATCCGGCGCACCACTTCCCCGAAAGTCCTTAAAGGACGATGTGCGTGCACCCACCTGGCTAGACGCCATATCACTCCTGAATGATTGGAGACGATCCTCCATCAGCTCAACAATCCCCTCCTTGATCGACCCGAAGATGAAAGGGGTCGAATCAAGGATGCCTCTGGTGATCTCAAACGCGATGAACTCACGTAGCCCGTCATCACCTTGCTCGGATCCCGAACCCGAGCCTGATCCTGATCCGGATCCAGAACCTCCTACTGCAAATCGTGTGGTCACTATACTAAAAGCACATGCATAAAATTCAGGATCATACATATACTCGAGAGATCTAACACACTCTCCAAGGTTCCCGATTTCATCTAGACCCTCCTTGATTCAGGTACGGGTCCTCTGCTTTTAGTAGTACGGGCCCATACTACCTTCCACATCTACCCGTGCTTTCCTCAAGGATTGCTTCGACTTCACCAGGTCCCTTTACCGATACCCCTTTCCACTAACCTCATCCTAGGCTTCCCTAGGGCACTCTCCGACCTACTCTCTGCCATCAGCTGCACAGGAGCCCCTACCATTTCCCCCTAACTAACTTGCAGGTACTGTTACATATCCTCTCCTTAGTTAGTTGGAAATAGCCAGAACCCCCATAGCACAAGGCAAGCAGCATTCGTGAATCGAGTAACCAAATAAGGCATAACATGTACAGACCATACTACTGCTAACTAAACAGCCCTAGCATACAGCTCATACAATAGGCATATAAGGCATCCTCCTAGATCCTTAGCCCTAACTAGCATGCGATTATTAGAGTCATATATAAGGCACACAAGGCATCTTCCTAGATCTTTAGTCCTATTCTAGCATGCAATTCTGAATCAAGCCATATAGCATAACATAACATGTATGGGTATCTTAGGGAAAACTTACTCGAGCCCGGCCGGTCGCATGCATCACACACCTTGTCGTTAGTAAAATCCTTTCAATTATATTTTTAGAAAACCATTTTATTGTAAAAATATTTTAGCCCCTTAGTTTGAGTCCAGACACCCCCGAGGGTGTGTCCGAATCCCTCAAACCAGGGCTCTGATACCAACTTGAAACATCCAAAAATTCAGGCCCAAAAATTTCATTTTTGATTAATTAATTCATGAAACATTCATTAGAAAATATTGTATAAACACGTCATCTCAAAACCAAGTATCATATTTGAAACCCACAACCATGAACAAATGTCATATAAGAGTACAATCCCAGAAAACACCGTGCGGAAAATCATATGTGTGTGTGTGATGCCATGCTACGCCACCAACTCTTCCCCTTAGATGAAGAGGTACCTGAAACCAAAAACTGAAACCGTAAGCACAAAGCTTAGTGAGTTCCCCCATCATACCACGTACCATACAACACCATCGGTATCTTTCAAACGGTAATTTTCAACCGGTAATCATCATCGGTATCTTTCAACCGATAATCTTCATCGGTATCTTTCAACCGGTAATCGTCATCGGTATCTTTCAACCGGTAACTGGGGACTATTCCACCCGTACCACTAGCATACAATAGAAAGATAAGCACACATTCATACGTATCCGGGTACTGACCTACCCCTTGGTCCTAAGGACCACTATCAGGGAAACAATCCCTATCATGTAACATATCATACATATATAACTCATAACCAAACGCATACCAAACCAAGATAAATTATCTATGACAACCCAAAAATTTCTAGCTTGCATTCTTCAGATAGACTCCAATGAAAGTATGATGAGAGTACTTGAATAAAGAATGACACAGAAGTTAGCCGACTGTCAAAATCTTTTATATTCATGATGTAAAAGTTCGGGAAAATGACCTTGTAAAAGGTCTTACATCATATCCAGAGAAGATAGTTCTTGACAGCATAAAGACCTAACCAAAAGTACTTACAGTACAAAATAGTTTCATAGAAACTGCCACATCGGGCATAGACAGAAAAATGATTCCCTTTTAACAAGGAAAATAAAGTAAAGCATCTACTACTGGCGACGGTCATCCCACTAGTGAACTCTCAGTTCAGCCAGTTGACATTCCACATCAAGTAGGTGTCTTTCGTACACCCTCTGGCGTACACGGAGTTCTATGACTTTGGCTCGTGATTCGGCCAGTGCTTGCAGCAGGGTTTCATGGTTTCTCTCAGATCTCTCACGAGCATCTTCTAGACGAATGGTGCGGAGGGTATGCATTCTCGCATCAGCGACAACTTCTATGATCTAATGTAGGGTTGTCATGTCTTGAATCTCATTTCGGGCCACTCTGCGGACCAAGATTGGCAAGATTCTGTCTGCTGAGCCCCCATTGCTCAGGTCATAAAAGCTTCGGTCACCATTAAATGGCATGGTCTGATCTTGTCCTTAGCTCCATGTTTCCAAGCATTCCACCCACTCAGGCGTCGGGCCATGAAAAGCTGGACAAGGGTTAGGAATTGGAAAGGGAGCTTCCTGGGGTAGGTTCTCAACCTCGGGTTCGGAGTTAGCATCGTCCGAAAGGTCTTCATCATTGTGATCATTCACAGGGATAGGATGATCATTCTCTAGTTCTTCTACAAACCATCCAGCAATGACCTCATTCGGAAGGTACTGGTTGCCGTAGGGATGGAGTCCGACCATGTTATCTACGCAAGAATTGGGGTAAGAAAATAATTATTATACGAACTATCTAGATAATTATTTAGAAGATCTTCATTAGTTACATCGCTATTTGTGAAGTGCATACCAGTTATATGTAATCAAAACAGGATAGGCCTTTGAATAAGTGACCTTAACTCCAAATTCACACAGAATAGGGGTAAAGTAAAATTTTCACAGATTCTAAGTCTATAACATCCTAATTACATATAGCCTTAGTGTATCCACATAGAAACTGTAACAACTCAAATTTTTCAAACAAATTTTTCATTTTTTAAAACATAGTATTTTCCATTAAAACAAGGCATAAATAGTTTTATTATTCGTTCAATACAATTATTCAAACTCCCAAGATCCTAAAACAATCTTCAGTGTGTATCGATCATGCCGGCGCCTTCCCACGGTCCTCACTAGTACCTGAAATACATACATACACAACAACTGTAAGCATAAATGCTTAGTGAGTTCCCCAATATACACTTACACACCTACGCCTTTCCAGGCCCTGACCTTCTGGTCCTCATTACAACGCCTTCCGGCCCATAACATATTCGCCTTCCGGCCCATAACATATTGCCTTCCGGCCCACATATCATACATAGCACATTTAACACTTAACTTACCACATATAGCATACATATCCATATAACACTTAACTTATCACTTATAGCATACATATCCATATAACACTTAACTTACCGCTTATAGCATACATATCACATAACACTTAACTTACCACTTATGGCATACATATCACATAACACTTAACTTACCACTTAGGGCATACATATCCATATAACATACTCGACCTTCCGGTCACACAGTCAAACCCTTCCGGGTACAGTATAGTGAGGAGACTCACCTCGTAAGTGCTGAAGGCTAGCAACTCCTGAAATCACTCGCGCACCAACCAACGAGCTACAATCCTCCTATAACATTACATAACTCATTAACACTCATATCATCTAAGTGTGACTATCCCTAAGAAGTCAGACTTAGGTCAACTCTGGTCAACGGTCAACGGTCAACTCGACTGGACTCGGCGAGTACCATGGCGACTCGGCGAGTCTAGTCGTCCTCACAGATTCCTGAATATTCCCTTTCTACTCGTCGAGCATACCTCTTGACTCGACGAGGTCCTCGTGGAAGAATCGCGGGGCCACCCCGACTCCACTCGCCGAGTCTGATGAACAACTCGGCGAGTCCCAGCACATCTTCAAGCTACTCGCCGAGTCTGAAGAACAACTCGGCGAGTCCATGCCATGCAGATGAGTAACTGCTTCCTGGGATATGTCTCGTCCCGAAGTACATATGCATGGGACCTTCTGGACCTCTAAAGGTCCTAATACCAGACTATAATCGTGGGATAACAAGGCATTACTTCAACAAATCACCAAATGGGTTCTATAAACCCTAGTTTCATAATTACATCAAAATAACAGAGCAACACGAATTCTTACCTGGATGATGTGTTCTCTGTATTCCCAACCTCAGAATGTGACCCCCTTGCTGCTCTTTTAGCCAATCCTCCCTCTTCCTTGCACACCCACTCTTCTCTAACCAATAATGGCCTAAGATCCTTGCTCCTGCTGCACTTAATCGATTTAGGGTTCTTCTCAGAAAGCAAAAACGAGCAATGACGGCCAATGGACCCCTTTTATACGTCCCAACCTTGAACGGTTAGGGTTTCTGCTGAACAGCGTCGACTCGCCGAGTCCATATCTGGACTCGTCGAGTCCAATCGCGGACCCGCGACCAAGTCCGCGATCCTACTCGGCGAGTCTAGGCACCAACTCGCCGAGTCCCCTCTTAATTCACCCCAAAAACATAATTTTAATAATACCTGAGGTTCCGGGCTGTTACAGAAACTATCAACTTAGTAATGAAGATCCCGTTTTAGTTCTCAAGTATAAAGTAACTATAGTAACACCAAATACTCCTATAGTGTTTTCAGTTTAATGTTATGTTCTACTGTTCTCATTGTGGTATTGTTGGTAAGATTTTAGACTTGTTGCAACCACACAAATACACTTAGGCACATGCTAGTCAACCCTCGGATAATATAGTTGATCAGGCTATATCTTCCCGGTTTTGACTATATGTCTCTAAGTCCACCTGTGTTGCCCAACAACCTTAATTCTTTTGTATTGTCGTAGTGACACTGATTTTAGTAGGAATGCAGGCACGTATACTAAATTAAATATTTTACTATTTAAAGTATAAACTCTTGGTCAGAGTATTTTTAATCCCTATGTATTTATAGTTAGTATATCTTTTATGGGTTGATATACTTAATTCACTATAAACAATGCTCTGATACCAATCTGTCACACCCCAAAACCATGAACGGCGAAAATGTTCTGGGGCGGAGGACGTCATGTACAGTATCACAACAATGAAAAGTAGTAAACAAGCAACAACATCATCCATTGCATTTATAATAAAATTTTAATACAAGGGTTCTGTCAAATTATAATAGAAACTAAAGTATAATCAAAATGAAAGATGAGTCTTGAACGAGCTTCATCTTCTCTAAACCTTGCATCGGTACCTGTCTACTGTTAACCTGAGGATACAAGTTATCTTGAAAGAGAGTATCAGCTTTAAAGCTGGTGAGATCATAAGTAATTGAGTGTCTTAATTTGTATGTAAGTATTTGTATGTATTTGAAATGTAAGTATTTGTATTACATGTAATGAAAGACTTGAAAATGTTTTGAAAGAAAGTTCGTGTAAGTATGAAAATGTTTGTAAAACAACTGTAAACGTTTGAAAAACCCAAGAAATCCCTATGATTCCTACTAGTATAAAAGGGAGTCTTCTACCAAGACCTAATTGTTCTAAATGTAGTCTTCTACCAAGACTTAACTGTTCTAAATTTAGTCTTCTACCAAGACCCAACTGTTCTAAACATAGTCTTCTACCAAGACTTAACTGTGCTACTATTATTATTATTATCACAAGAATTTGTATCCTTTGGTACCAGGATACTCAAATAATTCACCTCATCGGTTATGTGAATGAGTCACAAGACAGAGGTAATAATATAAATAACCTAAGTATTATCCTTTAGTACTAGGATAACTAACAGTGTCAACTGAAGACATCCGTAGATGTACATTTACCTCTGTTGCTAACAGCTGGGTGTAGGAATAGTTAGTCCCTTAAAGTATACCTTTAATGGTATCAACCGTTGACATTCGTGCATGTGCTTTTACCTCTGTAGCTAACAAAGATTTTAGGAATGGTTAATCTCGCAAAGTATCCTTTGGTACTAGGATATTAAATCCAATCTATCTTGTCGATTATGTGATTGTATCACAAAGTGAAGATAAGAATGAGGATTATATAACAGAATCTATACATATAAAATGTACTAGTAACTCATCATATGCTATCTATGTAAACGTACTCATGTAAGTGTACTCATGTAAATCTACTCTTGTAGATGTATCTATGTAAATGTACTCATGTAAGCGTATATATGTAAACGTATTCATGTAAATGTACTCATGTAGATGTATCTATATAATAGTATAGTAATGTACGGTAATGTTCTGCGTGTGCTAGCTTTAACTTGTGTTCTCTCGCTATCTAGCATGTATAGTAATGTACTGTAATGTTCTGCGTGTGCTAGCTGTAACGTGTATTCTCTCTCTATCTAGCAGGTATAGTAATGTAATGTGTGTACTAGCTGTAATGTGTGCTCTCTCTCTATCTAGCAATTATTGACTCATGAATGAACTGACTCATTGTATGATATCGCGTTCTAGTAATAGTTCTAGTATCTTGCTAAACTACCCATATGGTAGCTTACTAGTAATGTAACTGGTACGTATGAACATTGAAGTATACCCTAGCTACCCAAGGGTACTGAATGAACTGGAAGAACCTTTCTAACTATATATGTACACATGATATATAACTAATATTTAAACGACCTTCAGACGGGTACCCGATATCCCACCAAACCACTTCTCAAGCGCGAAAAGGAAATAGGGCGGGTAGGCCTTCCTAAGCCATTTAAACATTGCTTATATAACTATACATACATAGACATGATATTGATGATATCAAAGCATAAAATAAGTTTTGTAAAACCTTTGAACATGATTTCTATCTTAGAAAAGATCGACTTGATGTCAATCTATAAAACGGGTTGAAAGCATGGGTTTGATAAAACAGTTTAAAATTTAAAAAAACATTTGTTTGAAACACAATTGTAAATGAGTTTGAAATGAAACATAAAGAGTAAAATGAACAGTTTAATAAGGAGTTTTAAACATATAAAATGTTTATTAAAAATCATTTGAAGAAAACTGTTTGGTAAAACGGCTAATGAGTAGTAAATCATCTGAATGTTGCTTATTAATCACATGTAATTGATATAATAACTAGCATGATTCTACTTGTATCCCCCCATAAAACATTTAAAAACGTTTAAAACATTCATTAAGGGGTATGAACTCACCTGTAGCAAGTGGTTGGGATGAACGGACTGAAACAGGATACTAGGTGTCAAGTGAAGTCTTGAACACACTCTATGATCCTAATTAACATATAATATCACATATATGTATCCAATTAGTCTTTAAACAACTAATAAACAAGTCAAGACACTCTAGGACATGATAAAAACTTTGTATAAGTGTTTTAAGTGCTAAGGAGTGCATCTAAGTGTTGTAGGGAAAGGCTATTGGGTTTTAGGGTTCAAGGGAACCCCTAATAAGGGGTTTACTCCCTAAAGACCAACACCCCTTGAGTTTAAGGCCGTAAACTCATGTCTTCTTGACCATGAGTTGTTTTGAAGTCTTGTGAGTCCCTTGAAGCATTCCTACATTGGAGTATAAGCCAATGGAAGTGTTTGTGGCATGAAAACACCTCTAAATGGAGTTTAGGCCACATGGACGACTATTCCATGTGTTTACGGTCGTAAACACATATAATCTAAGGTCCTTTTACGTTTTCAAGACCCAAACATATCAACAAACAAATCTAGATAGTTTCCTAAGCTTGTAAAGTGATTTGGGCCATTTTTACACACCTTTGGGGTGTTTACGGTTTTGGGAGATCCCCAAACCGTAAACACATATACAAGGGGTCTTAAGGTGTTTTTCATGTGCCTAAAACATTAGGGAAAGGTTCCATGCAGGTTCCTAAGAATAAGGGAAGATTTGGGAGCACTTTGGCACCCAAAATGGAGTTTACGGTCCAAGAAGATCTTGGGCCGTGAACTCCTTCTTCTAGTATTTTTGAGTGATTTCAAACATAACTAAACATGTAATAAGCTTTAAAATGCTCTAGGGTAGAAGTACTTACAATCCGGAGCAAAAGATTGAAGATCCTTGGGAGAGAATTCGGGCTTTTCTCTAGATGAAAATGGAAAAATGAACTAAAATGGCTAAGTGTCCTTTAAATAGTCCGTTGAGTTTTTGATCCAAAAATATTATTTGATCCGTAAACTCTAAACTCGAGGAGTTTTGAAACTTTTAAGATGAACAAAATACTCTAGGGCATCCTCTCTCCTAATATCTCCTAAAGTGCAAATCCTAAAACACTCAACCTTCCTCCTCTCTGACCCTCATAAAACACTCAATAACACAATCACAACAAAAAGAAGATCAGTGGGAAAGAATCATACCCGTAACCACATCAAGTGCAGCGTGTACCTCCTCGGCTGTCAGCTGAAATGCTCGGCTCTGTACCACTGGAACCTCTGTCTTGACCTTCCGGCCATCTGTAACCCGCGTTGTCGCTGAGACCGGCGCTGCTGCTAACGCTGCTGTTAATCTCGAGCAATTGGCCCTTTCGTGGCCCCTTTGATTACAATGGAAGAAAATCAGGTCTGTCATCTGTACCGCAGGGGCGGGGGCAGTACAATCCCTGCCAAAATGCCCCACCTTGCCACACTTATAGCAGCCCAAACCCAGCCCAGTGTGACAAGCTCCCTCGTGTGACCGACCGCATTTCCCACGGCGGTCCCGTCCTACCTGGCCTTTTGGCCTACCATCAGATCCCTTGGGCTTCTTCCCTGAAGCCCCAGTCGTCAACCCCTCCACTGCCTTCCTCTTCTCGACGTGCTCCAGATCAATCTCCCTCTCCCTAGCCCTGGAAATCATGGAATTCAAGGTAGCGCAAGCCAAAAAACTAACATGCTTCCGAATGTCAGCTCGTAGCATGTCGTGGTAGCGGGTCCTCCTCATATCCTAATCACCTGCATACTGGGGCACCAAAATGCCCTCTCCCGGAACTAGGCGGTGATCTACGCCACAGTCTCCGTAGTCTGCCTCATATCTAAAAACTACCTGCCCAGCCGCTGAAGCACCACAGCTGGCGCAAACTCCGCCCTGAATCTGGTCACAAAGTCTGACCAAGTCAGAGCCTCAACAGCCAAAGCTCCCAATGAGTCAGCAACAGACTCTCACTAATCTCTAGCCCTGTCTCCCAAGAATCTTGCTGCATATCGGACCTTCGACCCCTCTCGGCATAAGCTCGTCAACTTCATAGACTCAATGTATGCGATACATCTCCTAGTAGCAATGGGGTCTTTCACCCCATGGAAATCCGGCGCACCACTTCCCTGAAAGTCCTTAAAGGACACAGTGCGGGCACCCACCTGGCCAGACACCATATCACTCCTGAATGATCGGGAGACGATCCTCCATCAGCTCAACAATCACCTCCTTCATCGACCCGAAGATGATAAGGGTCGAATCAAGGATGCCTCTGGTGATCTCAGACGCGATGAACTCACGTAGCCCGTCATCACCCTGCTCGGATCCCGAACCCGAGCCTGATCCTGATCCAGATCCAGAACCTCCTGCTCCAAGTCGTGTGGTCACTATACTAAAAGCACATGCATAAAAGTCAGGATCATACATATACTCGAGAGATCTAACACACTCTCCAAGGTTCCTGATTTCATCTAGGCCCTCCTTGATTCGGGTACGGGTCCTCTACTTTTAGTAGTACGGGCCCATACTACCTTCCACATCTACCCGTGCTTTCCTCAAGGATTGCTTCGACTTCATCAGGTCCCTTTACCGATACCCCTTTCCACTAACCTCATCCTAGGCTTCCCTAGGGCACTCTCCGACCTACTCTCTGCCATCAGCTGCACAGTAGCCCCTACCATTTCCCCCTTAACTAACTTGCAGGTACTGTTACATATCCTCTCCTTAGTTAGTTGGAAATAGCCAGAACCCCCATAGCACAAGGCATGCAGCATTCGTCAATCGAGTAACCAAATAAAGCATAACCTATACAGACCATCCTACTGCTAACTAAACAGCCCTAGCATACAGCTCATACAATAGGCATATAAGGTATCCTCCTAGATCCTTAGCCCTAACTAGCATGCGATTATCAGAGTCATATATAAGGCAAATAAGGCATCTTCCTAGATCCTTAGTCCTATTCTAGCATGCAATTCTGAATCAAGCCATATAGCATCACATAACATGTATGGGTATCTTGAGGAAAACTTACTCGAGCCCAGCCGGTCGCATGCATCACACACCTTGTCGTTAGTAAAATCCTTTCGATTATATTTTTAGAAAACCATTTTATTGTAAAAATCTTTTAGCCCCTTAGTTTGAGTCCAGACACCCCCGAGGGTGTGTCCGAATCCCTCAAACCAGGGCTCTGATACCAACTTGAAACATCCCAAAATTCAGGCCCAAAAATTTCATTTTTGATTAATTAATTCATGAAACATTCATTAGAAAATATTGTATAAACACGTCATCTCAAAACCAAGTATCATATTTGAAACCCACAACCATGAACAAATGTCATATAAGAGTACAATCCCAGAAAACACCGTGCGGAAAATCATATGTGTATGTGATGCCATGCTACGCCGCCAACTCCTTACCTTTAGAGGAAGAGGTGCCTGAAACCAAAAACTGAAACCGTAAGCACAAAGCTTAGTGAGTTCCCCCATCATACCACATACCATGCAATACCATCGGTATCTTTCAACCGGTAATCAACATCGGTATCTTTCAACCGGTAATCATCATTGGTATTTTTCAACCGATAATCTTCATCGGTATCTTTCAACCGGTAATCGTCATCGGTATCTTTCACCCGGTAACTGGGGACTATTCCACCCCTACCACTAGCATACAATAGCAAGATAAGCACACATTCAGACGTATCTGGGTACTGACCTACCCCTTGCTCCTAAGGACCACTATCAGGGAGACTATCCCTATCATGTAACATATCATACAGATATAACTCATAACCAAACCCATACCAAACCAAGATAAATTATCTGTGACAACCCGAAAATTTCTAGCTTGCATTCTTCATTTCTTATCAATAATAGACTTGTTTTGCTATCTTGTAGTACCATTTAGGGTCTAATGGAGCGTTCTAAACGTGTTATAATCAAGGTTGGAGTGTGGAAATGGGTTAACTCAAAGTGTAGGAATCAAGAAGAGGCCAAACACACCAACACATGGAGTGTGCGGCCACACACTTGAGTGTGCGACCACACACATGTGTTTGCGGCCTCACACCCTTCCCAACTGCACACTCCACCTATATATACCACACTTAGTCATTTTTGAACATTTCTTTCACATCTTCAAGCATAGAACTCGAAATCCTCTCAAGTATCATCCTAATCTCCTTTAGGATCTTCATAAAAGGTAACATCTTTCACCAAGAACACCAAGAACACCATCTGGCCGCACACATGGCAGCACACACCATCTGGCAGCACACATGGCCGCACACATGTGCTGGCAGCACACTAGGCCGCACACCTGGCCGCACACACACATATAGTGTGTATTTTGGCCGTACACTCCCTTGTATAGCCTTTTAACCCTTTGTACAATCATTTATGGTTGTAACACTTCAATATAAGTGTTCACTAGTCCCTAAGGTGGTCCCAATTCATTAATTAGTTGTTCATAACACTAATTATATTCATATATGTGCCAATATATGCTAAATAGGATTCGCGTGTGTACTCAAGCCACCACTTGATACTTAGCAACTGATCCAACATTTTCATCAGAACCACTCACTACAGGTGAGTTCATACCCCTTAAATAATGTTTTAAACTACTTTTAAATGTTTTATGGGGGGGGGGGGTGATACAGGTAGAATCCTGCTAGTCATTATATCAATCACATGTGATTAATAAGTAGAATTATGCTAGTTATTATATCAATCACATGTGATTAATATGCAGCATTCAAATGATTTACTACACAGTAACCGCTTTACCAAACAGGTTCTTCAAATGATTTTCTTAAATGTTTTATATGTTTAAAAATCTTTATTAAACTATTCATTACACACTGTATGACCCTTTTCAAATCATTTTACTCCGATCCATTTTTACTCCAAGCTATTACCAAATCGTTTTACTTCAAACTATTTTATCGATTGACATCAAGTCGATCTTCTCTTAAGATAATAATTATGTTTAGAGGTTTTTACAAAACTTGTTGATGCTTTTATATTATAAATTGCATGCTTCTATATGTATAGTTATATAAGAAATGTTTAAAAGACTTAGGAAGGCTATCCACCGTATTTCCTTTTCGCGCTTGAGATGTGGTCTGGTGGGATATCGGGTACTCGTCCGAAGTTCGTTTAAATATTAGTTATATAACATATGTACATATATAGTCATAAAGGCCCTTCCAGTTCATCCCATGCCCTTGGGTAGCAAGGGTATACACCCATGTTCATACGTACCAGTTAGATTACTAGTAAACTACCATATGGGTAGTTTAGGAAGATACTAGAACTATTACTAGAACGTGATATCATACTATGAGTCAGTTCATTCATGAGTCAATACTTACTACTAGAAGAATATATACAACTATACTAGAGAAGAACATATACAACTATACTAGAGAAGAACATATACAACTATACTAGAGAAGAACATATGCAACTATACTAGAGAAGAACATATACAAGTATACTAGAGAAGAACATATACAACTATACTAGAGAAGCACATATACAACTATACTAGAGAAGAACATATACAACTATACTAGAGAAGAACATATACAACTATACTAGAGAAGAACATATACAACTATACTAGAAAGAGAACATATACAACGATACTAGAATGATTACATTACTATACTTGCTAGATAGAGAGCACGTACACTACAGCTAGAACATTACAGTACATTACCATACTATTACATAGATATGGTCACATGATCACATTCACATTAGTACGCGTACAAGAATTACTAGTACATTTTATATGTTTAGATTCTGCTATATAATCCTCATTCTTATCTTTACCTTGTGATTCAATCACATAATCGACGAGATAGATTGGATTTAATATCCTAGTACCAAAGGATACGTTGCGGGATTGACCATTCCTAGAATCTCTGTTAGCTACAGAGGTAAAAGTGTTGGGTTTTGAGCAATCTAACACTTCCTAAGTGTGCATGCAACCCTAATAAACCTTGGATCTATGTTTGTCTAAATACATGCAAAATAATAATTTTCCAAGGTTCATAACCTATCTAACATGGCATGGGGTACTTTTAAACATAAAAGAATTAGATGAGATTACATACCTTTTGATGATGAGTTCAATTCCTAAGGAGTTTGAGGGCCAAGCACCAATAGTGTGAATGCCTCAAATGGAATCACAAATCACCACAAACTCTTGGAAAACTTTGAGAGAGTACACACACTTGTAAAGTCAGTCACACACAAAACTCACACAACTAGTGCCACTAGTGGCTATTTCATGCAACATAAGCATGCTTATATAGTGTACATGATTAGGGTGAAACCCTAATAACCCATGACCTTTCCTTTTCCAAGGATCCATGGGTTAAAAGCTCCATGGATCATCCATGGACTTCCATACAAGCCTAGCCCACTAACAAATGAGTGTTAGCCCACACTATATAATACCTATAGCCCACAATCTAATTAGTCTTCCTTTTAATCTCTAAATTAATTCATAATTAATTTAAGACTAAGACTAATTAAATAACATGACTTCATATTAATATATTATAACTTATAATATATTAATAAACATATGTGTATAACTCTCATAAAATTATCCATAAATAGTTTGGATGAAATGCAACCCAAATGGACCATGCCGGGTCGGGTCAAGTATATACCAAATAAGTTATGGACTTAGACACCTTATCCAACAGACTCCCACTTGGATAAGTCTAATAACTATATTTGCGTATGTTACTTCAGGAACCAACCAGCAATCGTAGCTCTCGAAAACTCCGTTGAACTATGAAGCGCCATTTTAGATAAGTGATCATATAATCCTCTGTTCTCATGATATCAGCCGGACAAATACATGGAACAACATCGTACTTGTTGTCCAACAGTTTGTTTCCCGATTTCCGATTTGTTTGACAAAGAACTTAATCGAACACATTAATTTAGTTCTGACCGGCCGGTACATAGGTCACAACAAAATCATCGAGGGGCCCAGATATCGCTTCTATTTCTAGAAGGAACAGATAAACTTCGACTCATATGCTTGTTCTACTACTTGTTGAATTGTACACAAAGGCACGTTTTATAACATCAAGTTACTGATGCGTTTACGTGCAATCAATGCACAACCAACTCATAGGTAACAACTCATATCTCTAGGTTTGAAGATTTATATGATATTACCGTCTCACGATCACTCAAGATAAATTCCATGAAGTGATACAAGTGAGCGTGGGTTTATTCTAATATGCATAACTTATGAGCACTCATGAATGTTGTAGCAACCATTGCTATGACTAAACCTATTTAGCCATCTACAAACTCGATTCATGACAGTCTTGATTCATACCTACTTCCAACATATAAACGACTGTGGAGTGTTTAAATAACTTAGTCATTCGGAAAGAATAACCTAGCTATTTAGGAAGTCAAAACATGCAAAGTGAAACACAATAATAATCGAATCCAATATGGTCTCAGAACCCTTTTGAATATAAATAGAACCACCTTTTATTTATCACCATATTGATTACACATTATTCATTGTATAATGTTTCAAACAATCAACTTAAGACTTGAATAAAAAAAACAACAGTCGTCCCATGCTCCTAGCATGTACACTTTGTTTTTCTAAACAATAGTTATGCCATACTCCAAGTATGCACACTATGTTTGTGTATGATCCTTACATTGTGATGTAGATCAATTGAACATGATTCTAATGATCCTCATTTCACAATCCCAAATCGTTATTGTAAATGTGAGAATCCCCGATTCCTATCATTTACCAAAAAATTTGTTAGATTTTAAAATTTTATGCAATGTTCCTCTTGTAATGATTATGCACAAAGTCACCAAAATCTTGTCACCAGTCATTACAGAGTATTCCAAAGAAGGTCAACTTCTATGGAACGGAAGTCTCATATTCAAAGTACATTGCTTTGAACATCCTTCTTGCATTAAGGTTTTCTAATCTTACATAGATTGAATAACTTCCACCTATGGAGACATTTCCATAGTCCCATTTTGACTATCACTTCCGAACAAGAGTTACTTCTTTTCAGAACATGTCAATATGGTCCTTTCCGACAACTTACATCATACATCCAACTTTCCCTGAGCAACCAATCTTTGGCGAACCTCAGATTTGTCCTCGACAATTGCTTAATAACTTTAGTCATATCCAGTTCTAGACTTTTCCCTTCTCAATGCCTTAAGCATTTGGAAAATTTAGAAAAGATGAATATTATAGCACATGCAATCGATCCAATATCCGAAGCATATGGGACACGATTCATGATGTTTAACATAAAGACATGATACTAGACCAGTCTTTTGCTACAGTATTTTTTTTTATTTGCCATGTTTTCAAAATTTAACTATGAAGAGGGATGTCGTAGTCATAATTGAATTTTGAGAACGCAATATATATAGAATTTCCTTAAGTCGAACCATTCAGACATAAAATTCATATATATGTCCTTGACTAAAGATGATTAAAATCTCAATCTAAGCTTCTAGAATTGAAATGAAGTATAATTTCCTCTCCCTTAATTATAGCAAAACGACTTTTTCAACCCCTGCAACTTCATGAATTGAAACTTTGTTTTCTATAATTAACATTGCTAACTTGCAACACTAAACATAATAATCATGCTCCCACTAACATGATGATTATCAGCATAACACTTATGCTCCCACTAGCTCTGACATATTTCCAGAAATCTGTTGGACTTCTGAAATTTAGATTCATACACCCTTTCTTAGATAGCTCACATGTGTGTCTAAACAATTTTCAGAACTATGAAAAGGGATGCCGTAATCATAGTCTCAATTTCTTAGACCTTTGCCATTTCTCACAAGTCCATGTTAGTGTGTCAGTTAACCACACACGCTCCACTAACGACTTTTGAAAATGCAAATAACACAATTAATATCTATGTAAAATCTACTTAGTGAAAGCGTTTCCTCGCCATCATTTTCATGAATCGGAGACAAACCTTATGACACTTAGATTTTATAGTGTATGAGTTCCTATCCATGTGAATTTGTCAAAACCATAATCACAAGATCAGGTTAGTGACAAATTCAGCCTTACATGGATTAAACTTGTTCAATCTTAGTTTCTTGTCACCTTGGTAGCACAAGGCCCACCAATGCTTCCAAGTTGAACTCTGATAACTCACATGCAAATTCACCTTATTTGAAGTAGGTACAGAAATAAGAATTATGTCAACACGATAGGTTGCAAACCTTAAGTCGTGTGCTAGTGATAAACTACAGGTTTTACTCTTGATTAAATCTTGAAGCTCTTTCAGGATCTTTAAGGCTCCCACTGTCCCCTTGACATATAAGTTTCCCCAGTCAAGAACCATTCCTTGACAAAACAAATTTTCAAGGGATAGTGCGGATTCTTATCAAGACTAACACTTCACACAATTGGTCTTAGTTGGTCTTTGTCTCATCCAAGGCATCACAACTTACTAATCTCAAATGTACAAGAGTAGAAAACATTTTACTCTTACATTTGACTAGTGTTAATAAATCTTCCTTTATGTCACTCAAGGTTACAATCTTGGAGTATGACTCTAAGAATTGTTTTGGAACGAAGTATGACTCATCTTCTTAATTTTAACCAATCCAACAATTCGTGACCTCTCTTCTTAGCCATAACAATGCACTAAGACGTCCTTAGAGCATGAATTTGTGATATGGTTTCATAATCATTAAGATGAAATACGATACTAAAGTACTCTCCCATCCTTTCAGATTTGAGAAACTTTTATCTTTCTGCCTAATTTGATTCTTCTCATTTGTTTTGTCATACATTGTAACCTTTCCAATGTTACAGAATTATACTTAACCTTATAAGTATAATCATATTTACTAATCTTTAGTAAATCATGACAAATCAATCTTTGTGGTGGACCTTGACCAGCGCACACCCAGTGTACCTAATTCCTTAGTCCTTCAATTGACTCATATATACATGTGATCAAAGAATTAGTCTTAATTTTCAAAGATGAAAATTCTCATTCATCATACAATACAACTTGTATGATTCCAAGTTTCTATCCAATTGAAACTTGGGTGATGAAAAACTTTCTTCATTTGGTAAATTCAGACACTACCACAAATGAAAGAATCAAATCCACTTTCCAATATTGCTATTACTGGAAACATATAAGCAACAATTTTCCACAGATGCCATTGTAAGGATATTTTTTTAAAAATAAATAAAATTAAAACCCTTTTTTTCTTTTATTTTAAAATTTTGCGGAAAAACTTATCCTTACAATCCACATGAAAACCTTATTGTTATCTATTCATAAGCAATATATTATAACTCTTAAGCAACAGCTCAAAATTCTGATTGCCGAACCATGCGATCGAAACCCACCTTTGCAATCAGAATCAACATATACTTACTTTAAGCTTCCTATCTTTTCTTTGATTCTTAAAAACATCAGCATGTGACCCATTCACATTATGTAATAAGAATCTCCAAATAGGAACATAATAGAGTTAGACAGTGGACTTTACCCGAAGTAGAGTCAAACCTCTTGACTTGATCAACCTTATGAACTTTCAGGTGAATAGGGCAGCTTCGCAACCAATTTCCCCTTCCTTTGGCAACAAAACACATGGACCCTTTGGTAATGGCACATGAGACTATCTCAGACTCAGCCTTTCTCTTTACCATTTGGTCAACCGAGTTGACTATGGCCGATCCCTTTCCACTGGGAAGAGAAATCCTTTTCTAGATATCCAATGCTACCATTGTCAATGTCCATGTAGACTTGGGAAGTTGTTCTTTTAATCAAATTTGCTTTACTGGTGTTCCAAATCATTGTTGGTTCCACAAAACCAAGCAAATAGATACCATCATTAAGGGTCATGTCATAGTCTGCCTCATAGTAGTCCCAAAGAGACTCACTATGTTACTAAGAAAGTGATTGAACATCCAACATTCACGAGACTTTGATACCCAACTCTCCCGACTTGTCAATATGTGACTTTATCTCCAAGATGTGAGCACACATAGACTATGCTTGCCAATAGGTATTGAGTGACTTTAAACTTTTCAAGAACTTGTGGGTGAGGGAGAATAATTGGAGGAGGTGGAGGAAGTGAAGCATGATGTTGAGGGACACCATCTTCAAGAGATTTGGGAAGATCATAGTTGTCTGAACCAGACATCTATAATGGGAGAAAATCAAGTTAGTTGATTCAAAGTCCTTAATATAACACCCAATATGAAATATTAAGGCTAGGACCCAACACAATATTTTATAATTTGGAAGAGGGATGCCGTAATCCAAGCTATAAAATATTTGAAGGTAGGCGAATGACGATTCACCAATTTCCACCATGAAAAACGAAATAATTTATTAGGTTTTAATTGGATTTGAAATTCCTAGATCTTTTGAGATTCATTGAATTTTTCAATGGCATGTTTCAATCTCGAGTGTGCCCTCTCAAATTTTGTGATTGGGATGTCGAGGATCACAAAACAAGGTGTGAATAACCATACCAATTCACTTGGTACCCTTAATATTATCACCTAATCAATGTGCCGGTTAACCACACATGCTCCATTGATCTATGACAAACATTAAGTCACCCTTCGTGATCCTTACTAGTCCAAGTTAGTGTGCCGGTTAACCACACACGCTCCACCAACGACTTGGTAAGGTACAAAGTGTGAATTCCATGGGCTAGCACCAAATTCACATTTTTCCTAAAGCAACTAAGATTGGGAATTAAATAAAAAAAATATTTAGTTACTTTATAATAATCATTATACTTTTAATGAGAATTTAAAGTCATTGTCCTACCCGTTCGGCTAACGACCCTCCACCGATCAAGCAAGCGGTGGGTGAGAGTGGACACCCATTAAGTCGCCATTTTATAGGCAACAACCTTATACCCACCTTATAGACCGGCTTCGTGAATGAGGCCTACTAACGGTAAAACGACTTGTTCTTATACATATATATAATAATTAACCATTAATGTTATAAATAGTATAAGTGTTGAATTTTAACTTTTAAAATTCTAAGTGTTGGAATTAAAGTTTATTAAAGTGTGTGAAACTTTTCCAAATTCCAAAACTTGAGGGCAAGTTTTGAAACTATTCAAAACTAATTAATTCCATGATTTATGTGTTTAAAGTAGTTTTAATCCAAAAACTCTTCAAGTTCCATAACTTGAGGACAAGTTATGGAAGACTTTAAACTAATAAAAGAATTACTTTTCTTTATTTTTATAACTTATGGAATTAATTAAGGTTACACTTTATTTATATATTTATTAATGAAGTGACTCTTGAACCTCCATAACTTAAGGACAAGACTCTTCATCTTTTGTAACCATCCAAGACTTTTCATAAGAACATGAACATGATCATCAAAATTTCAAGAATTATATGAACACATAAAAACATGGAATTTTGACATATGCTATTGTAAATGGATTAGAAGAACCATTACACCAACTAAAACAAGTTTTAAAACACCAAAACAGTTTAGGGTAATGTTTCTAGTCCATTTCCAGCAGCAAAAGTCGAAATTCTGCATTCTGATCATTCTACTCGCCGAGTGCACGAACCTACTCGCCGAGTAGGATGAATTTTGCCTTGAACTCGGCGAGTCCCCCCATGGACTCGGCGAGTCCATCAGCCAGACAGCAACAATTTCAACTTTTTTTCACTATTTTGCATCAAGTATTAAACAAGCAAGCCTAGGCTCTGATACCACTGTTGGGTTTTGAGCAATCTAACACTTCCTAAGTGTGCATGCAACCCTAATAAACCTTGGATCTATGTTTGTCTAAATACATGCAAAATAATAATTTTCCAAGGTTCATAGCCTATCTAACATGGCATGGGGTACTTTTAAACATAAAAGAATTAGATGAGATTACATACCTTTTGATGATGAGTTCAATTCCTAAGGAGTTTGAGGGCCAAGCACCAATAGTGTGAATGCCTCAAATGGAATCACAAATCACCACAAAATCTTGGAAAACTTTGAGAGAGTACACACACTTGTAAAGTCGGTCACACACAAAACTCACACAACTAGTGCCACTAGTGGCTATTTCATGCAACATAAGCATGCTTATATAGTGTACATGATTAGGGTGAAACCCTAATAACCCATGACCTTTCCTTTTCCAAGGATCCATGGGTTAAAAGCTCCATGGATCATCCATGGACTTCCATACAAGGCTAGCCCATTAACAAATGAGTGTTAGCCCACACTATATAATACCAATAGCCCACAATCTAATTAGTCTTCCTTTTAATCTCTAAATTAATTCATAATTAATTTAAGACTAAGACTAATTAAATAACATGACTTCATATTAATATATTATAACTTATAATATATTAATAAACATATGTGTATAACTCTCATAAAATTATCCATAAATAGTTTGGATGAAATGCAACCCAAATGGACCATGCCGGGTCGGGTCAAGTATATACCAAATAAGTTATGGACTTAGACACCTTATCCAACAAAAAGCACATCCACGGATGTCAACGGTTGATACCATTACAGGTATACTTTTGGGGACTGACTATTCCTATACCCAGCTGTTAGCAACAGAGGTAAATATACATCTATGGATGTCTTCAGTTAACATTGTTAGTTGCCCTTGTTCCAAAGGGTAATACTTATACAGTTAAGTCTTGGTAGAAGAATACATTCAGAACAGTTAAGTCTTGGTAGAAGACTACATTCAGAACAGTTAGGTCTTGGTAGAAGACTACATTCAGAATAGTTAAATCTTAGTAGAAGACTACGTTGAGAACAGTTAAAGTCTTGGTAGAAGACTCCTTTTGTTAATAATAGGAATCATAGGAATTTCTAGGACTTTTCAAACGTTTACAGTTGTTTTACAAACATTTTTATACATACAGTTCATTTACATTTTCAATACTTACAATTCGTATACATACAAATACTTACATTTCAAATACATACAAGTATTTACAAACAAATTAAGACACTGAAATACTTATGATCTCACCAGCTTCAAAGCTGATACTCTCTTTCAAAACTACTTGTGTCCTCAGGTCATCATAGACAGGTACCGATGCAAGGACTAGGGAAGATGGATCTCGTTGAAGACTCATCTTTCATTTTGATTTATGCTTTAGTGTTTATCAAAATTTGACAGAACACACTTGTATAATAATTCTATTATTAATGCAATGGATGATGTTGTTGCTTGTTTACTACTTTACATTGTTGTGATACTGTACATGAAGTCCTCCGCCCCATAACGTTTTCGCCGTTTTTGGTTTTGGGGTGTGACAGATTGGTATCAGAGCATTGTTTATAGTGAATTAAGTATATCAACCCATAAAAGATATACTAACTATAAATACATAAGGGATAAAAATACTCTGACCAAGAGTTTATACTTTAAATAATAAAATATTTAAGTAAGTAGACGTGCCTGCATTCATACTAAAATCAGTGTCACTAGGACAGTACAAAAGAATTACGATTGTTGGGCAACGCAAGTGGGCTTAGAGACATATGGTCAAAACTGGGAAGATATAGCCTGATCACTGATATTATCCGAGGGTTGACCAGCATGTGCCTAAGTTTAATTGTGTGGTTGCAACAATGTTAAAATCTTACCAACCCTACCACAATGAGAACAATAGAACATAACATTAAACTTAAAATACTATAGGAGTATTTGGCGTTACTATAAGTACTTTTTACTTGAGAGCTAAAACGGGATCTTCATTACTAAGTTGATAGTTGCTAAGTGGATACACTAATGATATATGTAATTAGGATGTTATAGACTTAGAATCTGTGAAATTTTACTTTACCCCGATTATGTGTGAAGTTGGAGTTAAGGTCACATATTCGAAGGCCTATCCTGTTTCGATTACATATAACTGGTATGCACTTCACAAATAGTGATGCAACTGATGAAGATTTTCTAAATAATTATCTAGATAGTTCTTCTAATAATTATTTCTTACCCCAATTCCCGCATAGATAACATGGCTGGACTCCATCCCCACGACAACCAGTACCTCCCGAATGAGGTCATTGCTGGTTGGTTTGGAGAAGAACCAGAGAATGATCATCCAATCCCTTTTGAATGATCACCATGATGAAAACCTTTAGGACAATGCTAATTCCGAACCAGAGGTTGAGAACCTACCCCAAGCAGCTCCCTTTCCAATTCCTAACCCTCGTCCGGCTTTTCATGGCCCGACGCCTGAGTCGGTGGAATGCGTGGAAACATGGAGCCAAGGACAAGATCAGCACATGCCATTTAATGGCGACCGAAGCTTTTACGACCTGAGCAATGGGGGCTCAGCAGACAGAACCTTGCCAATCCTGGTCTGCAGAGTGGCCCGAAATGAGATTCAAGGCAGGACAGCCCTACATCAGATTACCGAAGTTGTCGCTAATGCGAGAATGCATACCCTCCACACCATACGTCTAGAAAATGCTCATGAGAGATCAGAGAGAAACCATGAAACCCTATTGCAAACATTAGCTGAAAATCGTGCCGAAGTCATAGAGCTTCGAGTACGCCAGAGGGTGTACGAAAGATACCTTCTCGATATGGAACGACAACTGGCTGAACTGAGAATTCACCAGAGAGATGACTGTCGCACGGAGTAGATGCTTTACTTTATTTTCCTAGTTAAAAGGAATCGTTTTTCTGTGTATGCCCAATATGGCATTTTCTATGAAACTATCTTGTACTGTAAGTACTTTTGGTTAGATCTTTATGTTGTCAATAACTATCTTCTCTGGATATGATGTAAGACCTTTACAAGGTTATTTTCCCGAATCTTTACGTCATGAATATCAAAGATATTGACAGTCGACAAACTTCTGTGTCATTCTTTATTCAAGTACTCTTACCATACTTTCATTGGAGTCTATCTGAAACCTGCTTTAGTCAAGGCATTGGACTATAGTAATTTAGCTCCGGAGACATTTCCAAGTCTCTTTCAGTGGTTGGATCTTGTTATTCACCAACCCATGATACCTCGGCTTGAACGACAAACGTCTTGAGACCATTCTACGAACTTACTTCTACTCATTACTGGGACTGCATCATAAGGATGTAGGTCAAACTTTCGAGAACATAGTCTTACTCTTTACTTGAACAATCGAAGTACCCTTAGGGTCAACCAGAATCGCTCACAAAATCCTTATCTTTCGTGTTACAGAATCATGTCGTCATCCGGAAGCAATCATTCGAACGACGAAACCTCCGCCTTTCCTATGGATGCCGATACCTTTCAAATAGCAGTTACAGTTGTCGTGGTGGCTGTCGTAACTATGGTCCTTGCGCACCGTAGCAATATCAGCACAGTCAATGCTGCTGAAGGGAATGAAGTTTCGAATCGTAGTACCCATCCAAGAAGTCGTCAAACGGTAACATTCACAGGCTCGCAAAGCCGAAAAGCAGAGAACAAGAAGCGAAAGCATCAAGCCCGGAAAGAGCGCAAGAGATCCCAAAGGCTGGGTATGCAACAGCAGCAAGTGGAAACTCCTGCCATTCCCGTACCGAGCAGGCCATACGAGGGAAAACTCCCAAAGTGTGATAAGTGTAGTTTCCATCATCATGGGGCTTTCCATGAGATGCAATGTTGCAATTTCCTAAAAATAGGGCACCATGCTCGTGGCTGTGGAGCACCAGCACGACCCATCACTCAATTCCCTTTCATCGGGACTAACCCTACACACGAGAGTAGTTATAACACCGAACGCTTTAGGAGGAAATTTTCAAAGTGGAGTAACGAGGAAGGCACTCGTGTCCACATAACACTAACTAAACACCGAAATCCTGTCACCAACGCTAGTACTAGCCAGTCATGCCACCAATGCAGGGAGATAGGGCACTTCAAGAAGGATTGCCCTATAGCAAAGAACTCTGGCATAAATGAGAGGATTCTCAGGATCACAGCTACAGGAGAGCCTACTCCAGAACCCTCGTTAATGTAATTTAGACGTGTTGTTGTAACAGACTTACAAACTATCCAGAACTAGTGCAACTAGAGTCTTACCTTTTTGTGAGATCCTGTCAGTAAAAGGATGCTCACGCTGCATATACTTGTCTTTTGTATTATATCTTATTCGCAGCAATGGTCTTGTTGTAAGTCTAAAGTAGTGTAACTCCGTTGATGGTTGCACGGTTGTGTTTTGTCTGTAAACGTCTTATGTTCAAATCTAATGTCTTTAAGTTTCAGTATGATTCCGACATTATCATACGACTCGATTCAATTTGATCCTCACAAAAACAGCTTCATACGTACATCTCTTTCTTCTAGATCACTTTTCCAGCGAAGCCGTCATCTCAGAACACCGAAGTACTCATGCCAGGAGTACCTCTTAGTTATTTTCTTTCCGAAGAAATCCCCGAAGTACCACTCATGCAGTACGTCAAGTTCAATCCAAGGATTTATACGATTGATCTATCACTGAGGAATGTATGCATAAGAGTGATATATAATCAAGGTTCTACAGGTTTAGAATTGATTGTTCCACTTTAACTTCTTTTTCCCCGATGGGATGTGAGCTTAAAGAAGAATCAGTTATTCGACTACCTTTTCAATCTTAATTATATACGACTCGTATACACGAAATTATGATTGTGAAACCAGGTATGAATCCTAATATGAACTTCAGGACGGAGAACTGCCTAAGCCTACGAGTAATCACATCGTCATGTGAACAAACTTAGAACCCAGTACGACTCTTGTAAACAGATCGCCCTATAGTCTAAACACCTACGGAGATACCATAACAGTACAAACAACTTAACGCACTGCACAGCGATAGAATAAGAAGACTAGGCTTATCACCCAGGAGAACCCCCAGTCTTATTCTCCCAGAGATCGATGGGTTGCATCGTATGTGCCTCGGATATCGAGGACTCCGTCAACATTTTCATTAGAAATCGTTATCTCTGCCTCGCATAGATGAAATGGTTGAGAAAATGCAAGGAAAGAATTACTTTCAGAAATGGATCTGAGATCCGAATATCACCAGTTCGAGTGTTAGGGAAGGATGTTCGGAAGACTATCTTCTGAATTCGATGCGGACACTTCGAGTCCGTAGTGATACCCTTCGGATAGGACCAATACGCCCATAGCTGTCATGAGCTAAACGTGTAGGGTACGTCTTTCTTACTTGGATCATTTCGTCATTTCTCCATGTAATGACTTACTTATCTACCCTCGTAGTAAGAAGAAAACCCATGGAAACATTTCCTATAGAGTAACTTTTAGCGAAGTTCTCTAGGCACGAGTTTTGAAATTGAAGAGTCGAATTTCTATGACACACTGATAGTAATGTGGGAAATTTTGAGTACTTTTTTTTTCAATTTGTCAAAACCGTTGAGCATTTGTCGACACCAGAGACGCCGACACTCTTTCACCAAATTCAAGGTTTTACAGACCTACTGTCATAGTTCATCCAAAACTCCTCGAAAATCACAGAAACCCTTTCGACTCTGACCCATCAAGGGGTGGCCCTTGACTAGGAAGTTAAACAAGAAAAAGAAACCTTGGAGATTCCAAGTGAGTGACCAAGTTCTTTAGGAGAACTCACTCTGGGAATGGCTTAATACGCTTCGCTTCACGTGGAAAGCTAAATCCAAGTTAGTCAGGACCTCCATGATTCTTACCAAAATCGGTCATGTACCGCACAAACTAGACCTACTCCGTGAACTCAGTAGCGTACATTCTACTCTTCGCATCTCGATCGTGAAACAGTACCTTTCCGTTAGGACTCTTGTAAGTCCACTCGTCGAGATCCACACCTTCGTATTTGAACCGTAGTGACCCTCGACCGAGAGGTCAAACCGTCGAAGCATCGCCACCGCCCATTAGTGCAGGTTTGTTGGGATACCAACCGAGAACCTGATTTCACTTAGGAGTGCTAGAACCAATCAATTAGAAAGTTTCCTCCTCATGACTCGATCATTCGTACCTACTTCCTTGTCTAAATTCTAATTTCGGGACGAAATTCCCTTTAACGGGGGGATGATGTGACAACCCAAAAATTTCTAGCTTGCATTCTTCATTTCTTATCAATAATAGACTCGTTTTGCTATCTTGTAGTACCATTTAAGGTCTAATGGAGCGTTCTAAACGTGTTATAATCAAGGTTGGAGTATGGAAATGGGTTAACTCAAAGTGTAGGAATCAAAAAGAGGCCAAACACTCCAACACATGGAGTGTGCGGCCACACACATGTGTTTGCGGCCTCACACCCTTCCCAACCGCACACTCCACCTATATATACCATACTTAGTCATTTTTGAACATTTCTTTCACATGTTCAAGCATAGAACTCGAAATCCTCTCAAGTATCATCCTAATCTCCTTTAGGATCTTCATAAAAAGGTAACATCTTTCACCAAGAACACCAAGAACACCATTTGGCCGCACACATGGCAGCACACACCATCTGGCAGCACACATGGCCGCACACAGGGCCGCACACATGTGCTGGCAGCACACTAGGCCGCACACCTGGCCGCACACACACATATAGTGTGTATTTTGGCCATACACGCCCTTGTATAGCCTTTTAACCCTTCGTACAATCATTTATGGTTGTAACACTTCAATATAAGTGTTCACTAGTCCCTAAGGTGGTCCCAATTCATTAATTAGTTGTTCATAACACTAATTATATTCATATATGTGCCAATATATGCTAAATAGGATTCGCATGTGTACTCAAGCCACCACTTGATACTTAGCAACTGATCCAACATTTTCATCAGAACCACTCACTACATGTGAGTTCATACCCCTTAAATAATGTTTTAAACTACTTTTAAATGTTTTATGGGGGGGTGATACAGGTAGAATCCTGCTAGTTATTATATCAATCACATGTGATTAATAAGTAGAATTATGCTAGTTATTATATCAATCACGTGTGATTAATATGCAGCATTCAGATGATTTACTACACAGTAACCGCTTTACCAAACAGGTTCTTCAAATGATTTTATTAAATGTTTTATATGTTTAAAAATCTTTATTAAACTGTTCATTACACACTGTATGACCCTTTTCAAATCATTTTACTCCGATCCATTTTTACTCCAACCTATTACCAAATCGTTTTACTTCAAACTGTTTTCACTTCAAACTGTTTTATCGATTGACATCAAGTCGATCTTCTCTTAAGATAATAATTATGTTTAAAGGTTTTTATAAAACTTGTTTATGCTTTTATATTATAAATTGCATGCCTCTATATGTATAGTTATATAAGAAATGTTTAAAAGACTTAGGAAGGCTATCCACCCTATTTCCTTTTCGTGCTTGAGATGTGGTCTGGTGGGATATCAGGTACTCGTCCGAAGGTCGTTTAAATATTAGTTATATAACATATGTACATATATAGTCATAAAGGCCCTTCCAGCTCATCCCATGCCCTTGGGTAGCAAGGGTATACACCCATGTTCATACATACCAATTAAATTACTAGTAAACTACCATATGGGTAGTTTAGGAAGATACTAGAACTATTACTAGAACGCGATATCATACTATGAGTCAGTTCAATCATGAGTCAATACTTACTACTAGAAGAACAAATACAACTATACTAGAGAAGAACATATACAACTATACTAGAGAAGAACATATACAACTATACTAGAGAAGAACATATACAACTATACTAGAGAAGAACATATGCAACTATACTAGAGAAGAACATATACAACTATACTAGAGAAGAACATATACAACTATACTAGGGAAGAACATATACAACTATACTAGAAAGAGAACATATACAACGATACTAGAATGATTACATTACTATACTTGCAAGATAGAGAGCACGTACACTACAGCTAGAACATTACAGTACATTACCATACTATTACATAGATATGGTCACATGATCACATTCACATGAGTACACGTACAAGAATTACTAGTACATTTTATATGTATAGATTCTGTTATATAATCCTCATTCTTATCTTTACCTTGTGATTCAATCACATAATCGACGAGATAGATAGGATTTAATATCCTAGTACCAAAGGATACGTTGCGGGATTGACCATTCCTAGAATCTCTGTTAGCTATAGAGGTAAAAGCACATCCACGGATGTCAACGGTTGATACCATTACAGGTATACTTTTGGGGACTGACTATTCCTATACCCAGCTGTTAGCAACAGAGGTAAATGTACATCTACGGATGTCTTCAGTTAACATTGTTAGTTGCCCTTGTTCCAAAGGGTAATACTAATAAAGTTAAGTCTTGGTAGAAGACTACATTTAGAACAGTTAAGTCTTGGTAGAAGACTACATTCAGAACAGTTAGGTCTTGGTAAAAGACTACATTCAGAATAGTTAATTCTTAGTAGAAGACTACATTGAGAACAGTTAAAGTCTTGGTAGAAGACTCCTTTTGTTACTAATAGGAATCATAGGAATTTCTAGGACTTATCAAACGTTTATAGTTGTTTTACAAACATTTTCATAAATACAGTTCATTTACATTTTCAATACTTACAATTCGTATACATACAAATACTTACATTTCAAATACATACAAGTATTTACAAACAAATTAAGACACTAAAATACTTATGATCTCACCAGCTTCAAAGTTGATACTCTCTTTCAAAATTACTTGTGTCCTCAGGTCATCATAGACAGGTACCGATGCAAGGACTAGGGAAGATGGAGCTCATTGAAGACTCATCTTTCATTTTGATTTATGCTTTAGTGTTTATCAAAATTTGACAGAACACACTTGTCTAATAATTCTATTATTAATGCAATGGATGATGTTGTTGCATGTTTACTACTTTACATTGTTGTGATACTGTACATGAAGTCCTCCGCCCCAGAACGTTTCCGCCGTTCTTGGTTTTAGGGTGTTACATTATCACAAAGGCAATTATCTTCTAAATACTAATCAACGGTGGGCCGACATTGTGGACTTAGACCCACCCCTACTGGAAGGTAACTCACCTCGTAGCTGCTGAACTGTGTGGGAATCTTCTGACTGCTGCCGCTGCTACTTCGGAAATCCTCCGACTATAATTCCCACAAAACATTTTGTCAGAAACTGACATCTACCCTTAGGGTAAAATGACCATTTTACCCCTTGACGAAGTCAAAGTCAAAGTCAACTTCCAGTTGACCTGACTCGTCGAGTTGGCTCGCCAACTCGCCGAGTCCCTATCCTTCAATCAGACCTGATACCCGTCTCTACTCATCGAGTTAGGCGATGACTCGATGAGTTTTCCTTCTAAATGAACACCGACTGAATCCACACCCGACTCGCCGAGTTGTACGAACAACTCGTCGAGTTCATCGTCAACTGATACTCATGTCCCGTCTTGACTCGCCGAGTTGTATGAACAACTCGTCGAGTTACTCTTCATCCTATGAACACATTCTGTCCTCGACTCGCCGAGTTGATGAACAACTCGCCGAGTGCCATGACGATTGTCTTGGACTCACCGAGTCCGTTCATGCACTCACCGAGTACCATGAATTCCCAAAACACTTTGCTTAGTCCAGAACGTTGGGTCACTCCCCGAGACTCCTAAAACCCTTCCACACTCAACTAGTCCTTATGACCCTCACTGATATGGGACAAAAACCCTTGGACTCGCCGAGTCTATCACATTCCTTATTAAGAACTTCGATTTCTGATGTACAACACTTAACCAAATGATAGATCCAGGCCCCTAAACTCGATCTAGCACGTAAAGTTACACACTTTATGTGCATGCATGGGACATTAGAGCTTAAAAGGCTCTAAAATGGTTCTTTTGTTGCATGGGGCCTTCCTTGGTGCAAAAGAAACTTAAATCTGACTTGTGGCTCATAAAATGACATGATACAGAAGCCCAAACCCCCAACCATGTTTGCAAACATGGTTGGCCACCAAAAATGGCTTATAAAAGCCCTAAATCACCTCAAAGAGGGATCTAACAAATGAATGAGCAAGGTTCAGACTTTATACCTTCCAAAGAGTGCAAATGATGAACCAAACTCGAATCCTTCAGTCCCCTCTTGATCCTTCTATGCTCTTCCTTCTTCCTTGAGATCAAAACTCATAGGAATCACTCAAAAAGCCTTAGATCTTCTCAAAAATGGCTAGGGTTTGCTATTAGGAGTGTTTGGGAGCATAAAGGGGGAAAGGAGGCTGCATAAGGTCATTTAAATTGGGTGCAAACCCCTGGATTAGAGTTTTTCTCCAAACAGCGGCTACTCGCCGAGTCCGGGACTCGACTCGCCGAGTCCGCAGCTTAAACCCCGCGCCTCATCCCGCTTCTACTCGGTGAGTCAGTCCTTCGACTCGCTGAGTCCGAGGCCAAAAATGCAAAATTAAATGAAGATTTAATAACAGAATACATACCAAGAACCAGGTGCTACAAATCTCCCCTACTTATTTTAGACTTCGTCCTCGAAGTCTGCCGCTCGATCCTGAAACAGCTCGGGGTAGTGCTCCATCATCTCACTCACCGGCTCCCAAATCCACTCCGACCCCTTCTGGTGCTGCCATTGCACCTTCACGAGTTCTACTCTTTTGTTCCTTAGATCCTTCGACTTCCGGTCAAGAATCGCTACAGGCCGCTCGATGTAATTCAGGCTACCATCAACCTGAATGTCCTCCAAGGGTACCACCGTCGTATCGTCCACTAGCCACTTCCGCAGCTGAGAGACGTGGAAGGTGTTGTGGATCTGATTGAGTTCGGCTAGCAGATCCAGCCGGTACGCCACCTTGCCCACCCGGGCTACAACCCTAAACGGTCTGATATACCTTGGGTCCAACTTGCCCCTCTTCCTGAATCAGATGACGCCCTTCCATGGCGACACCTTCAGGAGAACCATATCCCCGACCTGGAATTCCAGGTCTGATCGACGCTTATCGGAGCAATTTTTCTGCCGACTCTGAGCAGTCTGAAGCCTACTCCGGACCCGTTGAATCTTCTCTGTCGTCTTGAAAACTACTTCGGTGCTCCCCATGACTCTCTGGCCAACCTCGCCCGAACATATCAGGGTCCTGCACCTCCTCCCATACAACATCTCAAAGGGAGGACGGTCGATACTCGCATCATAGTTGTTATTATACGAGAACTCCACCAATGGGAGGTAGGTATCTCAGCTACCTCCGAAATCTAAAACACATGCCCGCAGCATATCCTCCACAGTCTGGATGGTTTGCTCGCTCTGGTTATCCGTCTGCAGGTGAAAAGCGGTGCTAAAATGCAGATGAGTACCCAGCTCGTCATGAAACCTCTTCCAAAACCTGGAAGTAAACCGCACGTCTCTTTCTGAAATCACTGACACTGGCACTCCGTGCCGCGCCACCACCTCCCTGATATAGATATCGGCCAATTTCTCGGCCGAGATGCTCTCCTGAATCGGAATAAAGTGGGCGCTCTTGGTCAATCGATCCATGATGACCCATATCGAATCCATCCCCCGCGCGGTCCTGGGAAGCTTCGTGATAAAATCCATCGTAATATCCTCCCATTTCCACAGCGGGATATCCAACGGCTGCATCTTGCCGTGCGGTCTCTGATGCTCGGCCTTGACCTTCATGCAGGTCAAGCACCGCTCCACGTACCATGCCATGTCCCGCTTCATGCAGGGCCAATAATAGTCCAGACGAAGATCCCTATACATCTTTGTCGCCCCGGGATGAATGGAGAATCGGGATTTTTGCGCCTCCTCCATCAGGACCTAGCGCACACCTCCATGATAAGGGACCCACACCCTACGGTGAAGAGTCAATAACCCTCGGCTATCATAGTCAAAGGAGGAAACCTGCCCCACAATCCACTCACTCTTTCGATGTTCCTCCTTCATAGCCTCCTGTTGAGCCTTCCGGATTCGCTCCAGAAGCGGAATCACCACTATCATCCTTAGCCAGATATCCCTGATCAGTGCTGCCTTGCGACTAAGCGCATCGGCCACGACATTGGCTTTCCCTGGATGGTAGAGGATCTCACAATCATAATCCTTCACCACGTCAAGCCACCGACGCTGCCTCATATTCAGATTTGGCTGGTCAATGAGATACCTCAAACTCTTGTGGTCCATGTAAATCATACAACGAAACCCATAGAGGTAATGACGCCAAATATTGAGGGCGAACACAATAGTCCCCAACTCCAAATCATGCATCGGGTAGTTCGCCTCGTGAGGTTTCAACTGCCTCGACGCATAGGCGATGACATGCCCTCTCTGCATCAATACCGTGCCCAATCCTGCAATGAATGCATTGCAGTACACAACAAAATCCTCCATGCCCTCTGGCAGGGCTAAAATTGGTGCCTCGCACAATCTCTGTCTCAGCGTCTCAAATGCGGCCTGTTGCTTAGGCCCCCAGTGATACACCACTGACTTCTTAGTCAGTCGGGCGTGAGCGGAACTGCTATCTTGGAGAAGTCCTGAATGAATCTCCGATAGTAGCCTGCCAAACCTATAAAGCTCCGAATCTCAGATGGAGACCTCGGAACCTCCCAATTCGTCACGACCTCTACCTTGGCTGGATCTACCGAAATCCCATTCTGGTTAACAAGGTGCCCAAGAAACTGCACCTCGCGCAACCAGAACTCACACTTGGAGAACTTAGCATACAAGTTCTCCCTCCTCAAAGTCTCCAGGACCTACCGCAGATGCTCCTCATGCTGCTCCCACGTCTTGGAATAAACCAAGATATCATAAATAAATACTATCACAGACCGATCCAACATCGGTCTACACACGCGGTTCATGTGATCCATGAACGTGGCAGGAGCATTGGTGAGCCCGAAAGGCATAACCACAAACTCATAATAGCCATAACGTGTTCGAAACGTAGCCTTCTACACATCCTCCTCTCTGACCCTCATCTAATGATACCCTAAACACAAATCAATCTTGGAGACCCAAGATGATCCCTGTAGCTGGTCAAAGAAGTCATCAATCCTCGGAAGTGGGTAGCGGTTCTTCACTGTTACCTTGTTCAGCTCCCGATAATCTATACACAACCAATGCGACCCGTCCTTCTTCCTCACAAACAGAATCGGGGCTCCCTTGGGTGAACTGCTCGGTCTAATGAAACCCTTGTCTAACAGCTCCTGCAGCTATGTAGACAACTCCTGCATCTCAGGAGGAGCCAACCGATACGGTGCCTTGGCTATCGAAGTCGCACCAGGAACTAGGTCGATCCTAAATTCCACCTGTCGTTCCGGAGGTATCCCCAGCAACTCCTCGGAGAATACGTCCGCATACTCTCGTACCACAGGTACATCGTCCACCGCCGCCCTACCCGTTTCCCGGGTATCCATAACATACGCGACATAACCTGCGCAACCCTGCAGGAGGTAGCACCTAGCTCTCGCTGCTAAACATAAAGTTGGTCCTTGTTGTGGCCTCTCGCCCTGGATCACCAGCTCTCCCCCGCTTGGGGTCCTGACCCGCACCAACTGCTGCGTGCAGTCGATCACTGCCCCATTAGGGCTGACCCAATCCATGCCTATAATCACCTTTTTCCCATGCAATGGAATGGGAACCAAGTCTACCAAGTAGCGTTCCTCAAATAACCTTAGCACACAATCTCGAAATACCGTCGATGCCCGCACCGAACGGTCGTCTGCAATCTCTACCTCTAGGGGCAATCCAACATGCCCGAAGACTCGGAAAATCTCTTGCTAAGCGCAAGAGACACAAATGATCGGATAGCACCCGATTCAAATAACACCAGAACTGGGATTCCGTTCACATGGAACGATCCTAAAAAGAGCACATATCAATAACACAATCACAACAAAAAGAAGATCAGAGGGAAAGAGTCATACCCGTCACCACATCAGGTGCAGCGCGTGCCTCCTCAGCTGTCAGCTGAAATGTTCGGCTCCGTACCACTGGAACCTCTGTCTTGACCTTCCGGCCATCTGTAACCCGCGCTGTCGCGGAGACCGGCGCTGCCGCTGGCACTGCTGCTGACGCTGCTGTTAATCTTGGGCAATTAGCCCTTTTGTGGCCCCTCTGATTGCAATGGAAGCAAATCAGGTCTGTCATCTGTACCACACGTCATCTGTACCGCAGGGGCGGGGGCAGTACAATCCCTGCCAAAATGCCCCACCTTGCCAAACTTATAGCAGCCCGAACCCGGCCCAGTGCGACAAGCTCCCTCGTGTGACCGACCGCATTTCCCATAATGGTCCCATCCTGCCTAGCCTTTCGGCCTACCATCAGATCCCTTGGGCTTCTTCCCCGAAGCCCCAGTCGTCAGCCCCTCCACTGCCTTCCTCTTCTGGACGTGCTCCAGATCAATCTCCCTCTCCCTAGCCCTGGCAATCATGGAATCCAAGGTAGGGCAAGCCGAAAAACTAACATGCTCTCGAATGTCAGCTCGTAGCATGTCATGGTAGCGGGTCCTCCTCATATCCTCATCACCTGCATACTGGGGCACCAAAATGCCCTCTCCCGGAACTTGGTGGTGATCTCCGCCACAGTCTCCGTAGTCTGCCTCATATCTAAAAACTCCCTGCCCAGCCGCTGAAGCTCCACAACTGGCATAAACTCCCCCCTGAATCTGGTCACAAAGTCTGACCAAGTCATAGCCTCAACAGCTGAAGCTCCCAATGAGTCAGCAACAGACTCCCACCAATCTCTAGCCCTGTCTCGCAAGCATCCTGTTGCATATCGCACCTTCGACCCCTATGGGCAGAAGCTCGTCAGCTGCGCAAACTCAACGTCTGCGATCCATCTCCTAGCAGCAATGGGGTCTTTCACCCCAAGGAAATCCGGCACACCACTTCCCCGGAAGTCCTTAAAGGACAATGTGCGTGCACCCACCTGGCTAGACGCCCTATCACTGCTGAATGATTGGAGACGATCCTCCATCAGCTCAACAATCCCCTCCTTGATCGACCCGAAGATGAAAGGGGTCGAATCAAGGATGCCTCTGGTGATCTCAGACGCGATGAACTCACGTAGCCCGTCATCAACCTGCTCAGATCCCGAACCTGAGCCTGATCCTGATCCGGATCCAGAACCTCCTGCTCCAAGTCGTGTGGTCACTATACTAAAAACACACGCATAAAAGTCACGATCATACATATACTCAAGAGATCTAACACACTCTCCAAGGTTCCCGATTTCATCTAGGCCTTCCTGGATTCGAGTACAGGTCCTCTACTTTCAGTAGTACAGACCCATACTACCTTCCACATCTACCCGTGCTTTCCTCAAGGATTGCTTCAACTTCACCAGGTCACTTTACCGATACTCCTTTCCACTAACCTCATCCTAGACTTCCCTAGGGCACTCTCTGACACTCTCCGCCATCAGCTGCATAGGAGCCCCTACCATTTTCCCCTAACTAACTTGCAGGTACTGTTACATATCCGCTCCTTAGTTAGTTGGAAATAGCCAGAACCCCCATAACACAAGGCAAGCAGCATTCGTGAATCGAGTAACCAAATCAGGCTTAACCTATACAGACCATCCTACTGCTGACTAAACAGCCCTAGCATACAGCTCATACAATAGGCATATAAGGCATCCTCCTAGATCCTTAGCCCTAACTAGCATGCGATTATCAAAGTCATATATAAGGCACACAAGGCATCTTCCTAGATCCTTAGTCATATTCTAGCATGCAATTCTAAATCAAGCCATATAGCATAACATAACATGTATGGGTATCTTGGGGAAAACTTACTCGAGCCCGGCCGGTCGCATGCATCACACACCTTGTCGTTAGTAAAATCCTTCCGATTAGATTTTTAGAAAACCATTTTATTGTAAAAATCTTTTAGCCCCTTAGATTTTTAGAAAACCATTTTATTGTAAAAATCTTTTAACCAGGGCTCTGATACCAACTTAAAACATCCCAAAATTCAGGCCCAAAAATTTCATTTTTGATTAATTAATTCATGAAACATTCATTAGAAAATATTGTATAAACACGTCATCTCAAAACCAAGTATCATATTTGAAACCCACAACCATGAATAAATGTCATATCAGAGTACAATCCCAGAAAACACCGTGCGGAAAATCATATGTGTGTGTGTGATGCCATGCTACGCCGCCGACTCCTTCCCCTTAGATGAGAGGTACCTGAAACCAAAAACTGAAACCGTAAGCACAAAGCTTAGCGAGTTCCCCCATCATATCACATACCATACAATACCATCGGTATCTTTCAACTGGTAATCAACATCGGTATCTTTCAACCGGTAATCATCATCGGTATCTTTCAACTGGTAATCTTCATCGGTATCTTTCAACCGGTAATCGTCATCGGTATCTTTCAACCGGTAACTGGGGACTATTCCACCCCCTACCACTAGCATACAATAGCAAGATAAGCACACATTCAGACGTATCCGGGTACTGACCTACCCCTTGGTCCTAAGGACCACTATCAGGGAAACTATCCCTATCATGTAACATATCATACAGATATAACTCATAACCAAACGCCTACCAAACAAAGATAAATTATCACAAAGAAAATTATCTTCTAAATACTCCTCAATGGTGGGCCGGCATTGTGGCCTTAGACCCACCCCTATTGGAAAGTAACTCACCTCGTAGCTATTGAACTGTGCGGGAATCCTTTGACTGCTGCCGCTGCTGCTCCGGATATCCTCCGACTATTATTCCCAAAAAATGTTAAGTTAGAAACTGACATCTACCCTTAGGGTAAAATGACCATTTTACCCCTTAACCAACTCAAAGTCAAAGTCAATTTCCAGTTGACCTGACTCACCGAATTGGCTCGCCAACTCGCCGAGTCCCTATCCTTCCATCAGACCTCATACCCGTCTCTACTCGTCGAGTTTTCCTTCTAAATGAACACCGACTGAATCCACACCCGACTCGCCGAGTTGTATGAACAACTCGTCGAGTTCATCATCAACTGATACTTATGTCCCGTCTTGACTCTCCGAGTTGTATGAACAACTCGTCGAGTTACTTTTCATCCTATGAACACGTTCTGTCCTCGACTCGCCGAGTTGATGAACAACTCGACGAGTGCCATGAAGATTGTCTTGGACTCGCCGAGTCCATTCATGCACTCGCCGAGTACCATGAATTCCCAGAACACTTTGCTTAGTCCAAAATGTTGGGTCACTCCCCGGGACTCCTAAAACCCTTCCACACTCAACTGGTCCTTATGACCCTCACTGATATGGGACCAAAACCCTTGGACTCGCCGAGTCCAGGAAATGGACTCACCGAGTCTATCACATTCCTTACTAAGAACTTCGATTTCTGATGTACAACACTTAACCAAATGATAGATCCAGGCCCCTAAACTCGATCTAGCACGTAAAGTTACAAACTTTACGTGCATGCATGGTACATTAGAGCTTAAAAGGCTCTAAAATGGTTCTTTTGTTGCATGGGGCCTTCCTTGGTGCAAAAGCAACCTAGATCTGACTTGTGGCTCATAAAATGACATGATGCAGAAGCCCAAACCCCCAACCATGTTTTGGCCACCAAAAATGGCTTATAAAAGCCCTAAATCACCTCAAAGAGGGATCTAACAAATGAATGAGCAAGGTTCAGACTTTATACCTTCCAAAGAGTGCAAATGATGAACCAAACTCGAATCCTTCAGTCCCCTCTTGATCCTTCTATGCTCTTCCTTCTTCCTTGAGATCAAAACTCACAAGAATCACTCAAAAAGCCTTAGATCTTCTCAAAAACGGCTAGGGTTTTCTATGAGGAGTGTTTGGGAGCATAAAGGGGGAAAGGAGGCTGCATAAGGTCATTTAAATTAGGTGCAAACCCCTGGATTAGGGTTTTTGTCCAAACAGCGGCTACTCGTCGAGTCCGTGACTCGACTCGCTGAGTCCGCAGCTTAAACCCCGCGCCTCATCTCACTTCTACTCGGCGAGTCAGTCCTTCGACTCGTCGAGTCCAAGGCCAAAAATGCAAAAATAAATGAAGATTTAATAACAGAATACATACCAAGAACCAGGTACTACAAAATATGAGATTGTTTTATTTCGGATTAAGAGGGAAATTCACGAACCTGGTCTGACAAGCCATGGACGTGAAATCAGGTGGATGGAGAACCCGTTGGAATGATGGGTGATTGTGACTCCTTGAACCCGAGAAATAAAGCGAAAACGTATGTGTGAGATTAATCAGGACCTGATGTCTTCTTGAAATTATATCACTAACGTAAACTCCCCAACAATCACCTCTGGCATACTCTTCTGAAGAAATTTTCCAGCGGAATAGGTAGTGGTGGATACGAGTTAAAGAAGATTGGTGGATCAGTTGATAGATACTAGTATGGAGAAAAAGGGACTGATTAACTTGGAACGACGTCGGATTTGAGTTAGGGTACCTTAGTGTATATACCGAAAAAGTCAAGATAAATATGGCTCCTCATATCTCGGTATCCCCCAATTATAGTTGAAAGTTAAAAGACAATTTCAAACCAAAAATGATAAATATTGAAGGAATAAAGGGGATTTGTTACTTCATAGTTTCATATTTATATAGCTCTTTCAAATTCCTGAATGTTGAAGACGAAGATCTTTTTTGTTTTTTAGAAGTGACTAGGGTTTCATTTTTATTTTTTGCTATTGATATTTATTTTTTTGTTTTGATCCATTGCAGGTTAGATCCGTCTAATCGTAGAACCACCGCTTCTACGGTGTGTTCTCACAAATGGTTGTGATTCCATATGAGTTTGATAATATTCATTGTCTCTCTTCCTCACCATGAAAATCATAAGAAAACTCAAGAAATCAATGAAATCAGTAACTATTGTGTTTTCTTGATTCTTCATTCTTTCCGTCTGCCAGATTTCTCTTTCTAAAAATTAAGGTAACTGATGCTCTAATTTTTCTGGGTCTTCTTCTTTTAGTGGAAATATATTTGTGTTTTCTTGATGTTTATATGTGATGTGTGTAACTAATGTGTGTGTGTATATGTTGCTTGTATGGAATGGGGATAGGTGAAAAAATGGTAATGGAACGGGGATGGGTTAAACATGGACTATCATCGTCTTTTTAACTATAAAATAACCATTAGCGAGTTACTCTGTCTAAAAATAATATGTGTGGAAGCAGCAACAAGAATTACAAGGTACTAAAAAAAGTCCTTACTCTTTACCTATTCATATAACAACTTTTGTGAGATAACACCAGGTGATGGACAAGATTAGAAACTGAAAAGCATTTGCCTCGAGATGAATTGTCCAATGTACCTAAATTGTATGGAAGAAAAATATGGAGATTCTAACAAACCGTAAGGTAAATGGAATAGATTCAAATGGTATAACAATACCTACCATTTTATAATCTATATTCTTATATAACATTTATCCATTTTTAATGTTCTGCTGTTACATATTTTCATTGATCCCAATGGGAAAAAGTTATCTTTTAAAGCCTGTGGTTCTGCGTTATTTTGCAAAAAGAATCAGTGAAATGAACTACCAATGTAGTGTTTTAAAGCAGCCTTTTGCATTCAAAAAAATCAGCAAATAGTTAGTTATTCATTGAAGTGGGATGATCTAGAATAACAATGACTATTTAGGTTTAAATAAAAAAAATGAATAAACTGGTTTCCGTTTAAGTATTAACAGTTGTGTTTTGATTCTTCCCAAACAGATTCTTTCAATAGGTTGGTTTTGACTTTTCCTCTTCATTTCATATGAATGACAAACTAAGTATATATTTTGTATAAAGTTATAGCCTTTGAATGGCTTATTAATAAGATGAAATGAATGGAAAATTTAATCTACATGTGTTTACGCAGCTAGCTAAAGTGCTTTAGCTGACATACTTGATAATTGAAACACAAAATATACATGAAATTTTCTATGACATACCACTTATAGCTTGTGCAAGGCATGTCTTGCTTTAGTTTTGTTTTTCACTTTAAAATTAGTTGAATACAAACTTAGTGGTACTTATTTTCATTTGGACAAAGATTAAAAGTGTATTTCTTTATTTTTGGAGAAAAAATGGATCAAATGTGCACAAGGAATTTATTGGTTTTATAGATTTTTTTCCCTTCACGACTTAATTATATCAAATATAAACAGGGTATTTATTGAAGTGTTTGATTTTTTGTTGTGACAAAATTGAAAGCAATTGAATTTAAGATGTGTAATTTGTTGAAATTCAAGTAATTGTGATGCTTAACAAAATGGATTATTTGAATATTTATTATTTTTATTACTTTTTTTTCGTGTTAACATGTTTGTTGAGTTGTGTACATGTGGTTTGGAGGATATGGAAATTTCATGAAAAAAATCAATTTCAAGCACTCATATGCTTTTAATGTCGATTTTTACCCCACGGTCTTAAGTTTATCCAATTTTGAAACTTAATAGATGTTCATTTTAATGTCAAGAAGATCGGATTGACATCATTGTTGTTTCCAGGACAAATTACCAATTCCATTTCCAATCCTGGAGAAATAGTTTTCAGTTCTGTGTTTTTCATAGCACCAACACAGATTCCATTTCCGGCTAAGGAGAAATGATATCTATTGAAACTTTGGCTAGAAAAATTATGACCTCGATTTGTGTAAGCCATAGTCATAAGAGGTAGTTATGTTACAAGAAATATAATTGTAGGAGCCTTCCTGAATGTTGAGTTTGAATGAACCAACCTATGAATTGGAATTGCATGGTTTGAATGTTGATGTTAAATGTAAACTATTTGTTGAATACTCAAGCAAAATGTAAATCATATTTATACCCTTTATAGATATAATTATGATCATACAATTATGCAGGTTACTAAAACATTGTTTTTTACGTTTGTTTAATAATTAACATTTTCAATGTTTTATTCCGATATCTTACTGTGTTTATAACACTTTATTATTGAATTTAGATTAATAATGAAAATACAACTTTTATTGTACCATAAAAGTTAATCAAATCATTTAAGTACTAATGGTTCCATCTTATGACATGTAATTTGTAATGATTATTTTTTATACCATGAAATTTATAATAATAAATTTTTTAAAACAAACGAAACAAGATACCTGGTTTTAGAACCTATTTGCCGAAATAAAAACTATTCCAAGTCAGTGCTTTAGATGCACTATGCATTACACGATCTTTAGAATATTACAAGTTTGAAAAGGTAAACGCCAAATTTAAACTATTCCCCCAACTTGATATCCACAAACCAAAACAAATTGTTGAAAGAAAAACTAAATGTCTTTATATTGCGAGGGTTATAGCCGCAAAACCGACTCATAAGAATATGTATTTGCCTTGAAATATACATTGTCAGTCGAAATAAAAAACAACGAATCGTTGAATTGATAACAATACTTAGTCATACATGCCAATTAATTGTGTTTTATTTTTAATATAGCATGTTTTCAAAAGCAAACTAATCCTTGAATTGAATTAATTATTGTCCACCGAAAAGAAAAGAAAGTAATTGCCGAAATAATCTATTCGTCTTGCCAACTTTATGTAACATCATCCAGAGGGATATTATGTGTCAATACAAAAGTATTAGTAAAGCCTGATGAACAATTCAACGACAATGAAGTCTATACATCAAATGTGGTGTATAAAGAAGTGTTGCACAATTAATATAATATAATTTATCATATGTTCATACACATTTGTAAACAATCCGAACTCTTCATTTCTTATTATCATTGATTTTGTATTTGCTAATATAACTTTTATTTATACTTGTTTAGATCTAATAACAATTTGTGCAAAAGAATTAATCAACTCTAGAAAGCAATTACTGGAAAAAAAAAATTATTCGCACCCATCGCTTGGCGCGGGTAAACAGCTAGTGTGTGTGTGTGTATATATATATATATATATATATATATATATATATATATATATATATATATATATATATATATATATATATATAATTGAAGTGGAGGGGAGGGGAAGAAGAGGAGGAGGAGGGTGGCCATTCTTTATACTATTATTGACGATGAGTCAAAACCATTCAACAAATCTCAGCCTTCTAAACTCTCCCCTCTTTCAATCTCAACCGTAAGGGGTGTGGGATTATTTTTTAAAACTAAAAGTCTTTTTTGTAAAAGAATTTTTTTTAGTGATTTTTTTCAAAAGAAAATCTTTAAAATGTGTTTGTGAGTTTTAAAAAGTTCTAAAAGTCACAAAAAGATAGAATTTTGTGAGTTTTAAAAAACTAACTTTTCCTTCTTCACAAAAAGTTATTTTAAAAGATCTTTTTTATTACTCAAACATCTTTTGGCCATTTTTTAACTTTTTGGAAAAGTTATAAGACAAAAGTTATTTTAAAAGCAATCCCAAACACCCTCCTAATAACTCAACAATTACGATTAATCGACTTCAGCTCCTCCCCACGTTCACAGTCAACGGTTGTCTCTTTCTACAACCACAACCGTTCAATCAACACGATGCCACAATCGCTAACTTCCCCTGGTCCTTCAGTTCTTCCTCTGCTTCCATCTCATTCTCAACCTCCTTCCCACGTTCTTACAGTTTACTCCCATGAGTCCTATTAATCAGGCTGCTCGGGCAGAGTACCATTGGAAAGTGATTTGTTCAATCCATTCATCAATTCCTTCAACTGTTTCATCCAAAAGAAGCCTAAATATGGCGTCTCTCAAATCTTTGAACACAAGAACGAATTGTGGGCACATACTTTATGGATTTCTCCTGCATCCGATTAGGTATCGATTTCTATTTTTCTTGCGTTTGTTTTTTTTAAATAAAGAGTTTAGTAATTTTTTCTGATTAATTTGATTTTGCCATGGACTAGTCAAGTTTTTGTCTTCAACTCTTTATTTTATCTCTGTTTATCTTCTTCATGCTTCCACATCTTGATTTTCTATTATTACTACTTAAGTTTTATGATATGTTCATAATAAAAAGTGTAAAATCTGATAAAAGTCATTGATATTTTTGTAAGAGGTAATCATGTTTTCCTTTTAGCAAAATGATATTAATAAGTTTTCCTTTTGGCAAAAAGATATTAATTAATTCAAGTAGTATCATTTTATATAAATATAGAGTAATTTCGTGTCCAATTTTGTAGTCGATCAATCATATTATGTGGGTATACTATAGTTGCAGGCATGGGGTGCATTTTTGGGTTTGTGATGACTAAAACTTTTACAATTATTTTTTCATTAAATTATAACCTTAGATTTACTATCTTGAATATCAGGTTTAATATTTTACAAATTGAAGCTATTGCTGACTGTTTTTGTATATACAAGGTTCGATTTAATTGTTTATATAGTAATATTTAATTATTTTATTGATTATCATTTTTGTAGGGTAACAACAAATATTAAATCAAAGTTTCTCTTGGGTTTCTTTCTTGTGTAATTAGGAAAATATATAATAATAGAATTTTGGGATAATGACTTAAAAGGGTAATATATTCTTCGATTTGTACACATTTGGTTACTGACTTTATTTTTTGTCTATATTTACCTCTTCAACTTGTTAAATTGTGCACATTCAGTCCTTATGACCGGTTATTTCAGGTTACCCGATAAAAATGTCTTAATAGGGTAATATATTTCTCATTTTGTACACATTTAGTCATTAATATTTTTGTACGCATTTAGTCCTTAATTTTTTTTGCTGCAAAATAATTTATTTTTGTTTTTGTAATCATTCAATACTTATGAATGTTTTATTTAAGTTTTTCTCACAACATCTTATATGGAACAATCATTAACGAGGTGTTTTAGGCTTTTGATGTTTATGTCCATCGTGATTTTGACTACTTGGTTGCTTAGGTCATGTGTTTTGAACGTCATAACTTTTCCATACTATCTCGGATTTTAACGATATTTATATCTATGTGTTTGTATTTTAGTTTACTACAACTTTTGTTTAGATTCCTCTCATTAAAAAGTAATATATTTTTTTAATTACGATCTTTATAGCCATACGGTTTTTATGAATGCATGTATGGATGTTTTTTTTATAAAATCGTAAGTAAAAGCATATTATATTTTAACGGGAGTAATATTAACGAAAGTTATAGATGACATAAAAAACGAACACATAGATATAAAGATCATTAAAATCAGATATAATATGAAGAAGTTACGACGTTAGGAATACAAAACATAAGCCAAACCTCAAGACCTATGCAACCAAGCAGTTAAGGCTGTGATGGACATAAGCATCAACAACCTCAAATACCTCATTAATGATAGTCTCATGTTAGATGTCGTGAGAAAAACCCTAAATAAATCATTCATAAGTACTGAATTGGTACAAAAACAAAAAGTGACTTATTTTGAAAAATATATATATTAAGGACTAAATATGTACAAAAATATTAAGGACTAAATGTGTACAAAATGAGAAATATATATTACCCTAATAAGTCATTTTTCCCGGCTAACCTAGAGTAACCGGTCATAAGGACTGGATGTGTACAGTTTAACAAGTTGAAGGGGTAAATGTGGACGAAAAAAACTCAGTGACCAAATTTGTACAAATCGAAAAATATATTACCCTTTTAAGTCATTATCCCTAGAATTTTACTTTTAACCTCATTAAGTTGAATTTTCATGACTTTTATATAATATATGCATGAGATCATATTCTTATGTTTTGAGATTTTTTTTAGAAGAGATTACTTTGTAGCCAGCAATAGCAGTTACTTTCAAAAGAAATATGGCAAAGATTTTGTTGGAATAGCTACTGATCTAAGACCTGATTGTGGCATAAATCGAATGGTGATTATTTTTATAATTCTACAATTATCAATGCCTTATTACTTAAAGACTTAAAGTTGTTAAATGGTTGATGTTTTTTTTGTGATTATTTACAAATTATTGAGAAGCTCTCAGTTAAAACCCCTGCTGGTGAAGTAAAGTTTGAAAGTCCTAAAAGAAATAGCCAAAGAATACCAGGTTGAATGGACACAACAAAATCTGAAACAAAACTTCTCAAGCCACCAGAAAAGCTTATTGTAAGAGTATGATATAGTGTGAAATTACTAAAAGGGTCCTTTTGTGTTTGAATCTTACAGAGGATTACCAGTATGTTCCTGGTATTAGGTTTAGAATTGGTAATGTGTCATATTCAAGGTCATAATTTTCTAAGATTTTTTTTTTTCAATTTCTTTATTCTCTTTTTTCTGATACTTCTAAATTTTATATTTATAAAGGGCTATGAAGGGGTTCATTGAGAAAATTGTGAATATGATGAAGAGTGAAAAGTTATTTGAAACTAAAGGGGGTCTAATTATCCTCTCACATGTATGTACTGACTTGTACCTTTTGCTTATGAAGATGTACATTGCTATATAAATCTTCAAGATTTAATATTTCTTGTGATGCGTTAATGTAAAATATGCGATTAAATTTGTTTTTTCCTTTTTTTAGATTGAGAATGAATATGAGTCAATAGGAAAGCGACTTGGAAGTGTTTGACATAATTACATGATTGGGCTGCAAATCTTATCGTTGGATTAGGGACAAGTGTCCAATGGGTCGTATGCAAGCAACATAATGCCCTAATCCAGTTGTAGCACTGTTATGACCTGACTCAAATTCATTTAGTAGAATCTCATTAATCCTTTATTGGGTTAAATGCAAGAAAAAGCAACTTGATTTTTTGATTTGTTTTATTATACCATCACATTTTCTGTAACATCCCGAAATCAGGTATATCCCCTTGGCCCTTCTTCTTTCCCTAAGTTGTCAAATTTAGTCCTTGAAATATTTTATGGCAATTGAGTACATTGGGCGTACTTCAAGGTACGTTGTGCGTACTCAGAGCATGTTCTTGACGCGGAGGCTACCCAGTATGCCGGACATACCATAGTATACGTTGCGCGTACTAGGTTCAGATTGAAACCCTAATTGTGGTGGTGAGCCCTATAAAAGGAACATATTGGCCTCACTTTTAGCCACCATTTCCAGAGAGTGAAACCCTAAGAGTGCCAAACCCTCGTTCTAGAGCTTGTGTGTGTGTTTAAGCTTGATAGTGTTCTTGTGTGCCTTTGAAAAGAAGAAAGTGCCATTGAAGAAGCTACAGTTGGAGTGCAAGCTTTGGATCTGAGCTTTTCAGAGGTTGGAGCATCACTTGGAGGTAAAAAGCTCAAATCTTTCTTAACCTTTTTGTAATTGTGCATTATGGACCATTTTTAGGGTTTTTGTCCCAAAGGTGGATACTTTATGAGTAAAGGAGCTCCATAAACCTTGATCTGCCCCTTTTCAGTTTATATTATGTTTTAGATCCATAAAAATCCAATCTTGGACGTTAAGAGTGAACCATGCATGAGTTGTGAGTTTCTTAAGGAAGGAAGTGGTGTAATTTGGGTGTTGGTGACCTTTACAGCCATGCAAAGGCTTAAAGTCACTGACTTTATGGATTGAGATGCTTTAGAGTGACCAGATCTGGGATTTGAGCTCATGTATTAACCGATTAAGAGCAAAATCATGAAGTTGGTGAAACTGGGGCATACGCTGGGCGTAATCCCAATACGCACAGCGTAGGGGTCGAGTGTTGTAACACCCGTAGATCCGGGCTAGTCAATTTAGAGGCAATAGGGGTCAAAAACGACTTTTTGACAAAAGATTATTTAGAATAAATAATCTTAACCATGTTTTATAATATGTCACAAGGTTTCCGTACATATAAAGAACGCCGAAATCCGAGTTATAACGAAGAAGTTATGACCCGTCGAAGTTTCACGACGGAACCGACACGATACCAGGAAGCGTAAATAGTGAATTTATGATAGAGCGAGATTTAGCCTTAGCAATCCAAACGAAAGTCGTAGAATACGTTAAACCGAGAGCGTCCATAAAAAGAACGCCCAAATCTGACTTCGTATGAGGAAGTTATGATTTTTTGAAGATTCGGCTTAGCAGTGCACGGGCCGAAACTCGAATTTTAGTTCGAGCGGCTTTTGGCTTACGCGACCTAAATGAGAGTTGAAGATCTCATTAATAGGAACTCAACGGTAAAAAGATAGACGAAAACGGATTCCGTATGAAGGAGTTACGAATTCATCGCGGTCATTTAACAGTCTAAGCGCCTCCTACTGTTAAATTTAAGATCGGTCGAGAATTAGCCAACTGAGTCTAAATGAAAGTTGTAGATCTTGATTTTACCTACGTGTGGAAAAAAAGAACGACGAAAACTGAGCTTGTATGCGAGAGTTATGGTTTTTCTAAGTTTGAAGGCTGATACGCGATAGGGGTGACGTGGCACCACCAGAATTGGACACGTGGCACCACTAGAAGGCCACCACATGACCCAACTCGGCGAGTAGATCCTCCTACTGGGCGATTCCATCAGGATTTCACACTATAAATAGATGTGTCGGGTTCCATTCATTCTCACACCTTTCCTCTTCCACTTTCTCTCTCTAAACTCTCTCTCTAACTCCCCTTAAGCCCTCTAAAGTCTAGGTAAACCCCCTAGCACCTGAAGGAAGCCCCGAAGCTCCTGAAGCCCAATTAAAAGAGCCTTTCGGCTCAGAAACGATGCTTCAATGAAGCCCGGTTTTCCTTAAAATCCGCCGTAAGTTGGCTACGCCTATGAAAATTTTAATATAGTTTTTATTTAATTATAGTGATTTTATTAGGGCCTTATAATAATTATTTGAGCTATTATTATGAGTTATATAGTGTTGTTTAACGCTTATATAATAGTAATAATAGTCATACTATTAATTGGTCGCGGTTATCGTTAGACTAAACCCTAGTGGTATTGATTATAGGTTTTATCGAAGGAAATTGTTTTGAGAGTATCGAAGCGTTGTCCAAGTGCTGAGTCACCACCTTTCAAGTGAGTGCATAGGTACTTTTATCTTACACATAGATATGAAGTATTTTATATAAATTACGTGCTATGTGTGCATATTATCTGAGTACTTGCTGTCTATGCTAGATGAACGATTTTACACATGTTTTTAATGATTTAAACTGTATATGTATTTTATATCTACGATAATGTTGGGGTAAACATGGGTAGATGTAATATATAGAGTATGAGTTGGATGATGAGTTGAGAGGTGAAATAGACCGTGAGGTGAGGGTGAGAGGTGGACGATGTGAGAAGCCTTTTTCCCAAATGATGGCCCCGTCATTCAACAGAGTATGGATGACAACCACGGACTATTCTAGACAGTCCAGTGGAACACTAGCAGGCTCGCAACCTGTCCGTGTTGTGAACGATGTGTTCACCGGTGTACTTTAAAAACCCATTGACACGTATTGCGAATGGATACTGTCGATAAACGAAATAGCCCTAGCAGCTATGGATTTAGTGCCTGTTGAGCAAACCCTGGCAGCTATAGATTTAGTGCCCGTTGAGTAAACCCTGGCAACAATGGATTTCGTGCCGATTCCTTAGGATGGTCCTTAGGAATGAATTAACGAGGAGTGGTTGATTCTTAGGGTAGACCCTTAAGAGTAAAGAAGATAATGGGGATGGGTAATTGGGTTAACTGTTTGACGATTAAACATAATAATTATATTATTGTGGGTTGAAAACCCTATGTACTCACCACATTTCCCAACCTGACCCACTCAGTTTATTTATATCACAGTTGTTGATATGAAGTCATATTACACTAAGAGATTAAAGAGATGTAGATCACTAGTGTAAATGAATGTAAGTTCTGTTTAAGCTTATGTTTCCGTGTTGACGATGACATCCCAAATGTTTTAAAATGAATAAAAAATACATTTCATCGGAAATGCCTTGATAACGTATTTGTAACAGCCCGGAATCTCAGGTATTGTTAAATTATGTTTTTGGGGTGAGTTAAGAGGGGACTCGGCGAGTTGGAGCCTAGACTCGCCGAGTAGGACCGCAGACTTGGTCGCAGGTTCGCGACTGGACTCGACGAGTCCGGATATGGACTCGGCGAGTCTACGCTGTTTAGCGAAAACCCTAACCGTTCAGGTTTGGGTCGTATATAACGCATTATATGCCGTCATTGTTCGTCTTTTAGTCGATTGAGAAGAACCCTAAGCGGCTGTGGGAATCTAGAGCAAAATTGAAGACCATTGGTGACTTGAAGAAGTTGTGGTGCAAGGGGAGAAGAGTTTGGCTAAAGGAACTGCAAGGGATTCGGGTTCTGAGGTTTGGGGGCACAGAGGGTGCGTTATCCAGGTAACATTTCGGATCATTTCTGTTATTTTGATGTGTGCATGGATCTAGGGTTTATGGAACCCATTTGATGATTAGATGGATTATTACCTTGTTACCCAATCGAATATAACCTTGTATTAGGACCTTTAGAGGCCCAGAAGGTCCCATGCTTGTGTATTCAGGACAAAACTTATCTCAGGAAGCAGTTTGATCGACTGCATGGCATGGACTCGCCGAGTCCGATGAACAGACTCGGCGAGTAGCTTGGAGATTGACTGGAACTCGTCGAGCTGTTCTTCAGACTCGACGAGTGGAGTCGGGGTGGCCCCGCGATTCTTCCACAAGGATCTCGTCGAGCCAAGAGGGATACTCGACGAGTAGAAAGGGAACATCAAGGGAAGTTGGGGAGGACGTCTAGACTCGCCGAGTCGCCATGGCACTCGCCGAGTCCGGTCGAGTTGACCGTTGACCGTTGACCAGAGTTGACCTAAGTCTGACTTCTTAGGGATAGTCACACTTAGAAGATATAAGTGTTAATGAGGGATATGTGATGTTATAGGGAGGTTGTAGCTCGTCGGATTGTGCACGAGTGATTCAGGATTTGCTAGCTTTCAGCATTCGCGAGGTGAGTCTTCTCACTATACTGTACCCGGAAGGGTTTGACTGTGTGACCAGAAGGTCGGATATGATATGTGATATGTATGCTATATGTGGTAAGTTATTTGTTATATGTGCTATGTATGTCATGGGCCGGAAGGCGAATATATTATGGGCCGGAAGGCAATATGTTATGGGCCGGAAGGCGATATGTTGTGTGATGGACCGGAAGGTCGGCGTGGGTAGGATCGGAAGGTTTACCCAGCAGGGACGGAAGTCCCCTGAGACACATGGACCGGAAGGTCAGGGCCTGGAAAGGCGTATGTGCGTAAGTTGTATATTGGGGAACTCACTAAGCATTTATGCTTACAGTTGTTGTGCAATGTATTTCAGGTACTAGCGAGGACCGTGGGAAGGCGCCGGCGTGATCGATACACACTGAAGAATGCTTGTATGATCTTGGGGTTTTGATTATTTGTATTTGACAGAATACTTAAACTATTTATGCCTAGTTTTGAATGGAAATAAATATATTTTTAAAATGAAAATTTTGTTTGAAAATTTGCGTTGTTACAATTGGTATCAGAGCCTTGGTTTGAGGGATTCGGGTGCACCTTCGGGGTAACTGAACTCAAACCGAGGATTTGAGGAAACTTTTTAAATAAAGGCATAAACTTTTGTAAATGGTTTTGTGGTAAGCAAGAAAGAAGCAGTGTGTACGATCAGTCAGCGCCCGAACGGTAAAGATCCCCAAAGTACCTTACAATATTATATGATATGAATTGTTATGCATGCTAGAAGACTAGGTATTCATGATAGGACTAGAGTGGCCTGAATTGTGATGCCTTAGTCTAGGGAATTTTGCCGATATGAGATGCTTTGTTAGTGTGCGAGTAGATAGTGCATAACAGAAGTAGAGTACTCACTATCCGGGGTTTGGGGAGGAAGATTTGGGATGACTGCTGATGCGGTGTGGTCGGTAGTATTGGGCCCGTACTACCGAAGACACCGGGTCAGTGGGAGGCCCAAGTAAGAATCCCTGGATATCGGAGACTGAGTAGGGTTGCGTTATCGGGTACGAGTATACTCGATGGTGTCTCTGATAGATTTATGTTGTATTTCAGAGACATCATGGTTAGACCACGCCACGGAGCGAGTTCGAGCGGTGTGAGTGACGAGGAGATTCGTCAGATGATTCACGAGGAGGTAGCGGCGGCGATCCGGGCTGAGATCCCGGAGATGTTTGGGTCTATTAAGACCACCCTGATGGAGACGTTTGATGAGCGGTACGCCGCATTGACTGAGGCTGCAACCGCTGCAGCTACCGCAGCTGTGGCCGCTGCTAGGCCACAGGGGGGTGACTCGTTGCTGTTCCGAGAGTTCAGCAACACGAAGCCACCGGAGTTCGATGGGACGCAGGATCCGATTGCTGCGATGAGGTGGATCGCGGATATAGAGGGGTGCTTCTACACTTGTTCATGCCCGGAGCACCTGAGGGTACGGTTCGCATTGAACCAGCTCCGTCTGGGAGCGAAAGACTGGTGGAAGTTCGTGACGGCGAACTTCACTTTGGTAGAGACTACAGCAGTGACATGGGAGGGGTTTACTGCCATGTTCAGGGATGAGTACGTTCCTCCGGTAGAGAGGGAACGATTGGTACAGGAGTTCTTAACCCTCAAGCAGGGTACTGATTCTGTTGCGGTGATCATGCGGAAGTTTCATGAGAGGGCGATGTTCTGCCCCGAGCTGGTATCCACCGATCAGGCTTGGATGAGCCGGTACTTGGGAGTGTTGAGGAGGGATATCCGGGAGTTTGTGTCAAACTCCACTTATCATACTTTTGTTGAACTTCAGGCGAATGCCAGGAAGCGCGAGATCGAGTTGGAGACCCAGGCCAGAGAGGAGGCCGAGTCTCAGCGGGTGAACCGGCGACCGGCTCAATTCCAGCCGACAGCCAAGCGGATAAAGTCCGCCGATGCGAGCAAAGGAGGTTCGAAGGGCCGCACTTGCGGAAAGTGCGGCAAGGGTCATGAGGGGGCGTGTCGATCAGGTGCTTGCTACAAGTGTGGCAAGGAGGGGCACATTTCTAGGGAGTGTCCCAAGGGATTTACGATTTGCTTTCATTGCAACCAGACAGGCCATAGGAAGGCCGAGTGCCCTCAGCTTCTTCAGGGATCTGCACCTGCTGCCGGAGCTACTGCGACTCGACCGGTGAAGGCCGAGGCCCCGAGGGCTCGGGGAAGAGCCTTTCAGCTGACTGCGGAGGAGGTCCGCGCTACGCCCGATGTCGTGGCAGGTATGTTGTAATTCATGTATTTATTTTATGTCGAGATGTTATGCTTATGTTATTATATGCGTAGGTACTTTCCTTGTGAACTCTGTGCCTGCCTTAGTGTTATTTGACTCGGGTGCGAGTAGGTCCTTTGTGTCCTTAGCCTTTAGTCAGCATATCAGCGTTAGTCGTGAGTCGTTGAGTCGACCTTTGAGAGTTTCTATAGCTGACGAGAAAGTGATTTGTGCCACGGAAGTTCTTCGGGGATGTGTACTAGAGATTTTCGGGGTTGAATTCCCGATTGACCTGATTCCTATTGCGATGGGTGATGTCTGTGTCATCGTGGGCATGGACTGGTTGAGCCGATTCGGCGCTGTCATCGACTGTGAGCGTCAGTTGGTGACTATACAAGACCATAGTGGGGGAGTTCTTTCGGTGTACGGCGAGGGTACCCGTTCGGGATCAGCTTTTTGTTTGGCCGCTAGGGCGAGGCAGTGTCTACAGCAGGGCTGTAAGGGTTTTGTGGCGTATGTGATGGATACGTGGGAGGTTTCCGAGAGACCGAAATCAGTTGAGGAGGTCCCTGTGGTGCGCGAGTTTCCAGATGTTTTCCCCGAGGAGCTGCCGGGAGTACCTCTTGTGAGGCAAGTAGAGTTTGGTATCGATCTAGTTCCGGGGGCCGCGCCTATTGCTAAAGTGCCTTATCATCTTGCACCTCCAGAGATGCAAGAGTTGTCCTCGCAGCTCCAGGAGTTGCTGGGGAAGGGATTCATTCGGTCGAGCAGCTCGCCATGGGGAGCACCTATTCTGTTCGTCAAGAAGAAGGATGGTTCACACCGGATGTGCATTGATTACCGGGAGTTGAACAAGTTAACGGTCAAGAACCGTTACCCGTTGCCGAGGATCGATGATTTATTCGATCAGTTGCAGGGAGCATCTTGGTTTTCCAAGATCGATCTGAGGTCAGGGTACCATCAGGTGAGAGTGCGGGATGGAGATGTCCAGAAGACAGCGTTTAGGACGCGATATGGGCATTATGAGTTTGTGGTGATGCCTTTCGGGCTCACCAATGCCCCGGCTGTGTTCATGGATCTCATGAATAGGGTATGCAGACCGATGTTGGATCGGTCAGTGATTGTATTTATCGACAACATTCTGGTGTATTCTAGATCTAGAGAGCAGCATGAGGAGCATTTGAGGGAGGTCCTCGAGGTATTGAGGTCGGAGAAGCTTTATGAAAAGTTCTCCAAATGTGACTTCTGGCTGCGGGAGGTCCAATTTCTAGGACATGTCGTCAATCAGAAAGGGATATTGGTCGATCCGGCCAAAGTTGAAGCGGTGATGAGTTGGGAGGTGCCGAAGTCACCTTCTGAGATCAGGAGCTTCCTTGGGTTGGCAGGGTATTATCGGAGATTCATCAAGGATTTCTCCAAGATCGCAGTGCCACTCACGAGATTGACCCGGAAGGGTGTTGCATTCTCATGGGGGCCTGAGCAGCAGACCTCCTTTGAGACACTTCGCCAGAGGTTGTGCGAAGCCCCGGTATTATCTCTCCCAGAAGGGATGGAAGATTTTGTGGTATATTGCGACGCATCGATTTCGGGACTGGGTGCAGTGTTGATGCAGAGGGGTCATGTGATAGCTTATGCGTCGAGGCAGCTGAAGCCTCATGAGGCGAGATATCCCACGCATGATTTAGAGTTGGGGGCAGTAGTGTTCGCTCTCAAGATTTGGCGTCACTACTTGTATGGGGTTCGATGTACGATATACACGGACCATAAAAGCTTGAAATATTTGATGGATCAGCCCAACCTAAATATGCGTCAGAGGAGGTGGTTGGATGTAGTCAAGGATTATGATTGTGAGATCCTGTACCACCCGGGCAAGGCTAATGTGGTAGCCGATGCATTGAGCCGCAGGGCGGAGAGCACTCCATTGCGAGATGTATGCTTGAGACTGACTGTGATGACTCCAGTATTGGATGCTATTCGTGGGGCACAGGCCGAAGTGGTGCGATCAGAAATGCAGAAGAAAGAGCGGGTTGTGGGGTTAATTTCAGAGTTCGTTAAGGATGGACGAGGGCTTATGACGTTTCAGGGTCGGATTTGGGTACCGTTCGTGGGCGGTACGCGTACTACTTTGATGGAAGAGGCTCATAGATCGAAATTCTCGATCCATCCCGGTGCTACGAAGATGTATTTGGATTTGAGGAAGGAGTATTGGTGGCCCTGTATGAAGAGGGACGTCGCATGGTTCGTTGAGAGGTGCTTGACCTGTCGTAGGGTTAAGGCCGAGCACCAGAGACCGCATGGCAAGTTACAGCCATTGGAGATTCCCGAGTGGAAGTGGGAACAAATCACTATGGATTTCATCACCAAATTGCCGAGGACTGCCAGGGGAGTTGATGCAATTTGGGTGATTGTGGATAGGTTGACGAAGAGTGCACACTTCCTTGCCATCAGTGAGAGTTCTTCAGCGGAGAAGTTGGCGGAGATATATGTGAGAGAGGTGATATCTCGGCATGGGGTACCGATCTCGATTGTTTCAGACCGTGATGTGCGTTTCACTTCCAGGTTCTGGAAGAAATTTCATGAGGAGCTGGGTACTAAATTGCATTTTAGTACCGCATACCATCCCCAAACAGACGGTCAGAGCGAGCGGACGATTCAGACACTGGAGGACATGCTTCGAGCGTGTGTGTTAGACTTCGGGGGTAGCTGGGATGCATATTTACCCTTAGCAGAGTTTTCCTACAACAACAGCCATCATTCGAGCATTGGTATGCCACCGTTTGAGCTATTGTATGGTAGGAGGTGTCGGACTCCCATTTGCTGGGGAGAGGTGGGTCAGAGAGTGATGGGCAGCACGGAGATCGTGCTCCAGACGTCAGAACAGATTCAGCAAGTTAGACAGAGGTTATTGACTGCCCAGAGCCGACAGAAGAGTTATGCAGACAGGCGCCGATCCGAGCTTGAATTTCAGGTCGGCGACTTCGTTCTCCTGAACGTCTCTCCTTGGAAAGGAGTGATTCGATTCAGGAAGAGGGGAAAGTTGGGGCCCCGGTATATTGGGCCATTTCATGTGATTGCAAGGATAGGCCGGGTAGCCTATCGGTTGGAGTTGCCAGCGTAGTTGGGTCAGATTCACGACACTTTTCATGTGTCGCAATTGAGGAAGTGCATAGCCGATGAGTCGGCAGTGGTTCCATTGGAGGATATTCAGGTGGATGCGAGCCTGAATTATGCCGAGAGACCGGTGGCCATCACGGATCGGAAGATCAAGGTGCTGAGGAACAAGGAAGTACCTCTGGTGTTGGTTCAGTGGCAACACCGTAAGGGGTCGGAAATGACTTGGGAGCCGGAACGTGAGATGCGGGAGCAGCATCCGGAACTATTTTCAGAGTGAGACTTCGAGGGCGAAGTCTAATCCAAGTGGGGGAGAGTTGTAACAACCCGGAATCTCAGGTATTGTTAAATTATGTTTTTGGGGTGAGTTAAGAGGGGACTCGACGAGTTGGAGCCTAGACTCGCCGAGTAGGACCGCAGACTTGGTCGCGGGTTCGCGACTGGACTCGACGAGTCCGAATATGGACTCGGCGAGTCTACGCTGTTTAGCGAAAACCCTAACCGTTCAGGTTTGGGTCGTATATAACGCATTATATGCCGTCATTGTTCGTCTTTTAGTCGATTGAGAAGAACCCTAAGCGGCTGTGGGCATCTAGAGCAAAATTGAAGACCATTGGTGACTTGAAGAAGTTGTGGTGCAAGGGGAGAAGAGTTTGGCTAAAGGTACTGCAAGGGATTCGGGTTCTGAGGTTTGGGGGCACAGAGGGTGCGTTATCCAGGTAACATTTCGGATCATTTCTGTTATTTTGATGTGTGCATGGATCTAGGGTTTATGGAACCCATTTGATGATTAGATGGATTATTACCTTGTTACCCAATCGAATATAACCTTGTATTAGGACCTTTAGAGGCCCAGAAGGTCCCATGCTTGTGTATTCAGGACAAAACTTATCTCAGGAAGCAGTTTGATCGACTGCATGGCATGGACTCGCCGAGTCCGATGAACAGACTCGGCGAGTAGCTTGGAGATTGACTGGAACTCGTCGAGCTGTTCTTCAGACTCGACGAGTGGAGTCGGGGTGGCCCCGCGATTCTTCCACAAGGATCTCGTCGAGCCAAGAGGGATACTCGACGAGTAGAAAGGGAACATCAAGGGAAGTTGGGGAGGACGTCTAGACTCGCCGAGTCGCCATGGCACTCGCCGAGTCCGGTCGAGTTGACCGTTGACCGTTGACCAGAGTTGACCTAAGTCTGACTTCTTAGGGATAGTCACACTTAGAAGATATAAGTGTTAATGAGGGATATGTGATGTTATAGGGAGGTTGTAGCTCGTCGGATTGTGCACGAGTGATTCAGGATTTGCTAGCTTTCAGCATTCGCGAGGTGAGTCTTCTCACTATACTGTACCCGGAAGGGTTTGACTGTGTGACCAGAAGGTCGGATATGATATGTGATATGTATGCTATATGTGGTAAGTTATTTGTTATATGTGCTATGTATGTCATGGGCCGGAAGGCGAATATATTATGGGCCGGAAGGCAATATGTTATGGGCCGGAAGGCGATATGTTGTGTGATGGACCGGAAGGTCGGCGTGGGTAGGATCGGAAGGTTTACCCAGCAGGGACGGAAGTCCCCTGAGACACATGGACCGGAAGGTCAGGGCCTGGAAAGGCGTATGTGCGTAAGTTGTATATTGGGGAACTCACTAAGCATTTATGCTTACAGTTGTTGTGCAATGTATTTCAGGTACTAGCGAGGACCGTGGGAAGGCGCCGGCGTGATCGATACACACTGAAGAATGCTTGTATGATCTTGGGGTTTTGATTATTTGTATTTGACAGAATACTTAAACTATTTATGCCTAGTTTTGAATGGAAATAAATATATTTTTAAAATGAAAATTTTGTTTGAAAATTTGCGTTGTTACAGTATTTATCAAGTTTTACTGGGAACAAATTCCGCAACATTTTTATCAAAAGAATTACTCTGATTTTTATAAAGCATAAACAAAATCGGTCTTTTCTGGCCGTGAAAAATGGGGATGTCACAGTTAGTATTAGAGCATTAGTTTACGCGAACTAGGAATTTGTAGGAAATTTCTAGACTTAAACTTAGAATGCTAAGTGATGATTGTGAGGAGTGTGTCTAATAGATTTAGGTAATACACCTGAATAGACACAAGCACTAGCTTATTTTAGGAATGATGCCTAACATGCTTTTATGTGCTAAATGATTTATGATATGCATTATATGATCGGATCTATGGTCTATTGCCGACCGGATCTGGAAACTTTATGTGTTAAGGTTTCTAAACGTTTAATTACGGTATTAGAACTGGCATGTAACTTTTCGGAGTAATAGGGAGATTTATACGTCTATCGTAAATAAAACTTTCCTATCTTAAATTCTCGCCTCGGTACACCTAACATCTGATTTGGTGCATAGATCAACATGGTGAGCACTATACGCGGATTTGGAAGCGGTAACTCGCAGCCCGATACACCAGTGGTTGAGCATGTGCCGGAGTACAAGCAATGGTGCGGATAATGCTAGCTCAACAGATGGAAGAAACAAGGTGTTTAATTCAACAAACTAAGGACGAACTTACTGTTCCAGTACGCCAGACACCCACTCTTGAGGCGACCATCTGGGTTGCTAAGTCTATCGATGAAGTGATCAATGGTAGTATCGCCAGCAAGGTTGATGTTGGCAAGAAGAGGAAATTTGAGGGGTCTTCATGGTCTGACACGAACAACATGTTCTCAAAGTCTGGAGGAGTAGGTGAAGCAAAATGGTGTGACAAGTATGGAAGAAAACACAACGGTACATGCCCTAAGGAAGTAACCTGCTTCAAATGCGGGAAGACTGGTCACTATGCGCACAAATGCTCAACCAAGGAAGAAGTTTGCTTTAAGTGTAGTAAAGAGGGAAAATTCAAGCAAGAATGTCCGATGAGAGCTACAAAGCCAAGTATACCGCTGAAGTACCATGGGAGGTGCTACAAAGAAGTGACTTGCTTTAAGTGTGGGAAGAATGGACATTACGCCAAATCTGTACATCCAGCAAGAGGTTTTATTACGGATGCAAGGATAAAGGACATATATCAAAGGATTGCCCAAAGAAAAGTGAAGCATCAAGAGCAGATGCACCTCCAAAGCCAAGAAGCATCCCTAACTAAGCAGCTGACAATGCAATGAAGAGTAAGGATTGATATCCGAAGGTCGAGTTACGATGTAGCCTATTAGAGGCATAGTCTAGGGTGAACTTGAACACCTATGTAATAGTTTCAAGGAATAATATAAAAAAACCTTCGCTTTGATATTTGATGTGTTAAGCTGTTATGTGATTTTCTTGTATGGTGACTTGGAAAACTGTGAGACAATACTTGGGACGAGTATGAGTAGGTGTGGATGGTAGTAGAGGACTATACTACCGGTAGTAGAGGCCTATACTACCGAAAGCACAGGACTCACACTTGGATCAGGGAAGGCCACAAGGTTACCAAGAAGCTAGTAATTGATATCGTTTTATTCAAGTAGGTCGTTACCATCATTTCGGTAATGACTAAGAAGATTGTTGTTATTACGACCCTAGTGCTCATATCAAATTGAGTCCGACTACGATAAGTATGTTAAATAGTTTAGAGAACCAAGTCCGATGTAGCATCTAACTTAAGCTAAAAGCTTGAAGTAAAAGACAATCAAAGCGATCAATAAAAGTCTCGCGCTCATTGTTAAAGAAGTTAGTAGCTAGAAATTCTACATGTTAAAGTGTGATTATATCACATTAGAACATTAAGGAAGGCATAGTCTGTTTTAGAATTTAACTCTAAGAGACCTGAGTCTAAACGTGCATCACATGATGATAGGTCATAATTTGGAGTCTAACCTGAGGTAGAGAGCAGGTGCACGATCGAGTACTGCTTATAGTCAATAAGTTTAAGAGATAGAATTGAAGGAATATAGAAGTTATAATTACCACCTAGGATGAAGAGATGACGTATGGAGTCATTATATGAGCCCTGTTTCGTTGATGATTCCGAGACGTAATCATCCTAAGGGGGAGATAATTGTAACGCTCGTAGATCCGGGCTAGTCAAGTTAGAGGCAATAGGGGTCGAAAACGACTTTTCAACAAAATATTCTTTAGAATAAATAATCTTAACCAATTTGTAGAATATGTCACAAGGTTTCCGTACACATAAAGAACGCCGAAATCCGAGTTATAACGAAGAAGTTATGACCCGTCGAACTTTCGCGACGGACCCGGCACGATACCAAGAAGCGTAAATAGTGAACTTACGATAGAGAAAGATTTAGTCTTAGCGATCTAAACGAAGGTCGTAGAATACGTTAAACCGAGAGCGTCCATTAAAAAGAACGCCGAAATCTGACTTCATATGAGAAAGTTATGATTTTTCGAAGATTCGGCTTAGCAGTGCACGACCCGAAACTTGAATTTTAGTTCGAGCGGTTTTTCGCTTATGCGACCTAAATTAGAGTTGAAGATCTCATTAATAAGAACTCAACGGTAAAAAGATAGACGAAAACGGAGTCCGTATGAAGGAGTTATGAATTCATCGTAGTCATTTAACAGTCTAAACGCCTCTTACTGTTAAATTTAAGATCGGTCAAGAATTAGCAGACGAAGTCTAAATGAAAGTTGTAGATCTTGATTTTACCTACGTTTGGAAAAGAAGAACGTCGAAAACGGAGCTTGTATGCGAGAGTTATGATTTTTCTAAGTTTGAAGGCTGATACGTGATAGGGGTGACGTGGCACCACCAGAAGGCCACCACATGCCCCAACTCAGCGAGTAGATCCTCCTACTCGGAGATTCCATCAGGATTTCACACTATAAATAGATGTGCCGGGTTCCATTCATTCTCACACCTTTCATCTTCCACTTTCTCTCTCTAAACTCTCTCTCTCTCTCTCTCTCTCTCTCTCTCTCTCTCTAGCTCCCGTTAAGCCCCCTAAAGTCTAGGTAAACCCCCTAGCACTCGAAGGAAGCCCCGAGGCTCCCGAATCCCCGATAAAAGAGCCTTTCGACTCAGAAGCGCTGCTCCAACGAAACCCGGTTTTCCTTAAAACCCGCTGTAAGTGAGTTACGCCTATGAAAATTTTAATATAGATTTTATTTAATTATAGTAATTTTATTAGGGCCTTATAATAATTATTTGAGCTATTATTTAGAGTTATATAGTGTTTTTTAACGCTTATATAATAGTAATAACAGTCAGACTATTAATTGGTCGCGGTTATCGTTAGACTAAACCCTAGTGGTATTGATACTAGGTTTTATCGAAGGAAATTGTTTTGAGAGTATCGAAGCGTTGTCCGAGTGCTGAGTCACCACCTTTCAAGTGAGTGCATAGTTACTTTCATCTTACACATAGATATGAAGTATTTTATATAAATTAACTCAAAATATATGTATTTTATATCTACGATAATGTTGGGGTAAACATGGGTAGATGTAATAGATAGACTATGTGTTGGATGATGAGTTAAGAAGTGAAATAGAGCGTGAGGTGAGGGTGAGAGGTGGACGATGTGAGAAGCCTTTTTCCCAAATGATGGCCCCGTCATTCAGCAGAGTATGGATGACAACCACGAACTATTCTAGACAGTCCAGTGGAACACTAGCAGGCTCGCAACCTATAGGTGTTGTGAACAATGTGTTCACCGGTGTACTCTAAAAACCCATTGACACATATTGCGAGTGGATACTGTCGATAAATGAAATAGCCCTCGCAGCTATGGATTTAGTGCCTGTTGAGCAAACCCTGACAGCTATAAATTTAGTGCCCGTTGAGTAAACCTTGGAAACGATGGATTTCGTGCCGATTCCTTAGGATGATCCTTAGGAATGAATTAACGAGGAGTAGCTGATTCTTAGGGTAGACCCTTAAAAGTAAAGAAGATAATGGGGATGTGTAATTGGGTTAACTGTTTGACGATTAAACATAATAATTATATTATTGTGGGTTGAAAACCCTATGTACTCACCACGTTTCCAAACCTGAACCACTCAGTCTATTTACAGGTGTTGATATGAATTCATATTACACTGAGAGATTAAAGAGATGTAGATCACTAGCATAAATGAATGTGAGTTCTGTTTATGCTTATGTTTCTGTATTGACGATGACATTCCAAATGTTTTAAAATGAATAAAAAATACATTTCCTCGGAAATGCCTTGATAACGTATTTATCAAGTTTTACTGGGAACAAATTCCGCAACATTTTTATCAAAAGAATTACTTTGGTTTTTATAAAGCATAAACAAAATCGGTCTTTTCTGGTCGTGAAAAATGGGGATGTCACAGTTGGTATCAGAGCATTAGTTTAAGCGAACTAGGAATTTATAGGAAATTTCTAGACTTAAACTTAGAATGCTAAGTGATGATTGTGAGGAGTGTGTCTAATAGATTTAGGTAGTACACCTGAATAGACACAAGCACTAGCTTACTTTAGGAATGATGCCTAACATGCTTTTATATACTAAATGATTTATTATATGCATTATATGATCGGATCTACGGTCTATTGCCGATCGGATCTGGAAACTTTATGTGTTCAGGTTTCTAAACGTTTAATTATGGTATTAGACCTGGCATGTAACTTTTCGGAGTAATAGGGATATTTATATGTCTATCGTAAATAAAACTTTCCTATCTTAAATTCTCGCATCGGTACACCTAACGTCTGATTTGGTGCATAGATCAACGTGGTGAGCACTAGAAGCGGATTTGGAAGCGGTAACCCGCAGCCCGATGCACCAGTGGTTGAGCATGTGCCAGAGGTAGCAGCTGTACCTGGGCCAATCACGATGGCCGGAGTACAATCAATGGTGCGAATAATGCTAGATCAACAGATGGAAGAAACAAGACGTTTACTTTAGCAAAGTAAGGACGAACTTACTGTTCCAGTACGTCAGACATCCACTCTTGAGGCGACCATCTGGGTTGCTAAGTCTTTTGATGAAGTGATCAATGGTAGTATTGCTAGTTAGGTTGATGTAGGCAAGAAGAGGAATTTTGAGGGGTCTTCAAGGTCTGACAAGAACAACATGTTCTCAAAGTCTGGAGGAGTAGGTGAAGCAAAATGGTGTGACAAGTATGGAAGAAAACACAATGGTAGATTCCCTAAGGAAGTAACCTGCTTCAAATGCGGAAAGACCGGTCACTATGCCCATGAATACCCAACCGAGGAAGAAGTTTGCTTTAAGTGTAGTAAAGAGGGATACTTCAAGAAAGAATGTCCGATGAGAGCTGCAAAGCCAAGTATACCGCTGAAGCACCATGGGAGGTGCTACGAAGAAGTGACTTGTTTTAAGTGTGAGAAGAATGGACATTACGCCAATGTCTGTACATCCAGCAAGAGGTTTTGTTACAGGTGAAGGGACAAGGGACATATATCAAAGGATTGCCCAAAGAAAAGTGAAGCATCAAGAGCAAATGCACCTCCAAAGCCAAGAAGCATCCCTAACGAAGCAGCTGACAACGCAATGAAGAGTAAGGATTGATATCCGAAGGTCAAGTTACGATGTAGCCTATTAGAGGCATAGTCTAGGGTGAACTTGAACACCTATGTAATAGTTTCAAGGAATAATATAAAAAAAACCTTCATTTTGATATTTGATGTGTTAAGCTGCTATGTGATTTTCTTGTATTGTGACTTGGAAAACTGCGAGACAATACTTGGGACGAGTATGAGTAGGTGTAGAAGGTAGTAGAGGCCTATACTACCGGAAGGACATGACTCACACTTGGATCAGTGAAAGCCACAAGGTTACCAAGAAGCTAGTAATTGATACCATTTTATTCAAGTAGGTCGTTACCTTCATTTCGGTAATGACTAAGAAGATTGTTGTTATTCCGACCCTAGTGGTCATATCAAATTCTCCGACTACGATAAGTATGTTAAATAGTTTAGAGAACCAAGTCCGATGTAGCATCTGACTTAAGCTAAAAGCTTGAAGTAAAAGACAATCAAAGCGATAAATAGAAGTATTGCGCTCGTTGTTAAAGAAGTTGGTAGCTAGAAATGCTACATGTTAACATGAAGGAAGGCATAGTCTGTTTTAGAATTTAACTCTAAGAGACCTTAGTCTAAACGTGCATCACATGATGATAGGTCATAATTTGGAGTCTAACCTGAGGTAGAGAGTAGGTGCACGATCGAGTACTGCTTACAGTCAATAAGTTTAAGAGATAGACTTGAAGGAATATAGAAGTTATAATTATCACCTAAGATGAAGAGATGACGTATGGAATCATTATATGAGCCCTATTTCGTTGATGATTCCGAGACGTAATCATCCTAAGGGGGGAGATAATTGTAACGCCCGTAGATCCGGGCTAGTCAATTTAGAGGCAATTGGGGTCGAAAATGACTTTTCAACAAAATATTATTTAGAATAAATAATCTTAACCAAGTTGTAGAATATGTCACAAGGTTTCCGTACATATAAAGAATGCCGAAATCCGAGTTATAACGAAGAAGTCATGACCCGTCAAAGTTTCGCGACGGAATCGACATGATACCAGGAAGCGTAAATAGTAAATTTACGATAGAGCGAGATTTAGCATTAGCGATCTAAACAAAGGTCGTAGAATATGTTAAACCGAGAGCGTCCATTAAAAAGAACGCCCAAATCTGACTTTGTATGAGGAAGTTATGATTTTTCAAAGATTCGGCTTAGCAGTGAACGACCCGAAACTCGAATTTTAGTTCGAGCGGTTTTTCGCTTATGCGACCTAAATGAGAGTTGAAGATCTCATTAATAGGAACTCAACGGTAAAAAGATAGACGAAAACGGAGTCCGTATGAAGGAGTTATGAATTCATCGCGGTCATTTAACAGTCTAAACGCCTCCTACTGTTAAATTTATGATCGGTCAAGAATTAACAGACGGAGTCTAAATGAAAGTTGTAGATCTTGATTTCACCTACGGGTGGAAAAAAAACATCCAAAACGGAGCTCGTATGCGAGAGTTATGATTTTTCTAATTTTGAAGGTTGATACACGATACGGGGTGACGTGGCACCACTAGAATTGGACACGTGGCACCACCAGAAGGTCACCACATGCCCCAACTCGGCGAGTAGGTCCTCCTACTTGGCGAGTCCATCAGGATTTCACACTATAAATAGATGTGTCGGGTTCCATTCATTCTCACACCTTTCCTCTTCTACTTTCTCTCTCTAAACTCTCTCTCTAGCTCCCCTTAAGCCCCCTAAAGTCTAGGTAAACCCCCTAGCACCCGAAGGAAGCCCCGAGAAAAGAGCCTTTTGGCCCAGAAACGCTGCTCCAACGAAGCCCGGTTTTCCTTAAAACCCGCTGTAAGTGAGCTACGCCTATGAAAATTTTAATATAGCTTTTATTTAATTATAGTAATTTTATTAGGGACTTATAATAATTATTTGAGCTATTATTATGAGTTATATAGTGTTGTTTAACGCTTATATAATAGAAATAACAGTCAGACTATTAATTGGTCGCGGTTATCGTTAGACTAAACCCTAGTGGTATTGATGCTAGGTTTTATCGAAGGAAATTGTTTTGAGAGTATCGAAGCGTTGTCCGAGTGCTGAGTCACCACCTTTCAAGTGAGTGCATAGTTACTTTCATCTTACACATAGATATGAAGTATTTTATATAAATTACGTGCTATGTGTGCATATTATCTGAGTACTTGCTGTCTATGCTAGATGAACGATTTTACACATGTTTTTAATGATTTAAACTGTATATGTATTTTATATCTACGATAATGTTGGGGTAAACATGGGTAGATGTAATATATAGAGTATGAGTTGGATGATGAGTTGAGAGGTGAAATAGACCGTGAGGTGAGGGTGAGAGGTGGACGATGTGAGAAGCCTTTTTCCCAAATGATGGCCCCGTCATTCAACAGAGTATGGATGACAACCACGGACTATTCTAGACAGTCCAGTGGAACACTAGCAGGCTCGCAAACTGTAGGTGTTGTGAACGATGTGTTAACCGGTGTACTCTAAAAACCCATTGACACGTATTGCGAGTGGATACTGTTGATAAACGAAATAGCCCTGGCAGTTATGGATTTAGTGCCTGTTGAGCAAACCCTGACAGCTATAGATTTAGTGCCCATTGAGTAAACCCTGGAAACGATGGATTTCGTGCTGATTCCTTAGGATGATCCTTAGGAATGAATTAACGAGGAGTAGCTGATTCTTAGGGTAGACCCTTAAAAGTAAAGAAGATAATGGGGATGTGTAATTGGGTTAACTGTTTGACGATTAAACATAATAATTATATTATTGTGGGTTGAAAACCCTATGTACTCACCACGTTTCCAAACCTGAACCACTCAGTCTATTTACAGGTGTTGATATGAATTCATATTACACTGAGAGATTAAAGAGATGTAGATCACTAGCATAAATGAATGTGAGTTCTGTTTATGCTTATGTTTCTGTATTGACGATGACATTCCAAATGTTTTAAAATGAATAAAAAATACATTTCCTCGGAAATGCCTTGATAACGTATTTATCAAGTTTTACTGGGAACAAATTCCGCAACATTTTTATCAAAAGAATTACTTTGGTTTTTATAAAGCATAAACAAAATCGGTCTTTTCTGGTCGTGAAAAATGGGGATGTCACAGTTGGTATCAGAGCATTAGTTTAAGCGAACTAGGAATTTATAGGAAATTTCTAGACTTAAACTTAGAATGCTAAGTGATGATTGTGAGGAGTGTGTCTAATAGATTTAGGTAGTACACCTGAATAGACACAAGCACTAGCATACTTTAGGAATGATGCCTAACATGCTTTTATATGCTAAATGATTTATTATATGCATTATATGATTGGATCTACGGTCTATTGCCGATCGGATCTGGAAACTTTATGTGTTCAGGTTTCTAAATGTTTAATTACGGTATTAGACCTGGCATGTAACTTTTCGGAGTAATAGGGAGATTTATATGTCTATCGTAAATAAAACTTTCCTATCTTAAATTCTCGCCTCGGTACACCTAACGTCTGATTTGGTGCATAGATCAATGTGGTGAGCACTAGAAGCGGATTTGGAAGCGATAACCCGCAGCCCGATGCACCAGTGGTTAAGCATGTGCCAGAGGTAGCAACTGTACCTGGGCCAATCACGATGGTCGGAGTACAAGCAATGGTGCGGATAATGCTAGATCAACAGATGGAAGAAACTAGGTGTTTAATTCAACAAAGTAAGGACGAACTTACTGTTCCAGTACGCCAGACACCCACTCTTGAGGCGACCATCTGGGTTGCTAAGTCTGTCGATGAAGTGATCAATGGTAGTATCGTCAGCAAGGTTGATGTTGGCAAGAAGAGGAAATTTAAGGGGTCTTCAAGTTCTGACAAGAACAACATGTTCTCAAAGACTAGAGTTTCCCGCTGAGACACATTGACTAGAGGGTCGTATTGATAATAGCCTCGAGTGGCAAATTGTTGTATGTGGTATTTTGGGGAACTCACTAAGCGTTCCTGCTTACCGTGTTATGTGTTATGTGTTTCAGGTACCTCAGAGGATCGCGGGAAGACACCGACGTGATTGTACACACAATTTTGATTTGGAGCTGTATTTGTGGATCCTGGAATTGAACAATTGTTTTGAAAACTTGTTAATTGGTTTTGGAGATTTAATGATGAGACATATGTTTTATGAATAGTAAAAATGAAAATTTTGGTTTGAAATTTCTTGTCGTTACAAGTTGGTATTAAAGCCTTGGTTTGAGGGATTCGGATACACATTCGGGCATATCCAGACTCAAACTGAGGATTTGAGAAAAGTTTTCAAAAGAAACGATTTTTTTAAAAAGAGAAAAGGATTTCCAGAAAGAGTGGAATAGAGCAGTGTGTACAATCAGCCAGCGCCCGAACGGTGATTTCCCAAAATACCCTTATGTTATGTGTTATGTTGTTATAAGATGTGTTATGCATTCTAGAGTAGGCTAGGTAAATATAACGCCCGTAGATCAGGGCTAGTCAATTTAGAAACGATAGGCGTCAAAAATGAATTTTTGATGAAAGATTATTTAGAATGAATAATCTTAACTAAGTTGTAGTATATGTTACAAGGATTTCGTACATATAAAGAATGTAGAAATCCGAGTTATAACGAAGAAGTTATGACCTGTCGAAGTTTCACGACAGAATCGGCACGACACAGCGCGACGTAAAAAGTGAATTTACGTTAGAGTGATATTTAGCCTTAGCAATCTAAATGAAAGTCATATAATATGTTAAACCATGAGCGTGCATAAAAAGAACGCCCAAATCTGACTTCGTATGAGGAAGTTATGATTTTTCTAAGTTTCGACTTAGCGGTATGCAGCCCAAAATACTCGATTTGAGATCGAGCGGTTTTTAGCCGAAACAATCTAAACGAGAATCAAAGATCTCGTTGTTGGTATCGAAGCGATGAAAAGTTAGGAGAGAACGGACGTCAAACGAAGAAGTTATGAATTTATAACGAAGTTTTCCTGTCCGGGACTACTAAAAATAAATAATAAAAATAAAGTCAAAATTAGCCGAAGAAGTCTAAACGGAAGTTGTAGAGCGTAGTCTCACCTACGCATGGATATAAAGAACGTCGAAAACGGAGTTCGTATGAATAAGATATGAATTTACGAAATTTATTAAATAATTAATATTTAAATTTAATTATAAAACTCGGTATTATCCGAAGGGGAGTCACCGGGCATATCCGAAGTACGCCCAGCGTAATGCTGTACGCCCCGCGTACAGCGAAGCATGACGACCTTCGCACTCGAGTTCTTCGGATGACGAACGCAATGACGATTTCGGACCAGTACGTCCCGCATACTCCGAGGCTCCAGCCTCCTATAAATAGGATGCGAGGGTTCCGGGCGTATTTGCTCATTTCTCCTTGTTTTTGTGCCGAAGCTCTGCGTGTAAACCCCCGAAGCCGTCCCGACACCCCAGATCTCATATCCAAGTTAAGAAGGAAATTTTACGCTCCCGAGATCCCGTGAAGTGCGATTCCCAAGCCGAAGCTTTGCCCGCGAGAAGTCCGGTTTTTGTGGAGATCTTCCAGATCTACCGAAGAATACTACTTCTGCAAGTCGTAGTGCTGTCCGATCATCTTCTGAACAAGTGAGTGTATACTACCTTTCATAAACACGATAATAATACAAGTATGGTTTGAGTGTATTAAGTATATTGTGGTTTATACGTGTGAGTGTGTAGTTTTTAAATGAGTTAAACTGTATATGTATTTTATATCTACAAATATGTTGGGTAGAACATGGGTAGATGAGATAGTTGGTAGGTTATAAAATGATGAGGTATGAAAGATGATTAAGAATGATATTGGTAGATGCACCAATTAAAGAATGTCATAAAACTAGCAGATGCGCTTGAGAATAATATCGGTAGATGCACCAAGTAGTGAATGTCGTGATCTTGGCAGATGCGCCAAATAGAGATTGTCATAACAATAGTAGATGCGCTTATAGGATAATCTTGGCAGATGCGCTTATAAGATAATGTCGGCAGATGCGCCTAAAAGAGAATGTCATAAACCTGGCAGTCGCGCCTCATAGTGTATGACGTAATCTTGGCAGAGGCGCTTAAAGGATAATGTTGGCAGATGCGCCTTATGTAGCAATGGAAGTTTGTGTAAATTCCTTAGGTCAATCCTTAGGAATGAATGAATGACGAGTAGTTGAATTCCTAGGGTAAAATCCTAAGAAAGATAATAGGGATGAGTAATTGAGTTGATTGTTTGATGGTTGAATATAATAATTAAATTATTGTGGGTTGAAAACCCTATATGCTCACTAGGCTCCCAAGCCTGGCCCACTCAGTTTTCTTTGCATTACAGGTAATGGCACAAGAGTATAAGTTGGTGGACTTGACGAGAGATTTTGGATTATAGGCCAGTAGTTATGAATAACTGTTGTAAGGTCTATTTTATATTGTTTATGCTTTTGGTCTGTATCGGAACATGACATCCCGAGGTTTTATTATTTAATGAAAATACATTCTCTTTGAGAAACGTTTTGATAAATGGTTATCATATTTTACTTTGGGAACAAATTCCGCAACCGTTTTCTTTAAACGATCACTCTGATTTATAAAACAAAACATAAACAAATCGGTCTTTTCTGGCCGTGAAAATGGGGATGTCACAGTTGGTATCAGAGCATTAGTTTAAGCGAACTAGGAATTTGAAGGATTTCTAGACTTAAACTTAGAATGCTAAGTGGAATTTTGAGATGAGTGTCTGTTATGTTTTAGACACGAGCACTAGTTTATTTTTAGGAAAGTTGCCTAAAATGCTTTATGTGCTAAATGTTATATGTTGCCATATATGATATTATTTGTTCGGATCTATGGTCTGTTGCCGACCGGATCTAGAAACCTTATGTGTGTAGGATTCTAAGCCTACGTCTACGATATTAGAACTAGCATGTAAACGTTTCGGAGTGACAAGGATGATTTGAATATCTATCGTGAATGAGGATCTAATTTCACCTTATTCGGTGTGTAGATCAAAAATGGTGAGAACAAGAAGTGGAGTTGGAAATGCTGATGAAAACAGGAATCAACCACCAGTGATTGAGCAAATACCTGTCGTAGTAGCAGCACCTGAGCCAATAACCATGGCTGGTGTGCAAATGATGATTCAAACAATGTTGGATCGTCAGATGGATGAAACCAGGCGGTTGCTTCAACAGAATCGTGAAGAACTGTCAATTCAAGTGGAAGAGCCTGAATTAAATGAAGGGCACTCGGAAGGAGGAAACTTCAGTGGATCTGTTGGTCAAGCCAACCCACCGATAGTTAGGCAAAACAACCAGAATGGAAGGAATGATGGAGTGGGATGCAAGTATAAGGATTTTCTGACTTGCAAACCATCGACCTTCACTGGAAAGGAGGATCCGATCGGAGTTATGGATTGGATATCGGAAATGGAGCTAGCCTTCATGACGTGTGGTTGCAGAGGCAAGTTGCAGACCACTTTCGCAGTACGTCAGTTCAGGGGTGGGGCTGTTCGTTGGTGGAACACTTTGGGGAAGATCCTAAGTCCTAATGAGCCACTGCAATTGACCTGGGCAGAGTTCTTGGTGCAATTCAAGCGCAAGTTCTGCTCGGCCCAAAACCTGCTAGAGTTGGAGAACAAATTTTTGATATTGAAGAAAGGCAGCATGTCGGTGGATGAATGCACTAATGCCTTCACAGACAAGATGGAGTTTGCTTTGCGCATCGTCCCAGACGAACTGACAAAAGTCGACCGATACGCAAAGGGACTCCCTTGGGAGTATGCGGTGCCAGTGCGTCAGGCACCTACTCTAGAGGCAGCTATTTGGGCTGCCAAGTCTGTTGAGAATATGATCAAGGGGAGGACTGACAGTAAGGTTGAAGTTGGCGAGAAGAGAAAGTTAGAAGGAACTTCAGGTTCTAATGAGAAAAGAAAATTCTCGAAGTCTGGAGGAGGAGGAAGGGATGAGGCAAGGTGGTGCGATAAGTGCAAGAAGAAGCACTCAGGAAAATGTGGCGTGGAGGTGACATGTTTCAAGTGTGGAAAGCATGGGCATTACGCCAATGAATGTATTTTCAACAAAAAGGTGTGTTACGAATGTAACGAAGAGGGGCACTTCAAGCAAGACTGCCCAAGGAAAAATCAAGCAGCAAGGCTAGAGGCGCCGCCAAAGCTAAAGGCAAGAGCATTTCAAATGATCCTTGATGAAGCAGATGGCAATGCAAGGAATCAGGAATAAGGATCTTATATATAAAGATCAAGTTATAAAGTAGTGATATGAAAAGTATCATGTATGTAGCCTATTAGAGGCATAGTATAGGGTGAACTTGAACTTTTGTGTAATCGTTTCAAGGAATTAATATAAACCCTAGTTTTGCTAACTGATGTGTTGGATGATTGTCTGATTTTCTTGTATGGTGACTTGGTCGACTGCGGGACAATACTTGGGACGAGTATGAGTAGGTGTGAAAGGTAGTAGATGCATATACTACCGGAAGCACAGGACTCGCACTTGGATCAGAGAAAGTCACAAGGTTACCAAGAAGCTAGTGATTGATTCCATTTTATTCTGGTATGTCATTACCATTGTTTCGGTAATGACTAGTAAGATGGTTCTTGTTCCGACCCTAGTGGTCATATTTAAATTTGAGTTCGACTACGAGGAGTATGTTACGTGGTCTAGAGGACCAAGTTAGATGTAACATCTGACTTAAGTCAGAAGCTTGAAGTTAATGCGATTGATAGTGTCGCACTCGTTGTTAAAAGAAGTTTGTAGGTAGAAATGCTACATGCTGAAATGTCATTATATCACATTAGAATATGAAGGAAGGTATATTCCATTTTGGAATTTAACTCTAAGGGACCTGAGTCTAAGCATTGCATCATTCGATGAGAGGTCAGTAGAGCACGACCCATCGGTTTGTTACAATAGATAAAGGAAAGTATTTATCCTGAGAAGAAGAAGGAGTCAATAATAACGACTTATTTGGTAACTCGAGGGTTACGATTGAAAGTACAACATAGTACGATAAGCAGATGCAAGATTGGACATCGTCTGCGGTCAAGAAAGCCATAGAGTTAAATACTCTTTCGAGGAAACATAGAATTTATGGTTATTACCTAGGATGAAGAGATAGCATATGGAATCATTGTACAAGTTCTATTTTCGTTGATGATTCCGGGACGTAATCATCCTAAGGGGGAGATAATTGTAACGCTCGTAGATCAGGGCTAGTCAATTTAGAGACGATAGGCGTCAAAAATGAATTTTTGATGAAAGATTATTTAGAATGAATAATCTTAACTAAGTTGTAGTATATGTTACAAGGATTCCTTACATATAAAGAACGCCGAAATCCGAGTTATAACGAAGAAGTTATGACTTGTCGAAGTTTCGCGACAGAATCGGCACGACACAGCGCGACATAAAAAGTGAATTTACGTTAGAGTGATATTTAGCCTTAGCAATCTAAATGAAAGTCGTATAATACGTTAAACCATGAGCGTGCATAAAAAGAACGCCCAAATCTGACTTCGTATGAGTAAGTTATGATTTTTCTAAGTTTCGACTTAGCGGTATGCAGCCCGAAATACTCGATTTGAGATCGCGCGGTTTTTAGCCGAAACAATCTAAACGAGAATCAAAGATCTCGTTGTTGGTATCGAAGCGATGAAAAGTTAGGAGAGAACGGACGTTAAACGAAGAAGTTATGAATTTATAACGAAGTTTTCCTGTCCGGGCCTACTAAAAATTAATAATAAAAATAAAGTCAAAATTAGCCGACGAAGTCTAAACGAAAGTTGTAGAGCATAGTCTCACCTACGTGTGGATATAAAGAACGTCGAAAACGGAGTTCGTATGAAGAAGATATGAATATCCAAAGTTTATTAAATAATTAATATTTAAATTTAATTATAAAACCCGGTATTATCCGAAGGGGGAGTCACCGGGCATATCCGAAGTACGCCCAGCGTACTGCTGTACGCCCCGCATACAGCGAAGCATGACTACCTTCGCACTTGAGTTCTTCGGATGACGAATGCAATGACGATTTCGGACCAATACGCCCCGCGTACAGGCGTACACCCCGCGTACTCCGAGGCTCCAGCCTCCTATAAATAGGATGTGAGGGTTCCGGGCTTATTTGCTCATTTCTCCTTGTTTTTGTGCCGAAGCTCTGCGTGTAAACCCCCGAAGCCATCCCGACACCCCAGATCTCATATCCAAGTTAAGAAGGAAATTTTACGCTCCCGAGATCCGGTGAAGTGCGATTCCCGAGCCGAAGCTCTGCCTGCGAGAAGTCCGGTTTTTGTGGAGATCTACCGAAGAATACTACTTCTGCAAGTCGTAGTGTTGTCTGATCATCTTCTGAACAAGTGAGTGTATACTACCTTTCATAAACACGATAATAATACAAGTATGGTTTGAGTGTATTAAGTATATTGTGGTTTATACGTGTGAGTGTGTAGTTATTTTCCTCTAACACATAAATATGAAGTATTTGTTATAAAATACGTGCTATGTGTTTATATATTGATGTTTATTTGAGATGAGTATGGAATGAATGTTTCATATAGTTTTTAAATGAGTTAAACTGTATATGTATTTTATATCTACAAATATGTTGGGTAGAACATGGGTAGATGAGATAGTTGGTAGGTGATAAAATGATGAGGTATGAAAGATGATTAAGAATGATATTGGTAGATGCACCAATTAAAGAATGTCATAAAACTAGCAGATGCGCTTGAGAATAATATCGGTAGATGCACCAAGTAGTGAATGTCGTGATCTTGGCAGATGCGCCAAATAGAGATTGTCATAACAATAGTAGATGCGCTTATAGGATAATCTTGGCAGATGCGCTTATAAGATAATGTCGGCAGATGCGTCTAAAAGAGAATGTCATAAACCTGGCAGTCGCGCCTCATAGTGTATGACGTAATCCTGGCAGAGGCGCTTAAAGGATAATGTTGGCAGATGCGCCTTATGTTGCAATGGAAGTTTGTGTAAATTCCTTAGGTCAATCCTTAGGAATGAATGAATGATGAGTAGTTGAATTCCTAGGGTAAAATCCTAAGAAAGATAATAGGGATGAGTAATTGAGTTGATTGTTTGATGGTTGAATATAATAATTAAATTATTGTAGGTTGAAAACCCTATATGCTCACCAGGCTCCCAAGCCTGACCCACTCAGTTTTCTTTGCATTACAGGTAATGGCACAAGAGTATAAGTTGGTGGACTTGACGAGAGATTTTGGATTATAGGCCAGTAGTTATGAATAACTGTTGGTTATGCTTTTGGTCTGTATCGGAACATGACATCCCGAGGTTTTATTATTTAATGAAAATACATTCTCTTTGAGAAACGTTTTGACAAATGGTTATCATATTTTACTTTGGGAACAAATTCCGCAACCGTTTTCTTTAAACGATCACTCTGATTTATAAAACAAAGCATAAACAAATCGGTCTTTTCTGGCCGTGAAAATGGGGATGTCATAGTAAATCATATCTTAGGACTAGGGTGGCCTGATATGTGATGCCTTAGCCTAGTAGTTTATGATGATGTGAGTTGCTTTGAGTGCACGTAGGTAGCAGAGAGTAACTTGTGAGAAGTCTGCTAGAGAGTAGGCTGTATTCAGGGTGGTATAGAGTACTTGCGAATTGGGATCCTAGGAGGAGGACTTGGTGTGGATACGGATACGGTGTTGAAGGTAGTATTGGGCCCGTACTAATGAAAGCACCGGATTGGTAAACATTCCAAGTAAGAATCCTTAGGGTGCTAAGGAACAAGTAGGAACGGTTGATCGAGTGTGAGTAATCTCAGTCGAGTCTCTGACTATTTTATGTCGTATTTCAGAGGCATCATGGTGGGAATGTGCCACAACCTAGGAGGCAGCGGTACCAGTGGTACTAGTGATGAGGAGATTCTTAGGTTGATTCACGAGGAGTTGGATGCAGCCATTCGAGCTGACATACCGGAGATGTTTGGGTCTATCATGACCACACTGATTGAGACATTCGACGAGCGATATGCTGCTCTGACCGAAGTTGCTGTTGTTGCAGCCACCGTAGTTGTCACCGCTGCTAGGCCACAGGGGGTGACTCTTTGTTGTACCGAGAGTTCAGCAACGCGAAGCCACCGGAGGTTGACAGGACGTAGGACCCGATTGCTGTTATGAGATAGATATCTGACATTGAGGGGTGTTTCTACACTTGAGCCTGCCTTGAACATTTGAGGGTACGATTCATGCTAAATCAGCTTTGCTTGGGAGTGAAGGACTAGTGGAAATTTGTGACAACTGACTTTTCTACTGCAGAGTTGACCATAGTGACTTGGGAGAGGTTCAACGCTATGTTTCGAGATGAGTATGTTCCCCCGGTGGAGAGGGAGCGATTGGCCCAGGAGTTCTTGTCCCTAAAGCAGGGGACTGAGTCTGTGACTGTGATCACACAGATGTTTTATGAGAGGACTTTATTTTGCCCTGAGCACATGTCTACTGAGAGGCGCATATGAGCCGATATCTGAGCATACTGAGGAGAGAGATCCGTGAGTTCGTGGTGAACTCGTCATACCGGATATTTGCCGAGCTCCAGGCGAATGCTCGGAAGAGGGAGATTGAGCTAGAGACTTGGGTCAGGGAGGAGGCGGAGTCTCAGAGGAGGGATAGGCGACCGACACAGTCTCAGCTGGAGGCCAAGCAGGCAAAGCCCGCTGATTCAAGATCGGGAGATCAGAAGGGCCGCACTTGTGGGAAGTGTGGTACGAGCCATGATGGGATGTGCAAGTCAGGTGTGTGTTACAAAGTGCGGGAAGGAGGGGCATATCGCGAGGGATTTCCCCAAGGGATTTTCGGCTTGCTTCCATTGCAACCAGACTGGCCATAGGAAAGCCGAGTGCCTACAGTTGATTCAGGGATCGGTGCAGGGATCTGCGGCTTCTACCACTCAAGCTACAGAGAGTCAGCTCGTGAAGGCCGAGGCATAAAGGCTCGCGGCAGAGCCTTCCAATTGACAGCAGAGGAGGTCCGTACAGCACCCGATGTTGTGGCTGGTATGTGATCTTTTGCTTATTCTTTTGTTTATATATGGTGCTTATATATGATATGTTTAGGTACTTTTCTTGTGAATTTTGTATCAACTTTGGTGTTGTTTGACTCGGATGTGAGTCGATCTTTTGTATCGCTAGCATTTAGTCGTCATAACAGTAGCCGACGTGAGGCATTGAGTCGACCTTTGAGAGTCTCCATAGCTGATGAGCATGCTGTTTTTGCGACTGATGTGATCCGGGGATGTGTGCTTGAGATTTTTGGAGTCGGGTTTCCAATAGATTCGGTACCTATCGCGATGGGGGATGTCTGTGTCATCGTGGACATGGACTTGTTGAGCCAATTCGGAGCCATGATCGACTATGAGCGACAGCTGGTAACCATCCAAAACCCTAGTGGGGCTGTACTTACAGTGTTCGGCGAGGGTACCCGATCTGGGTCAACATTTTATTCGGCTGCCAAAGCGAGGCAGAGCTTGCAGCAGGGTTGCATGGGTTTTCTGGCATATGTGTCGGATACACGGTATATTACTGAGAGACCGAGTTCTATCGTTGAGGTCCCAGTAGTTAGAGAGTTTCCGGACATTTTCCCCGAGGAGTTACCTGGTGTGCCTCCCGAGAGGCAGGTGGAGTTTCGCACTGATTTGCTTCCTGTGGCGGCACCTATCGCCAAGGCACCCTATCGCCTTGTGACGCCAAAGATGCAGGAGTTATTCTCGCAGCTTCAAGAGCTGTTGGGAAAGGGATTTATCCGGCCGAGTAGCTCGCCGTGGGAAGCGTCGATCCTTTTGGTTAAGAAGAAGGATGGTTCACACCGGATGTGCATTGATTACCGGGAGTTGAACAATTTGACAGTCAAGAACCGTTATCCATTGCCAAGGATCGACGATCTGTTCGATCAATTACAGGGTGCATCTTGGTTCTCCAAGATCGATTTGAGGTCTGGTGATCATCAATTGAGAGTTCATGAGGAAGATATTTCGAAGACAACATTTACGACTCGTTATAGGAATTACGAGTTCATGGTGATGCCCTTTGGGCTCACCAATGCACTAGCAGCGTTCATGGATCTCATAAATCGGGTATGCAGACCTATGTTGGATCGTTCGGTGATCGTGTTCATTGATGATATTTTGGTGTATTCGAGGTCTAGAGAGTAGCATGCGGAGCATTTGAGAGAAGTTCTCGGAGTATTGAGATCGGAGAGGCTTTATGCCAAATTCTCCAAGTGTGATTTCTGGTTACGAGAGGTCCAGTTCTTGGGACACCTCGTTAATCAGGAGGGGATTTTGGTCAACTCGGCCAAAATTGAGGTGGTTATGAGTTGGGAGGTGCCGAGATCCCCCACCGAGATCATGAGTTTTCTGGGGTTAGCCGGCTACTACCGGAGGTTTATCAGAGATTTCTCCAAGATTGTTGTACCTCTCACCAAGTTGACCCGGATGGGTGTTGCTTTTGTTTGGGGTCCCGACCAGCAGACCTCGTTTGAGACTCTTCGCCAAAGGTTGTGCGAAGCTCCAGTGTTATCTCTTCCTGAGGGAATGGAGGACTTCGTGGTTTACTGTGATGCATCTATATCGGGGTTAGGTACGGTGCTTATGCAGAGGGGGCATGTGATAGCATATGCATCGAGGCAGCTGAAGCCTCATGAGATGAGGTATCCCACCCACGGTTTAGAGTTGGGGGCAGTGGTGTTCGCCCTCAAGATCTGGCGTCATTACTTGTACGGGGTTCGGTGTATCGTTTACACGGACCACAAGAGCTTGAAGTATCTGATGGACCAGCCTAACCTGAATATGCACCAGAGGAGATGGTTGGACATGGTAAAAGATTACGATTGTGAGAGTATGTACCACCCGAGAAAGGCTAACGTGGTAGCCGATGCCTTGAGTCGCAAGGCGGAGGGTGCCCCGATTCGGGATTTATGCATGAGGATGACTGTGATGACTTCGGTGTTGGATACCATTCGAGAGGCCCAAGCGGAGGCCGTGAGACCAGAGAACCGAAAGAGGGAATGGGTGATTGGGCAGGTATCCAAGTTTGTGACAGATAACCGGGGACTTATGACCTTTTGAGGTCGGGTTTGGGTGCCTTATACGGGCGGAGCTCATAGCATTTTCATGGAGGAGGCGCATAGATCGAGATTTTCGATACATCCAAGGGACACTAAGATGTATTCGGATCTGAAGAGAGACTATTGGTGGCCCTGTATGAAGAAGGATGTAGCATGGGTAGTAGAGAGGTTTCTGACCTACCGTCGGGTCAAGGCTGAGCTCCAGCGTCCTCATGGTCCATTGCAACCTTTGGAGATTCCCTAGTGGAAGTGGGAGCAGATCTCGATGGAGTTTATAACCAAATTACCGAGGACGACGCGTGGAGCTTCCAGTTCTCACGGCATGAGAATGCTTTTTCCCTGATTTTCTTGTCCTTTAATCTTTTAACTCCCAAAGTTTCTTCCTTTAACGTGTTTAGTCCCTTTTCTTCAAAATGTCTTATGTTTTGCTGCAAATAACATTTAAACTCATAAATACCATTATTCTAAACAAATTACCAACTTATATACAAAAATGTACTTAAATATTGCCTAAAAATAGGTATAAATATGGCAATATCAAAATACCCCACACTTAGGCTTTGCTTGCCCTCAAGCAAATCTACTTATTTAAACTCCAACTTTCATCACTAGCATTACATAGAGCAATCCAATTCCAGCTCAACCATTATGCCAAGACCTCAACGCATGCATTTGTGTCTAAATTTTTCCTAAAGTATCCCCTTACTTTAAATACTCACAATCTTCATAAACACTCGCCCACTTCTTCCGAACAATGCTCATTTTATGCATCCCTCCGAATCCATCCGCAGAAAACCTCCTAACCTCAAGGTATTTTTAGTTGCAATCCAAGCATACATAATCTAGAAAATATTACAACTTTTGATACCACAATGGAGCTCTTTTGAATTCTTCACTTTCTTGGTAATTTGATCTTTGATTTCTTTGAATTCACCACCTTGTTGTTTGATTTTTGGTATCTTCAACTTTTAAATTTCTTGGAATTTTGGTTTTTGTTGTTCATACTTTGAATTTGATGCTCCAAAAATTCTTCAAACTTTTTCTTGTAATTCTCTCTCTTTTTTTTCACTCAAAACCCTACATGCTTAAGCAGGGGCGCTCAACTTCAACCTTTATTGGTTAACTATAATAATTTTCCTGGATACTTTTCTGGTACACGATGCTAAACATATTGCATCCTTCAAACTAAGCAAGGTTGTGTTTTTGTTCCATGATTTCACTAAAATAAGGGAGGCCACAAATGCACTATAATGTGTATTGGCTCAACTAAACATTTGAGCTTTTATCGGATCATCCCATATAACACTAGCAACTACAGTTCAAATTATTATTACTAGATTTAACTATTAAAAATTCCAAAATTTCAAATTTTTACCATTATCTAGCAATTTCATTTTTCTACCTCCTACCCCACACTTATTTTGATACAATGCCCTCATTGTATGCTTAAATTAATATAAAAATTAAGAGAAGGGAGAAAAAGGAACAGAATCCCCTAGGATAGTGGCGTGATCATCTCCAAAAGTGCGGATGGAATGTGCATCTTGAATACGGACTTTGAAAAATAGAAACTTGGATCTTGAACACGCGAGATAAGTAATGTACCGGCAAAATATGAAATCGAGCCTTCAATCTTCTACAAATGTGGTGGAAATCTCCAAAATAGAACGAACAATGTGGGAAAGCATACGCCACATTGTATGGTAGTGAAAATAAACCATAATAATCTTCAGAACATTCCTCAAAAAGAATAGTGGTAAACCACACAATGAAGATGGAAAAATATAACTCCTTTTTGTGAAAAATTGAAATTCACGACGTGAATGCACTAAAACTCACAACGTGAACTCGTTGTGAAATGGATTCTAGAAGGCCACCATATGCGGACTCACGAGGTGAACCTTAACAAGTTCATGACGTGAAAACTGGAACATCAGAAATATTGTTCTTCCATTTTCACTTTAATTCTTGAATCCCCCCCCATGTATTAACGTATTAAGACTCTTCTATCCCTACTATTTTGGACTCTTCTCTCAAACTTTCTTCTCACTTGACTCACCCCACACTTAATTGAAAATATGGGTCTCGACTCTCGACTTTAAACACTCCCGGCTAAACACATACGCACTTATATCTCGATATCCTTTTTAGGTGCTCCTAGCAATTTCTGAGAAATAACAACCAAAGAAGAATAAAAGTAACATAATATCTTAAAAGTTTTTACAATCCCAAATAAAACCAAACAAAATAAAAATAAAAAGAAACCAAACAATAAGAAAATAAACGAAATAAAAGTAGACACAATCAAACATCCTCCTCGTCCTCGTGCGCTCCGCTAGTGCCTGCTCCGTCGGCTCCATGTCCTCTATACTCCGTCCACCTCGGGCAAATCGGGTAATGATACCCCAAACGAGGCGGCTGCTCCACTCCAAGGTGTTGAACAACGTTCTCCATGGTACCACCAATCCAATTGACACTCAAAGATAACTGGTCAAAATAACCAGCCATGTAACTCCCAAAAGGTGCTCCCACGATGGATGCGGGTGGATGCATTGGTTGCCCGCGTTCTACCCTTCCTCTCACGTTCATGCGCCTCGGCCTCAGTTGTGGTTCAGGTTGGTCGGCCGGCTGGTCATCACCATCATCACCCTCATCATCTGAAGGTACTATGCCCCAATGCGACCCGAAGTTTATGACAACCCGCATAGTCTCCAAATACCCCATGCCAAACTCATACTCATCAACATAAGTCATGGAACGAATAACATCAAGAACAACCAAATGATACGAGCGGGCCAAACACGTAATAAATTGCCCTCCACAAATGGGGCTCCCAGGGCGCGAACTAGTTGCAAACCCGTTCAGAAAACGTGCCAGAAAATAAGGAATATTGCAACACACGTCGGGCTGTAAGATACACCATAAGAAGAATAAATTTTGTTTTTTCACTTTATCTCCATGCCTCCTATGATTGATGGAGAATGTGATGAAACGGTGGAGTAAGTGATGGAACGAGGACCAAATACTGCTCTCGGGAGACACTCCGGAATTAAACATTTTGGACGCAATATTATGACAGAAAGCATACCCAGTGACACCCTCCGTATATCCTCTAGCAGCCACGCTAAAAAACATACCAAATTCGGGAGTTATTGCCTCTTGTCGATCATATAGTCCAACTCTCCAAGCAAATTCAACGAGGCTGCACTCCCGGTACTCACCCCCCAACCGGAACACCAAAGCTTGCGGCCAATGTGGGTTTTGGACTGTCTCTTGTAATGTCACTGTTGAGAAAAACTCAACACAAAATTCCTTATATACCCGCTCTTGAATCCGAAATAGATTGTGCCAACCCGAACAAGTGAACGAGTATTCATCTCCAATAAATACTTTTGTCAAAAATGGGGTCAGCCTTTCCACAAGCCTGACTTCCCTCAAAACCGTCCAATTGATTGTAGGAGCAACAACAATCTCGCGGTTATAAAGCCACCCTAACTTGTTGTTCCATCGGGTCAAGATGTCACGGGACATGGTGGTGGGAAAATTGTAAAACGGGTATAAACCCGCAACTCCAAGAGGTATTTCCCTTCTAGATGCCATCTCTGCAAAAACAAGGAACAAACACAGCCAAAACAACAACCCAACAGTTTATAAATAAAAGGAACAAAGAACGTGGATAGTCCAAAATTCACGGCGTGATTTCCTAAAAATTCACGGCGTGAGTTCGTATTCAAATTCGATATTTGGTCTTGTTTTTTGTACAAATCGGCCATGATAGCGCTGGGGGTTTACTCCTATGACATTTTCAACCAATAATCAACTATATTCCAAGGGTAATTCACGAATCTTAGGGCGTATTTTATACAATTTAACAAATGAATAAACCCTAGCCCTAAATTCAACTATTAGAGCAAAAATTAAACATAAAATAGAAGAATCATTACCTTGTATGGAATTATTACGTAAGCAAGCACAAAAATTGAGTATTGTCGGCCTAAATCGGAGCAAGGGGGGGACCAGATTGCTTGTTCACTTCGTGAGGAATAAAGAAATGAGAGTCAACTGGTTTCTAGGTCTTTATTCTGTGGTCCCGTGCAAGTCAAAACTCACGTCGTGAGTTTATTACAATTCACGTCGTGATTTCCGTCCGGGCTTAATATTAGGCCATGCACTCACGGATTGGTCTTGGGCCACTTAGTCTAATATAAAATGGGCTAGACTGTATTATTGACTTATTATCCGGTTTATTCACGATTCACGGCGTGAAATTCTGAAGAAGCACGTCGTGAATTTTGTCTGGAAGGGAAAATTCATACTAAATCAAATTTGTCTTTTAACTAAATTCTCAATCATTACTACTTCCATTTTAGGGCCCCCACATTCAGTGTTTAATTATGTTATAAGTGAGTTGGATGATATGATCTATGTTTTTAAGACTAAAACGCAAAAACTAATAAGAAAATAAAAAAATTGCAAACCAGAGTCGGGTTGCCTCCCGAGAAGCGCTTCTTTTTCTTAGAGTCTTGAGCTGGACTCTGTGCATCCTACGTTGAATCGTCTGAAGAGTCTACCACTAGGATCTTTTGTTCCTTTAAACACCTCTTGTAAGCTTGAACGTGTCTTTTGTACGCCTTTTTCGAATTTTCCTTTTTAGCTTTGACCTCATCTTCCACAAGCTTGTGTTTGGTCCCTTTAGTTTCCTCCTTGCATTCCATACCATCCTTCTCCTCTTTCACTAATGGCTTTGTCACCTGTGAAGTAACCTCCTCTTCATCACTTGTCATTTCATCATCTTCCTCACTCACCCAAGAAGGTGGACTCTTGTAAGCAATGACTTCAACTAAATATGGAACAGATGCTCTTGGTTTTGTTCTTTTGACTTGATGAATTGTCTTAATTTCATCTTCCATGAGCTTTTCTAATTCTTCTAATTCATTGTCTTCATTAATGGTGAACACCTCTTCTTGAACATGATTCCTTTGAAAGCCATCTTCTATCCCAAAAATTTCTTTTTCATCACCAACCCTCAAGGTAAGCTTAGACTCACGAATATCAACAAGAGCTCCAGCAGTGTTAAGCAATGGACGACCAAGGATAATTGGAACATCGGGGTCTTCCTTCATACCCAACAATACAAAATCTATTGGAAAAACAAATTTTCCAATTTTTACTAAATTATCTTCTACAATGCCACGGGGCTGTGTCACTGAACGGTTCGCCATGTGAATAGTCGTTCTTGTAGCCTTCAACTTCTGAATATCTAACTTCTAATAAAACGAATAAGGCATCAAGTTAATGCTAGCCCCAGAATATGCTAGCCCCAGAATCGGCTAAAGCATCAACCTTCATGTTGTTACCAAACTCACATGGAAGAGTGAGGCGTCGAGGATCCCCCATATTTTTTGGTATCTCTCCCAACACAGCTTTGGAGCTTTGCTCACTTAGAATAATTTTAGAATTCTTCTTTAATTGCTTGCGAGTGTCTATTAAGTCTTGTAGTGATTGTTGATACTTGGGAGTTTTGGATAAGGACTCGACAAAGGGAGTATTAATCGGGATACCCTTCACGTGCTTAACAAACTCTAGATGCTCTCTTTCCAGTGGAATAAGGGCAGCTCGGGAAGGAAACGGCAAAGGCGGCTGATAAGCAGAAACGAAGACATAATTTTTCTGTTCATGACGGGCCCACATCACGTCATGAGTACGTCAATTCAGCAGCATCTTGATTCTCGAGCTTGGGCTTCTTTGACTTTGGATCGGGCTGCTGTTATTCTTCTTCTAAGGCTTCTAAGAACTCAGAGATGGCCTCTTCTTCAGTATCTATGGCCATTACATGAGATTGGGTCTTTGTTTCAGGATTTTTCGAGGACATCTTCTCATGCACCAAAGTGGTTAGTTGACCAAGTTGCACTTCAAGATTATTGATGGTGGCTTGTTGATTTTTTATCAAAGCTTGTTGTTCTACCATCAATGCATGGTGATTCTTTACCAAAGTTCTTTGTTCATTAATAGCAGAATCAGTAGCCTCGTGTCTCTTTTCGGAAGCTTCCATAAACTTAATTAACATGGTCTCTAGATCGGGTTTCTTCTCGATTGGTGGTTGTTCTTTTTGGTAGAAGTGTCTGCCAATTTGTCTATACTTCTCTTCTTTTTGCTTCTTATATTCATCATAGGGCAACCACTCTTTCTTTGGTTTCCTCCAATCTTCATCATACTTGTCCCTACTCGAATAGCAAACTTGAGCTTTCTTGTTTCCATATTCGTCCAAGTTGCAATCTTTTGTCAAATGTGGACCACTACATCTCTCACAACCAACTTTAATTGCATGAATGGATTGGTCCATTTGTGTTAATCTTCTCTCCAAAGTGTTAAGCATTGCCATCACCGCAGCCATCTCTTCAGGTTGTGCACCTCCAACTCCTTTAATGCCTTCATTCCTTGGATTATGATATTCATGAGAGTATTTTGCGAATTCTTCAATTAATTCCTTGACTTCACCCGGATTTTTCTTTGTAAGTGGTCCTTGAGAATCAAAGAGTTGTCTTGTCATCACATTTACCCCGTCATAAAATATTGACACCTCTTGTTGAATGTTAAGGTCATGTTGAGGACAATTCCTTAACAACCCTTTGTAACGGTCCCAAGCTTCGTAAAGTGACTCTCCCGGGTTTTGCTCAAAATTGGCTATTGCCTTTTTCAGTTTAGCAATCTTGGACGGTGGACAGAATTGATAGAAACTGCTCACGCATTTGAGCCCAAGTAGTTACGGTACCAGGTGAGAGTGCTTTTAACCAATCCTTTGCGGCTCCTTTAAAGGTAACGAGAAGCATCCTTAGCAAAACGGTGTCTCTGTTAATATTTGGGACATTGAAGTGATCAGCAATGTCATTCACTTCATCTAAGTGTTTGAACGCATCCTCGTGATCCTTTCCATAGAATGGAATATCCTTTAATGTGGAAAGGATGTGTCCCTTCAGTTCGAATGTGGCAGTGGCAGGGATTGCAGGTTGTACTAAGCCTGGACCAATATCATCTCGAATTCTCTTTCTGTAAGCTCCCACTGACATTTCTTCAATATTTGCCATTTCGTGCCTTGGCTCGTTCTCGGGTTCGCTTGTATGTTCTTTAAATTCAGGCTCGGTATCGTACTCGGATTCGGTTTGGACGGGTATTTGATCCAAGTGTTCAAGCTTGCTTTCGGTCTTTGAGGATGAACTTGACTCCCTCGTTTTCTTCCCCGATTTCTTTGAAAACACTGATTTGAATTCTTGTAAGGGCGTCTTCTTCTTGTGAATTGCAGACTCGGGATCTTCAAGTGGTGGCACCAAAGGTGTGTTTGAGCCTCTGGTCATGAACTCCTGCAGACAATCAATAAAGACAACGTAAAAACGAACTAAAATAGACAAATAAACTAAAAACTAAAGAAAATTAAAAGTCACAGTTCTCACGTCGTGAGTCTATAAACTTACGTCGTGAGTTCTGTAAAAAAAACTAAGCAAATTAAAAATTGGAAACAGAAAATAAAAACTAATACTAAAAAAACTTTTGCTGGAAAATTTAACTTTTTGCGGGTTTTACCCACAAAAAGTATCGATTAACCTAAAGCAAATAAATAATAAACTAAGTCGTTCTCCGGCAACGGCGCCAAAAACATTGATGTGCATGAAAGTACCCACTAATTTTAATATTTATAACCTAACAAACTTAGACTAACTATGCACTTATAGGCAGTGTACCTAGTCAGATTACAGTATAGCTTAGGTAAGTCGGGTGTCGATCACAGGGAACGGTGTTATTAATTTATATATTCGCTACTAAATTAATCTAATTATTAATAAGCTAAAAGGGTTTGTATCTAATTTTGCAAGGTTAGATGAACTTAATTCTTTAACAAAACTCAATCAATAAACAAAATACTTCTGTTAGTTCGAATCCACTTTCACTCAATGGTTATACATTAGTCAAGACTGTTACCGTTGGTTACCAATTTAAGAAGTATTAGCAGTTTAGTTCTAAACCTACTAATTATTAATCAATTCATGTAAATCTATGTATGGTCACACATTAGTTAACACATAATCAATTATTAAATAAGATTGGAGCTATGAAGATTGATTAATCAAAACACAATTATAGTCATAATATGCGTTCTCTAACATAACTTAATTCAATGATTCAATCACTTATCTAAGATTGGTTTGATCTTAGCTCTAATAAACTAGTGTTCACTTTGTTATCAGGTATTCATATTCATACAGATTTGTGTTCACTAACTACACAGAACAAGAATTTAAAGCAATTAAATCATTAACTAAACATGCTAGGTAAAATCAATCAACACAAGCATATAACCAACAAATAAAGTCAAATCTAATGCATTCAAACCATGAGTTCCATCTTCATCTAGCTAACAGAAGCAACAAGATTTAGCTGGACATATTAACGGCTAAACAGTCAAAAGCTATAATCAAACACATGTTTAATGTACCAAGTTTATAAAGCAAATTATGAACTTCCTCTTCTTTGGTGTTGAAAACCACTTCCAGATCTCTTTTTCCTCTGAAATTCGCTTTATGGAATCTCTTTCTTCTGCCAAAAGTCTCCTAAAAGTCCCTTTAATTCGTAATGGTCAAGGATATATATATATTTCAGATTTTAACAATTCACGTCGTGAATAATAAATTATTCACGTCGTGAATACAAGATAACCGTGTTCGGCAAGGATTCCTTCACCCGCGTAAATATCTTCTAGAACTTAAGCACACGTCGTGAATCTTCCAGTTCTCACGACGTGAGAACGCTTTTTCCCTGATTTTCTTGTCCTTTAATCCTTTAACTCCCGAAGTTTCTTCCTTTAACGTTTTTAGTTCCTTTCCTTCAAAATGTCTTCTTTTTGGCTGCAAATAACATTTAAACTCATAAATACCATTATTCTAAACAAATTACCAACTTATATATAAAAATGTACTTAAATATTGCCTAAAAATAGGTATAAATATGGCAATATCACTCGGCATGGAGTGCCGACGTCTATAGTTTCGGATTGGGATGTGCATTTTACTTCCAGATTCTGGAAGAAATTCCATGAGGAATTGGGAATGCGATTGCGTTTTAGTATCGCCTACCATCCACAGATAGATGGACAGAGTGAGCGGACGATTCAGACGCTCGAGAACATGCTTCGGGCATGCGTTATGGATTCCAATGGGAGTTGGGACTCATACCTACCTTTTGCTGAGTTTTCCTACAACAACAGCCATCACTCGAGCATCGGTATGCCTCCCTTTGAGCTTCTTTATGGGAGGAGGTGTCGTACTCCCATTTGCTGGGGAGAGGTGGGGCAGAGATTTATGGGCAACACTGAGATAGTGTTGAAGATGACCAAGCAGATTCAGCAGGTCCGACAGAGGTTGCAAACGACCCAGATCCGTCAGAAGAGTTACGCAGACAGACGACGATCCGAGCTTGAATTCCAGGTTGGAGATTTTATGCTTTTGAAAGTTTCTTTGTGGAAAGGAGTAATTCGGTTTAGGAAGCGGGGCAAGTTGAGGCCTCGATATATTGGACCTTTCAGTGTGATTGCCAAGGGAGGAAAGGTAGCATATCAGTTACAGCTACCTGAGGAGTTGAGCCATATTCATAGCACCTTCCACGTGTCCCAGTTGCAGAAGTATGTGGCTGATGAGATGGCAGTAGCTCCATTAGAAGACATTCAGGTGGATGTGAGCCTGAATTACATCGAGAGGCCGATCGCGATCCTAGATCAGAAGGTAAAGGCTTTGAGGAACAAGGATGTGCCTCTGGTCCAGGTCCAGTGGCAGCATCAACGGGTATCCGATTTGACTTGGGAACTGGAATTGGAGATGCGGGAGCAGTACCCCAAATTATTTGCGGAGCAAAACTTTGAGGGAGAAGTCTGATTCTAGTGGGGGAGAATTGTAACATCCCGAAATTAGGTATATCCCCTTGGCCCTTCTTCTTTCCCTAATTTGTCAAATTTAGTCCTTGAAATATTTTATGGAAATTGAGTACGCTCGGCGTACTGGAGGGTACGCTGCGGGTACTCATGAGCGTGTTCTTGACGCGGAGGCTACCAGTACGTCGGGCGTACCATAGTGTACGCTGTGCATACTAGGTTCAAATTGACACCCTAATTGTGGGGGTGAGCCCTATAAAAGGAACATATTGGCCTCACTTTTAGCTACCATTTCCAGAGAGTGAAACCCTAAGAGTGCCAAACCCTCGTTCTAGAGCTTGTATGTGTGTTTGAGCTTGATAGTGTTCTTGTGTTCCTTTGAAGAGAAGAAGGTTCCATTGAAGAAGCTAGAGTTGGAGTGCAAGCTTTGGATCTCAGCTTTTCAGAGGTTGGAGCATCACTTGGAGGTAAAAAGCTCAAATCTTTCTTAACCTTTTTGTATTTGTGCATTAGGGGCCATTTTTAGGGTTTTTGTCCCAAAGGTGGAGACTTTATGAGTAAAGGAGCTCCATAAACCTTGATCTGCCCCTTTTCAGTGTATATTGTGTTTTAGATCCATAAAAATCCAATCTTGGACGTTAAGAGTGAACCATGCATGAGTTGTGAGTTTCTTAAGGAAGGAAGTGCTGTGATTTGGGTGATGGTGACCTTTACAGCCATGCAAAGGCTTAAAGTCACCGACTTCATGGATTAAGATGCTTTAGAGTGAACAGATCTAGCATTTGAGCTCATGTCTTAACCGATTAAGAGCACAATCATGAAGTTAGTGAAACTGGGGCATACGCTGGGCGTAATCCTAGTACATGCAGCGTACGGGTCGAGTGTTCCCAATTCTGTATAGCATCTAAGTATGCCCAACGTACAGAGCTTGTACGTGCCGCGTACTCCTGAGGGTTGACTTCCGTTGACTTTTAGGGTTTAGTCAACAAGTGGACCGTTGGACCATTGGAGGGGTAGAATGGTCTTTTACCCTTCTGAGTGAATATAGGAAGGGACTAGTCTAGCCTTTGAGAGTCGTTTATAATTAGAAGTGAATTATGTATGTGTTTAGGAGGAGGCTAGATCAGTGTTTCGAGTTCGAGATCGTCCGAGTTTACCCGAGGTGAGTCTTCTCACTATACATTACCTAGGCTGGTATCTATGTTTGGACCGGAAGGTCATGCGTGTTTGCTTGAGATTATGTGTTTTTGTGATTATGTATGCTATGTGCTATTCTGACCGGACCGGAGGGTCCAACGATTTACGAAGCCAGAGGGTGCTCAACCAAACCGGACCGGAGGGTCCAACGAGCTAGACCGGACCAGAGGGTCCAACGAGCTACGGGACTGGAGGGTCCTGCTGAGACACATTGACCAGAGGGTCGTACTGAGTATAGCCTCGAGTGGCAAATTGTTGTATGTGGTATTTTGGGGAACTCACTAAGCGTTCGTGCTTACTGTGTTATGTGTTATGTGTTTCAAGTACCTCAGAGGATCGCGGAAAGGCACCGGCGTGATTGTACACACACTTTTGATTTGGAGCTGTATTTGTGGATCCTGGAATTGAACAATTGTTTTGAAAACTTGTTAATTGGTTTTTGGAGATTTAATGATGAGACATATGTTTTATGAATAGTAAAATTGAAAATTTTGGTTTGAAATTTCTTATCGTTACACTTTCATTTCTTTCTATTTATTTAAAAACTCTACGAAATTATACCAATATAATCCAAATACAAAAATATAAAGTTATTTCCACTGATAACTGGATAGATTTTTCAAGTATAATATCCTAATAAGAAAAAAAAATTAAAGTTATAATGCTAGAAATGCATATGTTTTCCAAAGTGCAATGTTGGAATAGAAAGAAATGAATTTTGATACCAAAATAGTCAAATAAATGAAAGTATATTGCTACATGTGTATCCTGCTTTCATTTATTATTATTTTTTTTTTATCAAAAGAGTATTTTAAAAATTTGCCTGACAAATTTATCTTAATTATTTTATACATTTAATTAATGAAATCAGAATAAAATAAGAGTGGTCAAAAATAAATCTCTTTTTTTGTCATTTTCTAATAATGGGAAATAACTTGAAATTAATATATTTAAGTTAACGACAATGGCAGTAGCATTTTCGGAAGTGGGTGAGAGTTTTAGCAAGGGGCATATTGGAAACAAAATTTAAAATTAACATATTCTTCACAGGATGATATTATGGAACTTAATTTTTGTTAAAAGAAATAGAGTTTTGAGGCATAAAAAATGCAAATCTCACTTCCAAAAGTGAATGATGTGCATTTTTTCAATAAATAAAAGTTAAATTGGTATCCAAAGAAGGGTTGTTTTCAAGCATATTTTATTGAATTTCCCATTTTATGAATACTTTTTGAGGCATAAGAACACAAATCTCACTTCCAAAGTAAACGAGGGGCATTTTCGTCACAAAATCAAAGTTAAATTGGTATCCAAAGAAGGGTTGTTTTTATAAATTTCACAAGTATATTATCGATATTTCTTATGGTTATCCGTACGAATAATACAATTTGCATTCAACCTGTACCAGTTCTAATTCTTTGAGGGCTAATAATGAACCGACATACACATCATTTCTCATTTATTCCACCACATAAATATTAGGTTAAACGAATCCCCATCTCAATTGAGATTTTCCACTTTTGCATACAAAGATATACCTATTGTAAACATATTGGTATGCCAGATTCAAGCACAAAATAGATTACAACTTACAAGAGCAGTTTGAGGTATTTAACATTTAGGTGTTGTTTGTTTTTCTGAAGCCAAAATGTCTGCAGTCTGCGAATCACATCTGCAAGCCTCTGCAACAGAAGATGTGGACTAAACGTCTGCACTCTGCAATAAAAAGACTGTTTGTTTTTTAATGTCTGCAAGCTGCTAAAATAAACAGAATTTTAAATAAAATTATTTTACAAACTTCAAATGATTTTTCAACACCAAAATTTTAATAATAATAATCATACAACATTGAAAATAAAATTCATTCAACTAAATTAGTCATACAACAAAAAATGGTTTTACAATAACCAATATATCATAGACAAATAAGATTTTATAAGGTATTGTAAAAAGTATTTTCAACAAAAATCACAACTTTCACAGGAATATTTCATATTTCCATCACAATTTTTCATATTTTAATCAAGAAAAAAACTTTATTTCAACAATAATTTTCACAACAATTCACAGCATTTCCTGCAACATCTAACATCAAATTTAAGAAAAAACAACCATTTTCAGCAAAAAGAATCAACAAATTTGACTAGCTTATACACTTTTGAGCAAGAATAAACAACATTCACAAATTTCAACTTAAAAGGGTCTTTCAACATCAAAATTGAATTTTTCAGCAATGTTATGGAGTTTCTAGAAATTATTTTCACATTTTCAATACTATTTTCTTATTTTCAACAACAAAAAATTTGATTTTCAGCAACAAAAAACTTGATTTTCAGCAATCTTATGAAATTACTAGCAAAATACACAAGGCATATGATTTTCCGCACTATTTTTATAATTTCAACAACAAAAAACTTGATTTTTAGCATTCTCATGAAATTTCCAGCAAAATACACAAGGAATATGATTTCCAGCAACATTTAATAAGAAATTTACACAGAAAAATCTATTTTCAACCATATTTTCAAATTTCCAATATCCAACAACAAATTCATACAATAAGAAGCAATTTCAGCAAAATTAAACCACATATTTCAGTACATTAGAGAGTTTTCAAGCAAAATTAATCATCAATTTGATGTTAGAACCGGAAAAAAAAACGAAGAAAAAAAAAAGCAAACCTGTTCGCTGCGTTGCTATTCGTCTGCGATGGGAGAGGAGGCATTTTCTGTTGCATGTGATCAGGGAGGAGGCGGCGGCGGACGACGATGCTGATTGGAGAAGATGAACAATGAAGACGATGTTGGAGCGAGGCAGGAGCGTCGTGGTGGGTGAAACGTGAGAATGGATGGGCCGAATAGAAAGAAAAAAAGGTGTGTTTTTTTAGGTTAAAAGGACTTCACAGATCTTAGAAGATGTTAGTGCATGTTTGTGTGGTGAAGACCTCACGCAGACGTTTTTGGATCTGCCCACTTCGTAAAAAACAAACACACTGCAAGGACCTATGTCTGCGCGGCGCAGACAAAAGTGATTTCGCAGATCTGCAGCGAAAAAACAAAAAACCTCTTAGAATGTATCATTTTCTTTCACAACATTCCTCATGAAAATTACAACGTTTCCTTTTTAGGAAAGATTCCTATATATATATATATATATATATATATATATATATATATATATATATATATATATATATATATATATATATATATATATATATATATATGCTTATTACAGTTAAATACAAAAAAGTACATCGGTTTTGATGTCCGAACAAAATATAGATAAATCATACCGTAATTTCATATTTTTATTTTACTAGCCACTGATATATATATATATATCAAATGAGAATACCTATAAGTTTGAGAACGCGAGAACAAATCTAGATCATATAAATATTCAAGTCTAAGGTTATTATCAAACAGATAATTTATATAAATTATGAAATTTATTGGTATTAAAGTGTAACTTTAAAACAGTAAAAATGGCATAATAGTAATTGATTGTTTATTTATTTCCTAAAACTTCTCACACTCTTTCCTTTCAATTTGTCATCTCTCTTTTTCTCTATACCTAGGTCACGCCTCTGCATCCACATATCACCGCCATCACTAAATGACATGGAGGTGAAGATCTTCCCAGGCCTCTTTCTACCATCCGAAAACGCTCCGACTTGCTCTTGCTTTTTGTTTTTATCTCCACCAAGCAGGTTCCTTAATTGATAGCTTGAATCAACCGTAACATCTTTCATCATTTTCATCCTCTCAAACTCCCCGATGATCCAACTTGTCGCTTCATCGTCGATCGCCACGACTCCGCAGTCAGTATGGAATTTAGAAGAAGGTTTATTTATGTTAATCCATTCCCAAGACGAAGAGCCATTTAATTTCTCCTTCATGCTATACTCGAGATACTCCTTGTGATGTTCCGCTTTCTTGTACTCCATAAATCTTACTATGTAGTTTATCCGTGCTAGTGTCCCTTCTTGTTCTTGTGATTTTGGTGATATTTCAAGGGTTTAGGTTTGGTTCTGAAGGGGTTTGCTGAATTGAAAAAAGGAAATTGATAGAATGAGGACGAGGATAGAGAGACTAAAAATAGGGGTTTCAATATGTGTTAAAATCGTCTTCATCATTATGTCGCCGACGTTTACTGGAATTGGTCGGAACGACCCCTCATCGGAATCGGCAAGAGGCGTCGATTTGGATTTTGGAGAATGCAGATAAATCTCCGATACAATGCTTTTTGGGGTTTACTGGGATAGAAAATGAACCTTTGAATAACATTGTATTTATATGTGAATGACTATATTTATTTATGAATAGAAGTGTATTCATGTGTGATCAATGAGTGTATTTATTTATGATTAGGAGTATTCATTTTATGAAGAAATGATGATTTTTGCACTATTTTTATTTTGTATTTATTTATGAATAGTAATATATTCATTTGTGAATATAAGTGTATTCATGTGTGAAAGACTATTTATTTATGAATAATAGTGTATGTATGTTTGAATGACTATATTTATTTATGATTAGAGGTATTCATTTTTTGATTTTTATAAAGAAATGATAATTTTTACACTATTTTTATTGTTTGATGAAAAAAATGTATTAGATTATTTGTAAATTAATGTGTATTCATTTGTAATTAGAGTAGTACTAGGTTTTTTGAAAAAAAAAATCATTTGTGAATAAAAGTGTATTGATTTGGGTTTAGATTTATTTTCATTTTTTTGAAGAAAAAAAAAGTGAAATAAGAGAAAAAATTTGATTTCTTTAAGAAAAAAAAATAACTTTTTTTATTTTAAAATAAATTTTGGTAAAAATGTTTTTTATATTCCATTAATAATAAAAATAAAAAATCGAATATTTCTTGTTTTTGGTAACCAGTCCTAAACTTAAGGGAATTTGATTGAATTTTATTTTATTTCAATTTAACTAAAATTTATAATTACTAATATACGTTTATATATTGATTGATTCAGAACTGTTCTTGCGTTCTCAACCTTTTAGGTGTTCTCATTTGATCATTCCATATATATATATATATATATATATATATATATATATATATATATATATATATATATATATATATATATATATATATATATATATTTGGGTATAAACTTAGTGTTATAGTAATAATCAACAATAATATTTCTTAGCATAACAACGTACTTTCAAAAGCTACTAACTTATACCTTTGTGTTTGGTTAAGATTTTTATAGTCGGGTATTTTTCAAAGTACAATGTTATAGTTAAAAATTTTGAATGAAGATGCCTGAATTGTAGTGTGATTTGAAATATGTAATTCATTAAAGTCCTGACCGGGTGGAGGTTGGTCGATGGTTCGGGCCTTCCCATTCCCTATTTTTTAAATAACATACCTAAATTATTGTAGGTAAAATATGCCTTTTTGGAATATATGTTTATATATAAAAACTAATGAGATTAAAATATAATTTGGAAAAGATTTTCTTCGATTTCTCACTCAACGGAAGCACCTCATTTGTCCGTTGGCCAATGGTTATTTGTTATTTAATACAAGTCTGAGCAAATCGAATAAGAAACAACTCAAAATCTCTCATTTCTTTGTTTTTTTCAGTCTTCAAAAGTCTTTCAAGTCACACAAGGAATACCAAACATGAATCAAGAAACAATGCCCTCGAGTCCCTGGAATCTATTAGTTATTGTATTCTCACAAACAAGGCTGAGATTTTTCCATCTCTAATCACTCGGATTTCAAGTATATATGTGTATGCTTCTACATTCTTAGTTTTTAAAGGCTTTATTACTTCAAGTGCATTAATTATATCAAAAAACAATTATTGGATTATGGGTATTGTGATTAGTGGTTTGAAAGTTTAGTTGTAAATGTGAATTAATTTGGTGGGTTAATTACTATCAAACATCAGATAATCAATTCTATTTTAGTATTAATGAATAATGATATTCAATTGGGATTTCCAATTTGAAAAGTAAAATGTTTAATGTTTTGGGAATCTCTAATTACAACATTTGACTTGAAAAAGTGTCTAATAAAAGATATATCATCCAAAAAACTACATGATATTATAATGTTTTGAACATGTTGGTTTTAATTATTCCGATAGTCAAATTAGCCAAAAATTAACCTCATGTTGCTGCTACAAAATAAAATATAATAGGTCCTTTGTTTTTTCATCAACCAACATGACTAATGTATTGTCTCAAAAAGTAACTCTAGAAAAAATGACAATGTATTTGAAAGTAAGATGCTATAATAAACAAATCAAAGATTGTACATTACTCCAAATGCAATGTGTACAAAAAAAATAAACAACTTCATAAACAAACATAAAGATCATTGGGTTGATTATTAACAATGATTTGTCTATTATGAGGAAAAACTCATTTGATGATCTTCATGAACAATATATGTATTTTTTAATAAGAAATATATTTTTTACTTATCTAAAAAATTTTAAATATATATTAGAAACTACATTCATTTAGTAAATATATAAAATCGATCCCATTATTTTAAAATCCGTCAACCCAATCTACCGGTATAACACTAGTTTTGTAGAGGTTGGAACCAATCCATATTTTATCAAACAATTAAATGCTGAAAAATAATAATTATAAAAATCAAGTAAACAAATAATCCATAATTTACTAGCACACAGAAAGAAAATATAAATAATAATTAACTCGAGCAAATCAAATATTATCATTTATCTTTACCACACGAGTTTGCATGCATGTATAATCTGAAATCGAAGATCACGCACGTTTGTCAAATTTTGCTAGTTATTGTTGAAGTTGTTGTTTATTTTTTTAATAATTTTTATTTTATTTTTTGTTATATGTATATTTAACAAAAATAGTTGAAAGTTTTGGAAATATATAAAATTATAAAGAAAATTATGTTAATTTTGTTAAAGACAATTCTAGAAATTAGTTAAAAAATATTAACAATTTTTTTTAAACGCTACATGATTATAATTTTTAGATTTATATTTTTTATTCAAATTAAAAACTAAAAAATCGTAAGAAAAGATATCTGGTAAAGTTAAAAAGTGTTTCTCAAATTGCTCGTGGTTGTTTCACTAATTAAGGTGACTCGATAAAGCCATTTTCGCAATAACGATGACAATTTTGTGATAAATATGTAAAACGTGATTACTTTTTCATAATACAAGGTTTGTTTTGGTTATCTTTGTGATTAGTCGGACTTATCTTAATTTTATGCATAATTTTTTTTTGAACCCGCAATATTATTAATAAAGAAATTTTTCCTACTAGCAAGCAGCTAGTAAGGATGTTTGCATATAGTAATTCAAATACAAAGAAGAAGGGATAAGACCCATGAATTCCAGTCTATACTACCTCTATCTCCTCTAAGTTTCACTCAAACATACGTTAATAACTTGGTAGCAGCCACAATCCTCTCCGAATTCACTTCAACTTTTTTAAATACTCGATTATTCCGAGCTTTCCACAAGGACTAGAAGGCTCCGAATAATATCATAGTTAGAATGTCCTTTTTGGGACAGTTACCCCAATTGGAAGCATAATCGATGATGTTTAATATTGACTAGAATTCATTGTCCGGGAGACCACACCAATGAAGGATAGATTGTAATACTGACCTCGCCATTATACAAGAAACAAGGATATGATCACCAGTTTTGTCTGATGCTTTACATACATCACAAATCGTTGACGCTAAATTAATTCCTCTGTTTTTGAGTGCCACCGCTGAAGGAATTCGATTTTGCTTCGCTCTCCAAACAAAGCCCAGAACTTTTTTTGGGATCAAACGAAGCCATGGGAAGTTCCCATCACAGATTGGGTAGGAAGCCCTTTCAGTTCTATCCCGAAGGGCAGCTATGCAGAACTCTCCATCTATAACAAAGGAAGATACCCAAGTATCGTTGTTCTCCTCATAACGCATTACGTCATCGAAAGAAATATTGATCTTCTCCAACTTTTTTCTGCTTTTTACTATATTATTCCATACACTACTCCAAGGGTTTTTAGCGCACAAACGGTTAGACTCTCCCATCAGTTTATGAATTCCGGAGATGATCGATACCCATAAGGAATGGGTCTCATTTTTTAGCCGCCACAACCATTCAGTTAGTAGTGTCAGGTTTAAAGATTGGATTGAACCGATACCCATACCACCAACTAATTTTGGAGCTGTCAACTTATCCCAAGCCACCCAATTAATACTATTTTTATAGGTAGGGCCTCCCCAAATAAATTTCTTGCGAATTTTTTCCAAGGAATTGATGACACCTGTGGGGGCTCCAAATATGGACAGGAAGTATGTGGGGAGACTTCCAAGTACAGCTTTAGCAAGAGTGACTCTTCCACCAAAACTAAGGGTCTTTGCCTTCCAAATTGAGAGTTTTGATTTCACTTTATCCAAGATCGGCTTCCACGCGGCTATACGATTCATATTAGATCCTATAGGGACACCGGGCAGGTGAACGGTAAAGCTGCAGGTTCACAACCAAGAGGTGATGCCCAGTTAGCAACATCCTGGGGTGGGACGCCAATACCAAAAACTTTAGATTTTGAGAAATTGACTTTTCGGCCAGAAGAGACGTAGAAGCATCTAAGTATTCTGGTAAGATTAGCGATATTTCGTTGTGACCAGTCACCCAAAAATAGAGCGTCGTCTGCATATAGGAGATGGGATACACAGATGCTAGAATTTGGAATATGGACTTCGTCAAAAACACCATTGGATGTTGTTGATTTCATTGCAACATTGAGTCCCTCCATTGCAATGATAAACAAGAAGGGGGAAAGAGGATCCCCTTACCTCACTCCCTTTGACATCGTGAATTCAGCGGTAGGACTTCCATTAATAATGATCGATGCTCTAGCTGAATCTAAACAACCTTTTATCCACGATCGCCATTTACACCCAAAGTCCATCTGCTTCATTATGGAATCAAGATAACCCCAATTAACTGAGTCGAAAGCCTTATTAAAGTCGGCCTTGAATAGAAGAATTTTCTTTCCATTCGACTTAGCCCATGAGCACATTTCATTTACAATCAGTGGACCCTCTAATATATTCTGACCCTCTACGAAAGCTGATTGCACTTCATCAATCACACTACCTATCACCTTTTTGATACGTAAAGCAAGAATTTTTTTTATAATTTTGTACATCGACCCAATCAAGCTGATTGGTCAATAGTCATCTAGTCGAATAGGGTCTTTGATCTTTGCTGTCAGTGTAATAAAGGAAGCGTTGCACCCTCTTGAGATTTTTCCCCACCTTTCAAAGTGTTTTACGGCACCGAGTACATCGCTTTTAATGATTTCCCAGTATTTTTTAAAGAATTTGAGGGTGAATCCATCCAGGCCCGGGGCCTTCTCGCTACCACAAGACCAAATGGCATTCTTTATTTCATCCATAGAGATCAGAGTTTCTAAAAATTCAGCATCACTCGGAGATAGCTTTCTAAACAGATCATTTCTAAAGTTTGGCCTCTTCACCCATTTTTCATGGAATTTGTTGGAGAAAAATGACACTGCAACGTTTTTCATCTTGTTGGGACTTAAGACCCATTCACCATTTACCAAGAAACCATGTATTTGGTTTCGCCTTGTTCTGTTGTTTACGTATCCATGAAAAAAACTTGTGTTCTCATCTCCATCGACCACCCATTTTATCCTTGATTTCTGCCTGAGGTCTAATGAGGCGAGTCTTTCCAATTCCGAAATTCTACTAAAGCCTCTAGCTCTATCCTCAATTTCCATGGATGACAGTTGTCTAGATTCTACCAGTAAGTTAATCTTCTCCATTCTTTTTTTGGTATTCAGAAGCTCTTGATTCTCCCTTTGAAATTCTATCGCCCTCTACTTCTTTATTTCTCCTTTCAGGTGTTTCAATTTACAGGCCAAATAAATATCAGCAGCCCCAAAACCATTGAATTCCTCCTAAGCCTTGGTTACAACCTGCTTAAAACCGGAGAGTGGTCAGAGAGATCTTTTGGAAGGGCCATGGAAGAAGCTATTGGAAATTTATCCATGAAATTCGAACAGACCAAGATACGATCTAATTTACTCAGCTTAGCACCAAATTGTTGAAAGTAAGTAAATCTACTTCCCCCCATCCTAAGGTTATGTAGTTCAACCCTCTGTATGAAACGATTGAAAGAATCATCACTCGACTTGCAGAAGATCGAGTTGATTCTTTCTTCAGGTCTCCGCAGATCATTGAAATCACCAAGAATTATCCAGGAAGCCGATTTTGATTGTTTCAGGTTTAATAGATCACACCACAATTTCGATTTCTCAGAATTTGTTTTAGGGCCATAGACATTTACGATCGCTAAAAGACCTACAATAGATGGGCATGTACCAATCGTTACTAGGAAGTACCTGGATTTGATCATCTCCTTTATATTGAAAAAAGTTGAGTCCCATACTGTGAGTAACCCCCCCAATCTACCAACCGCATTAACGAAATCGAATCCGTGATTATCATTGCCCCAACATCTTGAGGTATCAAGTGAGCGTTGAAGGTTGTTTAGTTGAGTTTCTTGAATCACCATGAGGATAAGGTTTTGGGATCTTCTTAATCTGCAAGCCCGGTCGACCTTATGGCTATCTCCCATCCCACGAATGTTAAGGGTCATAATATTCATTGGGGCATATGGTTCTCGCTGGCTTCATCCATGACCTCTGTGAGAATGGGGTCTTCGATATCAATCTCGAATCCGAGGATTTGACCAATCTCCACTGTCTCATCTATTGGTGATACCAAATCAGGGGAATCTGGTAGAGGTACCTGTTCGGGGGGAATTAAATTGGGGCTGTTTAGATCGAAGGATAGTTGCCTTGAAGGATGTTCAGTACATGAATTATTAGTGATTCTACGCCATTTGTCAACCGAATTGCCTGCTTCGTATCTAGACATCATGTTTTGGTAACTTAATGGGTCCAAAGTCGGGGATGGCCCAATAGGCGAGGTGATACCAGTGCATGAGGGAAAAGGCCCAAAGCAGCCCGTAGTTGCTAATTTTTCAATCGACTCATATTGGTCGTTTGCCTTGTTAATTAGGATTGATTGATTCCCAATGTTTGGGTCCACCTCGTGATTGTGCTCATCATTAATTGTCACCATATCAATAAACTGATTATTTTCAATTGGCTACAAAGTTTGACTGTCATGTCACAATGTGACTTTAGGACTTCAACTGGCTCCTCAACTTCCACCCTTTCAAATTCTGCATACCTGTCGGTCGTTGCCGGGACGACGACATCACCGGTGTCTTCCTCTTGGATTTCACCTTCTTCCAAAATCTACTCCTCCATGTTTATCTCTGTGTCAACAAGTTCAACAGTGTCTTTGCATCATCATGCTCGATAATTTCAGTTAAGCCATATGGTCCAGTTGGGAATGGAAACCAATCAAAATCACATTCCATTACCCCGACAGTGAAGATGTTGTGATTATTTTCCACTGGAATCTCCTCATTAATCCTTAACCTCTTCCCAGCCAAGATGTAAATGCTTCCAAGGGATAGATCCTGAGAGCTTGGGAGGATCTTCACTGGTTCTATCACTTTACCGAATTCACCAGCGATTTTGGCAAAATTTTCTTCGCTCCAGAGCCTAACAGGAAGTCCAACAATTTTTAACCAAGCAATTCGATCAAACTTTCCATTGATTGTATCTCTGGTCTTGAAGTCCTTGAACCATTCACCCCATGTAGTCTTCATTGCTAAGAACTTTTTGGTTTCAGACGGGGAACGGAACCGGATGCCAACCATTAGTCCACCAAGATACTTCATACCGTATGCCTATTCGTTACCCAATCTGAACATGAGTGGAACTCGCCGTAATTTTTCGAGAGTGTGAGCTTCTCTAACCAGAGTTAATGGACAGTGAAGCCATTCCGCCATTATTGAACCTTCAAAGAGTCACCGGTTTTCTTGGCAAGGGAGGTGGTGGTGGTGACGAATGACGGAGTCTCCCAGTCGTGGCTTCCAGAAAAGATCTACCATCACGAAATGATTGTCCCGTAGGACTATGGCTATTGTGGGATTTTATCATCCAACCTTCGCCTGGCTTAGTCGTCACCTTCCTTTCAAATTTGGCAATATTAACTTCCAGTATATTCCCCGCACACTTGATTGATTGTAACGCCGCTTCCAATTCACTTTCACTATTTACCTTTCTGAATCTAACGAAGGCGAAATTCTTCTTGTTTGAATCTCATTTTGTAGCCATGTAAACGTCGGTTAGCTCTCCATATTTGTTGAACATCTTCCAGATTGTCTCTTTATTAACACCGTTCGGGATGTTTGATACAAACATAGTAGTAACTCCTTTGTGATCCCACCACTTATCCGACTTTAGAGTTCGCTGGCGATTTACCACGGTCCATTCGCTGGTGGTTTTCATCGGGTTAAAAAAAATAGTATTTTCTTTTGTAGTACTATTATGCATAATTATCGTTATGAAGATTAATAGGTAATATGTGTAACATTTAATGATCATTTAATAAAATTTAATGATATTTTAATATACTAATAAAATACATGTCATCCCTTAAATACATAGGAACAAAAAGTAAAAAGATATATTTAATTTCTCTTATGATTATTACAAACTTATTATATTCCGATGATCATATAAAGAAGATTACATTTGATATTTTACTTATTTCTCGTTTAATTAATATTGCTTTTAATCAGCCAAGTTTTCACAAACTAAAACTCGACAAATATATATATATATATATATATATATATATATATATATATATATATATATATATATATATATATATAGAGAGAGAGAGAGAGAGAGAGAGAGAGAGAGAGAGAGAAAGAGAAAGAGGTAAGTTTAATTGAGAAAATAAAAAAGGTTGAGAATGAGGGAATCATTCTCAGCCACTCATTTAATCTAAGCAAAAAAAAAAAAAAAACACGGTACCAAACTTGTAAATATGATAATAACTTTCAATCTCAAATACGTAACATCAATTTCTTTGTTGAATACTCCAAATTGGAATTTATCAGATTCGCAAACGAACTCAGTTGGAATCGGAATTTCTTCGCTATTCATGAATTTGGAATCGCAGTTTTGGACTCGCAGTCACAGTCGACATTGAAGGACTCGGAATCGGTACTCACAGGTTTCCAATCAAATTTTTGGAAATAAAAATCAAAATGTGAAATCGATCAGACATAAGATGTCGCATCTGAAGTCAGAAGCTTTTGAAATTGGAACATATATTCTAATAAGAACAATTTGCGTCTTGATTATCGTAATTACAAAGAAATTTGGAATCGGGATTTCAAGGTTTCAAAATTGAAATCGGAATTTTTGTTGGAATGAAATCAAAATCGGAATTGCATTCTTCAAAGTCGAAATCGGAAGTATATGATGATTTGGAATTGATAACTTGAATCGGAAGTATCATGTTTTTAACATTTTTAAAAAAGTTAACTTGTATGCACTCCAACTGTTTGATGAAATGCATAAACTAAATTACCACGTTATATTCATATATGAATATGTTTTCTCACCTGAATCAGTATATGATTATTAAAAACACAAAACAAATATATAAGTCTGTATGTTATTCATATGTGAATAACATATAAAAATTATATATATTTGTGAAAATACATTCTAATATTCATAAGTGAATATATTCACAAGTGAATATATCTTGTAATATTCATATGTGAATATACTGTGTAATATTCATAAATGAATATATTATCTAATATTTACAAGTGAATATACTATGTAATATTCACATGTGATATACCATGAAATACTATCTAATATTCACATATGAAGATATCATTTATCATAAGTGAATGTACCATCTATTCACAAGTGAATATACTATGTTAATATTCACAAGCGAATGCATCGTCTAATATTTAAATATGAATATATTATATTTATTATATGTTATATTCATATATGAATGATTCTTAAATTGTAAAAAAAAATTAATTATACTTTTTATTTATAAGTGAATAACGAATGTACTGCAATAAAGCTGATGCATTTTTATTCAATTATGAATAACGATAGCTGAAAATATAAAATAAAATAATTTTTTTATTTTATCTTAAAACTATATCAATATCGATGTCTATTTGTAGATAATAAAAAATTATGAATTTTGGTATATTTAAAATCATTTTTCGATAAAAATAACTTCTTAAAAATTTAAAAAAAAAACGAAAAAAACTATGTTTTTGTATATATTAAAGTAATGATTAGCATAGTTTAAAAAAATATGTTTTGTTGGAAAACACATGTCCATTCATTTCTCATTTCCGCTGGTACGACAGAGGTTTTGCGGCAAAAATAAATGAGTGGCAGAGAATTATTCCCTCATTCTCAACCTTTTTTTTTTTCTCAATTAAACCTCTCTCTCTCTCTCTCTCTCTCTATATATATATATATATATATATATATATATATATATATATATATATATATATATATATATATATATATATATATATATATATATATATATATATATATATATATATATATATGGGAATATGACTTATCAAGGTAATTAACTTTTCGGTATGTTCACATCTGGGTAACTATCTTTTTTTTGTACATTTCTAGGTAACAAACTTTTTGGAAGTGTTCACATATGACCATTATGACCTGCTATAGCAGGTTAAATCTTAGATGTGAACGTTTTCAACAAGTTTGTTACCTAGATGTGTACAAAAAAAATAGTTACCTAAATATGAACAAGACAAAAATTAAAAATTAAATTACATGAATGGTCCCTGTGGTTTAGGGGAATTTATGGTTTTGATCGCTAACTTATTTTTTTAACTTAAATGGTCCCTACTGTTTATTTTTGTTGCGCGTTTGGTCCCCGTCTTACCTAAAAATACTATTATGCCCTTATTAATTTATTTTTTTAAATTAATTTTCTTATTTACGTATTTATTTTTTACATATTTAAAAAAATTAATTGACCACACATATTTGTATATCTTCGGATGATCCCTACTGTTTATTTTTAATTAATTTATTTTTTTTAACTCGGATGATCCCTACTGTTTATTTTTGTTACGCGTTTGGTCTCTGTCTTATCTAAAAATACTATTTTTCCCTTATTAATTTTTTTAATTAATTTTCTTATTTATGTATTTACTTTTTATAAAAAAAAATTAATATACCCCACATATATGTATCTCATCACCGTAAAACTGAAACCACATTTGAGAAATTTAATTTGAGTCTTACCATTCACCATCTCATCTCTGATCCTCCACATCTTCTATTTCTTTTCCATCTTTAGTAACATCGATGTCTTCACCGTCTTTTTTTTTTGTACTTCAACTCTGGCGAACCAACACCATAACCTACTGTCTCTTCATCTTTAGTGGGTTGTGGTGTTGATTCGACGGAGTTGAAGAACCAAAAAAAGAAGTGATGATGAAGACGTCGATATCACTAAAGATAAAAAATAAATAGAAGTTGAGAAGGATGAAAGATGGGATGGTGAGGAGATACAGATATGTGGGGTCTACTAATTTTTCTTAAACATATAAAGCATAAGTACATAAAAAAGAAAATTAATTAAAAAAATTAATAAGGGAAAAATAGTATTTTTAGATAAGACAGAGACCAAACGCATAACAAAAATAAACAGTAGGGATCATCCGAGTTAAAAAAAATAAATTAATTAAAAATAAACAGTAGGGATCATCCGAGGAGATACAAATATGTGTGGTCTATTAATTTTTTTAAATATGTAAAAATAAATACATAGATAAGAAAATTAATTAAAAAAAATAAATTAATAAGGGCACAATAGTATTTTTAGGTAAGACGAGGATCAAACGCGCAACAAAAATGAATAGTAGGGACCATTTAAGTTAAAAAAATAAGTTAGCGACCAAAACCACAAATTCCCCCAAACCACAGGGACCATTCATGTAATTTAATTTTTAATTTTCGTTTTGTGCACATTTGGGTAACTATTTTTTTTGTACACATCTAGGTAACAAACTTGTTGAAAACGTTCACATCTAGGATTTAACCTGCTATAGCAGGTCATAATGGTCATATGTGAACACTTCCAAAAAGTTTGTTACCTAGAAATGTACAAAAAAAAAATAATTACCCAAATGTGAACATACCGAAAAGTTAATTACTTTGATAAGTCATATTCCATATATATATATATATATATATATATATATATATATATATATATATATATATATATATATATATATATATATATATATATATATATATATATATATATATATATATATATATATATATATATATATATCATTCGAAGCAACCCAACAAAATACAAATAATACTCTTTTTTTTTTTTTTTTTTTTTATCAAATTTACTACATATTATTCACAAAAGTAATTAGAAGCATATATATATACAAGTTAATTCATCTTAACCAACCGCGAAGGTGTAAGAAGTCCATAACCACCGTAACCTTTGACCATCTGATCGCCGCCAGCGTTAATCAACCGCCGGCTTGGATTAAATGGACTACACGACCCATATCTCAACTTGCGAGGCTCCATTTCCATAGTCTCCATGTCCGCCACCACCCTGTAAAAAAGATCCACTTCACATGGAAGCAGTATCGGGCCGGGTGTATCATACCCGTATTCAACTTCCGCATCTTCCAAAAGCATCCTAAACAACGGATGATTTGCGTATTGCGTCTTCACTGCAAACCACTGTTTCTCTGGTCCAACGTACACCGGAAAAAAACCTTCCGGCGCCACCTTCTTCTTCCTAATATTGCAAAAACCTGAAACGCCAGCAGAGCTAGGAATGGTTCGGCATCGCTCCCATGTCTTGATTAGGAAGTTTTTCTTTCGCAAACGACCCTTCACTGGGGACTCCATGAAAAACAACTGAGTACTAGCTAGATAACGGTGTGATTTAGGGAAAGAAAGTGGTTTCTGTGTTTAATTTGTAAGTGTAGTTTTGAGTTGGAGGACGAAGCTTGAAGATTATAAATACATATATCTGCGTGCAAATAGATATATTGAATGTAACCTACACAGAGAAGAACTGAACTGGGTGGTAACTACTATATTATTATTATTAGTCAGCCCGCCAGGCGCCAAATTTGGATGATGAGGACTTGTTTCGTGCCTTAAATCAAATTCAAAGGTGTGTACACTTCGGCGTTGGGATGTGGCAACCGGCAAGTGGCAAATTTTTTGTAGGGTATGTATTATAATTTATAATTATAATTATAGAATAGATGATTAATTCGATCGATATGTTTGTATTGTCTATTGTTCGGTTTATTTTTAAATTCTCAACTCAAATTAAACGAAAAAAAATTATCCAACTTGGTAATGTGTTTATGCGTGACATGTCAACATATTAGACACGAAATTACACAACATGAATTGTAAAATGGGTTTTGGATATCAAACATGTAGGAACATGACACGTAATTAATCTGATTGATATATGACACGATATGAATAAACATGTTTTTAACCGTGTTACACAAAAAACACAGATAAACATTAATTTACACGAATTTAATTTGTATTTATATATATGTCACATGCTAACACAAATTTAATTTGTGTCTATGTGTGTTTAGACAATTAACTTTGTGTTTGACACATGTAAAAAACAAAAAACGAAATTAAAAATTTGTATAAACACGAATAAAAACGAAACAAGAATTTCTAAAACGCATACATAAAAACATAATAAATACTTGAATTAAAGGCATACCAAGAATCGGGTGTTAAAAATCTCCCCCACTTATCTTAGACTTCATCCTCGAAGTCTGCTGCTCGATCCTGAAAAAGCTCGGGGTAATGCTCCCTCATCTCGTCCTTCGGCTCCCAGGTCCATTCCGAGCCCTTGCAGTGCCGCCACTGCACCTTAACCAGCTCTACTCTCTTGTTCCTCAGATCCTTCGGTTTCCTGTCAAGGATTGTCACAGGCCGCTCGATGTAATTCAGGCTGTCATCCACCTGAATATCCTCTAATGGCATTACTGCCGAATTGTCCACCAGACACTTCCGTAATTTGGAGACATGAAAAGTGCTATGTATCCGACTGAGTTCGGTTGACAGATCCAGCCTATATGCCACCTTGCCCACCCGGGCTACAACCCTGAAGGGTGCAATATACCTGGGGCCCAGCTTGCCTCGCTTCCTGAATCGAATGACGCCCTTCCATGGCGACACTTTCAGGAGCACCATATCCCCGACCTAGAATTCCATGCCCGATCGACGCTTGTCGACATAACTTTTATGTCGACTCTGAGCAGTCTGAAGCCTGCTCCGAACCTGTTGGATCCTCTCCGTCGTCTTGAGTACCACCTCGATACTCCCCATGACCCACTGACCAACCTCACCTCAACATATCGGTGTCCTGCACTTCCTCCCATACAACATCTCGAAGGGAGGACGTTCGATACTCGCATGATAGATATTATTATAGGAGAACTCCGCCAACGGAAGGTAAGTATCCCAACTACCTCTAAAATCTAAGACACAAGCCCACATCATATCCTCTAGATTCTGGATGGTCCGCTCACTCTGACCATCCGTCTGTGGGTGAAAGGCAGTGCTAAAGTGTAGACGAGTACCCAGCTCGTCAGGAAACTTCTTCCAAAACCTGAAGTGAACCGCACATCCCTGTCGGAAATCACTGAAACTGGCACCCCGTGCCGCACCACTACCTCCCTGATATAGATGTCGGCTAACTTCTCGGCCGAAATGCTCTCCTAAATCGGAATGAAATGGGCGCTCTTGGTCAATCGATCAACGATGACCCAAATCGAATCTACCCCTCGCACGGTCCTGGGAAGCTTCGTGATAAAATCCATAGTAATATCCTCTCATTTCCACTGTGGGATATCCAACGGTTGGACCTTTCCGTGAGGTCTCTGGTGCTTAGCCTTGACCTTCCTGCAAACTAGGCACCTCCCTACAAACCAAGCTACGTCCATTTTCATACAGGGCCACCAAAAATCAATACGAAGATCTCTGTACATCTTCGTCGCCTCGGGATTGATAGAGAACCTAGATTTGTGTGCCTCCTCCATCAATACCTGACGCACATCTCCATGGTATGGGACCCACACCCTACGATGAAGATTCAACAATCCCCGACTATCATAGTCGAAGGAGGAAACCTGACCCACAATACGCTCGCTCTTCTGATGCTCCTCCTTCATGGCCTCCTGTTGGGCTTCCCGAATCTGCTCCAACAGTGGAGTCACAACTGTCATCCTCACACAAATATCCCTGATCAATGTTGCCTTGCAGCTAAGCGCGTCAGCCACGAAATTGGCCTTCGCCGGGTGGTAGAGGATCTCACAATCATAATCCTTTACCACATCAAGCCACCGACGCTGCCTCATATTCAGATTTGGCTGATCCATGAGATACCTCAGGCTCTTATGGTACGTGTAAATAGTATAACGAAACTCATAGAGGTAATGACGCCAAATATTGAGGGCGAAAACAACGACCCCAAGCTCCAAATCATGAGTTGGATAGTTTGCCTCGTGAGGCTTCAGCTGCCTCGAAGCATAAGCGATAACATGCCGCCTTTGTATCAATATCGTGCCCAAACCTAAGATGGACGCATCACAATATACTACAAAATCCTCCATGCCCTCCGGCAGGGTTAATATTGGCGCCTCGCACAATCTCTATCTCAACATCTCAAACGCGGCCTGCTGCTCGGGCCCCCAGCGAAAGACCACGGCTTTCCTCGTCAGTCGGGTCAAGGGCACGACTATCTTGGAGAAGTCCTGAATGAATCTCTGATAGCAGCCTGCCAGTCCCATAAAGCTCCGAATCTCATATGGAGACCTCAGAACCTCCCATCTCATCACGGCCTCCACCTTGGCCGGGTCAACCGAAATCCCGTTCTGGTTGACGAGGTGCCCAAGAAACTGCACCTCACGCAACCAAACTCACACTTGGAGAACTTAGCATACAATCTCTCCCTCCTCAATGTATCCAGAACCTCCCACAAGTTCTCCTCATGCTGCTCTCGCGTCTTGGAATAAACCAAGATGTCGTCAATGAAAACTATCACAGACTGATCCAACATCGGCATGCACACGAGTTTCATGAGATCCATGAATGTGGCAGGATCGTTGGTGAGCCCGAAAGGCATCACAACAAACTCATAGTGACCATAATGCGTCCGAAAGGCTGTCTTCTGCCCATCCTCATCTTTAACCCTCATCTGATGATAACCTGAACGCAAATCAATCTTGGAGAACCAAGATGATCCTTGTAGCTGGTCAAAGAGGTCATCAATCTTCGGGAGTGGGTAACGGTTCTTCACCGTTACCTTATTCAGCTCTTGATAGTCTATACACATCCGATGCGACCCTTCCTTCTTCTTCACAAATAAAATCGGGGCTCCCCAGGGTGAACTGCTCGGTCTAATGAATCTCTTGTCTAAGAGCTCCTACATCTCAGGAGGAGCCAACCGAAACGGTGCCTTGTCTATCAAAGCCGCACCCGGGACTAGGTCGATCTTGAACTCTACCTGCCTCTCTGGATGTATCCCAGACAACTCCTCGGAAATACATCCGCGAACTCTCGTACTACTGGCACATCGCCCACAGTTGCCTTACCCGCCTCCCGGGTATCCACAACATAAGCAACATATCCTGCGCAACCCTGCTAAAGATAGCACCTAGCCCTCGCTGCTGAACATAAGGCTGGTCCTTGTTGTGGCCTTTATCCCTGAATCACAAGCTCTCCTCCACTTGGGGTTCTGATCCGCACTAACTACTACGTGCAGTTGATCACCGCCCCATTGGGGCTTAGCCAATCCATACCTATAATAACCTTGTTCCCCCGCAATGGTATGTGAACCAAGTCTACCAGGTAACGCTCCTCGAACAATCTCAAGACAGAATCCATGAAAACCTCTGATGCCCACACTGACCAGTCGTTCGTAATCTCGACCTCTAGAGGGCAATCCAACACGCCTAAGGACTCGAGAAACTTCTTGCTAAGCGCAAGAGAGACAAACGATTGGGTAGCACCCGAATCAAACAACACCTGAACTGGGATATCGTTCACATGGAACGATCCTAAACAGAACCTACATATCGCATATCAAAATCACAGCGATATAACATAAAAGATTAGAGAGAAGAAATCATACCGTCACCACATCAGGTGCGACACGTCCCTCCTCGGTTTTCAACTGAAACGCTCGGCTCCGCACCACTGGAGCCTCTGCCTTGACCTTCCGGCCATCCACAACTCGTGATGTCGCTGGAGTCGGCGCCACCGCTGGCGCTGTTTCTGATACTGCTGAAAATCTAGGGCAGTTGGCCTTCTTATAGCCCTTCTGATTGCAATGGAAGAAAATTAGGTCTGATGTCTGAACTGTGGGGGCGGGGTCAGTACAATCCCTACCAAAATGCCCCGTCTTGCCGCACTTGTAGCAGCCCGACGTTCCAACTCTACAAGCTCCCTCATGCGGCCTGCCGCATTTCCTGCAGCGGCTCTGGCCCGACTAGCCCTGCGACCTGACGTCTGATCCCTTGGGTTTCTTCACCGAAACCCCTATAACCTGCTCAATCTCCGCCTTCCTCTTCCTGAGGTTCTCCAAATCAATCTCCCTCTCCCGCGTCGTGGCAATCATGGACTCCAAGTTCGGGCAGGCTGAATAGTTGACATGCTCTCGAATGTGAACCCTCAACATGTCATGGTAGCGGGTCTTCCGCATCTCCTCATCCCCAACATATCGAGGTACCAACAAGGCCCTCTCCCTGAGCTTAACGGTGATCTCCGCCACTGACTCCATAGTCTGTCTCATCTTCAGGAACTCCTTGGCCAACTATTGAAGCTCCACAGCTGGCCCAAAATCCTCCCTGAACCTAGTCACAAAGTTTGACCAAGTCATAGCCTCCACGGCTGGGGGCTCCCAGCGAGTCACCGACTGACTCCCACCAATCTCTAGCTCTGTCCCTCAAGCAACTCGCAGCAAAGTGGACCTTCGACCCCTCCGGGTAGAAGCTCGTCAACTGTGCAAAATCAATGTCCGCAATCCATCTCCTAGCTGCAACGGGGTCCTTCGCCCCATGGAAGTCTAGAGCACCACTCCCTCGAAAGTCCTTAAAGGACAGGGTACGCGTACCCGACTGGTTGGACGCCAAGTCACTTCCTGAATGCTCGGAGGCCTCCATCAGCTCAACAATGCCTTCCTTGATCGAACCGAAAATAATCGGGGTCGCCTCAAGGATACCTCTCGTGATCTCGGACGCGATGAACTCGCGTAACCCGTCATCGACCTGCTCGGACCCTGCACCCGAGCCTGATCCTGATCCTGAACCTCCTGATCCATGATGTGTGACCACCATACTGAAAATAAACACGTAAACGTCAGGATCATACATACTCCCGAGAGGTCTCACACACTCTCCCGGTTTCCTAGCTCCATCTCGGCCCTCCTTGACTCGAGTACAGATCCTCTGCTTTCAGTAACGAGCCCATACTACCTTCCACATCTATCCGTATTTTCCTCAAGGATTGCCTCAACTTCACCAAGTCCCCTTACCAATATCCATTTCCAACTAATCTCATCCTAGGCTTTCATAGGGCACCCTCTGACTTACTCTCCACCATCAGCTGCACTAGGGTTCCCTACCACCTTTCCCTAACTAGCTTGTGAATACTATTACATATTCGCTTACCAGTTAGTTAAAGTTAGCCAGAACCCCTATAGCACAAAGAAAGCAGAATTCGTGCATAGAGTAACCGAATCAAGCATAACCTAATCAGGCTATCTCACTGCTAACTACAACTCTAACATACGGCTCGATGAGCTCCTATAGCAGGCATACAAGGCATCCTTCCTAGATCCTTATGATGAGTTTTACACAAACAATGCTATGTGTGTATGTAACCCTAGATTTGGATCTATGTTTTCACTATTAGATACACAACATTATGAACACATGAATGAAACCCTAATGTAGCTTGCTATTTTCGAAATTCATATATAAGGTTATATCACATACCTCTTGTTGTTATATTGCAATAACAACTTAAATCTTCAAACCCTAAGTCTTGAAAGCAAACACCACAAGTGTAGTGCCTCTAATGGCTCACAAACACCACAAGAAATTGGAGAGGTAGAAATCGGCCTTGGGATCTCTTAGAAGCAAGTGAACGATTTGTTAAGGCCTAGGGGTCTTTATATAGGGTTAAGATTAGGGTTTCAGTCCTTATCCTTATCTAGTTGCTTGCCCACCAAGCAATCATAAGATAAGCCTTGAAAAGCCCTTATCTCTTGGACCCTGGACGATTTCAAGGATATCCTTATCCTTAAATTCGTCCAACCTTTAACAAGGATAATCATTGCCCTACTTTGCAACTATCACATAATTACAATTCAGCCCCTCTAGTTTAATTAATTACACTTGATCACAAAATTAATTCCTAATTAATTATTGACCAATATTAATTAAACAAATATGATTTCTCCTTTAATATATTATTCTTATAACATATTAATAAATCATAATAACCTCTCTCTCTATTTATTTCTCCATTCAAGTTGCTTTGGTGAAGGCAACCCAAAAGGACCATGCACAACCGGGTCAAGTACTTACCAAATATGGTTACGGACTTAGACACTAATCCAACAGTCTCCCACTTGGATAAGTCTAGTAACCACAAATGCAACGTACAACTCGATTAACAATCGTAGCTCTCAAAGACGCTGTTGAACTCTAATCTCATCAGTAACCTGTCCTTTAGATAAGGGATCGTACAGTCCTCTGTTTATATATTGTGTGGACAATTTTATGGAACTAATTGTCCAGCAGTTGGTTTCTCGATCTCAGATTCATTTGACCTAGAACTTAATTGAACACATCAATTTAGTCCTGACCGGGCCCGACACATAAGTCAAATCAAATCATCAAGCGGCCGTGATACCGCTTTTACCCTCTTAGGGTAAAAGTAACAGATAAACTTCGACTTATGTGCATTTACTTACCCACTAATCAACTATACACAACAATGCGTTTTATAACATCAATTTACTGATGCGGTTTCGCATTATCAATGCACAACCAATTAGTAAATAATAAACCATATATCTAGGTTTTAAGACCATATGATATTATCGTCTTGCGATCACTTTTGTCACATTCCATAAAGTGATTCCAGCAAGCGCGGGTTTATTCCAATGTTCAAAACTTGTTCATAAGCACTCATAAACATTGTAGCAAACTTTTGCTATGGCTAATACCATTTAGACAATCTACACACCAATTCATGACAATCTTCATTCATACCTACTTCCAACATATGAACGATTGTGGACTGTTTGAATAACTCGATTATTCTTAATAAACTCAATTATTCAGGAAGTCAAAACATGCAAAGTGAAACAATAGTTAAACAATTAACATAAGACAATAACTTTACTCATAAATAATACTCCTTTATTTAATCATCAAATGTCAATTACATTTATCTATTACATATTTCTAAAACTATCTAATCTAAACTAATATCATCCTTCAGCCCAATGCTCCTAGCGTGCTGCAAGTGCTTAACCTTACTCAGTTCCTTTGTAAGCGGATCTGCTGGGTTATCTTCTAATGATGTCCTCTTAACCACGAGGTGTCCTTCTTCTACTCGATGTCTAATAAAGTGATACTTTATGTCGATATGTCGAGATCTACCATCATCCCTCGGTTCCTTGGTCAAGGCAACCGCTCCTTCATTATCACAGAAAATTTCCATAGGCTCTTTTATGGAAGGCACAACTCCAAGGTCACCAATGAAGTTCTTCAACCATATCGCCTCCTTTGATGATTCGCTCGCTGCAATGTACTCTGATTCGCACGTTGAATCAGCTACAGTTTCCTGCTTGGAACTCTTCCAAGTCACTGCTCCTCCATTTAGGGTAAAGACCCAACCCGACTGCGAACGGTAGTTGTCTCTGTCGGTCTGGAAGCTGGCGTCACTATACCCTCGCACCTTTAAGTCATCACTCCCTCCAAGGACTAAGAACCATTCCTTGGTCCTCCGAAGGTACTTAAGTATATTCTTGACCGCAATCCAATGAGCTTTTCCCGGGTTCCCTTGATATCTACTGACCATGCTGAAAGCAAAGGCCACATCAAGGCGAGAATAAGTCATAACATACATGATTGAGCCAACTGCGGAAGCGTAAGGTACTCGGCTCATCTCGGCTATCTCGGCTTTGGTACTCGGACTTTGAGTCTTACTTAACTTGGCATTACTCTGTATCGGTAGTTCTCCCTTCTTTTATTTTTCCATACTAAAACATTTTAGTACCTTATCCAAGTAAGTATTCTGACTAAGTCCTATTAGTCTCTTACTTCGTTCTCTCACTATCCTTATTCCCAAAATATAGGAAGCCTCTCCGAGGTCCTTCATAGCGAAGCACTTCCCGAGCCAGGACTTAACCTCCTGCAGAGTCGGTATGTCATTTCTTATGAGCAGTATGTCATCGACATGTAAAACGAGGAAGCTAACTATACTCTCACTGGCCTTGACATATACACATGATTCATCTTTGCTTCGTACAAATCCAAACTCTTTGACTTTCTCATCAAAGCAAAGATTTCATCTGCGAGATGCTTGCTTAAGTCCATAAATGGACTTTTCAAGCTTGCACACTCTAATGGGATGTTTCGGATCGACAAAACCCTCTGGCTGAGCCATGTAAACATCCTAGCCAACTTCCTATTAAGGAAAGCAGTCTTGACATCCATTTTCCATATCTCATAATCATGAAATGCAGCAATGGCCAGCATCACCCTAATGGACTTTATCTTAGCAACTGGCGAGAAGGTCTAATCATAGTCAATTTTGGGAGTTTGAGTAAAGCCCTTTGCCACCAGTCGTGCCTTATACGTGTGCACATTCCCATCCACGTCGGTCTTCTTCTTGAAGATCCATTTGCACCCGACCGTCTTACGTCCGGGCACATTGTCAACCAAATTCCAAACTTGGTTGTCATACATGGACTGAATCTCGCTGTCCATCGCCTCTTTCCATTTTGCAGACTCTGGGCCTGCCATGGCTTCCTTATAGCTATTAGGTTCATCTATATTTATTAGTGTACCATCACTAATATACGTGTCCCCTTCAGTAGTAATATGAAAACCATAAAAATGGGGTTGAACTCTAACTCTTTCGGAACGTCTAAGAGGTAAGGACTTGTCAATTGGTTCAACCGGAGTTTCCTCCTCGGGTTGAGCGCCAGCGGTAGAGGTTCCTTTATCGCTCGATTCTTGAATCTCTTCAATATTGATGTGCCTCCCACTATCTCCTTGGCTTATGAGTTCTCGCTCTCGGAAACCCCTCTTCTCGAAACGAAGACAACATTGTCACTCGGACTATATATACCATGAAATGAAATGATGTTTCTTGCCATATCAAGAGCCCAAGAAATAGCATGAGATGAATCATTAGATTTAATTGTGTATATACCTGCATAAGATGGCTTGATCTTTCCTTCCTTGATGGCTTGCAGATATTCCGGGCAGCTTCTCTTCCAATGCCCTATTTTGTGGCAATGATGGCACTCTGCCTCCTTTAGGTTAGGGTTGGGCTTAGCAGGATCAACCTTGGTCCCAATAGAAGAGGAACCATCTTGGGAATTTCCCTTGTGGTGGCTCTTTGACGGAGCCTTCCTCTTCTTTCCCCTTCCTTGCCTTATAGACAAAACAGGAGCAGCGGATGGATTGGGAGTTGATGCAACAGACTTGTCCTTTAGGTTGCTCTCAGCAGTCCTTAGGAGCCCTTGGAGTTTGCTTAGGGTGGCCTCTTCCTTGTTCATGTGGTAGGTTATCCTAAATTGGTTGTAGCATGAGGGCAAGGAGTGAAGAACAATGTCGATGGCCAAATCCTCCCCAAAGTTAACATTTAACTTGTGAAGACGATCAACATATCTTTGCATCTTTTGAAAGTGCACGGTAAGAGATTCTTCACTTCCCATCTTAGCGGTGATCATATTCGTGATGATCTCATAGCGCTCTTGCCTCGCACTTTGGTGGTACCTCTCCATTAAGTCTTGATGCATTTCATACGGATACATGTCCTCATAGGACTTTTGGAATTCTTGGTTCATTGTGGCTATCATGATGCAATGAACTTGCGTTGCATCACGTTCGTGGGTCTCAAAGACAACCATTTCCTCGGGAGTAGCGACTTCTGGATTTATTTTCTCGAGCTTTTCGTCGAGGACATACTCTTTGTCCTCGTAGCGCACAATCGTGCGAATGTATCTTATCCATTCGCTAAAGTTCGTTCCATCAAAAGTCACCTTTTGACAAAGACTCGTTAGCGTGAATGAGTTAGCAGCAGCGTTGTTTGCGTTAGCCATCTACAAATAGAAAGGACAAAGTTTGATTAGAATCGAATCCTTAATTAAACACCCAAAATAAAAAAATTAGGGCTAGGACCCAACAACCTTATTTACATATTAGAAAAGGGATGCCGTAATCTAACACACAAATAATTTGGAGGTAAGTGAAAGACGATTCACTAATTCTTCACCATGAAAAACATACGCTTAAGTTTTAAATGTATTGAGAATTCCTAGATTTTCTTGGAGATACATTGAACCTTTCACTACTAGAAACAAGAGTTTCAGCGACAGATCAATCCGTCGCTATTCCGTTGCTAATGATTGTTTGCGACAGATCAGCGACAGAATAACTCCATAGCCGATTTAAGCATGGCTAATGTGCCAGCGAGAGTTTTTGCGAAAGATTGGTTTTTTACTTGTAACGATTTAGTGACAGATTATCCATCGTAAATGGTTACTTACTACACTTATTTAGGACATTCAGCGACAAAACGTAGTAAGCTGATCTGTCTCAAATCTCCATATTTATTTTTGAAGTCTGTTGCTGATCCGTCGTAAATGTATGATACCAGATTTTTGTAATCCATCGTTGATCCCTCACAAATGTATGATAAAAGATTTTTTTTAGTCCATTGCTGAACCCTCGCAAATTAATAACATAATAACATATTTTATGATTTTTTTTATTACCAATCTAAAACAAAAATACCAAAAATAAAAATAAAAAATAAATTATACAATCCCAAAACAAACATTAATATTTAAATAAAAAAAACATTAATAAATATACACTCCAAAACCAACAATTAACCTTAAAATATCAAAAGCATCAACCATCAAAGTTTACCAAAAAATCCTAAAATATCATATATCAAAGTTTAACATTAACTGATATCTGATTTCAAAGTACCATAATTCTTAATTCTTAATCTTCCATAACTTTCACATCTTTAATATCTTTAATATCCATCTCTCCACACATTTCCAGTGTTCATACACAACCTACAGTTAAAACATGAAAATATAAGATGTTAGATTTTGTTATTAGAATCTCATGATAGGAAAAACCATAAAGTAAAATGTTATGGAAGTAGGATACTATAATAGACAAAATTAAACGAACCTTTTGGGACAATATTGTACTAGATGCGAATCCAAATATTCTTCCATAAGCCTCCTATTATAGTAAAAGTAAACATGAAATAAATTATAACAGCGAACATAAATAGATTAAGAAACACAAAAATAGGATGTTATAACCGCCAAACTTCAAAAATAAATATGGAGATTAAATAAAAATAAAATGGATAACAAAAGAAAAGATATATGGAATGGCACTTACATTAGACTTCTGTACTTTCAAATACAAAGTTTCTTTAATAAATAAAATGTTAGAACAAGTATAATACCAAATATTAAAAACAATTAAAATAAAATACAAATAAAAATATGATTTTACCAGTTTGATTGTAACATCGCCTCGTTTTTTCTCTGAGTTGAACGAAAATGCATGAACTACTACAGATGATAAAAGAAAATCAAAATTTATAAAAGAAAATAATACATGAGTAAATGGTACCTCCACATTTCCACCGACCTATATCAAAAGTTTCAAACGATTATAAAAAATTATTTTTAAGATAAATAAATTCTTAACGAATTTACCTTAGGTAAAAATACACTGCCAGTTCAATGAGAAGAGATACAAGTCTAGATGGCAACTCAGACGTTTTATTTGGTAGATCAATTTTCTTACCACATATATAAACCTCAACCACAATCATCTGAACACAACAAAATAATAAAGATTTTACAAATTTGAAGAAACATAAAAATAATCCAAAAAAAATAAGTAAACAGACATAGACATACCAAATTTAATGTCAATGTTCCAGTTTTATCATTGCAAAATAATAGCAGATCCCATTGTCTCAAGCAGATAGTCTTCTAACCTACAACAACAAATAATTACCCTTTGCCAGACATCATTTTACGCATAGAGTATTCAAGCCAGTAAAATTAAATAACAATATATTAAATGCTGAAATTTTATAAAAAACTAAAATTAATTATATATATATATATATATATATATATATATATATATATATATATATATATATATATATATATATATATATATATTGTCACACCCCCAAACCAAGGATGGCGGAAACGTCCAGGGGTGGAGGACTTCATGTACAGTATCACAACAACATGTATAATAGTGCTCAAAGTAAATACAACCATCATAAATATAATTGAAAAAGTTACACCAAAGTATATGTTTACATGTTTCAAAATCAATTACATTGTGATGATAAAAATAAATTGTTGACGGTTTAACGTCCCATCCTCAAAGCGCTGAAGTTTTCCTGTTTCACTGATTTCCTGAGAATACAAGTAGTTTTGAAAAGTGTCAACAATTAAGTTGGTGAGTTCATAAGAGTTTTGTTTGGAGTAGAAACCGTTTTCCTTTTTAAAATTGATAGAGTTTGATCTCCAGAAAATCCAATATTTTCTTAGTTAGGTGTAAACAGAATATTCCTATATGATGTGTTGATGTATCCTAGATTGACCCGTAGATTTCCCCTATAATTGTCCAGCGTATATAAGTTATAGAAGATTTAAGTTAGATAAAACGTCGAATGTAGTGGGTCTGCCCTAGGTCCACAACCCAACGAGGAACAGGAGATGAGGCGGGCACCACCAATTCTAAGCCAATCCAGACTAAATTCTTGTATGACTCAAGCATATACGCTCAACGATTATAGTTGAAGTCTATCAATGCGAACCTTTAATGTGAATATAACCTATACATATCATAGTTCACCGGGGAGTAATAGAGATTAGTGAACCTGAACTATGCATATGAATAGCTTATCGAAAGTGATGTGATGGTGAATATAACCTATACATATCAAAAGTGATGGTGAATATAACCTATATGATGTGTTGATGTATCCTAGATTGACCCGTAGATTTCCCCTATAATTGTCCAGCGTATATAAGTTATAGAAGATTTAAGTTAGATAAAACGTCGAATGTAGTGGGTCTGCCCTAGGTCCACAACCCAACGAGGAACAGGAGATGAGGTGGGCACCACCAATTCTAAGCCAATCCAGACTAAATTCTTGTATGACTCAAGCATATACGCTCAACGATTATAGTTGAAGTCTAACAATGTGAACCTTTAATGTGAATATAACCTATACATATCATAGTTCACCGGGGAGTAATAGAGATTAGTGAACCTGAACTATGCATATGATAGCTTATCAAAAGTGATGGTGATTGTGAATATAACCTATACATATCATAGTTCACCGGGGAGTAATAGAGAATAGTGAACCTGAACTATGCATATGAATAGCTTATCGAAAGTGATGGTGATTGTGAATATAACCTATACATATCATAGTTCACCGGGGAGTAATAGAGATTAGTGAACCTGAACTATGCATATGAATAGCTTATCGAAAGTGATGGTGATTGTGAATATAACCTATACATATCATAGTTCACCGGGGAGTAATAGAGATTAGTGAACCTGAACTATGCATATGAATAGCTTATCGAAAGTGATGTGATGGTGAATTCCTTTCTTGTAATTAAGTTCCTAGGGTAGATGAAACATAAACTATACCTATTATAGTTTATTACTTTGTTTGCGATATGTATTTACCATAGCTATACCGACTATAACTAGTGCGTTCGTTTACGGGGGTATAAATGCTTAACTATACTTATTATAGTTTATCTTAATTGTCCATAGTGGCAGTAAATCTTTTGTATGTGTATAACCTTTAATAATGTGTTTGTTATATATAAGTAACCCTAAACTATACCTATTATAGTTTATCAATTGTTTGTATGGGTAGTGAGCATAGGCCCTTCTTGTCATAATTTACCAATGTTTATATTTTTAATGGATATAGTCTCGTAATGTCATTTATATATTTCCCATGCTTGTGGAGGTGTAAATCCATTTGTTTTCTGATGTATGTCTATGTAAGAATACAAAATTTGTCATATATTGCAACTACACATAACCATATAACGATGTATACCTTGCTCAACATGTTACAAGGTGAGATGAAATTTATAGTGTTTTTCTGTTAATAACATTTTCTATAACTGTTATTGGAAAAATTGTAGAAAAATCATAAAATGTCCAAATCAAGTTCTGTAACTTCTGAGAGTTTGGAAAATGAGTCTAGTTTGTTCATAATTTTTATTATAATTTTTAATGACCTCTAACTTGGGTGAAAAAGTCCATAATCACAGACTGGTCCGGATTGATGTTTGAAATGATAGACAGTTTTGTAAATATCACCATAAATTGTAGAAAAACGGTATGGAGATGTGCAAGTAGTCATTTTAAAGCTAAGAAATGGAACTACTTGCACCTAAAACAGTTTTGAAAACAAAAATGTTTAAGCTGTCCAAAACAGTCCGTGAATGGAGTGAAACTTTTCTGATGAAAGCTGTTAGAAAAATGTAGTTATGTTCTAAGTGTTTTAACTTGTATTCCCCCCCCCCCCCCCCCCTAAAAACTTGTGAAAACATGAAAATGTAGGGGTATGAACTCACCTTAAGTGATTTCAGTAGGTAAGTGTTGAAGAAGAGAAGTGTTCAACCCAAGAACACTTGAAGAATCACTTGAAGATTCGAAGATCTAACACAATTATAATGGAGTTTGTGTAAGATATCCATGATTTGAGTGGAAATAATTGAGATAATCATAAAGAGAATGGATTATTCTTACCAAATGTGGAGGAAATCCAAAGAATCAGCCCTCAAATCTCGAGTTCTAGAGAGGGAAAATGAGAGAGAAAAGAGTTTGCTCTTTTTGGTGAAAAGAGAGGAAATGAGAGAAAATGAGGAGAGAGGGTGCATATTCAGCCCTCAAAAACGTGGGAAAGAGTGATGATTGAGTGGAAAGTACATTGATGTGACCTAGGTAAGGTGGGGAGGTGTGGCTGGTCATAGAGTGGGTGTGGGAGTGGTTGCTTGTGTCATAAAGTAAAGCAAAGTCAACACTCCACCTCTTTGTACTTTACCCACTTGCTTTTATTATTTAAATAAAGGTTTTTATGAAAATATGATTAAATTGTGAATATTTAGGGTTTATTATGTTAAAATATGATTTTGGGTGAAAACCCCGCGTTAAAATAATTAAAAACGGGCCTTAAACGTAAAACTATGCGAAAACCGGGAGAAATTGAGCTTCCAGCGAGACCTCTCGGTCCTAGGCCGAGGTTCGGTCCCTATGCCGAGGCTCGGTCCATGCTGATGCTGAGTCGGAAACGAAGGCACGAGCCAGAAGAAGGAGCGAAGGCGAAGGGCGAGGGTCTGGTCCGAAGGCTTGGTCCGAAGGGTTAGCAGGGAAGCTTCGGTTCGGAGTTAGGAGGCAAGAATGGCAGAACCGAACGGACTGTAGTGAACAGTAGTGAACAGTACCTTCGGTTCGGTTAGTGAACAGTACCTTCGGTTCGGATCAGCAGCCTTCTTCATCAGGAGGGTTCGGTTCCTAAGAGGGGTTTCGGTTCCTAAGGTCCGTTTTTCGCGTAGACTTCCGTTTTTGGGCTGTTTTCGCCAAATTCGAGGGTCGGGATGCCCCGAGTGATTATAGAAAGTTGGGAGAGATTTCGAGAGAGATTCCACATTCTCAGAGAGATTTGACATTCTTGGAGAGATTTCACATACAAAGAGATATTTGGGAGAGATTTCATATTCTTAGAGAGATTTGGGAGAGATTTGACATACTTGGAGAGATTTGGGAGAGATTTGACATACTTGGAGAGATTTCACATACAGAGAGATATTTGGGAGAGATTTCACATACTTAGAGAGATTTGACATACTTGGAGAGATTTCTCATACAAGGAGATATGTGGGAGAGATTTCACATACTTAGAGAGATTTGGGAGAGATTTGACATACTTGGAGAGATTTCTCATACAAAGAGATATGTGGGAGAGATTTCACATACTTAGAGAGATTTGGGAGAGATTTGACATACTTGGAGATAGAGTGAAAACGATTGAGAGAGGTTTCATTGGTGACCTTTTTGAGTGTCCAGCTACGCACTGCAAGGTCCGTAAACCCCGTTACGCCTTGTTTAAGGATCTTGCATACTCCCGATGAGTATGCGACATTGTTTTATCGGTTTGGCTCGCCACGTACCTCAGTTTTAGGTTAAGGAGATCTAGGTGTACGCACTTTTTGATTTAGGATCTCTCGTTAGAATAGAGAGTTGTTTAGGAGTTACTTATCATAAGCTCTAGTACTCACGGCAAAATGAGTGGACTGGTTTGACTTGTTGACTTTCGTTGACTTTGACTCGACTGAAAATTGACGGTTGTCACACACACACACACATATATATATATATATATATAAACTTACATTAATGTGACAGCTAAGGGTAGCCCTTCTGGCACAGCAACAACAATAGTGACCTATAATTAATCAAAGTTCTATAAATAAATAAATAAATATATTGAATTTGAATATTAAAAAAAATTACTTTGAAAAACAAAACAATTTTTTTCTATTTATTTAAAAACATTAACATACCCTGCCATCAGAACAACAAAATATATCCCACCAAACTCCTGTCCAGATATATTTCTCCTGCAAAAGTGGAGGGGGGCAAACTGAAAACTTGAAGAATTTCAAGGTTGATAAAGATGAAGTTCAACCACAGCATATCCGTATACCATTATAGGGATTAGATCACAGCCAGATGTTGCTACAATGGGATCAAAACACTCCTGCCATACCAAACCCAAACCTAGATTAATTAAAAATAAAATTAAAAAAAGCAATAAGCAATATTATTGAAATAGTAAAAGGACAAATAACCGACCCAGAAAATGGCAGCAGCCCTTGAGAGGAAGGGCAAATGTTCAGGATAACGACTTTTCCCACTTAACATCCGTCATCTAATCTCATTTGTAACTCCTCCTTTGTCTACATGTTGATGTTTCCTGTTTATTATACTCAAAACTGGAGCTGAAATTACAGTTGCGCCATTCACAACCACATCTTGAATAACACCATGAATCATATCAATTCTTTTGTTAAAAAGCAATTAAATTAGAAAAATAATGTGATACCTCTATTGCTCTAGGACCCGTTCTTTCATTAGGGACTGATGCATTCATATGTCCAAATCCTCCCTTTCCAAGTTTTCTCTTAATCTTATATGATCAGGAACTACCAAGTTGGACCTGTTGTTGATAAAATTCAAAAGCATTAATCAAAGTGTATAGAAGTCAAAAGCATTAATCAAAGTGTATAGAAGTCAAAAGCATTAATCAAAGTGTACAGAATGAAAGATTATTTTGAATAATCTAACTACAAAAGACCCGTATAAACACAACTGCCTTGTGTAACTAAAAGTACTCAAAACATAATTCAAAAGACTACAAAGAATAATATTTTGAACAACAAGTAGAAGGAAAATGAGACTTCAATCCACATCTATTGTTCATATACCGAAAACTTCATTTTTTGATACTCAATAACAACCAAAAGTAATCAACTGTGAGATTAAAAAAGTTGTACACGTTTTGAAGGGTATATCAAACCAAAATCTAAAAACACTAAACCAAATAGACACAAGATTGACTTTGAACATCTAAATCCTTCAAAAAGCAATGTAAGAGAATCTATAAAGGTAGAACAGACCATAAAATCCATCAGATAGGACAAAATACTATTAAAACACTCAAGCATCAAGTCATTAAACATTAGCAAAAATCCAATCCATAATGAAACAAACAAATGTCTAACTCTAATCATGTAAAGTATTAAGCTATATAACTCTATTATTTTGATCGATAGAATTAAGAATTCAATTGAAAGGGGATAGACTTTTAAGTGGCACATTACTACCTTCTTCTTCAGCACCCAAATTATATTCATAGCAATGTCATCCAAAATTTCCTAAAATTTAATTAAATTCCATCAATTGTAACATCAATTCACAGCTAGTACTATCATCTAAGACATATAACACATAACAGTGGCCTAAAATTATGCATTTCATCCACAAAAGTTCAAAATAACCTCAAAGTTAATCAAATTTGTAAGAACAAGAGCTTGGATGGGATGACCACCACAATTTTCTAGCAACCAACAGATCAAACGACGTTGGCAGGAAACCACAAGTCAATGAGGAAGGGAGACAGCCCGAGAGGAAAGCCACGAGGATGTTCTTTGGTGTTGCTTCAAGTAAACGTCAATGAGAGGCGATGCAGGTAAGAGAGGAGAGCAGGTAGACAGTGGTGGAGGTGATTTTCAGGGCGGAGGTAGGAATTGAGTCAACGCATTGCGATTTAGGGTTTCGGGAGGAAATCATGTTTAGGGCTTTTAGACGGAATGGAATTAAAACGATGGAAGGAAAAAAGAAAAGAGCTCCGAATGAAAGAAAAAAAAGCATGGGCCTTTTCAGCGATCGATTGGTGAGGCCCAAGAAACAAATCTCATGTTTTTAACAAATCCCTGGTTGTTCCCTTGCTAAAAACCTTTAACTTACCACAGTTTAGCAAGGGATTTCTTTTTGTCTAAAAAGTGAGATAAATCACTCGCTAAGCCCTCGATAACCCCTCACTAAATTTCTGAAATTAAGTTAGTTGAAGGATTTTTTAAAATCCATAGCTGATCCCTCGTAAAACCTACGCTAATTAGCTACAGAAGTGTTCCGTCGCTAATTCCGTCACAGAAGCTCTGGTTTCTAGTAGTGTTTCAATGGCATGTTTAAATCTCGATATGCCCCTCTCGTTTGTGACTAAGATGCCGAGGATCACAAAGTGGGTGTGAATAACCATGCAAATCTACATGGTGCCTTCATTGTTACAATCACCTATTCGATGTGCCGGTAAACCACACACGCTCCATCGAACTATGACAAACAATGAATCACCCTTTGCCACCTTTTCTTAGAACCAATTAGTGTGTCGGTAAACTACACACGCTCCACTAACATCTTAGCAAGAGTGTAAAGTGTAATTTCATGGGATTGCATCAATTCACTTTTTCCTAAAGTAACTAGGATTGGAAATTTTGTAAAAACGTTTAGTTACTTTATATGGATTCATTATACTTATTAATGAAGAGAGGATTTCCCTATCCTACCCGTTCGGCTAACGACCCTCCACCAGTCAAGCAAGCGGTAGGTGTGAGTGTACACCCATTAAGCGCCATTTTATAGGCAGCAACCGTATACCCACCTTATAGACCGGCTTCGTGAATGAGGCCTACTAACGGTAAGACTAACATTTTAATTATATATATATGTATATATATATATATATATATATATATATATTCATTAAGCTTGTAATAATACAATAGTATAGGGTGTATTTTAAACATTTCAAAATACTAGGGTTTTAATCTTCAATTTAAAATTTTTGAAATTTAATACCATTTAAATTAAAATTTTAAATATTAAAACTCTTGATTTAATAATTATCTCAAGTTAAACTATTAATTTAAATTATTAAATCATAAGGGATTATTAAATCTTAAAGGATAATTACTATTTAAACAATTAACTTACCCTAATCCATTTTATCCCTCTAAATTTCGAAAATAATGGGAAGGGATAATTCAAAATCTTTAATTACCATATTTAAAAATTAAAAGATAATTACAAGATATGGGATTATCCAAATCCCTAAAATTTAGGATCTTATCTTGGGGAAGGAGGCTAATCTCGAAATCTTAGGGTTTGCAAACCCTAGATTTCCAAATCTTGGATTAATGGAAAGGATTCAAAAAACCTTTTCACAATTTTCGCAAATTAGGGTTAGGAAACCCTAATCTAGAAATTCCATGCCTCTTAGGGTTTATTGGCTATAAACCCTAATTTGTCAAGTTCATATAATTGTATAATACTAATTGAAAACAAGTTAACCAAAGGCTCTAATACCACTGATGGGTTTTATACAAAAAATCCTATGTGTGCATGCAACCCTAGATTTGGATCTATGTTTTCACTATTAGATACACAACATTATGAACACATGAATACAACCCTAATGTAGCTTGCTATTTTCGAAATTCATATATAAGGTTAGATCACATACCTCTTGTTGTTATATTGCAATAAAAGCTTAAATCTTCAAACCCTAAGTCTTGAAAGCAAACACCACAAGTGTAGTGCCTCTAATGGCTCACAAATACCACAAGCAATTAGAGAGGCTATAGAGAGAGAAGGGTGTTGGAATAGTGTCTAAGGCTACAACTATATTAGGCAAGTATTTGACCCGGTTGTGCATAGTCCTTTTGGGTTGCCTTCACCATAGCAACTTGATAGGATGATTTATTAAGAGAGAGTAAATATTATATTGTTATTTGATTAATATAAGTCATAGAATTAATTGGAATTAATTTGGTGACTTAAAGAGATTAATTAAATAAGAGGGTATAAACTGTCAATTGTTTGATAGTTAAACTTTGGACTGTAAATCCATATAGATATACAATGGACGGATTCTAGAAGCTAGGATAGCTTCAAATCGTCCAAGGGGATATCTATGGAAAGGATTTGGATAGCCTTTAGAGAAGATTATCCAATTAGGGTTTAGGTTGTAACCCTTAAGGAGTCTACAAGTATAAATAGACCCCATGGCTAAGGGAAATCGGCACTTCTTTAAAAGCATAGAAACCCTGGCCGATTTCCTCCCCTCTCCTCTCTCCCAAATCATCCTCCTTGCTACTTGGTGTTTGTAAGCCATTAGAGGAGTGACAATTATGACTGTAGAAGCTCCAAGACAACAAGATCAACAAGGAATTCAAAGGTATGATTCTAGATATGTTTTATCATTGTTCTTATTCTTAAATAGTCATTAGAAGTCTTGGATTCAAAGCATGTTTAATTAGAAAGCCTAGATCCAAGCATTAGGGTTTTGCATGCGCACATAGGAAAGTTCTTATGGCTAAAACCCATCAGTGGTATCAGATCCTAGCTTGGTTTTCATTAAATTGTTGCTTAATTGTCTGAAACATGACTGCAAAATTCGATTTTTGTGTTTCTGAGTAATGGACTCGGCGAGTCCCTTTGTGCACTCGGCGAGTCCAAGCGCCAGGAATGGCCAGATTCGGGATTTCTTCATATTTATCTTATGGTAACTTACCTTAATCATATTTGTAGCACCCGGTTCCTGGTACGTAAATGTTATTTGAGTATTTCCTTTCTTTTAGCCTTGGACTCGGCGAGTCATAGGTCCGACTCGCCGAGTGGATGCGGGGCCCGGGACACGTTTAAGTTGGTGACTCGGCGAGTCCATATCTTGGACTCGGCGAGTCACAGCTGTTGGATGAAACCCTAAGTTTCAGGGGTTTGCACCCTATTTAAAGGACTTATCAGCCCCAAGCCGGCCCCCATTGACCCTTAAATCCCTGTATCTCTCGTTCTAAGCTATTCTTTGAGAGTTTGAGGTTAGTGTGGGTGTTTTTGAAGGCTCTGAAAGAGGAAGGAAGTAGATCCAGAAGAAGGGAAGCCATCCAAGCGTTATTTGTGTTCTTCCAGCAGTTCCTTTGAGGTATAACCCGTTTTCCCCTTGATTCTATGCTTAAAACTTCATTTGGGTCCTTCTTGATCAAATCCCCAAGCTTGTATGTGCCTTGTATGTTGTAATAAGGCGTTTGGCCTTTGGATCTAGGCAAGATTGAGCTCCAGGGGCTCAGATCTGTTAGCTTTTTGGCCCCATGTTGCTTATTAGCCCTAGATCTACCCTTTTGAGACATTTTGAGCCCTAAAATCCATATTGGTGAATATCCATACATAAAGTTGGAAACTTTACGTGTGATTCGTGTCCTAGAAGTCCAGATCTATGAATGGCATGGACTGGAATCGAGCAAATCCGTGTATTCAGTAGGTGCATGGCAACGACTCGGCGAGTCGTTCATATGACTCGGCGAGTCTGTTCGCGAGTCTCCGAGTTTGTCCCCTTTTTTGTAGTATCGAGTGAGCAGTGAGTCACGGGGTGTGACTCAGTGAGTCGGAAGCTTAACTCGTCTATGGAGGTACTCTGCGAGTCAATGCCCTGACTCGGCGAGTTCAAGGCAATCTCCTTAGATCAAGAACAGACTCGACGAGTTGTTCATACAACTCGGCGAGTCTTCGCATAAGTGTTTATCGGATGAAGATGAACTCGGCGAGTTGTTCATACAACTCGGCGAGTAGGATGAAGGACTTGAATATTGGTTAAGAAGGTGAACCCGTCGAGTCGTCGCCTAACTCGACGAGTAGGATCAGGATTCAGGACAGTCGTTTGCGTAGGGACTCGGCGAGTTGGAAAGCCAACTCGGCGAGTCGAGGTCAACTGAAAAGTTGACTCTGACTTTGACTTAGGGCAAGGTCAGGGGTAAAATGGTCATTTTACCCAAAGGTCAGTGAGTAGTGTTTGATTGAGTTTATTGTGGGTATTGCAGCCGGAGGGTTTCCGGAGCAGCAGCAGCAGTAGTAGGTGATCAATTCCCACACAGACCAGCAGCTATTTCGAGGTGAGTTTCCTTTCCAGTAGGAACGGGTCCAAGGCACCAAGGCCGACCCGTGTAGACGAGATGTTAGTACTAGAGTGTGGGCCGAGCCCGTATGATAGAATTGCTAATATGATAGAATTGCTAATACTTGTTGTCTGCGTGATACTTGTATGTTATGAGTTAGCGGTTGAGTGTGGGCAGGGCCCGTATCTCCCAGATAGCGAAGTGTGGGCAGGGCCCGTATCTTCACAAGTGTGGGCGAGGCCCGTATCTCCCGGCTAGCGAAGTGTGGGCAGGGCCTGTATCTTCCCGAGTGTGGGCAAGGCCCGTAACTCCTAGCTGAACCATGGTTGTTATATGTTGCATGGTATGTGGTATTATGGGGGAACTCACTAAGCTTTGTGCTTACAGTTTTTAGTTTTGGTTTCAGGTACCTCCTCAGCTAGGGGAAAGGAGCCGGCGCGGTAGCGACACGTCACACACACACTCTCCGGTTTCCGCATTTACGAGCTTCACTGGGATTTGTACTCTGATATTTTGATTGAATGTAAGAATTGGCTTTTGGATATGGTTCACTTGTGTGATAACTTGATCAGACAATGTTTTAGCTTTTAATATTTTCTAAAAGTAATGTTTTTAAAACAAAATTTTTGGTCATGAAAATTGGGACGTTACAAGTTGGTATCAGAGCCCTGGTTTGAGGGATTCGGACACACCTTTGGGAGTGTCTGAACTCAAATCGAGGGATTAAAAGATTTTCTAAAAGAAAATGTTTTCTAAAATTTAGAAAAGAGTTTTGAGAAAGAACGAAGTGTGTGATGTGCGCGACCGGCCGAGCTCAAGTAAGTATCCCCAAAGTACCCATACAAGTTTATGTTATGTTGATAAGCTTTTGTAGAACAGCATGCTAGAATAGGACTAAGGATCTAGGAGTGATGCATTATGTGCCTGCTTTATGTGTTTCAGTTGTATGAGAACGTGCATGCTAATTGTTGAATAAACAGAAGTAGGATAGCCTGTTTAGGTTATGCCTGGTAGTATGAGTTAGTACTTTATGCTAGCTCAGTTCCTGAAAGTAGATAGAGTTAATTGAGATTGTTACCCTTATCTGAATGCTGCTTGCTTCGTGCTTGTGGGACTCTGAATAATGGGAGTTAGCCATTAGGCGAATGCGTCACGTCACGTGTAACCAGGGTTGAATAATCTTAGAGTGCCGGATTTGATCCTACTGCGCAGCTCTTGTTTGAGTCCAACCGTTGTAGGGACAAGTCGGGTACTCGAAGGATTATTTTAGCCTCGTCACATGTGATGGTATTCGGGTAATGGCTAATTGGCATTACAAGGAGGCCTGTAGCAGCTGAGGACTGGTTAGAGTGGAACTAGAGATTTCCCTAGGGCAAGCCTAGGATGAGTACAGCAGCGATCAGCAGTAGTGGAAGGGATCTGGTGGAGTCGAGGTATTCCTTGAGAAGGTACGGATAGATGTGGATGGTAGTATGGGCCCGTACTACTGAAAGCAGAGGATCCGTACCCGAACCAAGGATGGCCAAGATAAGACCAGGGAACTTGTAAGTAGATGTGATCCCTCAGGGAGTATCAGTATCACTAATGATTGTTGTGATGTATTGTAGAATGGTGGTGCTTCGATCGAGGCCGGTAGATGGCGGTTCAGGAGAGGGGTCAGGTTCGGGATCAGGTTCCGAGCCGATTGATGAGGGGCTACGCGAGTTCATCGCGTCAGAGATCACCAGGGGTATCCTTGAGTCGACTCCCATTATCTTTGGGTCGATCAAGGAAGGGATCATGGAGTTGATGGAGGATCGCCTTCGGGAATTCAGGAGTGATATGGCATCTAGCCAGTCAGGATCTCGCACGCTGTCCTTTAAGGACTTCAGGGGCAGCGGTGCGCCGGATTTCCATGGGTTGAAAGACCCTATTGTTGCCAGGCGATGGATTGCAGACATCGAGTCTGCCCAGTTGACTAGCTTCTGCCCCGAGGGGTCGAAGGTGAGGTATGCAGCAGGATGTTTACGGGACCGAGCCCGGGATTGGTGGGAGTCAGTGGGTGACTCGTTGGGAGCCTCAGCTATTGAGGCTATGACCTGGTCGGACTTTGTGACCAGGTTCAGGGCAGAGTTTGCGCCGGCGGTCGAGCTTCAGCAGCTGGCCAGGGAGTTTCTTGACATGAGGCAGACGACGGAGACTGTGGCGGAGATCACCGCCAAGTTCCAGGAGAGGGCTTTGTTGGTGCCCCAGTATGCCGGTGACGAGGACATGAGGAGGACTCGTTACCATGATATGCTACGAGCTGACATCCGGGAGCATGTTAGCTTTTCGGCTTGCCCTACCCTGGACTCCATGATTGCCAGGGCGAGGGAGAGGGAGATAGATTTGGAGCACATCCGGAAACGGAAGCTAGAGGAGGGTCAGGCAGGAGGGGCTTCGGGGAAGAAGCCCAAGGGATCAGATGGTAGGCCGAAAGGCCAGTCAGGACCGAGCCGCTGCGGGAAATGCGGCAGGACGCATATGGGGGCATGTAGGATGGGTTCAGTAGGCTGCTACAAGTGCAGCAAGACAGGGCACATTAGCAGGGATTGTACTACTCCAGTTTCAGCTATTCAGACATCGGAGTTGCTGTGTTTTCACTGCAACCAGAGGGGCCACAAGAAGGCCAATTGCCCCCAGTTGACAGTTTCAGCGCTGGTGAAGGCGCCCGCTCCAGCGACCATGCGGATCACGGATGGCCGGCAGGGCAAGTCAGAGGCTCCAGTAGTGAGGAGCCGAGCATTTTAGCTGACTACCGAGGAGGCACGCGCCGCACCCGATGTGGTGACGGGTATGATTCTTTCCCTCTATCTTATTTTTATTATGTTATGTTATTGATATGTGCTCTGTATGTATGCGTATGCTTTAGGATCCTTCCATGTGAACGGCCTCCCAATCCAGGTGTTATTCGATTCGGGTGCATCCCGATCATTCGTTTCCCTTGCGCTTAGCAGGAAGTTTCATGAGTCATCGGGCGAGTTAGATTTCCCTTTGGAAGTGGAGATTGCTGACGATCGATCGGTGCGAGCATCGACGGTATTTCGAGATTGCGTGTTGCGTTTGTTTGAGGAGCGCTATTTGGTAGATTTGGTTCCCATTCCGTTGCGTGGGAACAAGGTGATTATTGGCATGGATTGGTTGAGCCCTAATGGGGCGGTGATAGATTGCGCGCAGCAGCTAGTGCGGGTCAGGACCCCAAGAGGGGGAGAGTTAGTGATTCATGGCGAGAGACCCCAGTATGGACCCGCTGTATGTTCAGCAGCGAGGGCTAGGCGCTACCTTCAGCAGGGATGCGCAGGTTACGTCGCGTATGTGATGGATACCCGGGAGACGGGTAAGGCGACAATGAGCGAGGTTCCGGTGGTCCGAGACTTTGCAAACGTCTTCCCAGAGGAGCTTCCTGGGATACCTCCGGAGCGACAGGTGGAGTTCAGGATCGACCTTGTTCCTGGTGCGGCTTCGATAGCCAAGGCACCGTATCGGTTGGCTCCTCCCGAGATGCAGGAGTTGTCTACGCAGCTGCAGGAGCTGCTAGACAAAGGGTTCATTCGTCCGAGCAGTTCGCCCTGGGGAGCCCCGATTCTGTTTGTGAAGAAGGACGGGTCACATCAGATGTGTATAGATTATCGGGAGCTGAACAAGGTAACGGTGAAGAACCGTTACCCGCTTCCGAGGATTGATGACCTCTTTGACCAGCTTCAGGGAGCATCTTGGTTCTCCAAGATTGATTTGCGTTCGGGTTATCATCAGATGAGGGTCAGGGAGGAGGATATGCAGAAGACCGCGTTTCGGACGCGCTATGGCCATTATGAGTTCGTGGTGATGCCGTTTGGACTCACCAATGCTCCTGCCGCGTTCATGGACCTCATGAACCGCGTATGCAGACCGATGCTGGATCGGTCTGTGATAGTCTTTAACGATGATATCTTGGTTTATTCCAAGACCCGGGAGGAACATGAGGAGCATCTGAGAGAGGTGTTAGAGACCCTGAGGAGGGAGAGCTTGTATGCCAAGTTCTCCAAGTGTGAGTTTTGGTTGCACGAGGTGCAATTTCTGGGACACCTCGTCAACCAGAACGGGATTCTGGTCGATCCGGCCAAGGTCGAGGCCGTGATGAGATGGGAGGTTCCGAAGTCTCCATCTGAGATTCGGAGTTTCCTGGGATTGGCAGGCTACTATCGGAGATTTATCCAGGATTTCTCCAAGATAGCCGTGCCCCTGACACGGTTGACGAAGAAAGCCGTGGTCTTTCGGTGGGGGCCCGAGCAGCAGGCTGCATTTGAGACACTGAGGCAGAGATTGTGCGAGGCGCCGATCCTAGCCCTGCCAGAGGGCGTGGAGGATTTTGTAGTTTATTGTGATGCGTCCATTTCTGGGTTGGGCGCGGTGCTGATGCAGAGGGGGCATGTCATTGCCTACGCTTCAAGGCAGCTCAAGCCTCACGAGGCGAACTACCCGATGCACGATTTGGAGTTGGGGGTGGTGGTCTTTGCCCTCAAGATTTGGCGGCATTACCTCTACGGGGTTCGATGTACCATCTACACGGACCACAAGAGTTTGAGGTACCTCATGGATTAGCCGAATCTGAACATGAGGCAGCGTCGGTGGTTGGATGTGGTAAAGGATTATGATTGCGAGATCCTTTACCACCCGGGGAAGGCCAATGTGGTGGCCGATGCGCTTAGCCGCAAGGCGGTGCCAATCAGGGATGTCTACTTGAGGACGACCGTGGTGACTCCCCTGTTGGAGCAGATTCGGGAGGCTCAACAGGAGGCTATCAAGGAGGAGCATTGGAAGAGCGAGCATGTGGTAGGTCAGGTTTCCTCCTTTGATTATGATAGCCGAGGGCTTTTGACACTACACCGTAGGGTGTGGGTGCCGTATCACGGAGGCGTGCGCCAGATTTTGATGGAGGAGGCGCACAAGTCCCGATTCTCCATTCATCCCGGGGCGACGAAGATGTATAGGGATCTTCGTCTAGACTATTGGCGGCCCTGCATGACGCGGGATGTGGCATGGTATGTCGAGCGATGTTTGACCTGCAGGAAGGTCAAGGTCGAACATCAGAGACCGCATGGAAAGATGCAGCCGTTGGATGTTCCACTGTGGAAATGGGAAGATATCACGATGGATTTTATCACGAAGCTTCCCAGGACCGCACGTGGAGTGGATTTGATTTGGGTCATCGTGGATAGATTGACCAAGAGTGCTCACTTTATCCCGATTCAGGAGAGCATATCGGCCGAGAAATTGGCCGACATCTATATCAGGGAGATTGTGGCACGGCATGGGGTGCCAGTATCGGTGATCTCGGACAGGGATGTGCGTTTTACTTCCAGGTTTTGGAAGAGATTCCATGATGAGTTGGGCACTCGTCTGCATCTTAGCACTGCCTTTCACCCGCAGACGGATGGGCAGAGCGAGCGGACCATCCAGACTCTGGAGGATATGCTGCGGGCGTGCGTGCTAGATTTTGGTGGTAGCTGGGATACCTATCTTCCCCTGGCCGAGTTCTCCTACAACAACAGCTATCACGCGAGTATCGACCGCCCTCCCTTCGAGATGTTGTACGGACGGAGGTGTAGGACCCCGATATGCTGGGGTGAGGTTGGACAGAGAGTCATGGGGAGCACCGAAGTGGTGCTCAAGACGACTGAGAGGATCCAGCAGGTCCGGAGCAGGCTTCAGACTGCTCAGAGTCGGCAGAAAAGTTATGCCGATAAGCGTCGATCTGATTTAGAGTTCCAGGTCGGGGATATGGTTCTCCTGAAGGTGTCGCCGTGGAAAGGCGTCATCCGATTCAGGAAGCGGGGCAAGTTGGGCCCGCGATTCATCGGATCGTTCAGGGTCGTAGCCCGGGTGGGCAAGGTAGCATATAGGCTGGATCTGCCAGCCGAGCTTAGCCAGATCCACAACACTTTCCATGTTTCTCAGTTGCGAAAGTGCCTAGCGGACGATTCTGCAGTAGTACCTTTGGAGGATATTCAGGTTGATGACAGCCTGAATTACATTGAGCGCCCAGTCGCAATCCTCGATAGGAAGTCGAAGGATTTGAGGAACAAGAAGGTGGAGCTAGTGAAGGTGCAATGGCAGCACCGCAAGGGTTCAGAATGGACTTGGGAGCCGGTGGACGAGATGATGGAGCATTATCCCGAGCTGTTTCAGGATCGAGCAGCAGACTTCAAGGACGAAGTCTAAAATAAGTGGGGGAGATTTGTAGCACCCGGTTCCTGGTATGTAAATGTTATTTGAGTATTTCCTTTCTTTTAGCCTTGGACTCGGCGAGTCATAGGTCCGACTCGCCGAGTGGATGCGGGACCCGGGACACGTTTAAGTTGGTGACTCGGCGAGTCCATATCCTGGACTCGGCGAGTCACAGCTGTTGGATGAAACCCTAAGTTTCAGGGGTTTGCACCCTATTTAAAGGACTTATCAGCCCCAAGCCGGCCCCCATTGACCCTTAAAGCCTTGTATCTCTCGTTCTAAGCTATTCTTTGAGAGTTTGAGGTTAGTGTGGGTGTTTTTGAAGGCTCTGAAAGAGGAAGGAAGTAGATGCACAAGAAGGGAAGCCATCCAAGCATTATTTGTGTTCTTCCAGCAGTTCCTTTGAGGTATAACCCGTTTTCCCCTTGATTCTATGCTTAAAACTTCATTTGGGTCCTTCTTGATCAAATCCCCAAGCTTGTATGTGCCTTGTATGTTGTAATAAGGCGTTTGGCCTTTGGATCTAGGCAAGATTGAGCTCCAGGGGCTCAGATATGTTAGCTTTTTGGCCCCATGTTGCTTATTAGCCCTAGATCTACCCTTTTGAGACATTTTGAGCCCTAAAATCCATATTGGTGAATATCCATACATAAAGTTGGAAACTTTACGTGTGATTCGTGTCCTAGAAGTCCAGATCTATGAATGGCATGGACTGGAATCGAGCAAATACGTGTATTCAGTAGGTGCATGGCAACGACTCGGCGAGTCGTTCATATGACTCGGCGAGTTTGTTCGCGAGTCTCCAAGTTTGTCCCTTTTTTCGTAGTATCGAGTGAGCAGTGAGTCACGGGGTGTGACTCAGTGAGTCGGAAGCTTAACTCATCTATGGAGGTACTCGGCGAGTCAATGCCCTGACTCGGCGAGTTCAAGGCAATCTCCTTAGATCAAGAACAGACTCGATGAGTTGTTCATACAACTCGGCGAGTCTTCGCATAAGTGTTTATCGGATGAAGATGAACTCGGCGAGTTGTTCATACAACTCGGCGAGTAGGATGAAGGACTTGAATATTGGTTAAGAAGGTGAACCCGTCGAGTCGTCGCCTAACTCGACGAGTAGGATCAGGATTCAGGACAGTCGTTTGCGTAGGGACTCGGCGAGTTGGAAAGCCAACTCGGCGAGTTGAGGTCAACTGAAAAGTTGACTCTGACTTTGACTTAGGGCAAGGTCAGGGGTAAAATGGTCATTTTACCCAAAGGTCAGTGAGCAGTGTTTGATTGAGTTTATTGTGGGAATTGCAGCCGGAGGGTTTCCGGAGCAGCAGCAGCAGTAGTAGGTGATCAATTCCCACACAGACCAGCAGCTATTTCGAGGTGAGTTTCCTTTCCAGTAGGAACGGGTCCAAGGCACCAAGGCCGACCCGTGTAGACGAGATGTTAGTACTAGAGTGTGGGCCGAGCCCGTATCTTTGGGTTTAGTCAAGTATGATATATGTGTTAATATGATAGAATTGCTAATACTTGTTGTCTGCGTGATACTTGTATGTTATGAGTTAGCGGTTGAGTGTGGGCAGGGCCCGTATCTCTCCGAGGTTGGAGTGTGGGCTAGGCCCGTATCTCCCAGATAGCGAAGTGTGGGCAGGGCCCATATCTTCACAAGTGTGGGCGAGGCCCGTATCTCCCGGCTAGCGAAGTGTGGGCAGGGCCCGTATCTTCCCGAGTGTGGGCAAGGCCCGTAACTCCTAGCTGAACCATGGTTGTTATATGTTGCATGGTATGTGGTATTATGGGGGAACTCACTAAGCTTTGTGCTTACAGTTTTCAGTTTTGGTTTCAGGTACCTCCTCAGCTAGGGGAAAGGAGTCGGCGCGGTAGCGACACGTCACACACACACTCTCCGGTTTCCGCATTTACGAGCTTCACTGGGATTTGTACTCTGATATTTTGATTGAATGTAATAATTGGCTTTTGGATATGGTTCACTTGTGTGATAACTTGATCAGACAATGTTTTAGCTTTTAATATTTTCTAAAAGTAATGTTTTTAAAACGAAATTTTTGGTCATGAAAATTGGGACGTTACAATATTAGATCAACCCAAATCCGATTTTTTGATATATATGACTATTATCTTGATCTAATTAAAGATATTTATCAACTAATAAAATATTTAATTTCCTTATATGATAATTAATTAATTATTTTGATTATTTTGGTAATTATCTTAAAAAGAAATCTTGAATAAAATCAAATATAGATAATTAGGATATTAATTGTTAATTGCAATTATTTTTTATTTGATCCTCCATGTTTTAAATGTTTAAAACTTGCCCTCAAGTTTTGAAATTTATATTTTGTGATTAAAAGTTTTAATTTAGACAATTTAAATTTCAAACCCTAGATTTTAAAAGGTTTAAAATACAACCCTATACTAATATGATATTACTAGAATAATATAATATATATATATATATATATATATATATATATATATATATATATATATATATATATATATATATATATATATATATGTATGTATGTATAACTAAATGCTAGTCTTATCGTTAGTAGGCCTCATTCACGAAGCCGATCTATAAGGTGGGTATAAGGTTGCGGCCTATAAAATGACGCTTAATGGGTGTACACTCACACCCACCGCTTGCTTGATTGGTGGAGGGTCGTTAGCCGAACGGGTAGGATAGGGCAACCTCATCCTCTCAATAAAAGTATAATAAGTAATACAAAGTACTACACATATTTTTAAAAATTTCCAATATTAGTTACTTTAGGAAAAGTGAATTGATGCAATCCCATGAAATTACACTTTGCACCCTTGCTGAGAAGTTAGTGGAGCGTGTGTGGTTTACCGGCACACTAATTGGTTCTAAGCAAAGGTGACAAAGGGTGATTCATTGTTTATCATAGTTCGATGGAGCGTGTGTGGTTTACCGGCACATCGAATAGGTGATCGTTACAATGAAGGCACCATGTGAATTTGCATGGTAATTCACACCCGCTTTGTGATCCTCGGTATCCCAGTCACAAACAAGAGGGGCATATCGAGATTTAAACATGCCATTGAATAGTTTCAATGAATCTCATCCGAACCTAGGAATTCTCAAAAACATTTAGGACTAATAGTTAAGTTTTTATGGTGGAGAATTAGTGAATCGTCATTCACTTACCTTCAATTTATTTGCATGTTAGATTACGGCATCCCTTTTTGAACATGTAAATGTTATTGTTGGATCCTAGCCCTAATTTTTCTTATTGGGTGATAATTAGGGATTCTTATTCTAATCTATCTTTGTCCTTTCTATTTGTAGATGTCGAACGCTAACAACGCTGCTGCTAGTTCTTTCACGTTGATGAGCCTTTGCCAAAAGGTCACCTTCGATGGAACAAACTTTAGCGAATGGATAAGATACATTCGCACCATTGCTCGCTATGAGGATAAGGAGTATGTCCTCGATGAGAAGCTCGAGAAGATAAACCCTGAAATCGCTACTCCGGCTGAAATCACCACTTTTGAAACTCATGAGCGAGATGCAACGAAGGTACATTGCATCATGATTGCCACCATGAACTCCGAATTCCAAAAGTCCTATGAGGACATGTACCCGTACGAGATGCATCAAGACTTATTGGAGAGATACCACCAGAACGCGAGACAAGAGTGTTATGAGATTTTCACCAACATGATTTCCGCTAAGATGGGTCATAGAGAATCTCTTACCGTGCACCTGCAAAAGATGCAAAGGTATGTCGACCGCCTTCGCAAGTTAAATGTTGACTTTGGGGAAGACTTGGCGATCGATATGGTGCTTCACTCTTTGCCTCCGATGTACAATCAATTTAGGATGACCTACCACATGAACAAAGAGGAGGTCACCCTAAGCAAACTCCAAGGTCTCTTGAGGGTCGCTGAGAGCAACTTCAAAGACAAGTCTGTTGCACCAACTCCCAATCCACCTGCTGCTCCTGTCTTGGCTATTGGTCAAGGAAAGGGAAAGAAGAGGAAGGCTTCGTCTAAGAACTATGGCAAGGTTAAAGCCCGAGATGGTGCCTCTTCTAGTGGGACCAAAGTTGATCCCGCTAATCCATGCCCTAACCCGAAGGAGGCAGAGTGCCACCACTGCCACAAGATAGGACATTGGAAGAGAAGCTGCCCAGAGTACCTGCAAGCCATCAAGGAAGGAAAGATCAAGCCATCTTTCGCAGGTATATGCACAATTAAATCTAATGATTCTAATCATGCTATTTCTTGGGTTCTCGATACCGGTTGTTGTTACCACATTTGTTCTAATGTGCAGGGACTAAGAAGAAGTAGGGATGTGGAGCAAGGAAGGATCAATCTAATCATGGGGAACAGAAGATCGTCGCCGGTGACCAAGATTGGAGTGTATTCTTTAGTGCTTAGGAATAATTTATGTTTAGATTTGAACAATTGTTTCTATTCGCCAGAAATGGCTAGAAACATCATTTCATTTCATGGTTTATATAGACAAGGGAATCTTGGCAGAGCACATTGGATTGCGGTGAAGAATATCCTTAATTACCTTCGGAGGAAGAAGGAATGGTTCTTAGTCCTCGGAGGGAGTGATGAATTGAAGGTGCGAGGGTATAGTGACGCCAGTTTTCAGACCGACAGGGACAACTACCGTTCGCAGTCGGGCTGGGTCTTTACCCTGAATGGAGGAGCAGTGACATGGAAGAGTTCCAAGCAGGAAACCGTATCTAATTCAACGTGCGAATCAGAGTACATTGCAGCGAGCGAAGCGTTGAAGGAGGCAATATGGCTAAAAAACTTCATCGGTGATCTTGGAGTTGTACCTGCCATAAAGGAGCCCATGGAGATTTTCTGTGATAACGAAGGAGTGGTTGCCTTGACCAAGGAACTGAGGGATCATGGTAGATCAAGACATATCGACAGAAAATATCACTTCATTAGACATCGTGTAGAAGAAGGACAACTCGTAGTGAAGAGGATATCATCAGAAGATAACCCAGCAGATCCGCTTACGAAGGGACTGAGTAGGGTTAAGCACTTGCAGCATGCTAGGAGTATTGGGATGAAGGATGATATTAGCATAGATTAGATAGTATTAGAAACATGTAATAGATAAATGTAATTAATGTTTGATGATTAAATAAAGGAGTTTTATTTATGAGTAATGTTATTATCTTATGTTAATTGTTTAGCTATTGTTTCACTTTGCATGTTTTGACTTCCAGAATAATTGAATTTATTAGGAATAATAGAATTATTCAAATTGTCCACAATCGTTCATATGTTGGAAGTAGATATGAATGAAGATTGTCATGAATTGGTGTGTAGATTGTCTAAATGGTGTTAGACATAGCAAAGGGTTGCTGCAACATTCATGAGTGCTTATGAACTAGTTTTGAGCATTGGAACAAACCCGCGCTTGCTGGAATCACCTTATGGAATATGATATAAAAGGGTGATCGCAAGACGATAATATCATATAGTCTTAAAACCTAGATATATGGTTTGTTATTTGTTAATTGATTGTACATTGATAATGCGAAAACGCATCAATAACTCGGTGTTATAAAACGCATTGTTGTGTATAGTTGGTTAATGAATAAGTAAATGCGTATAAGTCGAAGTTTATCTGTGACTTTTATCTAAGAAGATAAAAGCGATATCTCGGCCGCTTGATGATTTGATTTGACATATGTGCCGGGCCCGGTCAGAACTGAATTGATGTGTTCAATTAAGTTCTATGTCAAATAAATCAGAGATCGAGAAACCTAAATGCTTGACTAACCGTTCCATAGGATTGTCAGCATGATATCTAACAGAGGACTGTACGATCCCTTATCTAAAGGACAAGATTGATTAGATCAGAATTTGACAGCGTCCTTGAGAGCTATGATTGCAAGCCGGATTGTACTTGTGCATATAGTTACTAGACTTATCCAAGTGGGAGACTGTTGGAATAGTGTCTAAGGCTGCAACTATATTAGGCAAGTATTTGACCCGGTTATGCATAGTCCTTTTGGGTTGCCTTCACCATAGCAACTTGATAGGATGATTTATTAAGAGAGAGAGTAAATATTATATTGTTATTTGATTAATGTAAGTCATAGAATTAATTGGAATTAATTTGGTGACTTAAAGAGATTAATTAAATAAGAGGGTATAAACTGTCAATTGTTTGATAGTTAAACTGTGGACTGTAAATCCATATAGATATACAATGGACGGATTCTAGAAGCTAGGATAGCTTCAAATCGTCCAAGGGGATATCTATGGAAAGGATTTGGATAGCCTTTAGAGAAGATTATCCAATTAGGGTTTAGGTTGTAACCCTTAAGGAGTCTACAAGTATAAATAGACCCCATGGCTAAGGGAAATCGACACTTCTTCAAAAGCAAAGAAACCCTGGCCGATTTCCTCCCCTCTCCTCTCTCCCAAATCATCCTCCTTGCTACTTGGTGTTTGTAAGCCATTAGAGGAGTGACAATTGTGACTCTAGAAGCTCCAAGACAACAAGATCAACAAGGAATTCAAAGGTATGATTCTAGATCTGTTTTATCGTTGTTCTTATTCTTAAATAGTCATTAGAAGTCTTGGATTCAAAGCATGTTTAATTAGAAAGCCTAGATCCAAGCATTAGGGTTTTGCATGCGCACATAGGAAAGTTCTTATGGCTAAAACCCATCAAAGGGGAGACGTAGAAATCGGCCTTGGGATCTCTTAGAAGCAAGTGAACGATTTGTTAAGGCCTAGGAGTCTTTATATAGGGTTAAGATTAGGGTTTCAGTCCTTATCCTTATCTAGTTGCTGGCCCACCAAGAAATCATAAGATAAGCCTTGAAAAGCCCTTATCTCTTGGACCTTGGACGATTTCAAGGATATCCTTATCCTTGAATTCATCCAACCTTTAACAAGGATAATCATTGCCCTACTTTGCAACTATCACATAATTACAATTCAGCCCCTCTAGTTTAATTAATTACACTTGATCACAAAATTAATTCCTAATTAATTATTGACCAATATTAATTAAACAAATATAATTTCTCCTTTAATATATTATTCTTATAACATATTAAAAAATCATAATAACCTCTCTCTCTCTCTCTCTATTTATTTCTTCATTCAAGTTGCTTTGGTGAAGGCAACCCAAAAGGACCATCCACAACCGGGTCAAGTACTTACCAAATATGGTTACAGACTTAGACACTAATCCAACACCATAGCCCTATTCTAGAATGGAGTTCTCATAGTCATATCATATAACATAACAAGTATGGGTATCTTGGGGAAAAATTACTTAAGCTCGGCTGGTCGAACGCATCACACACCTTGTTCTTTCCTAGAACTCTTTAATTTAGATTTTTGAAAAACCATTTTTCTCGTAAAAATCTTTCAAGCCCTCGGTTAAAGTTCAGACACCCCCGAGGGTGTGTCTGAATTCCTCAAACCAAGGCTCTAATACCAACTTGTAACATCCGAATTTTCAAGTCAAAAAATTTTGTTTATAATTAAGTAAATTATATATTTGTTTACTAAAAACATTGTTAATATCATATCAACCCATAAACCATCATGAATAAGTCTAAAAATTACAACATCGAACAGTAGTATAAATCAGAGTACAATCCCAGAAAACTCAATGCGGAAATCAAATGTGTGTGTGTGATGCGCTGCTACGCCGCCGACTCCTTCCCCTCGGATGAAGAGGTACCTGAAACCAAAACTGAAAGTGTAAGCACAAAGCTTAGTGAGTTCCCCCATCATACCACATACCATACAATCACATAGCATACATACCGTCGGGCAATTCTGGGGTGCCCGACCTACCCAGGTCAAGCCATTCTAGGGTGCTGACCTACCCATGTCATGCCATTCTGGGGTGCTGACCTACCCACGTCAGGCTGTTCTGGGGTGTCGACTACCCTCCGGTCTATCTCAACTGGCATTGAGGACTATTTCACCCCTACCTCTGTGACAACCCGAAATTTTCATTCGGTCAAACCCTAAAAGTCAATCACTTCTTATTATAAGTTAATGTCATTATTTCTTATTTTTAACAAATTTAAAGTTCGTTTGATTATTTTAATATTATTCTTTAAACAAACGGGTGAAAGAAAGTGTTGTCTCGGGTTTTGAAATTTAAAAACCGCAAACACCTCGTGTCTTAGAATTTCCCGGCCAAACTTTTATGTTTGGGTCGAAAAATCATCCAAAAAGCGTAAACTCATGCCTTAAGCATGAGTTTACTCCCCAAACTAGCCGTTTTATGTTTACTCCCCATTTACCAAAAGAGTAAACTCCAAAAATCCTCTCAAGTATCATCCTAGAATTAATTCAAGATCTTCAAACTTGTAAGTGTTCTAGCCATTTCAAGTTGGTATAACACTTAATCTAGTGATTGTGCATCTTTCAATCCATCCATGTTTGTATTTTGTTTAGATTTGCAAAAACACCAAGAACACACACTAAGTGTTCTTGGAATTTTAGCTCAAATCAAGCTTCCTTATAGTAATTACTTCCATCCTTGAGTCTTATTAAGCTTGTAATTCATGTTAGCCGCAAGAAAATATGCCATGAACACAAGGATTAAGGTGTTCATGGTCCAAGAATGTTCTTGGGCCGTAAACACCAAGAAAGGCACCAAAGTGTGCCTAAGTCCTTTATCTAGCCCTAGTTTGATGTTTAAGCCTTACCTTGACATGTTTAAACCTTCCCTTTATGTGTTTAAGCCTTGAAAAACACCAAAGACCACCATTTTTAGGTGTTTACGGTTTGGGGATCTCCCAAAACCGTAAACACCCTAAAGTGTGTTTATTTGGGCTATATTCCTTCCTTAGGCCTAAAAACTAACCTAGACAATTACCTTGATGAGTTAAGAACTTGAAAACATGGCAATACCCTTTTCCATATGGGTTTACGGTAGTAAACCCAAAGGAAAATGACCATGAGGCCATAAACTCCTCAAAGGGGGTGTTTTGTTGCCCTAGTCCCTTCCAAAGGCCCAACCACCAAGTAGAAATGCTTCAAAAGACTTGTAAAACCTCAAAAAAACATATGGTCATAAGGAGTAGAGTTTATAACCATAAACCCTTGAGTTTGCTGCCGTAAACTCCTTGGGTAATGGTCATTAAAACTGTAAACTCCAAAGGAGTTTACCCTTGAACTCCAAACACTCTAGCTTTTCCCTACAAACACTTGGATGCAATCCTTGCGATCTTTAACACTTGAAACAAAGTGCTTTCATGTTCTAGAGTGTCCCAACTTAATTTATTAGTTATAAATTGGCTAATTAGTTATATATATATATATATATATATATATATATATATATATATATATATATATATATATATATATGTTCATTATATGATAACTAGGCTCGTGTGTGTGTACAAGTCTCCGTTTGTCACCTAGCACCGTATCCGACGCTTCAATCTAATCCACTCACTACAAGTGAGTTCATACCCCTTTAATTAACCTTTGAAATACTTTTAAATGTTTTAAATGCTTTTATGGGGGGGGGGGGGAATACAAGTTGAATACTTATAGTTATTACATCAATCACATTTGATTACTAACTACAAAACCAATGATTTTCTTACTGTTCAAACTGTTTATCAAACCGTTTTACAAACTCTTTTACTTATCAAATACTTTTACTTAAACTCTGTTATACTTATTATAAATTGCATGCCCATATATGTATAATTATATAAGCAATGTTTAAAAGGCTTAGGAAGGCCGCCCGCCCTATTTCCTTTTCGCGCTTGAGATGTGGTCTGGTGGGGTATCGGGTATTCGTCCGAAGGTTGTTTAAATATTAGTTATATATCATGTGTACATATATAGTCATAAAAGTTCTTCCAGATTCTTACGTACCAGTTACATCACTAGTAAGTTACCATAGGGGTAACACAGGATAATACTTATACTATTGCTAGAACAATGAGATGTTCAATGAGTCAGTTCATTCATGAGTCAGTACTTATTACTATGAGAGCATATACATTATATTACTATGAGAATATATACATTACATTACTATGAGAACATCTACAGCTATACTAGAAGAAGAACATATACAACTATACTAGAAGAAGAACATATACAACTATACTAGAAGAAGAACATATACAACTATACTAGAAGAAGAACATATACAACTATACTAGAAATAGAACATTTACAACTATACTAGAAAGAGAACATTTACAACTATACTAGAAAGAGAACATATACAACGATACTAGAACGAGTAACAATACATTACATATACATGAACACGTTAACCTAATTGTGATCCACTGTATCGGAGCATGCCTTCAATGTCACGGCTCGAGTTGTAGCCAAAGTCTCTTGGAGGGAAAGCGTGAGTTTGCATATAGATCTATACTGGATTGACTATCCTACACCTTGCTGCTAGCTACAGCCGGACCTGCAGGTCTGCGGGTGCCAAACGTCATATCTTTTTACGACCTACATTGTCGTGTTTCCTAGTCAATAGTATGGTACAATTAATCACATAATACCTTGATATAAATCCGGTTTAAGGTAGTTAGTACAACAGTAGTTCGTATAATACAACACTACAGTACTACATTAATTTACCCTTTACATATATTTAGTGATCATTTCACTTAAACATTAATGTACAAACTATATTTTGTTAATGATAGTTAGACTTAGGGAAAATTACACACTTTTACAATAAACGAACATACAAAACAGTTACGCCTTGGTAGAAGGCTACTTTTAATGCTGATAAACTCACCAGCTTAATGCTAATAAACTCTTTAAAAATAACTTGTATTCTCAGGTCATCAGTAGACAGGTACCGGGGCCAACTTTTGAGAAGATGGAGCGCATTCAAGACTCATCTTATTATTTTGATTTACATTTTTGGTGTCTATAACTGTTCAGAACACGCTTGTATTAAAATTATGTATTTAATGCAATGGATAATGTTGTTTGCTTGTTTACTGTTATACTGTGTTGTGATACTTTACATGACGTCCTCCGCCCCAGAACGTTTCCGCCGTTCTCGGTTTTGGGGTGTGACAGATTGGTATCAGAGCATTGTTTATAGTGAATTCAGTATATCAACCCATAAAAGATATACTAACTATAAACCCATTTGGGATTAAAACACTCTGACCAAGAGTCTATACTTTAAATACTAAAATATTTAATCAAGTATACATGTCTGCATTCATACTAAAATCAGTGTCACAATGACAAGAACAAAAGTATTACGATTGTTAAATATCACAAGTGAGCTCGGGGATGTATGGTCAGTCCTGGGAATGGCATAGCCTGATCAACTATGCTGGTCCGAGGAGTGATTAGCATATGCCCTAGAATGGTTGTGATATGTTACCAAGTCTAAAAACTTACCAACAATACCACAAGAAGAACAGTAGAACCTAAACTTAAAATACTATAGGGGTATTTTGTGCTACTACAAGCTACTTATATACAAGATTCTTATACCTCTCTTCTCGCGTAGATTTAAATGGCTGGATTCCATCATGGCGACCCGTACTTCCCAAATGAAGGCAATGCTGGATGGCTTGAAGAAGAGCCCGAAGATGAGCATCCGATCCCTTTGGATGATCACCTCGTAGAAGGCTTTTCGGATGGATCTGACTCTGAGCCTGAAGTCAACAACCTACCGCCAGTAGGTCAAGCCCCAAACAACAATCCCCGACCAGCTTTCCCAGGTCCCACACCCTTGTGGGCAACCAACTTGAATCGCTGGAGTGACGAACAGGGTCAACCCTTACCTTACTTTGGGGACCGAAGCTGTTACAACCTCAGTGAAGGTGGCTCTGCGGATCAAGCTCTACCTGTCATTATCTGCAGAATAGCTTGTAATGTTGAGCAAGGTCCAGCAGCCATCGACCGGGTCATGGAGATTGATGCCAACTCTGGTGTCAACATAGTCCGCATCCGCCGTCTGGAAGAAGAAATGGAAAGGACCAGGAGAACCAATGAGACCCTGCAGCAATAGCTGGTTGCCTCCCGAGCCGAAGTCATAAAACTTCGAGTTCGCCAGAGGGCTCATGAACGACACCTTCAAGAAGTGGTTCGTCAAGTGGCTAACCTCAGGGTTCGCCTGAAGAATTCCCATCGCCGTTAAAAGATGTCTAGTACATCTTTGTCTTTTGGTTAAGGAATAGCCTTTAGTATCTGTGCTCTAAGTAGCACTTGTCTGTAAAATATTCCTGACTTTCAGTACTCTAACTAGGAATCTAGGAACTATCAAACTTTTCCGTATGGTATGATGTAAGACCTACTGTTAGGTCGATTTTCCCTGAACTTATTACATCAATAATGCCAGTATTATTGACAACTACCTAATCTGTGGGAAAAATCTGTACACTTGTGTTTTCTTACTAATCTTCTATGTTGTGATCTCAAGCACTCATTTAACTGTTGGGCTATGGTTAGTTAGTCCCTGTGTCACTCTCACCCCGTGTAAAATTGATTCTTACCATTGTGTCTACCTTTATAAACTTTCAGCAGAAAGATGCCTCCTCGCAAATCTCCCAGGCATAACCCTGCATCACCTCCTCATCCTCCTCCTCCGGTCATCGATACTGCAGCCCTGAATGCTGCAGTAGCTGCGGCAGTGGAAACTGCCATGGCTCAGTATCACTCTACTGATGCCAGCAGAGGTGGAAACCCTGTTGACTCTATTCCTGCTGAAATCCCTGTGTGCTCGAGAGAGTGCTCCTACAAGGATTTCACCAACTGTAAGCCGAAGTCCTTCAAGGGAACCGACGGAGTCATTGCCCTCTCGCAATGGTTCGAGAAGACTGAATCAGTCTTCGAAATTTGTTCGTGCCTTACTGCGAGCAAAGTCAAATATGTCGCGTGCACCTTTGAAGAAAAAGCCCTGACGTGGTGGAACGGCCATGTTAAAGCACTAACTCTCGTAGTGGCCAATGACATGGGTTGGGAAACCATGAAGGAACTCATGCTCGAGGAATACTGCCCGAGGGGCGAGATCTAGAAATTAGAGCAGGAGCTGTTGAGCCTAACCATGAAGGGCTCTAACATAGTCGCATATATCGCCAGATTCAGAGAACTGGTGGCCCTCTGCCCCAATATGGTTCCCACTGAAGGGAAAAAGATCGAGAGCTACATATGGGGGCTAGTGCCTCCGTATCAAGGAAATGTCCTATCATCAAACCCCGCTACCTTCGACAGTGCCAAGCGATTGGCACAACGACTCATTGACCATGAAGTCAAAGCCCCAGCAACGACAACAACCCTAGCCATCTCAGAACCCTCCAAACCCGCTGACACTAAGCGGAAGTTCTGGGATGAGAAGAAGAAACAGCGAGCTGCCAAAAAGCAGCAAATTATGGCTGTAAATGCCACAATAACCCATGCTACTGCTACTGCTCCGGTGAGGCAGTATGCTGGAAGTTTGCCTAAGTGCAACAAATGCAACTTCCACCACAATGGCCCCTGCCGTGAAATGTAGTGCTCTAACTGCAACGAGAAAGGACACACAGTCCGTTTCTGTAAATCTCCGGCGAGGCCGATCACCCAAGTCCTCGGCACTGGCGTGAGCCAGGCCTGCTATGGATGTGGCGAGGCGGGCCACTATAAGAGGGACTTCCCCAAAGCAAAGAATGCTGGCGGAGCAGGGAGAGTACTAGCGATAGGCCATGGGGAAGCAGTTGTTGACCCGACGGTGGTGACTGGTACGTTCCTCCTCGATAACTCCTATGCATGCATTCTGTTCGATAGTGGAGCGGAGCGAAGCTTCGTGAACCATAAATTTGCTCGCATACTTAAACAACAACCGCACACACTTAAAGAACAATTCACAGTAGAAATGGCTAATGGAAAAACTGAAAGCACGAATAGCATATACTTAGGATGTACCCTAACTCTAGATAACCATTCATTTCAAATCGACCTTATGCCGGTCTCGATTAAATGCTTCGACATCATCATCGGCATGGATTGGTTGAGTCTTCATCGCACTGACATCATGTGCTACGAGAAAGCAGTCCGTCTAAACCTCCCATCTAACGAAACTCTTGTCGTCCACTTTGACAAACCCGGTGCGAGTCTTCGTATTATATCAAGTATTCAAGAACAGAAGTATCTATGTAAAGAATACCATGCATTCCTTGCTCACGTTGTCGATACGAGCCTCGAAATGAAAGAACTAAAGAACATTCCAGTAGTGAGCGACTTTCCCGACATCTTCCTGGAAGAGCTACTAGGATTACCTCCATAACGACATGTCGAGTTCAGAATCGACTTAGTCCCAGGAGCTACCCTAGTAGCCAAGTCTCCCTACCGATTAGCACCAGCAGAGATGCAGGAACTATCCGGTCAAATTAACGAACTACTCAGCAAGGGCTTTATAAGACCAAGTTTCTCGCCTTGGGGAGCATCGGTCTTGTTCGTTGAGAATAATGACGGATCATTCCGTATGTGTATCGACTACAGAGAACTCAACAAACTGACGGTCAAAAATCGTTACCCTCTACCTCGCATAGACGATCTATTTGACCAACTGCAAGGGGCGAACTAGTTTTCCAAAATTGATCTAAGATCTGGATATCACCAGTTACGAGTGCTAGAGGAGGATGTTCCAAAGACAGCCTTCCGAACTCGTTACAGACACTACGAGTTCGTGGTGATGCCATTCGGATTGACCAATGTGCCCGCAATTTTCATGGATCTGAGGAATAGAGTATGCCGACCTTACTTGGATCAGTTCATCATTGTCTTCATTGATGACATCCTGATCTACTCCCAAAGTAAGGAAGAGCATGGCGATCACCTGCAACAAGTTTTAGGAACTTTACGAACGGAGAAGCTCTATGCGAAGTTCTCTAAATGTGAATTTTGGATCCGAAGAGTCGAATTCTTAGGACACGTGGTAAGCGAAGAAGGAATCCACGTGGACCCATCCAAAATTAAGGCCATTGAGAACGGGTCAGCACCGAAGACGCCTACAGAAATTTGTCAATTTCTAGGTCTCGCTGGCTACTACCGCAGGTTCATACAGAAATTCTCCTGAATTGCGAAACCTCTTACAACACTGACCCAGAAAGGCATGGCCTTTGACTGGGAAGAGAAACAGGAGAGAGCGTTCAAAACGCTCAAGCGAGCCTTGTGCACCGCGCCAATACTATCCCTCCCCGAAGGGATAGAAGACTTCGTTATCTATTGTGACGCGTCAAATCAAGGGCTCGGTTGTGTTCTGATGCAACGGGGTAAGGTCATCGCCTACGCCTCGAGACAGCTGAAGACACACAAAGTTAACTACACAACCCACGATCTTGAGCTAGGAGCAGTTGTGTTTGCTCTGAAGATCTGGAGACATTACTTGTACGGAACGAAAAGCACTATCTTTACCAACCACAAGAGTTTACAACACATATTCGATCAGAAGGAGCTCAACATGCGACAACGATGGTGGGTCGAACTACTCAATGACTATGAATACGATATTCGTTATCATCTGGGTAAAGCCAACGTAGTTGCAGACGCCCTATGTCGGAAAGAATATTCTGGTCGAAGAGTCAAGTCATTGACGATGACTATCCATTCACACTTGTCTAAGCAAATTCAGGCGGCCCAGCTTGAATCCATGAAACCTGAAAACATGACGAGTGAATCCCTTAGAGGAATGGATAAAAACTTGGAGGCCAAGGGTGGCGGAGCGTTATATTTCATGAATCGGATCTGGACACCGAAGCACGGTGGTTTCCGAGACTTGGTCATGACCGAGGCGCACAACACTCTGTATTCCGTCCACCCAGGTTCAGATAAGATGTATCTGGATCTTAAAAAGTTATACTGGTGGCCTAATATGAAAGTAGAGATTGCTACCTTCGTAAGTAAATGTCTTACTTGCGCAAAGGTTAAAGTCGAGTACCAGAAGCCCTCCGGTTTACTACAACAACCAGAGATTCCAGAATGGAAGTGGGAGCAGATCACTATGGATTTCATAACCAAGTTTCCCAAGACAACGGGTGGACTTGATACCATATGGGTCATCGTTGATAGATTGACCAAGTCTGCACACTTCCTGCCTATCAAAGAAACTGACAAGATGGAGAAGCTTACGAGAATATAAATTAGGGAAATCGTACGACTGCATGGTGTACCTATATCCATTATCTTCGATAGAGATAGTAGGTTTACCTCAAGATTCTGGCAATCGCTACAACATTCCCCGGGAACAAGGCTGGACATGAGCACAGCCTACCAACCTTAGACCGACGGACAAAGTGAGAGGACCATCCAAACACTGGAAGATATGTTGAGAGCCTGTGTGATTGACTTTGGAAAGGCATGGGATACTCATTTACCCCTTGTCAAATTTTCCTACAATAACAGTTATCACACGAGCATCAAGGCTGCTCCATTTGAAGCCCTCTATGGCCGGAAGTGCAGATCCCCTCTGTGCTGGGCTGAAGTGGGTGACACCCAGTTAGCTAGGGGGCAAGTTTCTGACAGTACTCTCACAGGCCCGGAAATCATTAGGGAAACGACAGAGAAGATCGTTCATATTCGTGAACGATTGAAAGCCTCTAGATACCAACAGAAAAGCTACGCTGACAAAAGAAGGAAACCTTTGGAATTCCAGGTGGGAGACCGAGTCCTTCTTGAAGTCTCACCCTGGAAGGGCTTAATACGCTTCGGTAAGCATGGGAAGCTTAATCCAAGATATATAGGGCCTTTTGAGATTCTCGCAAGAATCGGCCCTGTAGCTTACAAACTCAATCTACTCGACGAACTTTGTAAAGTACATTCTACATTCCACGTTTCTAACTTGAAAAAGTGTCTGTCCGACGAAACTCTTGTAATCCCACTCGACAAGATCGAGATCAACGAGAGCCTCAACTTCGTGGAAGAACCAGTAGAGATCATGGACTGTGAGGTCAAGCAAACGAAGCGAAGCCGTATCCCGATTGTGAAGGTTCACTGGAACGCCAAGCGAGGACCGGAATTCACTTGGGAGCGGGAGGATCAGATGAAACTGAAATATCCTCATCTTTTTGCTCAGTTATTTGTAACTACTTTATTTTTTTAGACTTTAATTTCGGGACAAAATTCCATTTAACAGGCGGATGATGTGACAACCCGGAATTTTCATTCGGTCAAACCCTAAAAGTCAATCACTTCTTATTATAAATTAATGTCATTATTTCTTATTTTTAACAAATTTAAAGTTCGTTTGATTATTTTAATATTAATCTTTAAACGAACGGGTGAAAGAAAGTGTCGTCTCAGGTTTTGAAATTTAAAAACTGCAAACACCTCGTTTCTTAGAAGTTCCCGGCCAAACTTTTATGTTTGGGTCGAAAAATCATCCAAAAAACGTAAACTCATGCCTTAAGCATGACTTTACTCCCCAAACATGCCATTTTATGTTTACACACCATTTACCAAAAGAGTAAACTCCAAAAATCCTCTCAAGTATCATCCTAGAATTAATTCAAGATCTTCAAACTTGTAAGTGTTCTAGCCATTTCAAATTGGTATAACACTTAATCTAGTGATTGTGCATCTTTCAATCCATCCATGTTTGTATTTTGTTTAGATTTGCAAAAACACCAAGAACACACACTAAGTGTTCTTGGACTTTTAGCTCAAATCAAGCTTCCTTATAGTAAGTACTTCCATCCTTGAGTCTTATTAAGCTTGTAATTCATGTTAGCAGCAAGAAAATATGCCAAGAACACAAGGATTCAGGTGTTCACAGTCCAAGAATGTTCTTGGGCCGTAAACACCAAGAAAGGCACCAAAGTGTGCCTAAGTCCTTTATCTAGCCCTAGTTTGATGTTTAAGCCTTACCTTGACATGTTTAAACCTTCCCTTTATGTCTTTTGGCCTTGAAAAACACCAAATACCACCATTTTTAGGTGTTTACAGTTTGGGGATCTCCCAAAACCGTAACCACCCTAAAATGTGTTTATTTGGGCTATATTCCTTCCTTAGGCCTAAAAACTAACCTTGACAATTACATTGATGAGTTAAGGACTTGAAAACATGGCAATACCCTTTTCCATATGGGTTTACGGTAGTAAACCCAAAGGGAAATGACCATGAGGCCGTAAACTCCTCAAAGGGGGTGTTTTGTTGCCCTAGTCCCTTCCAAAGGCCAAACCACCAAGTAGAAATGCTTCAAAAGACTTGTAAAACCTCAAAACAACATATGGTCATAAGGAGTAGAGTTTACGACCGTAAACCCTTGATTTTACTGCCGTAAACTCCTTGGGTAATGGTCATTAAAACCGTAAACTCCAAAGGAGTTTACCCTTGAACTCCAAACACTCTAGCTTTTCCCTACAAACACTTGGAAGCAGTCCTTGTGATCTTTAACACTTGAAACAAAGTGTTTTCATGTTCTAGAGTGTCCCAAATTAATTTATTAGTTATAAATTGGCTAATTAGTTATATATATGTTCATTATATGATAACTAGGCTCGTGTGTGTATACAAGTCTCCATTTGTCACCTAGCACCATATCCGACACTTCAATCCAATCCACTCACTACAAGTGAGTTCATACCCCTTTAATTAACCTTTGAAATACTTATAAATGTTTTAAATGCTTTTATGGGGGGGGGGGGGAATACAAGTTGAATACTTATAGTTATTACATCAATCACATGTGATTAATAACTACAAAACCAATGGTCATAAAATTTATTGGTGGATGAGGCGAGGTGCAAGGCGGTATGACGTATGAGTATGTGCTTAAGGAAAGATGAGTGAATCCTTGGCAGGTGGCCGTTGGTCATAAAATTTTTTATGGCTAGGGATTTTTCGGGTTTGCAAATGTTGAGTTCGAGGCGGTTGGGCGATTGAGTTCAGGGTGCAATAGCTGAGATTTGCGGGTGTAGGTATAGATTGTGATTTATACTCCAAGAGGGGCAGCAGTTGATTTGTCAACCAATTTCAAAGTCGATATGAGTAGTTTGTATGGGCAGTGATCAGTAGAGAGTGGAGCTTCGGATTTTCGTCAACATGTTTTCAGTCGTTGACGATTCCTCCGTGTTTCAATTTGTAAGATAGGAGTATTTCGAGGTTTCGAGTTGCGTAAATGGAAGATCAGTGGTTGAGGAAAGACATCGTGAGAAGTTGTGATGGTGTACCGAGGTGCCCGAGTATGGTGCCCTAATTTTTGGTCATGTTGAGACTCGAGTTGTGGGATGGCGAGTGGAGTACCGAGAGACTTTTGTTCCAGCGGGAACCCATCAGTTAAATGTCTCCATAGTGGGACTTACATCAGGAGAACTTACATCAGGAGTGGTGGTGCATAAGTTGGGTGGGTGTAAGCACCTATCTATGTTGAGCAGCGGAGCATGAGTTGGTGAACTCATTGTAGTGATGGCTTGATGATGAGATTATGGGGTGATAAGAGAGCAAGTGGATCCAAGTGGGAGTAATCGCTTGGGATTATCAGGAAAGCCATGGAGTGAGCCCATGGTGAGTCAATGAGCGAGATAGTGTTGTAAGACTACGGGGAGCCGTAGCATCCATGAGTCAGCAAGAGAGTGTTGTGGTACTATGGGGAGTCGTAGTATTCACTGGTTAGTAAGAGAGTGTTGTGATACTGCAGGGAGCCGTAGCATTCACGAGTCAGTGTGGGGTGCCGTAGGACTACGGGGGGGACCGTAGCACTCAATAGTCAATAAGAGCGAATAATGTTCTGCGGGGAGTTGTAGTATTCACTAGTTGGAGTATGACGCAGAGGAGTTCTTACGCTTGGGTAGACTTACCACTTGAGTCTTGTGGAACCTGGTTGCCAGACCAAGGGTGAGACTGGGGTCTCCATGACGGTCGAGGATTGTTGTATCCTGGGTTGAGGAGGGATTATCGTAATCGGAAGCAATTAGAGAGATGGTGTGTGCATAAATTCACGAATTGTGGGTTCGGGTTGAGTATCAGATTGGAAATGAGTGGTTCCAATTCTACATTGGAATCAGACTCTCGAGTTGAGTTTGGGACAATTCATTTATTGAGTAGGCAAGATAAGGTTCCAGATTCGTAGATTGGTTTCATTTTGAGGGGTAATGATTTCCATCATATGTCTCGGACCGGAGTGGGTCAGTTTCTTTGGTATGGGAAGAACTGCAAGACACAGGGAACCAGTAGGTGGTAGACGACAAAGGTCGGAGGTGAGATGACTTCAGATGGGGTTGTAGTATTTGCTTGGGGTAAAGCGAACTTCGTGACTTGTGTGTCACAATGAGCCGAGATAGTTATTGTGAGAAGGAAGACGGTAAGTCTTTTGATTGGGTGTGGAGTGGGTAACCTTTAGAGGTTCAACTAGTGGGTCAGAGTTGACCTGGTGCTCAATGTTGGAAGGGACAATTGAGATGAATTGGGGCATATGATTAAGGGTGTCAGAGGATCATTCCAAGCTGGCTTGACCGCTTCCTTGTCTGAGGATAGAGTTTTGAGGATCATTCCTTCAGAAGAGTTCTGATAGTTGTTCAGGCAATGTGTCCTTAGTGGGATATGACATTTATGTTCCTTTTGAGTTGCGATCTGGATCAATTAGAGAATCAGATTTGGTAGAGTGTTCTTAAAGTCTGTTATTCGATGAGCAATTAACATGATAATATTTTGGGAGGGTGGTCTGATAGAGAGGCAGACCACTAGAGTTTCCAAGTCCTGGAGAGTCAGATCGAGTACCGTAGGGGCAGAAGGGTCTGTCCTTCTTAAGGGTTGGGAGTTCCTGTTGGGTTCAGGTGCTTTTGGAAGAGATTGTTGTATGATATGAGCTCCTTTTGGTGGTGCTTCTCGGGTTTGGGTTTGATCTATCTGTTGATAAGGAGAAATTCCGAGGGTGAAATCTAATTCAAGTGGGGGAGAATTGTAACATCCATATCATCCGTGATTAGGGTTCGTGAGCTGCAACTCGGGCATGAGGAAGTCTCGGGGTTGCGATGATTTCCTAGAAATGTAGGGAATCTTGTAACCTTTCAGTGGATATGAGGTTCATTGGAAACAGAGTTATATTGAGGAAGCAATGGAAGTTTGAAGTTTTGGCAGGATAAATCCCTTATTTGAGAAAGGTGGCAATTGAGTACGTTGGGCGTACGTGTGTGTACGCTTAGCGTACTCATGTGTGTGATTTTTAAGCGAAGCCACCTAGTACTTTGGGCATACAAGAGGGTATGCTGGGCGTACCAGAGGGTACGTTGGGCGTACTAGGTACTGAATGAAAAACCCTAGTTGAGGGGTGTCCCTATATAAAGAATGAGATGGCCTCATTCCTAGCCACCATCCTCAGATTGCGAACCCTCTCAAACCCTAAACCTTTGTTCATGGAGCTTGTGAGTGCATTTAAGAGCCTTTGAGTGTTTTTGTGTGTTCTTGGAGTGAAGAAGAAGCTTTGGAGAAGAAGGAGTGAGAGTCCAAGCCCTTGGATCTGAGCATATCTATGTTGGGAGCTTCATATAGAGGTATAAATCTTCGAGCTTTCTCACTCTTTTGATTTGTGCATCTTAGTAAAGTATTTTAGGGTTTTGTCCCAAAAGTTGGAGACTTTATGAGATATTTAGCTCCAGAGACTTTGATCAACCCCTTTGAGTGTATTTAGTGGTGTAATGTCATAAAAATCAAGACTTGGACGTTGGAATCAAGCCATGCATGAGATATGAACATTTTGTGATAGAAGAGTGAAAGTTTTGTGTGTTTGTGACCTTATCAGCCATGCCAAGGCTTAAAGTCACTGACTTTATGGACTAAGAGCTACTAGGGAGTCTAGATCTATGATATGAGCGAAGGTCTTAACGAATTAAGACCAAATGAGTAGAAAGAGTGAATCTGGGAAGTACGCTGAGCGTAATTCCAATACGCCCCGCGCACTGACCAGGTGTCCCTGATCGCCAATCTGGATTCGTGAGTACACTGAGTGTAGCAAGGGAGGTACGCCCCGCGTAAACTCACTGCGGACTTTTTGGGCTAAGTCTCATTTTGGGCCTTGAGTGTTGGGGCTGGTGTTTGGGCTTGTTACAATAGAGTTTTGGACTAAAGGAATATATATATATATATATATATATATATATATATATATATATATATATATGTGTGTGTGTGTGTGTGTGTGCTTTGGTCCCTTGATTTGGGCTTGCCATCTAGATTTGAGAGTTGGGCTTGCCATTTAGATTTGAGAGTTGAACCTCGGAAGAGCCCATTTATTATTGGGACTTGGTGGGCCCAATAGGTTTTAGGTTATTGATGGGCTGGTTAGCGGACTACCTTTAGACCTAATGAGTGAGAGTTTGGACTTAGTTCCTAGTTGGGTTAATTGTGGGCTTGGCTCAGAGATAGAGGCCGGTGCGCAGCAGCAGCATTTATAGGGGCAGTTCATCATCCGAGGTGAGTCTTCTCACTATACTTACCATGAATGGTATTTTTGTGTGACTGAGATGTCTTATGTACTTACCTGTGTATTGTGATATTCTTCATTATGTCTTTGTGATTTGTGCTAAGTATTAGTATTATGAGCTTATTGAGTTAGGACCGAAGGGTCCACCCAAGTTTTGGGACCGGAGGGTCCCACTGAGATACATTTACCAGAGGGTCTTATCTGAGTATAGCCATGAGAGGCTATTGAGATATGTGTGGTATTTTAGGGAACTCACTAAGCTTCGTGCTTACCATGTTATGTGATATGTGTTTCTTGTTTTTCTCAAGATCTCGGGAAGGCACCTGTAAGACCCAGTTCCTAGTATGTATTTAAATTCAAGTAGTTTCATGTTTTGCTCTCGGACTCAGCGAGTTGGAGGCCCAACTCGTCAAGTAGACTTGATTTTGACTAGGAGGTGACGAGTCGGGAGACTGTCACAACTAGAAATTTTGTGCCTTGTAACTACAACAATTTACTAAAATTATGAATCAAAGTCTTAAGAGCATGTATGATGCTTACTTTATGACAACAAAATTTGCAATCTAATACACCATACAAGCATTTCAAATAGTCAACAAGTAATTGGAAACCCTAGAAGTTCTTGTTTAGGTCCATTTTGGACTAGGACTTCCTTATTGGGCCCAATGGGCCAATAAGCTTCCAATTTGACTATCTTGGGCTTAGAACCTTTAAATAGGTTCTAATTGGACCCACTTTCATATATTTCAACATTTTGGGCGATATTGGGCCTAGAATCAAATAAATTAAATATTATGATCTATTATGGACCATAATTAACCTAATTTAGCCTAATAAAGCATAAAAATCACACTTATATTTTATAAGGCCAACAATCATTCAACCTAACTCTAATATGGGCTTAGGGGCAAAAAGCCCAAAAATCCTCTCTCTCCCCTCTCCATTCTTGGCCCAAGGCAAGCCCAAAAGGAAAGGAAGAGTTAACTTATTTCCTGACACCTCACTTTTGCACTTAGGATTTCCATGCAACACACATATCTCCATGCAACAATCTCGTCAAACCTCTCTCTCTTCCCCTCCCTTCTTGTTTCGGCCGAGAGCACACACACACACACACACCTCACAAAAACACTCTCTAAATTACTCATGAATCACCCACTCTCTCCATCCAAAATCTCGAAAATTTGGCTTGAAGTTTAAGGATCTTCATAAAGTGATTCATCATCTAAGGTAAGTTAATGGCTAACTTATGATCTAACTCCTTTCACTTCATAAAAATCTCTTCTAAATTCATTCAATCTTGTGATCTTGCACCTTAGAAGCTCCTAAACTCGAGATCTTCCAAGGAAAGGTTGCTAGGGCCGAAAATCACCTCATTTTCTTCCATCTCTTCTCCAAAACCGAAACCACACCCAAAGGTGAGCTTCATACCCTCTATTTTTCGGTTTTATGAGTTTTGTGGGGGGGGGGGGGGGGGGAATATAAGCAAATGTGTAGATCTATGGTTATATGTATGCTTTGTGTGATTTCTATGTTTATATTCATGTTTTTATGAGATTATGATGTTGGATCTAGTCAAAAAGTCCTTAAAACCGAGATTTACATTAGGATGTATGAAACAAGTATAAAACATATTATTACACACAAATCATTTCTAGAAAAATAACTAAGTTGGTTAATATGAACATTTTTGGGCTAAAAACCCATTTTTTGGGCTCAAAATGTTAAAAACATAAAATTATAGGGCCCAAAATGACAAAATATGAATTCTGATGGTTGAAATGGGACCAAACAGTTTTAACAAAGTATTTTCTGAAAATATACTCTCTTGAAGGATTAAAATGTAAAATTTCAAGCATAATGGGCCAAAAATGAATTTTTCGGCCCACTAAAGCCCAATATGCGAGATTTTCAAATTTGAAGGACTGAAACTGTACTTTTCTGTAAAACAGGGGACTACTAGTGCTCCAAGTCCATTTCAAGGGTTAAAAATCCTTTTCATATTTAAAAAGGACCAAAAATGCAAAAAATTTCTATTTTGGGCCAAAAGTGTAAAAGTTGAGAAAAATGAGGTTTCAGCCGGGAAAACTTCATTTTGAGGGACTAAAACTGTTTTCCAAACAAATTTGAGCTGAAAAATATCTTTTCAACAAGTTTTGATACTAAAGTGTCAAGAAAAATGGTTTAAGGACTAAACTGGAAATTCTTTTATACAAAGGGTCAAAAGTGTAAGTTATCCATAAGAAAGGGGCTGTAAAAAGTAAAATTTAATGTGTTAAACAATAAAACCGTTATGCTAAAATACTAATACCACGGCTACCGATGAAACATAATACACCTTCAACACCAAAATCGTTACCAAACGAATTGATTCGGTCTCGAATCAATAATGAATCAGAAACCTATACGCGACGATACTACAATACACACGCTGAAATTACGGGAAGTCAATACACACGTGGGAATTCACCAGACGTCGATACACCATCTTTGGGCCCGAAAGTTTCAAATCGTGCTTGTTAGGGCTAGCTAGCCCAATGACATGATCTTTAGGCCCGAAGGAAACTCGCTTACATGTTGTTGGGTCTTATATGACCTAATTCCGTGTAAAAGGACTTTCAATGGCTTTTGTGCTGTTGGGCCCCAAGGGTCGTTTGGTACTGCCAGTAAAGTCAAGAATTCACCAATGCGGATCGGGCTAAGGGCCCTTCGCATTCACGATAGCCTTGAACGACTTATGGAATTATCGAGGGCTTCGTGCTCTCTTTCCTCCTCGGTTGTGGGGCTATGAGAAATTAGGGTGATTGGATTAAGTGAATAGTACGGACGACGCCTAAGGGATCGTTTGTATAGTTGTAAACTAGTCATTTTCATTAATGCGTATTTATAAAACTCACAACCCATAATTAATCCAACGTCACCTGGAAATATCGAATACACACGTCACAACAGTATAACGCATAAGTTAAAGTATTAGGAAAACATCGGGTTTTCCTAGGGTTTTCCAAGTCATACATCTACAAGATGCATACCAAGTCTAACAATATTTTTTAGAAACAAACAAGCATACTTACGGATCTTCACATTTTTTTTACGATACTCTTTTCAGAAAATATCGGATTTTCTGGTGGTTTTCAAAACAATACAAAACATTATATTTCAAACATTACTTATGAACTCACCAACATTTCATATGTTGACATTTTTCAAAATACTTGTATTCTCAGGTAACAGGTAAATCGAAGGGAAAAATGTACTCAGTGATGTTTTGTTGTTTGTTTAACTAGTATCGAACGATCTACTTTTGGGAATGTAATGTTATGAAACAATGTACTAAATGTAAACGCTACCAGTTGTACTATTTCAATGCATGGTGATGAATGATGTTATGTTTCATGTATATTCACTGTGATGATATTCAATTGAGTCACAACAGCCCCCGGACGTTTCCGTCGTCTGGTTTGGGGGTGTGACAGGTTGGTATCAGAGCTCTTTTTATAGTGAACTAGCATGTCTAACCATACATTGATATGCAACTATAAACCAAAAGAGGGACTAACCCAACTTTGAACAAAACAAGTAAAACATAACACTAAAACACCCCTGCTTGTATTAGGAATAAGAACATAACACCGAACCAAACAAGATAACGCTAGTATCCCGGTTAATTCAGGACTGTTTTAGTGATATCAAGAAGTGAATGTAGCCTGATCAACTACATTCCCTTCAAGGTATAATTAACACATGTTCGGATGAGATCGCGAGCTAGGGAACCTAAAAACAAACCCCTATATCACCAAGAGAGAAGGACGTCTGTTTAGTATATATCATAGTCATAGGAGTAACAATAGTTTATACTTTCCCCCAGTCTTCATGGAGGGAGAGCAGCCGGGTATCCAGTTTCATCAAGTCCTAGTGGCTCACGGGATGCTTGAAGATGAACCAGATGGGAATCCAGAGGAAGCACACGACGTCGGACCTGACGAATACATAGACACCGACTACGAATTCGGAGAGACTGACGATGACGTCGAGGAAGGGCAAGACCGGGACAAGGATCATGCCACGTCGTGTGTGGACGAGATGCAACCAGACCACCCCGCTCCACCAATGAACCCCCCAAGGGAGAACCGTTCTCCCGAAGCTGAGATCGCCACACTGCGGCAGCAGTTGTACGCTATGGAGGCCCGGGCAGTGCGAGATGAGCATGAGAGGGATGAGGTTATTGGAGACATGACGAAGATGGCTCAGTTGCTGGCACAACATTTCGGCATATGACCCCGCCACTAGGTAGGACGCACCACAAAGTGATAGGGATAGACTTATCTTACAAGGTCATTAGGAACTATGCTATGTACCCCGACTCTATGTTTAAGTGACTACACTACTCATAGAGCCGTTATGCTGTCGAACTAGTGTCACTCATGTATGCTCCTACGAGCAAAATTTTCATGTATTAAATGCGGATAATATTAGTGAACTTTTGCGTGTTTTATTATGACATTACAAATTGCTATGTGTTGAGAATCTATGATTATATGCTAAATGGTAGAAGTGTTTAAGTTCGTACCATGCACCTAGTCAGTAGGATCACAACCTCACAAAAACCCGAAACACTCAACATCTTTCCGTTTCATAACAGAAAGATATCTCGCCGACCTACTCGCGGAAACCCTGGACCAACCCCACCCGAAGCTGACACCACTGCATTCCAGGAGGCCGTATCTGCTGCGGTCACCGTAGCTATGGCACAAATTCACCAAGGGAACAACGGAGGAGGCAACGGGAAAGGGGCCAGGAGTTCGAACAACGGAATGAATCAAGGACCCACCAAAACATGTACCTACAAGGACTTCACAAGCGCCAAACCACGAACTTTTAACGGCACTGGAGGGGTGATCACTCTGAAGCGATGGATCGAGAAGGTGGAATCGGTATTTGAGATATGCGATTGTCCTAAGGAGATTAAGGTGAAGTTTGCAGCCTACACTTTTGTTGATCAAGCGCTCACTTGGTGGAACGGACACGTGGAAGCCATGACACTCCCTGTTGCCAACTCCATGCCGTGGTCGGAAATGAAAGAAATGTTGATGGCTGAATACTGCCCACGAGGTGAGATTTAGAAAATGGAGCAAGAGCTGTGGAACCTCACTATGCGGAATGCGAATATCGATGCTTACATATCGAGATTTAGTGAGCTATCTCAGCTATGCCCGGGTATGATCACCTCGGAAGGAAAGAAGATTGAGCGATTCATCTGGGGACTAACATCACCAATCCAAGGAAATGTGATAGCTGCAAATCCCGAAACCTTCGACGGTGCTAAAAGATTGGCAAAGAAGCTGTATGACCACAACAACAAGAAGGGTGAGAAGCCAGCGGAGACTGAGGCCAAGAAGGAAAGTGATGGCAAGAAAGGGAAGAACAACAAAAGGAAGGGGCGCCAAGGCTCCGAGACTTCCAAGAAGCAGCAGACAGTGGCAGTTAATGCTGCCACCACACCAGTTCCAGCCACACCACATGCTCCAGCCTCAGCTGCTTCAAATGCTCCCAGACCTTATTACGGTAATCTTCCCAAGTGCAACAAGTGTGGTTTCCATCACAATGGAGAATGCAAGGAGTTGCAGTGCACCAGTTGCAATCGAAGGGGACACACGGCGAGGTACTGCAGGACTTACCCTCCCCAGAACCAACAACAGGGAAACAGCAGCAGCAACAACAACAACACCCGCAACAACAACAACATCAACACCGACGGCAACAATGCATTGCCTAGCCACACCTACTATGGGTGTGGGAGGACTGGGCATTTCCACCGAGATTGCCCTAACAACAACAATCACGGGAATGGAGGAACGAGAAGAGTGCTGGCCATGGGTCAGGGGGAAGCAATTCAGGATCCCGCAGTCGTTACCGGTACGTTTCCCCTAAACCACACTTATGCATGCATCCTATTTGACACCGGAGCGGAGCGAAGTTTCATAAGCAATAAGTTTAAGCATTTATTAAAACAACAACCTCAGAAGCTCAATGAAACCTTTACGGTGGAAATGGCCAATGGGAAAACCGAATCCACGGGGGAAATCTACATCGGATGTACCCTAACCCTGAACCAACACGTCTTTCGAATAGACTTAATGCCTATGTCCATTAGGAGTTTCGATGTAATTATTGGCATGGACTTGTTAAGCCTCTACCATGCTGAGATTATGTGTCACGAGAAGGCCGTTCGTCTTCACCTTCCTAATCACGAAACCCTAGTTAATTACGGAGACAAACCCAGCACGAACCTTCGCCTCATTTCGTGCATCCAAGCACAAAAGCATCTACGAAAGAAAGATTTGACATTCCTGGCCCACATAGTGGATAAAACTAAGGAAGAGACTAACATTCAAGATATTCCAGTAGCACGTGAATTTCCAGACGTATTTCCTGAAGATCTTCCTGGAGTACCCCCAGAGCGACAAGTGGAGTTCCGAATTGACCTCGTCCCAGGAGCAACTCCTCTCGCTAAATCCCCCTAACGGCTAGCTCTTGCTGAAATACAGGAATTGTCCAGTCAACTCAGCGAACTCCTGGACAAGGGATTCATCCGACCTAGTTACTCGCCATGGGGAGCTCCAGTCCTGTTTGTCAAAAAGAAGGACGGATCTTTTAGGATGTGCATCGATTACAGAGAGTTAAGTAAACTCACTGTCAAGAATCGCTATCCACTCCCATGAATCGACGATCTATTTGACCAACTCCGAGGAGCTAGTTACTTTTCTAAGATAGATCTACGGTCCGGATACCATCAACTCAAAGTCCCGGAAGAGGATATTCCTAAAACCGCTTTTCAAACTCATTACGGACATTATGAATTCGTCGTAATGCCCTTCGGTCTAACGAATGCGCCTGCCGCATTTATGGATCTGATGAACTGAATCTGTTGTCCATTCCTCGACAATTTTGTCATTGTCTTCATTGATGACATTCTTGTCTATTCCCGAAGCGAGGAAGAGCATGGTCAACATCTCCGACAAATTCTAGAAACTCTGCGATTGGAAAAGCTATACGCAAAACTCTCCAAGTGTGATTTCTGGCTCCGTAGTGTGAACTTCCTAGGTCATGTTGTTAGTCAAGAAGGAATTCATGTGGATCCTTCCAAGGTCAAAGTCGTCGAAGGATGGGCCGTCCCGACATAACCCACGAAAATTCGTCAATTCTTAGGTCTAGCAGGCTACTATAGAAGGGTTATTCAAAACTTCTCTAAAATCGCCAAGCCACTTACCTCCTATGGTGTACATGTAACCCTATAAACCTTGGATCTATGTTTTCTCTATTATACATGCAAATAAGAACTTTCCAAGGCTTTAATCCTAACTAGCATATTATGATGTTCTTAATCTACAAAGTACTAGTTAGAGGACATACCTTTTGATGTAGCTTGATGTCTTCAAGCTTTAAGAGCTTAGCCCCAATAGTGTGGAAGCCTCAAGTGGAATCACAAATCACCAAGACACCTTGGAAGACTTTAGAGAATATGAATACTTGGTTCTCTCTTAGTAAAATCGGCTAGCCCTCTTAGTGTATCCACTAGTGCCAATTTCACCAACCAAAGACATCTTTATATAGTATGGAGGATTAGGGTTAAACCCTAATACCCATGACCTTTCATTTCCTAGGATCCATGGGTTAAACACTCCATGGAATATCCATGAAAGCTTAGCCCAACCTAAATGAACTTGGCGCATTTCATATATATATATATATATATATATATATATATATATATATATATATATATATATATATATATATATATAAGAGTCCATAATTAATTAGTTCCTTTTGATCACTTAACTAATTATAAATTAATTCTTGATCAATACTAATTAAATAATATGATTCCATATTAATATATTAGAACTTATAATATATTAATATTAATCATAAACATACTATTCTCAAAAGATTATCCATATAAATTGTGTCGGTGAAGTGCAACCCAAATGGACCATGCCGGGTCGGGTCAAGTACATACCAAATATAGTTATGGACTTAGACATTAATCCAAAAGTCTCCCACTTGGATAAGTCTAAAACTATTATTGCGTATGACTTCAAACCTAACTGGCAATCGTAGCTCTTAAAGCTGCTGTCGAACTCTGATCTTGTCAACGAACTTGTCCATTAGATAAGGGATCATATATTCCTCCATTCTAGATATCATATGGACTGAGACATGGATTATAATCATTCTCTTTGTCCATTTGTTGTTTCCCGATTTCCGATTTATGACGACTGACTAATTGAACAAATCAAATCAGTCCTGGCCCGGCCGAGCACTTCCATTTGTCATCATCAAATCATCGAGGGGCCCACAGATATCGCTTTTATCCCGAAGGTAAAAGGAACGGATAAACTTCGACTCATATGGCTTGTTCTACTACTTGTTGAATCATACACAAAGGCACGTTTTATAGCACCGAGTTACCAAATGCGTTTTCGTGCAATCAATGTACTATCAACTCATAGTAACAACTCATATCTCTAGGTTTGAAGAATATAAGATATTATCGTCTCATGATCACTCGTGATAAAATCCATGAAGTGATTCCAATGAGTGGGGGTTGAATCCAATACTCAGAACTTATGAGCACTCATGAGTGTTGTAGCCCTTTGTCCAACACCTTAGACCTCTACAAGCCAACCCATGACAGTCTTAATTCATATCTACTTCCAACATATGACCGACTGTGGATGGTTTGAATAACTTAGTCATTCTGGAAGAATAACCTAGTTTATTCGGGAAGTCAAAACATGCAAAATGAAACACAATAATAATTGAATCCAATATGGTATCAACCCTTTGAACATAAATAAAACACCTTTTATTTATCACCATATGATTACACATTATTCATTGTATACTGTTTCAGCTATCAACTTTATTCTTGAATTTAAAACAATAGTTGTCCCATGCTCCAAGCATGTACACTATGTTTTTTCAAAACACTAGTCATGCCACACACCAAGTATGCATACTATGTTTGTCTATGATCTTTACTTTGTGAACTAGATCCATTGAACATAACTTCAATGATTCTCTTTTCACACTCCCAAATCCTTACTGCAAATGCAAGAATTCCAAATTCATGTCATTTACTGGAATCTGTCAGATTCTAAACTTATATGTAACAACTCAAATTTTTCAAACAAATTTTTCATTTTTAAAACATAATATTTTTCATTAAAAACAAGGCATAATTAGTTTAATTATTCGGTCAATACAATTATTCAAACTCCCAAGATCCTAAAACAATCTTCAGTGTGTATCGATCATGCCGGCGCCTTCCCACGGTCCTCGCTAGTACCTGAAATACATACATCCACAACAACTGTAAGCATAAATGCTTAGTGAGTTCCCCAATATACAACTTACGCACATACGCCTTCCGGCCCGGACCATTCGGTCCACATAACATTGCCTTCCGGCCCGACCTTCCGATCCATGTGTCTCTGGGGACTTCCGTCCCTGCTGGGTAAACCTTCCGGCCTTACCCACGCCGACCTTCCGGTCCATCACACATCATATCGCCTTCCGGCCCATAACATACATAGCACATATAGCATATAACATACCACATATATAGCATACATATCACATATCATACCCGACCTTCCGGTCACACAGTCAAACCCTTCCGGGTACAGTATAGTGAGAAGACTCACCTCGTAAGTGCTGAAAGCTAGCAACTCCTGAAATCACTCGCGCACAACCAACGAGCTACAACCCTCCTATAACATTACATAACTCATTAACACTCATATCATCTAAGTGTGACTATCCCTAAGAAGTCAGACTTAGGTCAACTCTGGTCAACGGTCAACTCGACTGGACTCGGCGAGTACCATGGCGACTCGGCGAGTCTAGTCGTCCTCACAGATTCCTGAATATTCCCTTTCTACTCGTCGAGTATCCCTCTTGACTCGACGAGGTCCTCGTGGAAGAATCGCGGGGCCACCCCGACTCCACTCGCCGAGTCTGATGAACAACTCGGCGAGTCCCAGTAAATCTTCAAGCTACTCGCCGAGTCTGAAGAACAACTCGGCGAGTCCATGCCATGCAGACGAGTAACTGCTTCCTGAGATAGGTCTCGTCCCGAAGTACACATTCATGGGACCTTCTGGACCTCTAAAGGTCCTACTACAAGACTAAAGTCGTGGGGTAACAAGGCATTACTTCATCAAATCACTAAATGGGTTCTATAAACCCTAATTTCATAAATACATCAAAATAACAGAGCAAACACGAATTCTTACCTGGATGATGTGTTCTCTGTATTCCCAACCCCAGAATGTGACCCCCTTGCTGCTCTTTTAGCCAATCCTCCCTCTTCCTTGCACACCCACTCTTCTATAACCAACAATGGCCTAAGATCCTTGCTCCTGCTGCACTTAATCGATTTAGGGTTCTTCTCAGAAGGCAAAAACGAACAATGACGGCCAATGGACCCCTTTTATACGTCCCAACCCTGAACGGTTAGGGTTTCTGCTGAACAGCGTCGACTCGTCGAGTCCATATCTGGACTCGTCGAGTCCAGTCGCGGACCCGCGACCAAGTCCGCGATCCTACTCGGCGAGTCTAGGCTCCAACTCGCCGAGTCCCCTTTTAAATCACCCCAAAAACATAATTTTAATAATACCTGAGATTCCGGGCTGTTACAATTCTCCCCCACTTGGATTAGACTTCGCCCTCGAAGTCTCATTCTGCAAATAGTTCCGGATGCTGCTCCCGTATTTCGCGCTCCGGTTCCCACGTCATTTCTGATCCCTTACGGTGTTGCCATTGAACCAACACCAGAGGTACTTCCTTGTTCCTCAGAACCTTGATCTTCCAATCCCTGATAGCCACTGGTCTCTCCGCGTAATTCAGGCTCGCATCCACCTGAATATCCTCCAATGGAACCACTGCCGACTCATCGGCTAAGCACTTCCTCAACTGCGACACATGAAAAGTGTCATGGATCTGACCCAACTCCGCTGGCAACTCCAACCGGTAGGCTACCCGACCTACCCTTGCAATCACACGAAATGGCCCAATATACCGGGGCCCCAACTTGCCTCTCTTTCTGAACCGAATCACTCCTTTCCAAGGAGAGACCTTCAGGAGAACGAAGTCGCCGACCTGAAATTCAAGCTCGGATCGGCGCCTGTCTGCATAACTTTTCTGTCGGCTCTGGGCAGTCAATAACCTTTGTCTCACTTGTTGAATCTGCTCTGTCGTCTGGAGTATGATCTCCGTGCTGCCCATCACTCTCTGTCCCACCTCTCCCCAGCAAATGGGAGTCCGACACCTCCTACCATACAACAGCTCGAAAGGCGGCATACCAATGCTCGAATGATGGCTGTTGTTGTAGGAAAACTCTGCCAATGGTAAATACGCATCCCAACTACCCCCGAAGTCTAATACACACGCTCGGAGCATGTCCTCCAGTGTCTGAATTGTCCGCTCACTCTGACCGTCTGTCTGGGGATGGTATGCGGTACTAAAATGCAATTTAGTACCCAGCTCCTCATGGAATTTCTTCCAGAATCTGGAAGTAAAGCGCACATCACGGTCTGACACAATCGAGATCGGCACCCCGTGCCGAGACACCACCTCTCTCACGTATATCTCCGCCAATTTCTCCGCCGAAGAACTCTCACTGATGGCAAGGAAGTGTGCACTCTTTGTCAACCTATCCACGATCACCCAAATTGCGTCTACTCCCCTAGCAGTCCTTGGCAATTTGGTGATAAAATCCATAGTGATCTGTTCCCACTTCCACTCGGGGATCTCCAATGGCTGTAACTTGCCATGCGGTCTCTGGTGCTCAGCCTTAACCCTACGACAGGTCAAGCACCTCTCAACGAACCATGCCACGTCCCTCTTCATACAGGGCCACCAATATTCCTTCCTTAAGTCCAAATACATCTTTGTAGCACCGGGATGGATCGAGAATTTCGATCTATGAGCCTCTTCCATCAACGTAATACGCGTACCGCCCACGAACGGTACCCAAATCCGACCCTGAAACGTCATAAGGCCTCGACTATCCTTGACAAACTCTGAGATTAACCCCACAACCCGCTCTTTCTTCTGCATTTCTGGCCGCATAGCCTCTGCCTGGGCCCCACGAATAGCGTCCAATACTGGAGTCATCACGGTCAGTCTCAAGCACACATCTCGCAATGGAGTGCTCTCCGCCCTGCGGCTCAGTGCATCGGCTACCACATTAGCCTTGCCTGGGTGGTACAGGATCTCACAATCATAATCCTTGACCACATCCAACCACCTCCTCTGACGCATATTTAGGTTGGGTTGATCCATCAAATACTTCAAACTCTTATGGTCCGTGTATATCGTACATCGAACCCCATACAAGTAGTGACGCCAAATCTTGAGAGCGAACACTACTGCCCCCAACTCTAAATCATGCGTGGGATATCTCGCCTCATGAGGCTTCAGCTGCCTCGATGCATAAGCTATCACATGACCCCTCTGCATCAACACTGCCCCCAATCCCGAAATCGATGCGTCGCAATATACCACGAAATCCTCCATCCCTTCTGGGAGAGCTAATACCGGGGCTTCGCACAATCTCTGGCGAAGTGTCTCAAAGGAGGTCTGCTGCTCGGGCCCCCATGAGAACGTAACACCCTTCCGGGTCAATCTGGTGAGTGGCACTGCGATCTTGGAGAAATCCTTGATAAATCTCCGATAATACCCTGCCAACCCAAGGAAACTTCTGATCTCAGAGGGTGACTTCGGCACCTCCCAACTCATCACCGCCTCCACCTTGGCCGGATCGACCAATATCCCTTTCTGATTAACCACATGTCCTAGAAACTGGACCTCCCGCAACCAGAAGTCACATTTGGAGAACTTTGCATAAAGTTTCTCCGACCTCAATACCTCAAGGACCTCCCTCAGATGCTCCTCATGCTGCTCTTTCGATCTCGAATACACCAGAATGTCGTCGATAAATACGATCACCGACCGATCCAACATCGGCCTGCATACCCTGTTCATGAGATCCATGAACACAGCCGGGGCATTGGTGAGTCCAAAAGGCATCACCACAAACTCATAATGTCCATATCGCGTCCTAAACGATGTCTTCTGGACGTCTTCATCCCGTACTCTCACCTGATGGTATCCTGACCTCAGATCGATCTTGGAAAACCAAGATGCTCCCTGCAACTGATCGAATAAATCATCGATCCTCGGCAACGGGTAACGGTTCTTGACCGTTAGCTTGTTCAACTCCCGGTAATCAATGCACATCCGGTGTGAACCATCCTTCTTTTTGACGAACAGAATAGGTGCTCCCCATGGCGAGCTGCTCGGCCGAATGAATCCCTTTCCCAGCAACTCCTGGAGTTGCGAGGACAACTCTTGCATCTCTGGAGGTGCAAGACGATAGGGCACCTTGGCAATAGGCGCTGCCCCCGGAACCAGATCGATACTAAACTCTACTTGCCTCACAGGCGGTACTCCCGGCAACTCCTCGGGAAAGACATCTGAAAACTCACGCACCACCGGAACTTCCTCAACTGACTTCGGTTTCTCAGAAACCTCCCGCGTATCCATCACATACGCCACAAAACCTTTACAGCCCTGCCGTAAACACTGCCTCGCCCTAGCGGCCGAACAAAAAGCTGATCCCGAACGGGTACCCTCGCCGTACACCGAAAGAACTCCCCCTCTAGGGTCTCGTATAGTCACCAACTGACGCTCACAGTCTAAGAACTCATATGCAAAGTCAACTTTAACTGGAATGGGCACAGATATGTCAACACGATAGGTTATAAACCTCAAGTCGTGTGCTAGGGAAGAACTTTAGGTTTTATTCTTGATTAGTTCTTGAGACTTTCAAGACTTTTAAGACTCCCACTGTCCTCTTGACCTATAAGACTCCCTTGTCAAATATTCAAGAGATAGTGTGGATTCTAATCAAGAAAAACACTTCACACCATTGGCCTAAGTTGGTCTTTGTTTTATCCAAAACATCACAACTTACCAATTTCAAATGTACTAGAGTAGAAAACTTTTACTCTTACATTTGACAAGTGTTTTAAACCTTCTTTAAGACATGTCACTCAAGTTACAATCTTGGAGTATGACTCTAAGACTTGTATTAGAACGAAGTATGACTCATCTTCTTGATTTAACCATTTTAACAATCTAAGATCCCTCTTCTTAGTCATAAGAATGCACTAAGATTTCCTTAGAGAACTAATTGTGCTATGGTTTCTTAATCATTAAGATGATCACAAAAATGATACTAAAGTACTCTCCCATCTTTTCAGATTTGAGAAACTTTTATCCTTCTGCCTAATTTGATTCTTCTTATTCGCTCTGCCTTACATTGGAACCTTTTTTCCAATGTCTCAGAGTTACACTTAAGCATGTAAGTATAATCATATTTACTGAGCTTTAGTAAACTATGACGAATAGTCTTATCAAACTTTTGTGGTGGACTTAATCAGTGCACAAGAATGTGTACTCAATCCTTTAGTCCTTTACTTGACTCACACATCCATGTGAACAAGTAATTAGTCTTAATTTTTCCAAAACTTGAAAGTTTTCATTCATCATGCTATATAACTTGCATGATTCCAAGTTTCGGTCCAATTGAAACTTGGGTGATGAGAATCTTTCCTTATTTGGTAAATCTAGACATTACCACAAATGAAAGAATCAATTTCATATTTCCACTCTTGCTCTTAATGGAATCACATAAGCAACAATTTTTCCTCAAATGCCATTGTAAGGATATTTTAAAATAAATAAAATAAAAATTTTTCTTTTATTTTAAACTTTGCGGAAAACTTATCCTTACAATCCATATGAAAACTTGTTGTTACCTATTCCTTAAGCAATATCTCATAACTCCTAAGAAGTAGCTCAAGAATCCGATTTCAAACTATGCGATAGAAATCCATCTATGCGATCAGATTCAGCATATTCTTTCTTTAAGTTTCTTCACTTTTTCTTTGATTCTTAAAACATCACCATGTGACCCAGTCACATCATGTATCAAGAATCTCAGAATAGAAACTTAACAGAGTTAGATAGTGGAATTTACCTGAAGTAGAGTCAAACTTATTGACTTTAACATCCTTAGGTAAATTTTGGCAGCTTCGCAACCAATGCCCCTTTCTTTGGCAATACAAACATATGGACCCTTTGATAATGGTACACGAGACTATCACAGACTTAGCTTTTCTCTTTACCATTTGGTCAACCACGTTGACTATGGCCGATCCCTTTCCATTGGGAAGAGAGTGCTTTACTGGATATCCAATGTCATCATTGTCAATGTCCATAAAGTTTTAGGAAGTTGATCTTAGCAAATAGATAAGATCATTAAGGGTCTTGTCATAGTCTGTTTCACAGGTGTCCCAAAGGAACTCACTATGTGACTTAGAAAGTGATTGAACCACCAACTTTCTCAAGACTTTGACACCCAACTCTCCCGGCTTGTCAATATGTGACTACATCTCCAAGATGTGATCACACCTAGACCTTGCCTTGCCAATAGGGCTTGAGTGACCTTAAAATTTTTAAGAACATGTGGGTTAGGGAGAATAATTGGAGGAGGAGAAAGAAGTATGATATCCATGGGACATCATCTTCATTTAGAAAAGCTTGTTTCAAGAGATTTGGGAAGATCATAGGTGTCTAAACCAGACATCTTTTGGGAGATATTCAAGATAGTTGATTTAAAGTCCTTAATATGACACCCAATATGAAATATTAAGGCTAGGACCCAACAAACTATTTTATAACTTAGAAGAGGTATGCCGTAATCCAAGCTATAAAATATTTGAAGGTAGGTGAATGACGATTCACCAATTTCCACCAAGATAAACGAAATGTATAATTAGGTTTTAATTGGTTTTGAAACTCCTAGATCTTTGAGATTCATTGAACTTTTTCAAAGGCATGTTTCAATCTCGAGTGTGCCCTTCAGGTTTTGTGACTGGGATGCCGAGGATCACAAAACAAGGTGTGAAGTAACCATGCAAATCACTTGGTACCCTTAATAAATTACCCCTCAATCGATGTGCCGGTTAACCACACACGCTCCATCGATACTATGATAAATATTAAGTCACCCTTTACCTACCTTGTTAAGTCCAAGTTAGTGTGCCGGTTAACCACACACGCTCCACTAACGAATTAGACAAAGTGTAAAGTGTAATTTCATGGGTTAGCACCTTATTTACATTTTTCCTAAGTAACTAAGATTGGGTATTATTAAGAGTTTAGTTACTTAGTATTTATCATTAATACTTTTAATGAAAGGGAGAATTATAGTCCTGTCAAACCCGTTCGGCTAACGACCCTCCACCGGTCAAGCAAGCGGTGGGTGAGAGTGGACACCCATTAAGTCGCCATTTTATAGGCAACAACCTTATACCCACCTTATAGACCGGCTTCGTGAATGAGGCGTACTAGCGGTAAGACTGACTTTACTCTTATACATATATATATTATTAACTTATAATATTATAAAGTATAAGGGTTGAATTTTAACTTTTAAAATTCTAAGGTCTAACTTGGAATTAAAGTATTCATAAGAGAAAACTTTACAAATTCCAAAACTTGAGGGCAAGTTTTGAAACTATTCAAAACTAATTAATTCCATAACTTATGTGTTTAAAGTAGTTTTAATCCAAAAACTCTTCAAGTTCCATAACTTGAGGACAAGTTATGGAAGACTTTAAACTAATAAAAGAATTAACTTTTCTTTATTTTATAACTTATAGAATTAATTAAGGTTACATATTTTATTTATTTATTAATGAAGTGACTCTTGAACCTCCATAACTTAAGGACAAGACTCTTCATCTTTTGTAACCATTGCCAACTTTTATGAGTTTTATGAAACTTAAATGTGACTTTTCAAATAACTTGAGGACAAGTTACAAAAACACATTTTAGAATCAACTCTTAGATAAATTTGGATTGAAAACAACTATTTCACTCAATTTTTCTATTAATCTAAGCCACTCATAAAACAAGGTAACACAAAAAAAAAATTTGGTGATCCATAACTTATTCTTAAGTTATGGAATCCTTTAAAACATTAACACCAAATTTTGTAACTCCATAAAAACTTTGAATCAATTTTTTTTTAAAACCTTTTCATATCCATAACTTATGGAGGTTTCAAAAAATAAAACTCTTTAGATCAAACTTTTAAAACTAATAAAATAATCATATCATTTTATCTTTTATTAAATTTGACCTAATTCAACTCATAAAGCAAATTATTCAAATTTTACAAATAATTAGTTTTTCACAAGAACAAGTAATTATCTTAAAATTTGACAAACTTCATGTTTTTTTTTTCCTTTTTTTTCCAACTTTGAAAATAAAATATTTGCATCAATATAACAGAAAACAACCCGTGGCTCTGATACCACTGTTGGGTTTTAAGCATTCTAACACTCCTATGGTGTACATGCAACCCTATAAACCTTGGATCTATGTTTTCTCTATTATACATGCAAATAAGAACTTTCCAAGGCTTTAATCCTAACTAGCATATTATGATGTTCTTAATCTACAAAGTACTAGTTAGAGGACATACCTTTTGATGTAGCTTGATGTCTTCAAGCTTTAAGAGCTTAGCCCCAATAGTGTGGAAGCCTCAAGTGGAATCACAAATCACCAAGACACCTTGGAAGACTTTAGAGAATATGAATACTTGGTTCTCTCTTAGTAAAATCGGCTAGCCCTCTTAGTGTATCCACTAGTGCCAATTTCACCAACCAAAGACATCTTTATATAGTATGGAGGATTAGGGTTAAACCCTAATACCCATGACCTTTCATTTCCTAGGATCCATGGGTTAAACACTTCATGGAATATCCATGAAAGCTTAGCCCAACCTAAAAGAATGGCCATTCCATATATATATAAGAGTCCATATTTAATTAGTTCCTTTTGATCACTTAACTAATTATAAATTAATTCTTGATCAATACTAATTAAATAATATGATTCCATATTAATATATTAGAACTTATAATATATTAATATTAATCATAAACATACTATTCTCAAAAGATTATCCATATAAATTGTGTCGGTGAAGTGCAACCCAAATGGACCATGCCGGGTCGGGTCAAGTACATACCAAATATAGTTATGGACTTAGACATTAATCCAACAGTACTAGTGTCTATTATCTCAGATAAAGACAGTAGGTTTGTGACAACCCGAAATTTCCATTGTACGAACCTCATCTATTCAATAGAAACTAGTTCAGTTTCAGTGATTTTCAAACTTTTCCGAACAAGTTTGTGTACATTAGGATTATGTTTTAGATGATATCAGGAGAGTGGATACTCCTGGTTTTGTGAAACTTGGGCATTCCAAGTTTCATACTGTTACAGTCCAACATCAGGAATAAAAAGATTTTCTGCCAAAATATTCCAGGACTATAAATAGTTTCTGAATTAAATTAATTCATTATTCACAATTCCAAATAGAGAAAAGCCATATTCTCTCTGACGGATCTTCGGGTTTTCATCCCAGATTGTGAGTCTACTTTTCTATATGTGTTTCAATACTTGTTTAATGCTTGTTAACAACAATTACATGTCTAGATGTCAAGATCCGGGAGTTTACCGCCCAAGAACGTTCTTGGGGAGTAAACTCCAAAATAGAACATTATGGCTTCCTAGTCCCAATTCCTTGCTAGAAGACTTGTTTAGGAGATAGGGTATGACATTTATGGATCAAAAAGCAACCAAGAAACATAAGTTCTAGGAGTTTACGGCCAAGGAACTCCCTTGGGCCGTAAACCCCTTTTCAAGGGCTTAAATGCCCTAAAACTTTCCCCAAATGCTTAGGGAACTTAACCACTAGTGCTTGTGCTTTTTTAGAACATCAAAAGGCCATAAAAACCATAAGTTTCTAGGAGTTTACGGCCAAGGAACTCCCTTGGGCCGTAAACCCCTTTTTGTAGGACAAAAATCATTCCAAGCTACCCTTAAGCCTTTAGACAAATTACCTTGCACCTTTGAGACTAGAATGGAGAGTAGAACACATTGAAATCACTCCTTGGAAGGAGTTTATGGCCAAGGAACATGACTTGGGCCGTAAACTCCAAGTGAAGGCACCAAAGTGTGCCTCTTGTCCCCATTAGCCTTAGATAAATTCATGGGAGCAATCCTTGTTGTTTAAGTGCCTCAAAACAATTAAAAACCTAGAGTTTACGGCCGTAAACTCTAGGGTGAAGGGACTTTAGGCCGTAAACTCCCATATGGAGTGTTCTAAAGCCTTAAACTACTTCATGCATTATTCCAATAAAGCTAGGAGTGTTCTAGATGCAAAATAACACCACAAAACACCCAAAAACACCATTTGAGGAGTTCACGGCCATAAACCTATGAGTTTACGGCCGTAAACTCCAAGGTGTGGGGTTTGTTGGATGGTAAACTCCTATACAAGGCTATTTGATGTTTCAAACCCTTTTGCCTTGTCCCGTAGCAACTTAGATGCAACCATTTGAACCTTAAACACTCATAAGAGTGTTTAAATGTTTTCTAAGTGTCTTAACTTATTTATTTAAGTTATTATATGCCTAATTAGTTATATATATGTTTATTATATGATAACTAGGCTCGTGCGTGTAAACCAGTCTCCGTTTGCCACCTAGCACGGTAGCCGACACTGCAATTCAAACGACTCACCACAAGTGAGTTCATACCCCTTGAATCAACCTTTGAAATGATTTTAAGTGTTTTAAATACTTTATGGGGGGGAATACAAGTCAAATACATATAGTTATTGCTTCAATCACATGTGATTGCATTTAATCACATGTGATTAATAACTAGGAAAACAACGATTTTTACCACTGTTCAAACTGTTTTTCAAACTGCTTTACTATTGAAATGTATTACAAACTGTTTTACTATCCGAACTTATTTATAGACTGTGATTCAACAAATGCTTCTTATACTTAAACTGTGTTATCAACTTATGCCTTCAAAATGTTTTATAGATCGACATCAAGTCGATCTTCTCTTGAAATTATATTACTGCTTCAAATGCTTTATGAAAACTTATTTATGCTTTTATATATCAAATTGCATGCCCATATATGTATAGATATATAAATAATGTTTAAAGGGCTTAGGAAGGCCATCCGCCCTATTTCCTTTTCCTCGATTTGGATGTGGTCTGGTGGGATTTCGGGTGACCATCCGAAGGTCGTTTCCATATTACTTATATATCATATATACATGTATAGACATAAAGGTACTTCCATATTCATACTCATCAGTACATCATTAGCTGGTTACCATCGGGGTAACGCAGGACCATACATATACAGAAATACTAGAAACAATACATATATAGTTATACTAGAAACAATACATATACAGATATACTAGAAACAATACATATACAGAAATACTAGAAACAATACATATACAGATATACTAGAAACAATACATATACAGATATACTAGAAACAATACATATACAGATATATGAGAAACAATACATATACATGAATACTTAACAATTGTGATCCACTGTATCGGGCATGCCTTAAATGTCATGGCCCGAGTTGTAGCCAGAATTCTCTTGGAGGGAGAGCGTGAGTTTGCGTATAGATCTATACTGGATTGACTATCCTACACCTTGCTGCTAGCTACAGCCGGACCTGCAGGTCTGCGGGTGCCAAACGTCATTTCTTATTACGACCGTTCATTATGTCGTTGATTATCAGTCGATAGCATGGTGCAATTAATCACAATAAACCTTAATAGAAATCCGGTTTAAGGTAGTATTATTTAGTACAGCAGTAGTCTTATTATACAAAGCTACAGTACTACAATGATTTACCCATTGCATATTTTAGTGATAACCTCACTTAAGAATTAATGTACAAACTATATTTTTAACAAATGATAGTTATATTTGGGGTAATCACACACTTTTACAACAGAAAAGTTTACAAAACAGCCTAGCCTTGGTAGAAGGTTACTTTTATAGAAAATATAGGATTTTCTGAGTGATTCAAACTTTTACAAACACTTTCAAACATTTACTTACATTTTTACAACTTATACATTGAGACAGGTTCAAACGTTTTTACAAGGAACATTGACACTAAAATACTTATGAACTCACCAGCTTAATGCTGATAAACTCTTTCAAAATAACTTGTATTCTCAGGTCATCAGTAGACAGGTACCGAGGCCAGCTTTTGAGAAGATGGAGTGCATTCAAGACTCATCTCATATTATTTTGTGTTTCATTATTTTTGGTGTCTATAACTGTACAGAACACACTTGTATTAAAATTATATATATTTAATGCAATGGATGATGTTGTTTGCTTATTTACATTTACTGTGTTGTGATACTGTACATGACGTCCTCTGCCCCGGAACGTTTCCGCCGTTCTTGGTTTTGGGGTGTGACAAGGTTCACTTCACGTTTTTGGCAATCACTCCAGAAAGCACTGGGAACTCATCTCGACATGAGCACTGCTTACCACCCGCAAACGGATGGTCAAAGCGAACGAACCATTCAAACGCTCGAAGACATGCTTTGCACATGTGTGATAGACTTTGGGAAGTCTTGGGATACCCATTTACCTCTAGTCGAATTCTCGTACAACAACAGTTACCATTCGAGCATCAAGGTCGCTCCTTTCGAACCACTGTACGGGCGTAAGTGTAGGTCACCGCTATGTTGGGCTGAGGTGGGTGACACCCAACTAGCAAAAGCGCATACATCGGACAAGGCGCTAACGGGACCGGAGATCATTCGTGAAACCACGGAAAAGATCGTTCAAATCAGAGCTCGATTCCAAGCATCGCGCGACCGACAAAAGAGCTACGCCGATAAACGGCGAAAGCCCTTAGAATTTCAGGTCGGGGATCGAGTACTGTTAAAAGTCTCACCTTGGAAGGGAGTCATTCGTTTCGGAAAACGGGGAAAACTGAACCCACGATACATTGGACCTTTCGGGATCGTCGCCCGAATAGGTCCAGTGGCGTATAAACTACAACTACCCACAGAACTAAATAGTGTGCACCCTGTGTTCCATGTCTCTAATCTAAAGAAGTGCCTATCGGATGAAACCCTCGTCATTCCCCTTGATGAAATTGAAATCAACGAGAATCTCCTGTTCGTTGAAGAACCGGTTGAAATCATGGACAGGGAGGTGAAGGGTACTAAGCAAAGTCGCATCCCGATCGTGAAAGTACGGTGGAACGCAAAGCGTGGGCCAGAATTCACGTGGGAACGCGAAGATCAAATGAAGCAAAAGTACCCTCACCTATTCTAGCATTCTCAAATCTAGCTATCAAACAGAGTTTTGGGACGAAATTCCCTCTAACGGGGGGATGATGTCACAACTAGAAATTTTGTGCCTTGTAACTACAATAATTTAGTAAAATTATGAATCAAAGTCTTAAGAGCATGTATGATGCTTACTTTATGACAACAAAATTTGCAATTTAATACACCATACAAGCATTTCAAATAGTCAACAAGTAATTGGAAACCCTAGAAGTTCTTGTTTAGGTCCATTTTGGACTAGGACTTCCTTATTGGGCCCAATGGGCCAATAAGCTTCCAATTTGACTATCTTGGGCTTAGAACCTTTAAATGGGTTCTAATTGGACCCACTTTCATTTATTTCAACATTTTGGGCCATATTGGGCCTAGAATCAAATAAATTAAATATTATGATCTATTATGGACCATAATTAACCTAGTTTAGCCTAATAAAGCATAAAAATCACACTTATATTTTATAAGGCCAACAATCATTCAACCTAACTCTAATATGGGCTTAGGGGCAAAAAGCCCAAAAATCCTCTCTCTCCCCTCTCCATTCTCGGCCCAAGGCAAGCCCAAAAGGAAAGGAAGAGTTGACTTATTTCTTGACACCTCACTTTTGCACTTAGGATTTCCATGCAACACACATATCTCCATGCAACAATCTCGTCAAACCTCTCTCTCCTCCCCTCCCTTCTTGTTTCGGCCGAGAGCACACACACACACACACCTCACAAAAACACTCTCTAAATTACTCATGAATCACCCACTCTATCCATCCAAAATCTCGAAAATTTGGCTTGATGTTTAAGGATCTTCATAAAGTGATTCATCATCTAAGGTAAGTTAATGACTAACTTATGATCCAACTCCCTTCACTTCATAAAAATCTCTTCTAAATTCATTCAATCTTGTAATCTTGCACCTTAGAAGCTCCTAAACTCGAGATCTTCCAAGGAAAGGTTGCTAGGGCCGAAAATCACCTCATTTTTCTTCCATCTCTTCTCCAAAACCGAAGCCACACCCAAAGGTGAGCTTCATACCCCCTATTTTTTGGTTTTATGAGTTTTGTGGGGGGGGGGAATACAAGCAAATGTGTAGATCTATGGTTATATGTATGCTTTGTGTGATTTCTATGTTTATATTCATGTTTTTATGAGATTGTGGTGTTGGATCTAGTCAAAAAGTCCTTAAAACCGAGATTTACATTAGGATGTATGAAACAAGTATAAAACATATTATTACACACAAATCATTTCTAGAAAAATAACTAAGTTGGTTAATATGAACATTTTTGGGCTAAAAACCCATTTTTTGGGCTCAAAATGTTAAAAACATAAAATTATAGGGCCCAAAATGACAAAATATGAATTATGATGGTTGAAATGGGACCAAAAAGTTTTAACAAAGTATTTTCTGAAAACATACTCTCTTGAAGGATTAAAATGTAAAATTTCAAGCATAATGGGCCAAAAATGAATTTTTCGGCCCACTAAAGCCCAATATGCGAGATTTTCAAATTTGAAGGACTGAAACTGTACTTTTCTGTAAAACAGGGGACTACTAGCGCTCCAAGTCCATTTCAAGGGTTAAAAATCCTTTTCATATTTAAAAAGGACCAAAAATGCAAAAATTTTCTATTTTGGGCCAAAAGTGTAAAAGTTGCGAAAAATGAGGTTTCAGCCGAGAAAACTTCATTTTGAGGGACTAAAACTGTTTTCCAAACAAATTTGAGCTGAAAAATATCTTTTCAACAAGTTTTGATACTAAAGTGTGAAGAAAAATGGTTTAAGGACTAAAATGGAAATTCTTTTATACAAAGGGTCAAAAGTGTAAATTATCCATAAGAAAGGGGCTGTAAAAAGTAAAATTTTAATGTGTTAAACAATAAAGCCGTTATGCTAAAATAATAATACCATGGCTACCGACGAAACATAATACACCTTCAACACCAAAATCGTTACCAAACGAATTGATTCGGTCTCGAATCAATAATGAATCAGAAACCTATACGCGACGATACTACAATACACACGCCGAAATTACGGGAAGTCAATACACACGTGGGAATTCACCAGACGTCGATACACCATCTTTGGGCCCGAAAGTTTCAAATCGTGCTTGTTGGGCCTAGCTAGCCCAATGACATGATCTTTAGGCCCGAAGGAAACTCGCTTACATGTTGTTGGGTCTTATATGACCTAATTCCGTGTAAAAGGACTTTCAATGGCTTTTGTGGTGTTGGGCCCCAAGGGTCGTTTGGTACTGCCAATAAAGTCAAGAATTCACCAATGCGGATCGGGCTAAGGGCCTTTCGCATTCACGATAGCCTTGAACGACTTATGGAATTATCGAGGGCTTCGTGCTCTCTTTCCTCCTCGGTTGTGGAGCTATGAGAAATTAGGGTGATTGGATTAAGTGAATAGTACGGACTACGCCTAAGGGATCGTTTGTATAGTTGTAAACTAGTCATTTTCATTAATACGTGTTTATAACAACTCACAACCCATAATTAATCCAACGTCACCTGGAAATATCGAATACACACGTCACAACGGTATAATGCATAAGTTAAAGTATTAGGAAAACATCGGGTTTTCCTATGGTTTTTCAAGTCATACACCTACAAGATGCATACCAAGTATAACATTATTTTTTAGAAACAAACAAGCATACTTACGGATCTTCACATTTTTTTTTACGATACTCTTTTAAGAAAATATCGGATTTTTCTGGTGGTTTTCAAAACAATACAAAACATTATATTTCAAACATTACTTATGAACTCACCAACATTTCATATGTTGACGTTTTTCAAAATACTTGTATTCTCAGGTAACAGGTAAATCGAAGGGAAAAATGTACACAGTGATGTTTTGTTGTTTGTTTAACTAGTATCTAACGATCTACTTTTGGGAATGTAATGTTATGAAACAATGTAATAAATGTAAACGCTACCAGTTGTACTATTTCAATGCATGTTGATGAATGATGTTATGTTTCATGTATATTCACTGTGATGGTATTCAATTGAGTCACAACAGCCCCCGGACGTTTCCGCCGTTTGGTTCGGGGGTGTGACAGAGACCGACTCGATGAGTAGGGTTGTCTGGATGAAACCCTAATATTTAGGGTTTGCACCCTATTTAAACAACTTATTCTGCCTCAACCCAGCCCCCATCATCCCTCCCAACTCAGAGAAACCCTAAATCGAAACCCTAACCTTTTTTTAGTGTTCTTGAGCCATTTTTGTGTGCTTGTGATGATTGTGAAGCTTGAGAAGGAAGAAGGAGCTTGGAAGTTCAAGTGGAAGCTAGTAGATCCACAGGCTGTGCCCCATTTTCAGCTTATTTGAGGTATAAAGTTGAAACCTTGACCATCTATCTCTTAGATCTCTAGTTGGGGTTCATTTCTACCTTTTCTAAGCCTTATAGGTGCCATACTCGGAATTTTGTGGTTCATGGAGGGTATAGCTTCAGATCTAGAACCATTGGGGTTTCTTATGGCATAAAGGTGCCAACTTTATTGCCATGAGCATGCCATGCATCTTGTAGACTTCATTCTTGAGCCATTTGGGCCAAATACCTCATGCATGCACGTCAAGATTGGAACTTTATGTATAATATGGACCTTAGGAGGTTAGATCTATGATTTGGATGCATTAAGACCGATTAAAATCGACTGTATAGTTTTGGACAAAGAGGGATTCGGTGAGTCAGGTTGCAGTTTTCCCTTAAACGTCTTCTGGAAATGGTCTTTGGTTGAGTTGAAGGAAAACTCAGCCTGTTGGGGTTTGTTATAGACTTGAAGATTGAAGGACTGGACGAGTTCAAGGAGAAACTCGGCAAGTTCAAGGCAATGTCCCAACCACATGAAGACGGACTCAACGAGTTCAAGCAGAACTCAACGACTCGTAGACTAAACACCTTCATACGAATGAAGATGAACTCGGCGAGTCAGTTGAAGAAGGTCCCGATTAAAGGTGAACTCGTCGAGCTCTTTATAGACTCGACGAGTAGGGATGTGGTTGTAGCATTTTGTGGACGTGGGGACTCGACGAGTTGGTGAACCAACTCGGCGAGTCTTGTCAACCAGATGTTGACTTTGACTAGGGTTTTGACCTTGACTTTGACTTGGACTTGAGTGACCCTTGTAAGGGTTATGAGTATGAAATGGTAATGTAGAAAAGATGTTGTGTAGGGATTGAGGAGTCGAGAAGAGTTGATTTCGATACCGAGGACAGTGCAAACACTACACAACATCGAGGTGAGTTACCTTCCAGTTGAGGTGGGTCTACAGCCACAATGTCGGCCCACCAGCAGGGAATGTCTTTAGATGATTGTCTTTGTGATAATTTTCTAGGTTTGCTACTACCTTATGTGGTCTATGTGCCAATATGATATGTTATATGCGATAGTGGTAGTAGGAGGGGAAACAGTCCCTCGATTCGGTCGTAAGGGCCAAAGGGTAGATCGGACACCCCAGATATGTCTGACAGCATGATTATGATATGATATTATATGCTAGTGGTAGGGGTGAAACAGTTCCCGTGGCCGGTTGAGATAGACCGGAGGGTAGGCAGGCACCCCAAAATGGCCTGACATGGGTAGGTCAACACCCCAGAATGGATTGACATGGGTAGGTCAGCACCCCAGAATGGATTGACATGGGTAGGTCGGGCACCCCAGAATTGCCTGGCAGTATATATGATTGTATGGTATGTGGTATGATGGGGGAATTCACTAACCTTAGTACTTATGGTTTTCAGTTTTGGTTTCAGGTACCTCTTCATCGAAGAGGAAGGAGCCAGCAGGGTACCAGCACATCGCACACACATGATTCAGTATTTGAGATTTTTGGGATTGTACTCTGACATTATTAGTAATTGACGATATGGTTTTCGAGATATGTAACTATGGTTTGTGAATTAATATGATATTAGTAATGTTTTCGTCAAACGAGTTTTATAAGCAATATAATTAAAACAAAAATTTTTGGTCTCGATTTTTGGGATGTTACAGCATCGGCTTGATTGTACACACCAGAGAAAGAGTTATGTTTTGAGGATCCTGGATTATAAATCAAACAATTATGGAGTTGCGTTTTGTAAATTAAATCAATGATATTTTTGTGAAATGTGTTACGAAAATTATGTGATTTTAAAATGAAAAAAATTATTTGAAAATTTACGGTGTTACAGAAAGCCTTTGATCCTTGTTAGGATCTCCAACACAAAAGCTTGGGAGTTGATAATGATCACCTGCATTGTTAGTTTGTATTAATTGAAAAATGAGTTACAGACGAAATGATAAATGTAAGAGTACAATAGTTGCAGAAAGTTTAGGTGTGTTGTGAGCAAAGTACATGTGTATTTACGGTCTAGTCTAAGTAACAATAAGTCTGATATTCCTGGGATCCTCTCAAATAAAAATAAACACATTGGTTTGACTTGGTATTCCCGGGTCTTTTTCCTTATTAAAGTACTTCTTCATTGAGAATGAGTCTCAAGTTGACTAATTTTGTACATGTGAAAAAAAGACAAAAATATATTTGAATGTTAGGAAATAATAATAACAATGGTCAAGATCCTGAAATGTGTTCGGGATCCTGAAAGTTCTTGAAGATCTGGGATCCGGAATAGGGTTGAGGATATTGGCCTTAACAATTACCCCTAAATTATACCTACGAAGTATCAAGGTTGATTTCAAATATTTAAAGGTTTAATTTTAAAAGAAGAGTAAAGATTTTAAACTTTTAACGGATAAGATAATTTGAATCCCAACAGATATATTTCTAGTCGTTGAAGTAAGCATAGTAATCTGTCAAATAACCCTTCTACCTTTTCATGATTCTCATATAAATAGGATGTTCAGTCTTTTGATTTTGCCTTACTCTTCCAGCTCCCTTCCAGACATTCATTGAAGACCATCGAAGGTACTATCCTTGTTTCTTTTCTCCTTATCTTTCTTCGTCTTTAATCATAGGAAAAAAATCACTCTCATACAAGTGCCATCACTGTTTGTAACATCCCGAAACTCTTGGTATCATATTTAAGCAATTTATATTCATTATGGCAGAGCAACTCGACGAGTTGGCTGCCCAACTCAGCGAGTGGAGGCAGTTTTGGCCACGTAGGTTTAGTGAACAACTAGACGAGTTGAGAGACCAACTCGATGAGTTGGAGATGTTTGGAGAAACCCTAATTCCCGGGGTTTGTGTCCTATTTAAAGGACCTTAAGCCTCATTCCAGCCGCCCATGACACCTTAGAGCTCTAAGAAAAACCCTAGACCAGCTCCATTCGATTTTGTGAGAGAGAGAGAGAGAGAGATTAAATTGAGTGATTTTGTGCCTTTGTGTAAAGAGACTTTGGAGAGAAACACGAGTTGGATCAAGGAGATACTCTTGGATCCGATTTTCTTCAGTGATTAGCTTCTGTGGAGGTAAAAAGCTTCTATCTTGATCCTTTCATATGATAGATCTCTTCCTAGGGAGTTTAAGGGCTTATTCCCATCCATCTTTTTGGCTTTTGAGTTATTGAGCCGATAATGGAGGTTGAGACTCCAGATCTAAGCTATATGATTCCCTATGAGCCCAAAGATCCAAGCTTTATCAAGCTAGAGGAAAGATTTTATGCTTTGGACCCTTTAGGGAGCTTATTTTGGCATTTCGAGCCTTTTAATCCATGCATGGACGTAAAGCTTGCAGCTTTACGTGTTGATTATGCCTTAGGAGGCTAGATCCAGAGTATGAGACCTTATTTATGCCCAAAATCATCTGAATAAGAAAAGGGACTGAAGGGACTCGACGATTCGGTGAGCTGGCTCGACAAGTCGGTTAGAGTTTACCCGATCGTTTGGGCACGCGAAAGACTCAGCGAGTTGATGAGACAACTCGATGAGTTGAGAGGGTTTTACCCGTATTTGGATTCAGAGTGGACTTGACAAATTGATGAGACAACTCGACGAGTAGGTAGGGTTTTTCCTGATCTTTGGGACGCTGCATGGACTCGACGAGTTAGCTAGCAACTCGGTGAGTAGAGCCGGGTTTTCACGATTTACTGAGTTATGAGGGACTCGTCGAGTTCATGAGCTGTACCTAGCCAGTTGATTCAACATGAACTGTTGACTTGGGTGTGGACTTCGGTTGACTTTTAGAGTTGGATCAATTTTGACTGTTGACTTCTGTTGACTTTAGGGTTTTGGTCAACTGTGGATGTTGGAGGCCATGGAGGGGTGGAGATTTGACCAGCAGCTCGAGGGAGAGATACGTTGCTTTACTCTGCGAGGTGAGTCTTCTCACTATACTTACCTCGAGTGGTAATTTGTGTAACCGGAGGCTCTTGTGTGCTTATATTGAGTATTATGATATTATACATTATGTCTTTGTGATTTATATGGTATGTTGTTCTTTGCTTCTATTGAGTTAGGACCGGAGGGTCTGTTAATACCGCTGTCGTGCATGATTTAAACAAATAAAAATATAAAATAAACTGCTTTACTACACTAGTAGATAGTACAGGTAAGAAGGGTCGGATCCTTAGGGACACATCCTAAAGTTACACCTCTTTGTGTAATGCGTGATCTAATTCTTGACAAATGCAACAAACATAAAAAATGGGGGTTGTTTAGGAAAATTAAACTATTAGAAATCGAAAATGACTAAAATTAAAGTTATTTAAATTCAAATAAAGAAAAGAATTCCAGTTTCGCGGTGACACCCCTAATCATATAATTAACCCTCAACACAATATTTGACTATGCACTTGTTCAAACTAGTACTTAGGTTCATTAATAAGCTCTAATGACCTATATTACAAAAATTATTTAATTAAAATAAGATCTTTGAGTTAAACCTAACTTTTTACTAAATTAACCAAACAAACTCTTGATTAACAAAGAAAAGTTGCATTAGACTCAGTGTAATTCCCAGTAAAGCTCAACACCTCTCATAAGCTCGGAGGCATTAAAACTTGTTTGATCAACTCATATTAGAATTAACCCTAAACTCAGAATTAATCTAATACTTGTCACTTTTTACTAATTAATCTAGACAATTACGGATCTAAACAATTAGATGACTAGAATGATTCACAAACAATTTAAGTGGCCAACAGAAACTGAAATCAACATCAAACATTCAATTTAACACGAAACTGATCAAACTAAACAGTAATCATAGTCAAACATAGTGCCCAGTGATTAACCATATGAAAAGGTTATGTCTTGCGAAATTGAAATATGAGTTTTTAGCCTGACATGGCTAAAAACGGATTACAAACAGTGGAAATAGAATCTAAACGATAAATCTTACTAAATTACGGATTTGAATTGAATCGTCTCCTTTAGATCTGTGTTCTTCAATTGAAAACCTCTGATAATCTCCTCTGAATCGCCAGGAATCGCCAATTAGGGTCACTGGAAGAGTATGGGGTAGTATTTATACGTCTAGCTGTCAAAACAACCTACCTGCGGTCGCAAAGGGGTATACCTGCGATCGCAGGTATTACCAAAAATGTGTCACGGGACTATTTAATGAAGTACATTGCTATTTTGAGGCAATTTGACCAACCTGCGATCGCAGGTTCTCTTTTTTCTCATCTGATGAATTTTGTGACTCGTTGGAACCTCGATGGCAACCTGCAACCCAACCTGCGATGGCAAGGTCCAACCTGCGATCGCAAAGACATAACTTGCGATCGCAAATGAGGCTTTTTGGCTCTTTTTGTTTGTCGTTCCTCCTTCCAAGTAGTTCTCGATCATTTCCCAGCATCTTTCCTTGCTCTAGACTCCAATTAAGCTTCTAAGCATCCACAAACGCATCCCGAACTTGCGCAATCATCCATGTACTCCAAACAGCCCTGAAAAGTCATAACAAACGTGAGCAGTACAAGCATTCTACAAAATAATCATGAAACACGAAATACATAAGAATAATCGGGAATTAGTTAACATTTTATAACGAAATATGTAGGAAATTGTGCTAAAAGATGCATATAAAATGCATCTAACAAACCTCCCAAAGCTTAGACCTTACTTGCCCTCAAGTAAGGAAACGATAACTTTGGAAACGGAATCAGGGCAAAAGGCAATAACTAGACAACCTAGACACATGATAACCAAAATGAAAAAATAAATAAATAATAATAAGAATAATAAGAATAATAATAACTACCAAAGCTAAACATAAAACATGCATGCAAAGATGAACAATGAACTAAAAAAAATATGCAAATGAAAAACAAACAACTAAATGAAACATGCATTTTTTTTCTTTTTTTTTTCCTTTTTACGATCAGACTTTACATCCATAATGGGCTCCAATCACTAACACCAAAGCAACCATCCTGCTATCTTTCATGTATCACAGACTCCCAAAGTAAGGAAGACCACAAATCGGTGTAACCCAGTAATCGAACTCTAGTTTTATTTAAACTTTGTACCTTAATTAGCTTTATGGGCGAAAATAACATAGTCCGGATCTCTTGTCCTTAAGACTAGATGGCTAAGAATCAGAATCGACGCATCCTTAAGAACCCGTACGACCAAATCAGCTTTCGCCGAAGCAGCAAGGGCCAACCCCCGTAGGAGCCCGAGCTCTATGCTTTCACTTTTTCGAGAGCCACAAGTATCATATCACACAGTTCTTTATTCGCCAGATGTAACTTTGGAACGGATTCTAATTTGGTTGAACTTAATTTATACTTCGTTTGAGCTTGATTTCTTCAATCTTTTTTTTTCTTTTGGAATTTCTTGAAGTTTCTTCAATTGAGTGCTTGAAATTCTTTGATTTGGGTACTAGATATAACGTTGTACCCTTTCTTCATTTTGACTATGTGGATCCGATACTTAAGCTCTCTATTACCGCAAGGGTAACACGTTTCAACAAATAGGGCCATGTTTTGTGGGTTCAGAGTTGCCGATAAAGATTATTTTAAAACAATAATAAACAAATCATCCTAGAGCTGTTATTACCACCCAAAAAAAGTTTCAGTATGCTTATTTTTTATTATCTAAGGTCGGGGTCTCGAATCACAGTGTCTTGGGTCCCCTGGTTATGATAACTGATTCTACACTTCCAATAGCCATCAAGCGCTTAAGATTTTTTTCATTTTCAATTCTCAATATCCCACTTCGTGGAGCTATCGTATGTAAAGAGTGTCATCATCTCGTAAAAAAATATTTATAGTCAAATGCAGAATGCAACAAAATGAAAATATTTTAGAAAAAACTAGGAAGAAATAAAATGACAATGAAAAGAAACATAAATGAAAAATATTTTTATTTTTATTTATATTTATTTTTAAACTTTTCTAATTTTTTTTGGATTTTTTTGTAACACAATGAAAATTTACAACCAATTTAAACTTCTCAAACACAACCCATATTCATTAAGTTATTACAAAAAGGCTTTCAATTCATTTATTATCAGAGTATGCCAGAAACATCAACATAAAACTGAGGAGCGGTACGATAACGCCTTTGCCTTGCCACGGTCTCCTGAAGTACCTGAAACAATACACTGAAATTGTAAGCCTGAGAGCTTAGTGAGTTACCCCCAAAATACCAACCACAATACCACACACATATCATATCATATCATAAACATAACAACCATGCATATCGAGTCTATATTGTGGCTGGTCCGCCTGCACCAGGCCTTCAGTCCACCCGGTCCACTCTCTCTCCGAGTCTACAGTGTGACTGGTCCGCCCGCACCGGGCCTTTAGTCCACCTGGTCCACTCTCCGAGCCTACAATACAACTGGTCCACCCGCACCGGGCCTTCAGTCTATCTAGTCCACTCTCCGAGCCTCGGCACGTCTGGTCCGTCCTCTTGGGGACTTCAGCCTATCCGGACCGCTCGCCGGGCCTTCGGTCTAACCAGTCCACCATAGGCATGCTGTCCTACAGCACAAAGCAGGACCCGCCTCAACCCAACCCCAGAACAAACAACCATGTGCACATAAACATATAATCATATAAAAATTCACATCCACTCAGACCGATCTAGCAGATTACATAACATAACATCATCCTAACCAGGATACCTATCTAACCGGTCACTAGCATAGCATCATCCTATATACCAGGATACCGACCTTAACCAGGTCTCTAACATATACCATCCTATCTACCAGGATGCAAACATAGCAAAGAAATAACATAACAAAAATACCCAGATTTCAATCCGATAAAGGGCCGACCTTGGTGCCTTAGACCCTATTGATATAGTGAGGATAAATCACCTGCAACTGCCGACCGAAGAAATAAGATCACGCTGCTCCAACCACCGACACGAACTCCACCACTGAGCAATACAAGATAACTGAACTCAATAAATACCAATAATTACCAAAATACCCCTGGAAGTTAAACTGGTCAACCCTTGGTCCAAGTCAAAGTCCTCAGTCAAAGTCAACCTTCCTGGCTGACCCTACTCGCCGAGTCAACCCGTTGACTCGTCGAGTCCCTATACTTTGAAAATCCCAATCATGACTCAACTCGCCGAGTCATCCCAAGACTCGTCGAGTTCAACAATCATCGAGTCCCGTCCTGCTCAACTCACCGAGTCGTCCCTCGACTCACCGATTCACGACTTAACCAGAAAAGGCTAGGGTTCCATGACCTGACTCGCCGAGTCCAAGCACAGACTCGCCGAGTCCAAGGCAATCTCCAACAGACTCGTCGAGTTGTTCTTCCAAATCACCGAGTCCATGCACATATTCATACAACTCGTCGAGTACACCCATGTGACTCGTCGAGTCTCTTCAGTTCCCATTCCAAACAGAGGCTTTTCAAGCCATGCAGGGACTCCAATCCATAGATCTGAACTACTGGGGCTAGATTCACATGTAAAGTTTCCAACTTTACGTGCATACAAGGCTTAACAAGCTCCAATAAGCTCAAAATGAAGGTTTAAGTCAAGGACACTCTCAATCAAGCCCCAAGGCTGATGCTTTCTACCCTCATGGCTCCAATACACCCTAGATCTGAAGTTGCAACTTCAGATCTAACCTCTAAACTTGAAATGGATCCAAACCATGCTAAAGAATCTCCAAAACAACCACCATGGATGACAATAAGGAAAAAGGCTTAAGGAGGTGGCTTCTTACCCCAAAGATGAGTCTAAACTGATGTAGACTTCAAATCCACAAGCTCTCTTGATGCTATCCTCAAATTCCTCCAACTTCTCTTCACCAATTTATTCTCCCAAGCTTCACTCTTCTCAACAATGGAGTCTCTCACAATTTAGGGTTTCTCTGGAACACTCAGGGAAGATAGAGGCTGAAATGAAGGCATGTCATTCTTTAAATAGGGTGCAAACCCCAGGAATTAGGGTTTCTCATTTCAGCACAGACTCGTCGAGTCTAGCCTCCGACTCGGCGAGTCTGGTCACTTACATGTGCCCAACACACTCTTAGACTCGACGAGTTGCATCACCTACTCGCCGAGTCCCTCTTTTCCAAACTTTCATTTTACCCCCTGAACTCTTGATTCTGACTTGGGATGTTACATTTTTTTAAAATAACAAAATAAAAACTTTATACAAAAAGATAGGAAATACCCTCCACAAGCTTAAAATTAAGCATTGTCCTCAATGCTTAGGGAGGAATGGAAGACGACTACTCGGACGGGGGAGCATAGCGACGGAAGAACTCATCGCGGAAATCATCGAAATCGTCGTGCAGACCTAAGAGCTCGTCACGATAGTCGATGACCTGAGTGCTATATTGCTGATAGTCGAGGCGAATACCAGTCATCGTCTGCTGAAGGGAAGAAATTGATGGTTTTTGAGCATTCTAACACTTCCTAAGTGTACATGCAACCCTAATAACCTTGGATCTATGTTTGTCTAATAATCATGCAAAGTTGTTTTCCAAGGTTATGAACCTATCTAGCATATACGGGGAACAATTTTTCTTTGTATAAAAGATAGAACTACATACCTTGTTGATGAAAGTGTTCCTTGAAACCTTGTGAGCCTAGCACGTCAAGTGTGATGCCTCAAATGCTTCATACAACACCAAATGCAAAGTATAAACTTGAGAGAATACTCTAACACACTCAAAATCGGCCAAGCCCTCTTGTTTCACTAAGTGTAGCCGATTTTGAGGAGAGACATGGTCCTTATATAGTGTGTTGCATTAGGTAAAACCCTAATGTAACATGACTCTTCATTTCTCAATCCATGGGTTAACTCCATGGAGCATCCTATGGGTGTAACCCAACTTGATAATCCATGGAGCCTCTTAGCCCACTATATAAGATATGGAAGATTTACATAATGTACCCATAAATTTAATTAGTTATCTTTTTGATCACTTAATTAATTCTAAATTAATTATTGATCAAAACTAATTAAATAATATTATTAATATATTAGAACTTATAATATATTAATAAACCATATGTGTTATTTCTCTCATTTAGTTTATCCAATTGCATGGTGCCATGCAACCCAAATGGACCATGCCGGGTTGGGTCAAGTACATACCAGAAATAGTTATGTACTGAGACACCTTATCCAATAAAAATATCCTGACGGAGGTCAAGACAATGCTGGTAAGTGAAGGGAGAGTTGGGGTGAGGGTAGGATGGGTGGGTGGGGGCTGATCCTGAAAGTCAGTCTGTATAGGATCAGGCGGGCTAAAGGATATGGGTGTGGCGTCTGTGTAGTCTGGGTGCTGAGTGGATGAAGATGGTCCATCAGACTGTGGGTGCTGGGCCTGCTGTGCCCTACGTGGGCGAGGTGGTGGTGGGATGTTCGAAGGAAAGACCCACACAGTCTCGCTAATAGGGTTAGCGAGAGCGATGACATCAGGTCCAATGACCTTGAAATACGTGGAGTGACCCCGCATCCAAACACACCCACCTGGGGCAGTACGAAGCATGTGCATAGCCCGATGAGAGACATCCATGGCAACACATACACGAGCAAACATGGGATAAGCCAAGGCAAGAGTGCGCTCATTTGCAAGAAGGAATCGTCCAAAGGTTCCTACAAGACCTTTAAGGTATGCAGGACTCAAAAATGGCAAGGGAAGGTAGGGAAGCCGTATCCAAACAGAAGAGAGAGATGAGTCATATCTAGGATGAAAATCAGGCGACCAAAATATAGGGTTCCAAACCTAAATAAATATCTGAATCGCCCATGAACCTCAACGACCAAGAATTGGCAATTGACGCGGGAAGGAACTCTAGAATACCTAGAATCTCACAAAAAGATTTCTTTGTTCAAATTGTTCGTTCAATGAATTTCTAATAAGTCTTCCTTAGACCGCTTGGAAAGTTAAGAGTCGGCAAAGACCTAGCTGTCAAGGAATGAAAGAAGTCGCTTTCTAGGAGAAGAGGTTATGCAGGGTTAGACGAAAAGAATCACCTGTAAGAAGGTGTACTCCAGAGGAGATTGCGGCGCGAGGGAGCGGGCAATGACATAAATCAAACCACCACAGCGAATTGCACCGCCGGTGCGAAGAGCGATAACTCTATGGAACCGTCTAATGATAATATCACCAAAATGTGGACGGTATGACCCGGTGATCATGCACCACAAAAGAAAAAGCTTGGCTTTTCCAACTTTCGTAGTCTCAATATGTGCATAAATGATATTGCATATAATTTTCAATGCAATTTTGAGAACAGGTTGCACGATGCTAGTCTGTACGGATGAGGCTGAATCATAAGACTCCAAACCGGTAATAGAGTACCAGAACTCACGTACGTCAAAAGCGGGGGTGGGCTGGGATAAACTAGTGATGGGAGTATGGAAGATAATACATAACTGGTCTATGCGAGGGGTGCTAAAAATGCGAAAAGCTATGTTTCCGTCATGATTTATCTCACTAGGCGTGGCTAAAAACTCTCGGGTCAATAGGGGACAAGTGCCGAAATCTGCAGATAATAGGCGCTCCTAGCTAATATTTGAAAAAACAGTGCGAACACCGTCATAAATATGGAGTTCCTACATTAAGGTGCGGCTAGGGGCCCAAACCTGTGGCAAAATCTCGTGGTCGAGAAGTCGTTGGTAACAGTCGAATGCGGTCTGTGAACCTAAATCCACAGCGACATTGTCCACCTGGACAGTGTATGACGGGTCTGAGGTGTCAACCTGTCTGCGTAAATGGGAAGGTCTTGGGGGCATTTTGTCAGGTCAAAAAAAAATGGGACATGGCAGGCATAATTTCCAGGTAAAAATCAAAATTAAACAAAAGTAATTATATCTAACTACTCGCAAGCGGATACACAAGCCCACACAAATATATGACAAAAACAAAAATTTCAGTTTCAGAATGAAAATACCTGGCTGTGCGCTAAGCAGCAGTATATTTTTCGCTCGATTTTTTTTTTATTTTTGAAATTCGGTTCGGATGGATCTCTTCTGAATTGCATCGGGAGCAAACGTATCTACTTTTCATGGCCTACGGGTAAGTAACGGAGCGTAGATATGAAAAAGAAACTCACAAAAATTCAAATGAACAAATGAATAAAATGAAATTTTTGGAGAATTTCAACCGTTAAATCATGATTTCGTTACCGTAAAGATGTTGTAAGAGTAAAATAGAAGAGATTGATACCTTTTTTTCTTGATTTGGACAAAAAAACGAGCGATTTGGGTGTTTATTTGTGAACTAACTCAAAAATTAAAGGATTTCAAAGAGTGTTTTTGAAATGTGGTGGTAACAAATGAGGCTGCGATCGATATTTATAGCAAAAACCCAACCTGCGACCGCAAGGGGGGAACCTGCGATCGCAGGTTTCTAAAATTTGACTGTTCGCACTTTTTTCGAGACAAGTAGCGGCTATATGACAAGAAACGGATACATGCGATCACAAGGGGGTAACCTGCGATCGCAGGTTTTGAAAATATTACTGTTGGGCACTTTTTTTCGAGGCCATATAACGTCTAGATTTGAAAATGTTGTACATGCGATCGTGTAACATCCATAAATTTTACGCCAAATTTAAACTTTTTCAATCATAAATAAAAACCAAATAGCATTGTTTACAAAATGTTTTCAAATCATTTTCCATCAGAGTGTCCCAAAAATCATAACATAAGGATGAGGAGCAGTACGGTCACGCCTTCGCCTTTCCATGATCTCCTGAAGTACCTGAAACAATAAACTAAAAACTGTAAGCCCGAGGGCTTAGTGAGCTACCCCCAAAATACCAATACAACACTAACAATACCATATCAGTAGTAATCAATCAATCATCATGCATACTGGGCCATCGGCCTGACTGGACCGCCCTACCGGGCCTACAGTCTATCCGAATCTATCCCGAGCCTTCGGCATGACTGGTCCGCCACATGGGCCTACAGTCTCCCCGGTCCGCTCATAGGGTATATTGTCCTTCAGCACAAAGCAGGACCGCCTCAACCCAACCACCAGCAAATAACCATGTGCACATACTATCATATACAAGCATATGCAAACATCAAACATATCTGTCACACTGATCATCAAACATAGAATTCTCCTGTAACTAGAGTACTGACTTAGCAGGTCACTAACATACCAATCCCTACGGATCATAAGAGCATAACATACTGTCTACCCTGATTCCGATCTAACAGATCATAACCACATGTAGCATACCATAACAATAACAACTAAAGGCCCGGCCTTGGTTCCGTTGACCCTATCGATATAATGGGGATAACTCACCTCGCAGATGTCGACATGAAAGGTAAACTCCAACTCTCGGATCACTTGACATAGGTTCCAACACCTATCATCATAGTACATCATACCCATAAGTCCTTAACCTTATAAGGTACTCCATAACCCACTAGTCAACCCCTAGTCAAAGTCAAAGTCCTCAGTCAAGGTCAACAGTCCATGTTGACCTTAACTCACCGAGTACCCTTGGCTACTCGCCGAGTTCCCAGAAGTACATTCCAACTCGCCGAGCCATCAGAGTGACTCGTCGAGTTCCTTTGATTCTCGATCACACTTAAGGTCACCCATAGAGTTCCCTCCTTGCAACTTGATGGATACACACTCATACATATCCCAGAGGAAACTCATCTGATTCGCCGAGTTGTTCTTCAACTCGTCAAGTCTTATGGCGATCTTCATCGGACTCGCCGGGTTGTTCAACCAACTCGTCGAGTTCACGACCATCTTCATGTGACATGTCAAGTAACTTTGTGACTCGCCGAGTCCATTCAGTCCTTTTCCTCCATACAAACATATTTTGAGCCATGCAATGGCTCCAACTCATAGATCCAAGCTTCTAGGGCATGCTTATCACGTAAAGTTGCAAACTTTGCGTGCATGCATGACTATAAAGGCTCTAAATGTCTATTCTAAGTTCTTAATGGAACTTCATGCTCAAGAGGGACCTTAATCACAACCAAGACTATCACTTTATGCTTCTAGAAACCAAGGAGGGTTCAGATCTGAAGTTACAACTTTAGATCTAGCCCATAGCTCATCATACCAACTTGAAAATCCATAAAAAGCCCTAGAACTCAACAAAAGGGAAAAAGGGAAGTAAGAATGGCACTTTGACACCTCCAAAGGATGCTAGTAGAGGTAAATCCTGCTTCCCACTCCTTCCTTGCTTCAATTTCCTTTGCACTATTAGCTTTGTTCCTCCAAGATCCTCTTTTCCAAGCTTTAAACACCACACCAAGGCACACACACGAATTAGGATTTTTAAGGGGCTCTCAAAGACTGTAAAGAGGCCAAAGGAGGCTAAGGATCCTTTAAATAGAGGTGAAAACCACGAGATTTAGGGTTTCCACTGCTAGCTCCTACTCGCCGAGTCCCAGCATGGACTCGTCGAGTAGGTCACTTAACACGCGATCCCACCCTGCTGCTACTCGACGATTAGGTCAACCAACTCGTCGAGTAGGGCTTAACCCAATAAATCTTATTTAAGCAATACCTGAGAATCGGGGGCGTTACAACTCTCCCCCATTTCAAGTAGACTTCGTCCTCGAAGTCTGGTGGAGTAAACAATGGCGGGTAATGCTCGTGCATCTCTGCCTCCGGCTCCCATGTCCACTCGGATTCCTTCCGATGTTCCCATTGTACCCTCACTAAAGGTATTTCCTTGTTCCACATAATCTTCTTCTTCCTTTCCAAAATAGCGACACACCTCTCCACATAGTTCAGGAGCTCATCGACCTAAATGTCATCCAATAATACTACTGCCTCACGGTCCATAATGCATTTTCACAATTGCGAAACATGAAATGTGTTGTGGATCTGGCTAAGCTCCTCCGGAAGCTCTAGCCTATAAGCCACCATGCCAACCCTGGCAATAATCCTGAACGACCCAATATAACAGGGAAACTCCAGCTTGAAATTCCAGCTTAGATCGGCGTCGGGTTGGCATAACTTTTCTGCCGACTCTGAGCTGTCTACAGTCACTGTCTAATTTGTTGTATCATCTCTGTAGTTTGCAGAACTACCTCTGTCCGACCCATCACTCTGTGCCCAACCTCGCCCCAGCAGACTGGGGTCCTACACTTCCGCCCGTACAACAGCTCGAAAGGCGGGGCGCAAATACTGGAATGATAGTTGTTGTTGTAGGCGAACTCTGCAAGCGGTAGGTGGGAATCATAACTCCCACCAAAATCAATAACACACGCCCTCAACATATCCTCGAGGGTCTGAATGGTCCACTCACTCTGCCCATCAGCCTGCGGATGGAACTTCGTACTAAAATGCAGTGGTGTACCTAGTTCCTCATGGAACTTCTGCAAAAAACGGGAGGTAAACCTGACATCTCGATCCGAAATGATAGAAACCGGAACCCCATGACGAGAGACAACCTCTCTGACGTACATGTCAGCCAACTTCTCTGTCGACGAACTCTCCCGTATGGCTAGGAAATAGGCACTCTTGGTGAATCGATCCACGATGACCCATATAGCATCGAACCCCCTTGTCGTCTTTGGCAACTTCGTGATGAAATCCATCGCGATCTGTTCCAATTTCCACATGGGAATCTCCAGAGGCTGCAACTTACCATGCGGCCTCTGATGCTCGGCCTTGACCATCCTACAAGTCAAGCACCTCTCAACAAACCAAGCGATGTCTCGCTTCATGCCAGCCACCAATAACTCGAACTCAAATCACGGTACATCTTGGTGGCTCCCGGGAATATCGAAAAACGAGACTTATGAGCCTCTCCATCACTGTTTGCCAGACCCCTCTGGACATCGGAACCCAAACCAGACCGTAACAGGTTAACAATCTACGGCTATCCTGAACAAACCGGGCGCTCTCTCCTTTAATCCTCTTCAACTTCCAGTTCTCTAGTCTCGTGCTCTCAATCTGAGCAACCCTGATCAAACCCACCAGTGGGGAATCAACCGCTATCCTCATACACCTGGCTGGGATCGAGGACCCAGCTGACTTGCGGCTCAAAGCAACCACAACCACATTCGCTTTACCAGGATGGTAAAGGATCTCGCAATCATAGTCCTTGACCACATCTAGCCACCTACGCTGCCTCATGTTTAGGTTCGGCCGATACATGATGTGTCTCAAACTCTTGTGATCCGTGTATATAGTGCAACGGACCCCGTACAGATAGTGCCTCCAAATCTTGAGAGCGAAAACCACTGCTCCCAACTCAAGATCGTGCGTGGGGTACCTCGTCTCATGCAGCTTCAGCTGCCGCGATGCGTAGGCTACCACCCGTCCTCTCTGCATGAGGACTGCCCCCAAGCAAGTGATGGATGCATCACAAAATAACACAAAATCCTCCACTCCCTTGGGGAGTGTCAACACCGATGCCTCGCATAAACACTGTCGGATGGTCTCAAATGCCCTCTGCTGCTCAGGGCCCCACCAGAAATCCACCCCTTCCTCGTTAGACGAGTGAGGGGCACGACAATCTTGGAGAAATCACGAATGAATCTCTAATAATACCCTGCTAAACCCAAGAAACTCATGTTGTTAGAGGGAGATTTCCGGGTCCCCCACTGCAAAATCACCTCCACCTTGGTCGGATCGACCAGAATCCCCTCCTGGTTAGCGAGGTGTTCGAGGAACTAAACTTCCCGTAACCAAAACTCGCATTTCGAGAACTTGACATACAACCGTTCTCGCCTTAGAACTTCCATCAGCTTCCTGAGATGCTCCTCATGCTGCTCTTGGGTCTTGGAGTACACCAGGATATCATCTATAAACACAATGACCGAGCGATCAAGCATCGGCCTGCATACTCGGTTCATCAGATCCATGAACACTGCTGGCGCGTTGGTGAGTCCAAACGACATCACCAGGAAATCATAAAGACCATAACGATTCTGAAACGCGGTCTTCTCCATGTCTTCCTCCCTCACCCTGACCTGGTGATATCATGATCTCAAATCAATCTTGGAAAACCAAGATGCACCCTGCAGCTGATCGAAAAGATCTTCTATCCTCGAAAGCGGATAACAGTTCTTCATTGTTAACTTGTTCAGCTCTCTATAGCCAATGCACATCCTGTGCGAACCGTCCTTCCTGAAGAAAAGCATCAGTGCTCCCCAGGGTGAACTACTCAGACGAATAAACTGCTTACCCAGCAGTTCCTACAACTGAGATGACAACTCCTGCATCTCTGGCGGTTCCAGTCGGTATGGTGCCTTAGCGATAGGGGTCGCACCTGGCACTAGGTCAATCCTGAACTCAACCTGCCTCTCCGGAGGCACTCCGGGTAACTCCTTCGGAAACACATCAGCAAAGTCCCTCACCACCGGCACCTCAGAAACTGAGAGCTGCTCTCTAACCCGCATATATACAACATACGCCAAATAACCGGCATAGCCGTGCTGAATATACTGCCGAGCCCTGGCTGCCGAACAAAACCCTGATCCCATCCTGGTGCCCTCACCATATACTACAAGTTCTCTCCCACTTGGGGTTCGAATCACCACCTGCTGCCCCTCACAGTCGATCATGGCGCCAAAACGGCTAAGCCAATCCATCCCTATAATCACGCTTACATCCCTCATGGGAATATGAATCAAATCTATTGGGAAGGACACCTCGAAAATCTCCAACTCGCATCCCCGGAAGACCAAAGAAGTAGAGACCCCATGCTCGTTGGCGATCAAAACTCGCAACGGACACTCAAGATCATCGATCGGCACACTGTACCCACTAGAGAAGGTCTAAGATACAAACGATCGACTCGCCCCCAAGTTAAATAATATCGAAGAGGGAAAAGAATTCACTAAAAACGTACCTAATCACAGGTACAATTAATAAGCATAACACGAATACAATAACTGAGATAGAGAATAGAAAACGTACCAGCAACCACATCCGATGCTGACTTGGCCTCCTCGACCGTGAGCTGGAAGGCGTGACCCTGAGCCTTCGGAGGCTCCACCTTGACTGGCCTCCCATCTCCAATCCTCACAGCAGCTGGCGCGGAACCCTGCGCCGGCTTGGCGGCAAGTTGTGGACAGTTGGTCTGCACATGACCAACCTGATGACAATGGTAACAAATCCTCATATCTGCTTGAGGGGCGGACTGACGGCAGTCCCTGGCATAGTGCCCCTCCTTGCCACATTTGTGGCACCCACCTCCTGCTCGACAAACCCCCGAATGAGCCTTGCCACACTTTCCACAAGTGCGGCTCTGATGACCCTCGGACCGTGCATCAGCGGTCTTAGATCGCTTAGGTGCTGGCTGACACTGTACCGGTGCCTGACGCTTTTCCTTCAGCTGCAGCTCTATCTCCAACTCACGCTACCACGCGGCTTCCTAAAGGTCCAAGAGGGTATCACATCGTTGTGTAGACACAAACGGTCGAATATCAGTCTTGAGCATACTCAAATAACGAGTCATCTGAGACTGCTCTGAAGCAAACTCCGGGCAAAACATAGCCCTCTCCGTGAACATACGGATAATCTCCATCACAGACTCCCCATCCTGTCTCAATGTCAAAAACTCCTACACAAGCCGCTCCCGCTCAACACGTGGAACATAGAGGGTGCGGAACATATCTCTGAACTGCTCCCAAGTAACAGCAGCCCGCAGATCATCAAAATACGATCCATTCGTCAACCTCCACCGGTCCTTTGCCCCAAGCCTCAGCAGGTTCAGGGCACACCTGACCTTTTGGTCAGTAGGACTTGAGGACGTGAAGAAACAGCCCTCCACGTCAGATAACCACCTCATAGCCCTAATCGCATCTTGTGTACCATCAAACGTCGGGGGCTTCATATTATCAAAGTCCTGGTACTGGAAAGCCCTGCCGGCTCCTCCTCCAACCCCTGCCACAGTTACAGCCGAAGCGGCTGTAGCGGCAGCTGTCTCTGCTAGAGCTGCATATCGCTCATCAAAATACTTAACCATCGCAGTCTTAATCGACCCAAACATCTCTGGAAACTGCGCTCGGAATGCAACCGCAATCTCATCGTGCATGATCTTCCTGATCCTGGCATCCAACTCCCCGGTCCCTATCTGAACCACGGGCTCAGGTGCTACTGGCACCTCCAACCCTCCGTCTCCCGACCCCGATACTGATCCTGATCCTGATCCGGATCCCGAAGCAACACGTCTCGTCACCACCATACTGGAATATACAAGTCATCAGATAAATAACATAATGTCGGGAGACCAAAACCCCAAAAACCCCAAGGGTTGTGATTTCCTTGCTACGCGTATGGGTCCTGTGCTTTCAGTAGTACGGGCCCATCCTACCTTCCACACCTACCCATATGGGTCCTGTGCTTTCAGTAGTACGGGCCCATCCTACCTTTCAGTAGTACGGGCCCATCCTACCTTCCTTTGATTCTCGATCAAACTCAAGGTCACCCGTCGAGTTCCCTCCTTGCAACTCGATGGATACACACTCATACATATCCCAGAGGAAACTCATCCGACTCGCCGAGTTGTTCTTCAACTCGTCGAGTCTCATGGGGATCTTCATCGGACTCGCCGAGTTGTTCAACCAACTCGTCGAGTTCACGGCCATCTTCATGTGACTCGCCGAGTCCATTCAGTCCTTTTCCTCCATACAAACATATTTTGAGCCATGCAACGGCTCCAACTCATAGATCCAAGCTTCTAGGGCATGCTTATCACGTAAAGTTGCAAACTTTACGTTCATGCATGACTATAAAGGCTCTAAATGTCTATTCTAAGTTCTTAATGGAACTTCAAGCTCAAGAGGGACCCTAATCACAACCAAGACTATGATTTTATGCTTCTAGAATCCTAGGAGGGTCCAGATCTAAAGTTACAACTTCAGATCTAGCCCATAGCTCATCATACCAACTTGAAAATCCATAAAAATCCCTAGAACTCAACAAAAGAGAAAAAGGGAAGTAAGAATGGCACTTTGATACCTCCAAAGGATGCTAGCTGAGGTAAATCCTGCTTCTCACTCCTTCGTTGCTTCAATTTCCTTTGCACTCTTAGCTTTGTTCCTCCAATATCCTCTTTTCCAAGCTTCAAACACCACACTAGGGCACACACACGAATTAGGGTTTTTAAGGGGCTCTTAAAGACTGTAAAGAGGCCAAAGGAGGCTAAGGCTCCTTTAAATAGAGTTGCACACCCCGGGATTTAGGGTTTCCACTGCCAGCTCCTACTCGCCGAGTACCGGCATGGACTCGTCGAGTAGGTCAATCAACACGCGATCCCACCTTGTTGCTACTCGTCGAGTAGGGCTTAACACAATAAATCTTATTTAAGCAATACCTGAAAATCAGGGCGTTACAACTCTCCCCCACTTGAACTAGACTTCGTCCTCAAAGTCCGCTGGAGTAAACAATGTCGGGTAATGCTCGCGCATCTCTGCCTCCGGCTCCCATGTCCACTCGGATCCCTTCCGATGTTCCCACTATACCCTTACTAAAGGTATTTCCTTGTTCCACAGAATCTTCTTCTTCCTTTCCAAAATAGCCACATGCCTCTCCACATAGTTCAGGCGCTCATCGACCTGAATGTCATCCAATGATACCACTGCCTCTTGGTCCATAATGCATTTTCGTAATTGCTAAACATGAAATGTGTTGTGCATCCGGCTAAGCTCCTCCGGAAGCTCTAGCCTATATGCCACCCTGCCAACCCTGGCAATAATCCTGAACGGCCCAATATAACGGGGACCCAATTTTCCCCTCTTCCTGAAGCGGATCACACCCTTCTAGGGTGAGACCTTCAGGAGGACCATGTCACCCACGTGAAATTCCAGCTCAGATCGACGTCGGTCAGCATAACTTTTCTGCCGACTCTGAGCCATCTGTAGTCGCTGTCTAATTTGATGTATCATCTCGGTAGTTTGCAGAACTACCTCTGTCCGACCCATCACTCTGTGCCCAACCTTGCCCCAGCAGACTGGGGTCCTACACTTCCGCCCATACAACAGGTCGAAAGGCGAGGAGCTAGTACAGGAATGATAGCTATTGTTGTAGGAGAACTCTGCAAGCGGTAGGTGGGAATCACAACTCCCACCGAAATCAATAACGCACGCCCTCAACATATCCTCGAGGGTCTGAATGCTCCGCTCACTCTGCCCATTAGTCTGCGGATGGAACGCCGTAATAAAATCCAATCATGCACCCAGTTCCTCATGGAACTTCTGCCAAAAACGGGAGGTAAACCTGACATCTCGGTCAGAAACGATAGAAACCGGAACCCCATGACGAGAGACAAGCTCTCTGACGTACAGGTCAGCCAACTTCTTTGCCGACGAAATCTCCTGTATGGATAGGAAATGGGCACTCCTTGTCAATCGATCCATGATAACCCATATAGCATCGAACCCCCTTGCCGTCTTTGGCAACTTCGTGATGAAATCCATCGCGATCTATTCCCATTTCCACATGAGAATCTCCAGAGGCTGCAACTTACCATGCGGCCTCTGATGCTCGGCATTGACCATCCTACAAGTCAAGCACCTCTCAAAAAAACCAAGCGATGTCTCGCTTCATGCTAGGCCACCAATAAATCGAACTCAAATCACGGTACAAATTGGTGGCTCCCGAGTGAATCGGAAAACGAGACTTATGAGCCTCTCCATCACTGTCTGCCAGAACCCTCTGGACATCGGAACCCAAACCAGACCGTAATAGGTTAACAATCTGTGGATATTCTGAACAAACCAGGCGCTCTCGCCCTTAATCCTCTCCAACTTCCAGTTCTCTAGTCTCATGCCCTCAATCTGAGCATCCCTGATCAAACTCACCAGTGGGGAATCCACCGCTATCCTCATACACATGGCTGGGGTCGAGGACCCAGCTGACTTGCGGCTTAGAGCAACCGCAACCATGTTCGTTTTACCAGGGTGGTAAAGGATCTCGCAATCATAGTCCTTGACCACATCCAGCCACCTGCGCTGCCTCATGTTTAGGTTCGGCTGATCCATGATGTGTCTCAAACTCTTGTGATCCGTGTATATAGTGCAACGGACCCCGTACAGATAGTGCCTCCAAATCTTGAGAGCGAAAACCACTGCTCCCAACTCAAGATCGTGCGTGCGGTACCTCGTCTCATGCGGCTTCAGTTGTCGCGATGCGTAGGCTACCACCCGTCCTCTTTGCATTAGGACTGCCCCCAAGCTTGTGATGGATGCATCACAAAATACCACAAAATCCTCCACTCCCGTGGGGAGTTTCAACACCGGTGCCTCGCATAAAAACTGCCGGAGGGTCTCAAACGCCCTCTGCTGCTCAGGGTCCCACCGGAAATCCACCCCTTCCTCGTTAGACGAGTGAGGGGCACGACAATCTTGGAGAAATCACGAATGAATCTCCGATAATACCCTCCTAAAACCAATAAACACCTGATGTCAGAGGGAGATTTCGGGTTCTCCCACTGCATAATCGTGTGCACCTTGGCCGGATCGACCAGAATCCCCTCCTGGTTAGCAAGGTGTCTCAGGAATTGGACCTCCCGTAACCAAAAATCGCTTTTCGAGAGCTTGGCATACAACCATTCTCGCCTCAGAACTTCCAGCAGCTCCCTGAGATGCTCATCATGCTGCTCTCGGGTCATGGAGTACACCAAGATATCATCTATAAACATAATGGCTGAGCGATCAAGCATCAGCCTACATACCCAGTTCATCAGATCCATGAACACGGTTGGCGTGTTGGTGAGTCCAAATGGCATCACCAGGAAATCGTAATGACCATAACGATTCTGAAACGCGGTCTTCTCCACGTCTTCTTCCCTCACCCTAACCTGGTGATATCATGATCTCAAATCAATCTTGGAAAACCAAGATGCACCCTGCAGCTGATCGAAAAGATCGTCTATCCTCGGAAGCGGATAATGGTTCTTCACCTTTAACTTGTTTAGCTGCCTATAGTCAATGCACATCCTGTGCGAACCGTCCTTCTTCCTGACGAAAAGGATCGGTGCTCCCTAGGGTGAACTACTCGGACGAATAAACAGCTTACCCGGCAGTTCCTACAACTGAGATGACAACTCCTGCATCTCTGGCGGTTCCAGTCGGTACGGTGCCTTAGCGATAGGGGCCGCACCTGGAACTAGGTCAATCCTGAACTCAACCTGCCTCTCCGGAGGCACTACGGGTAACTCCTTCGGAAACACATCAGCAAACTCCCTCACCACCAGGACCTCAGAAACTGAGAGCTGCTCTCTAACCCGCGTATATACAACATACGCCAAATAACCTTCACACCCGTGTTGCATATACTGCCAAGCCCTGTCTGCTGAACAAAACCCTGATCCCATCCTGGTGCCCTCACCATATACTATAAGTTCTCCCCCACTTGGGGTTCGAACCACCACCCGCTACCCCTCACAGGTCATGGCGCCAAAACGGCTAAGCCAATCCATCCCTATAATCATGCATACATCCCTCATGGGAATAGGAATCGAATCTATCGGGAAGGACACCCCAAAAATCTCCAACTCGCATCCCCGGAGGACCGAAGAAGCAGAGACCCTGTGCTCGTTGGCGATCGAAAGTCGCAACGGACACTCAAGATCATCTATCAGCACGCTGAACCCTCTAGAGAAGATCTGAGATACAAACGATCGACTCGCCCCCGAGTTAAATAATACCAAAGTGGGAAAAGAATTCACTAAAACGTACCTAATCACAGGTACAATCAATAAGCATAACATGAATACAATAACTAAGACAGAGAATAGAAAACGTACCAGCAACCACATCCAGTGCTGACTTGGCCTCCTCAGCCGTGAGCTGGAAGGCGCGACCCTGAGCCTTCGGAGGCTCCACCTTGACTGGCCTCCCATTTCCAATCCTCACAGCAGCTGGCACGGAACCCTGCGCCGGCTTGGCGGCGAGTTGCGGACAGTTGGTCTTCACGTGACCAACCTGATGAAAATGGTAACAAATCCTCATATCTGCTGGAGGGGCAGACTGACGGATGTCCCTGGTATAGTGCCCCTCCTTGCCACATTTGTGGCACCCACCTTCTGCTCGACAAACGCCCGAATGAGCCTTGCCACACTTTCCACAAGTGCGGCTCTGATGACCCCCGGACCGTGCATCAGCGGTCTTAGACCGCTTAGGCGCCGGCTGAGACTGTGCCGGTGCCTGACGCTGCTCCTTTAGCTGCAGCTCTATCTCCAACTCACGTTGTCGCGCAGCTTCCTAAAGGTCCAGAAGGGTATCACATCGTTGTGTAGACACAAACTGTTGAATATCAGTCTTGAGCATACTTAGATAACAAGTCATCTGTGACTGCTCTGAAGCAAACTACGGGCAAAACATAGCCCTCTCCGTGAACGTACGGGTAATCTCCATCACAGACTCCCCATCTTGTCTCCACGTCAAAAACTCCTGCGCAAGCCTCTCCCGCTCAACGCACGTAACATAGCGGGTGCGAAACATGTCTCTGAACTGCTCCCAAGTAACAGCAGCCCGTTGATCATCAGAATACGACCCAATCGTCAGCATCCACTGGTCCTTTGCCCCAAGCCTCAACAGGTTCAGGGCACACCTGACCTTTTGGTCAGTACAACATGAGCACGTGAAGAAACAGCCCTCCACGTCAGATAACCACCTCGTAGATCCAAGCTTCTAGGGCATCCTTATCACGTAATGTTGCAAACTTTACGTTCATGCATGACTATAAAGGCTCTAAATGTCTATTCTAAGTTCTTAATGGAACTTCAAGTTCAAGAGGGACCTTAATCACAACCAAGACTATGACTTTATGCTTCTAGAATCCAAGGAGGGTCCAGATCTGAAGTTACAACTTCAGATCTAGCCCATAGCTCATCATACCAACTTGAAAATCCATAAAAAGCCCTAGAACTCAACAAAAGGATAAAAGGGAAGTAAGAATGGCACTTTGATACCTCCAAAGGATGCTAGCTGAGGTAAATCCTGCTTCCCACTCCTTCCTTGCTTCAATTTCCTTTGCACTCTTAGCTTTGTTCCTCCAAGATCCTCTTTTCCAAGCTTCAAACACCACACCAAGGCACACACACGAATTAGGGTTTTTAAGGGGATCTCAAAGACTGTAAAGAGGCCAAAGGGGGCTAAGGCTCCTTTAAATAGAGGTGCACACCCTGGGATTTAGGGTTTTCACTGCCAGCTCCTACTCGCCGAGTCCCGGCACGGACTCGTCGAGAAGGTCACTCAACACTCGATCCCACTCTGCTGCTACTCGTCGGGTAGTGCTTAACCCGATAAATCTTATTTAAGCAATACTTGATAATCGGGGTGTTACAACTCTCCCCCATTTGAACTAGACTTCGTCCTCAAAGTCCGCTGGAGTAAACAATGTCGGGTAATGCTCGCGCATCTCTACCTCCGGCTCCCATGTCCACTTGGATCCTTTTCGATGTTCCCACTGTACCCTTACAAAAGGTATTTCCTTGTTACACATAATCTTCTTCTTCCTTTCCAAAATAGCCATAGGGCTCTCCACATAGTTCAGGCGCTCATCGACTTGAATGTCATCCAATGATACCACTGCCTCTTGGTCCATAATGCATTTTCACAATTGCTGAACATGAAATGTGTTGTGGATCCGGCTAAGCTCCTCCGGAAGCTCTAGCCTATAAGCCACCCTGCCAACCCTGGCAATAATCCTAAACGGCCCAATATAACGGGGACCCAATTTTCCCCTCTTCCTGAAGCGGATCACACCCTTCCAGGGTGAGACCTTCAGGAGGACCATGTCACCCACGTGAAATTCCAGCTCAGATCGACATCGGTCAGCATAACTTTTCTGCCGACTCTGAGCCATCTGCAGTCGTTGTCTAATTTGATGTACCATCTCGGTAGTTTGCAGAACTACCTCTGTCCGACCCATCACTCTGTGCCCAACCTCACCCCAGCAGACTGGGGTCCTACACTTCCGCCCATACAACAGCTCGAAAGGCGGGGCGCCAGTACTGGAATGATAGTTGTTGTTGTAGGCGAACTCTGCAAGCGGTAGGTGGGAATCACAACTCCCACTGAAATCAATAACGCACGCCCTCAACATATCCTCGAGGGTCTGAATGGTCCGCTCACTGTGCCCATCAGTCTGCGGATGGAACGCCGTAATAAAATCCAGTCGTGCACCCAGTTCCTCATGGAACTTCTATCAAAAACGGGAGGTAAACCTGACATCTCGGTCAGAAATGATAGAAACCGGAACCCCATGATGAGAGACAAGCTCTCTGACATACAGGTCAGCCAACTTCTTTGCCGACGAAATCTACTGTATGGCTAGGAAATGGGCACTCCTTGTCAATCGATCCACGATGACCCATATAGCATCGAACACCTTGCCATCTTTGGCAAGTTCGTGATGAAATCTATCGCGATCCGTTCCCATTTCCACATGGGAATCTCCAGAGGCTGCAACTTACCATGTGGCCTCTGATGCTCTATAACACTCGTGTTTCTAGCCTAGGCATTCATATTGAGGTGATAGTCTAGGTTAATCTTTGTAACTCATTTTGAAGAAATGAAAAGGAATTATGTGTTTTATGCTTAATTATTAGGGCTTAATTAATTAAGAATAAAAATAAGCGTCAAAATTAAAGTGTGAGATAAGCCTGATATCTTTACATAAAGTTGTAGTGGTCAAAACAAGAATTTCGGGGATATTAAGAATAACAAAATCCGAGTTATAACTAAGAAGTTATGACCTGTTGAAGTTTCGCGACAAAACCGGCACGGTGCTGAATGTCGTAAAAAAGTCAGTTTTTGATAAACTACTTTTTAGCTTTAGTGATCTAAACGAAAGTCGTAGTATTCGTTAAACCAAGAAGTTTGATAAAAAGAACGCCCAAATCTGACTTCGTATGAGGAAGTTATGATTTTTTAAAGTTTCAGCTTAGCAGTAGACAGCTAAAAACTCGAATTTTAGATCGAGCGATTTTAAGCCGACACAACCTAAACATGAATTGAAGGTCTCATCATTAGGAGCACAACGGTAAAAAGTCTGAAGAAAACGGACGTCGAATGAAGAAGTTATTAATTTTTAACGGATTTCCTGACCCGGTCTATTAAAAATAATAATATAAATTAAATTCAAAATTAGCCGACGAAGTCTAAACGGAAGTTGTAGAACGTAATTTTAGCTACGCGTGCATATAAAGAACGTCAAAAATGGACCTCGTATGCGCAAGTTATGGATTTTAGAAGTTTTTGCGCGAAAATCAAGAAAATTTGCATAGTCACGAGTTGCCACGTTACCCTCGCTGAAAAAGTGCCATGTGTCCTGCTGAGTCACCAAGCTGCTGAGTCACCAAACTTGCTGAGTCATGCGAAGCCACGTGTCGGATTCTGATTTGACCAAAGGGAGGTCCAATCCGAGGCTCGCATATGGACCGAACCTCACACCCTACCTCCGAGCCTCGTATGTGTGATACGACTCCGCCATCCAATCAGCGAGTGCCACCGAGACCCTCGCACATGTTGACCACCTGCGCATCGGACACACGCTTCAGACCAATCACAAGAAGCCAGCAGCCCCTTCGCACATGCTACCCTCGTGCGATCCACCCCCTGCGAAGCCTCTTAGCCGTCGGATCAGAAGCTTCTCAGCCGTTGGATCAGGACTTCGGACCCTATGAATAGAAGGGTACCTGCGAAGGCTCTCGGTTACTTTTGGAGTTTTGGCATATTTAGCCCCTCTCTTCATATTTTCTTCATCTTATTACCCCCCCCCCCCCCAAAGCCCCGGTATCGATTGTAAGCCCCGGAATACTCCACAAAGTGCCCAAGAAGCCTGGAAAATTTATCTTTTCGGTTTCGAAGCCCGCCTTTTACAAAGCCCGGTTTCTCAATAAAACTCTTGGTTTTATTAGAAACGATCGTTTTAGGAAACGAATTGCTGCCCGATTATCACCGAATCATGTGAGTGTATAGTCACTTTCATTTTACATATAGATATGAAGTATTTACCTTATAATACGTGTTATGTGTAAGTATATTAATTGTTTATTTGAGTTGATTGTTGTGTTGATGTTTTATACAAGTTTTAAACTGTATAAGTATTTTTATCTACAAATATGTTGGGTAGAACATGGGTAGATAGTGATGTGTGATAAAATAAAATTGATGAGAGGCCTCGATGTGTTTTGAGATCCAGTCATCTAGCGGAGTTTGGATGATGACCATGGACTTTCTAGACAGTCTAGTGGGAAACATTAGTAGGTTTGCAACCTGTAGGTGTTAATCAACTGAGAGTGTTCATTCGCTGTACTCCATCCCCTTCATGGTTGCCTTTAGGACATGTATGGCTGAGGAAACCCCTTAGCAGTAGTGTCCATCCTGATGATATTCTTTAGGCTAGGTCCCTTGTGAAATGTGTTTAGGGACGTAAAGTGAGGATAATGGGAACGGGTAATCAGGGTTATTGTTGATTGGTGAACTTAATAAGTTTATTATTATTGTGGGCTGAAAACCCTATATGCTCACCAGGCTCCCAAGCCTGACCCACTCAGCATTTTATGTTACATGTAGTGGACCCCGAGCATAGTCGGAGGACGACAAGATATTTTTGGATTATAGGCAACTAGTTGTAAATAACTGTTGAAAGGCTTATAATGTCTTGTTTATGCTTTTGATCTGTATCGGAACATGACATCCCGAGGTTTTGATATATATGGAAAATATATACCTTCTTAATGAAGGGTTTTGATAAACTTTTATCATATGTTGTTTGGGGACCAATTTCGTAACATCTTTTGAAAAGATTTCTCTGATTTTATTTTAAAAAGCATAAATTAAATCGGTCTTTTCTGGCCGACAAATTAGGGTATGTCACAGTTGGTATCAGAGCATTAGTTTAAGCGAACTAAGTAATTGTAGAATTTCTAGACTTTAACTTAGAATGCTAAGTGATGATTATGAGATGAGTGTCTACCATATTTTAGTCACGAGCACTAGTTTATTTTAGGGAAGATGCCTAAAATGCCCTTATGTGCTAAATGCTATGTGTTTGCCATGTGTTCCATTATTTGTTCGGATCTATGGTCTGTTGCCGACCGGATCTGGAAACCTTATGTGTGTAGGATTCTAAGTGTATGATTACGAGATTAAAACTAACATGTAAACGTTTCGAAGTGATAAGGGAATTAACATGTCTAACAAGGATAAAGACCTAAATTCACCTTATTCGTTATATAGATTGTAATGGCAAAAACTCGTAGTGGAGCTGCAAATGCAAACGGAAAGAGGGATCAACAGCCTCAACCTCAAGTAGTTAAGCAGCTACCTGTTGTAGGAGCTGCACCTGAGCCAATGACGATGGTTGGGGTTCAAGCAATGATGCAGATGATGTTAGATCGCTAGATGGAGGAGACAAGGCGATTACTACAACAACATAGGGAAGAGACTATGATGCCTGTTGAACAGCCCGTATTGAATGAAGGGCAATCAGTAGGAGGGAACTACAGTGGGACTCTTGGTCAAGCCAACCCACCGATAGTTAGACAAAACAACCAGGATGGAGGAGTTGATGGACGTGGATGCAAATACAATGTTTTAATGGCATCTAAACCGCCGTGTCTATCTCGAAGTCCGACACCGGTGGAAGTCATGAATTGGATCTCCGAAATGGAGACGATGTTTGAAAGTTGCGAGCGTAACAACAAACAAAAGACCGCACTTGCAATCCCTCTGTTAAAGTCTGGTGTGTTGAACTGGTGGAAGTTACTAGCTGATTCGATGCCCAAGGGTGAAGCTAGTAAGATGTCTTTGGGAAGATTTTGTGGTACAACTGAAATTGCAGTACTGCTCTGAGCAGGATCTTCTGGAAATCAATAATGAGTTCCAGAATTTAAAGAAAGGAAAGATGATCGTTACTGAATATGCTGCTAGTTTTATGGAAAAGATGAAGCTAGTTCCTCATCTAGTTCCAACTAAACTCTCTAAGGTCAACAAGTTTTCCCTCGGATTACCAGTGGACTTTGGTCCGATGGTTAAGCAAGCAACCACATTGAAAGCCGCCATCTGGGCTACTAAGAATGTTGAGGTTCAGATCAGAGAGAAGGGTCTGGAGAAGGCAGAAGTTGGTGAAAAGAGAAACTTTGAAGGAACTACAGGTTCCAACAAGAAAAGCAAATTTTCTAAGTCCAAGAATTTTGGAGGAGGAGGAGGTGAAGTGAAAGGTGTGAGAAATGCAAGAAAAAGCACTCTGGGAGATGTAGTGAAGAGGTGACTTGCTTCAAATGCGGAAAGACCGGGCATTATGCCAACGTGTGTCCGTCCGACAAGAGGGTATGTTTTGAGTGCCATGAAATAGAGCATGTTCTTAAAGACTGTCCAAAGAGGAAGGATGTCGTAAATCCCAATCTACCACCAAAGCCGAAGGCGAGAGCCTTTCATATGACACTTGAAGCTACAAAAGAAGAATTCGATGTCGCTTCAGGTACCTTTATTGTAAACGAATTGTATGCCTAAATTTTGTTTGATTCTGGAGCCAATTACTCCTTTATATCGCATGAATTTGGTAAAAAGCTAGCTTTTCCTGTAGATAAGCTAGTTAATGCTTTATTAGTCGAGATTGCTAGTGGTAAGTTTGTACCTGTTAGCCATCGTATGAAAAACATCCTCATTGACTTGGATGGGAATAAGTTCCACGAGCAATTATTGCCTATCGAGTTAAATGGATTCGAGATAGTTTTAGGAATGGATTGGCTTAGCGCCAATGATGTAGAAATATTATATAGAAAGAAGATAGTAAAAGTAAACCCTCCAGGGAAGGAGTCGTTTATGGTGTATGGAGACAAACGCAGAGTAAATTCTGGAATCATTTCGCTAATGAAAGCCAGAAAGTGTTTGGCCAAGGGATGTACATCATATCTAGTGTTCATGATCAATGCTAAGATGGAAAAGAAAGAGGTGCAGAATATTCTGGTGGTGTGTGATTATCCGGAAGTCTTTCCCGAAGATCTTCCCGGATTGCCCCCTAATCGACAAGTAGAATTTCGTATCGACTTGTTACCAGGAATGACGCCGATAGCAAAAGCACCATATCAGTTAGCACCAACAGAGATGAAAGAACTTATGACACAACTTCAGGAGTTATTGGACAAAGGTTTCATTCGACCTAGTTCATCGCCCTGGGGAGCCCCTGTGTTATTTGTAAAGAAGAAAGACGGGAGCATGAGAATGTGCATCAATTACAGAGAGCTGAACAAAGTAACGATAAAGAATAAGTACCCATTGCCGAGGATCGACGACCTGTTCAACTAGTTACAGGGTTCGAGCTATTTCTCGAAGATCCATCTTAGGTCGGGATACCATCAATTAAAGGTGAGAGAGCAGGATATCGAAAAGACTGCATTTAGAACGAGATATGGACACTATGAATTTTTGGTTATGTCGTTCGGATTAACCAATGCCCCAGCAGCTTTCATGTATTTGATGAATAGGGTTTGTAAACCATTCCTAGATAAATCCGTGATAGTATTCATAGACGACATCTTGATTTATTTGAAAAGCAAGCAGGAGCATGAAAAGCATCTGCGTGAAGTGCTAGAAGTCCTGAAAAAGGAGAAGCTTTATGCAAAGTTCTCCAAATGCGAATTTTGGATTCAAGAAGTCCAATTTTTAGGTCATGTGGTTAACCAAGAAGGAATAATGGTTGACCCAGCAAAGATTGAAGCTGTAATGAAGTGGGAACAACGAAAAAGTCCTACGGAGATTCGAAGCTTTTTAGGATTAGCTGGATATTACCGAAGGTTTATCCAAGGCTTTTCTTCGATTGCTACTCCATTAACAGCTTTGACCCACAAAGGAGCTACTTATGCTTGGAATGAGAAGCATAAGGAAGCCTTTGAGAAGTTGAAGAAGAGATTGTGTGAAGCACCGATTCTTTCGTTGCCTGAAGGAGTTGATGACTTCGCTGTTTATAGCGATGCATCTGGAGTTGGGTTAGGTTGTGTTCTAACCCAAAGGGACAAAGTGATAGCGTATGCATCGAGGCAATTGAAGGAACATGAAAAGAACTACCCCACTCATGATCTGGAGTTGGTCGTTGTAGTATTTGCCTTAGAGATATGGAGGCATTATCTTTATGGCACAAAGTGTAAACTTTTCACTGATCATAAGAGTCTCCAATACCTCCTTAATCAGAAGGAATTGAACATGAGGCAACGACGCTGGCTAGAGTTACTCAAGGACTACGACTGTGAGATACTTTACCACCCTGGTAAACAAATGTTGTTGCTGATGCTCTCAGTCGGAAGGTAAACCTTGAAAAGAAAAGGCCAAGAGTGTTGAGAATTGAAGTTGTCTCGACAATTGTGGAAAGTATAGAGAAAGCTCAAGAGGAAGCTTTGGAGAAAAATGACCGAAAGGAAAATGTTTGGGCAAAACGTTAATGTTCAGTACAAACAACCAAGGGTTGAAGGTATTCCAAGATAGGATTTGGGTACCTAAGACGGGAGGAGTAAGAGATCTTCTAATGGAAGAAGCTTACAAGACCATGTACTCGATTCATCCCGGGAGTACAAAAATGTATAGGGATTTAAAACCCTATTATTGGTGGCACAACATCAGAAACCGTATGGGAGTTTAGAACCTTTACCCTTACCCATGGGTAAATGGGAAGACATCACCACGGATTTTTGTGACTAAACTGCCCAGAACAAGGAACGGTCACGACATGATTTGGGTGGTCGTTGATCGCTTCACTAAGAGTGCGCATTTCATAGCAGCCTATGAGAAATGGTCTATGGATAAACTTGCGAATTCTTACGTGAAGGAAATTGTGAGGCTTCACGGTGTTCCGTTAACGATCGTGTCCGATCGTGATAGCCATTTTACCTCGAGATTTTGGAGGAGTCTACAAGAGGAATTGGGTACCAAGTTGTGTTTGAGTACAGCTTACCATCCGCAAACCAATGGTCAGAGCGTATGAACGATTCAAACATTAGAGGATATGCTGAGAGCATGTACCCTAGAATTCCAAGGTAACTAGGATGAACACTTACCTCTAGTAGAATTTTCCTATAATAATAGTTTCCACTCAAGCATTAAGATGGCACCTTATCACGCTTTGTATGGGGAACAGTGTCGAACGCCATCATGTTGGCTGGAAGCTGGGGAAAAGAAGTTTATGGGACCTGAAATAGTCCATCAAACTACCGAAAAGTTGAAAGTGATAAGGGAAAGGATGTTAGTTGCTCAAAATCGACAAAAGAGTTATGCTGACAAGAAAAGACAACCGGTAACCTTTGAAGTTGGAGATTCGGTTTTACTTAAAGTCTCGCCGTGGAAGGGACTTATAAGATTTGGTAAAAGAGGGAAGTTAAGTCCAAGGTTTATTGGACCATTTAAAGTTCTTCAGAGGATCGGGAATCAAGCTTACAAGATAGAGTTACCGGAAGAACTGGAGGGTATTCATAACACATTTCATGTGTGTTACTTGAGAGAGTTCACGGGAGATGTGCCCAACATAATTCCGATTTCTGAGTTAAGGTTGGATGAAACAAGAGGTTGATCGAAGAACCTAAGGCAATCGTTGACCGTAGACGATGAAGTTGCGACGCAAGATGGTCGATTTAGTGCTTGTGCGCTGGAAACATACGAATGGACCAAATCTCACTTGGGAAACGGAGAGTGACATGTGACTCGCTACCGCAGTTGTTTGGTGATATGTGATTCCGGGGACGGAATCATCCTAAGGGGGAGAGAATTGTAACACTCGTGTTTCTAGCCTAGGCATTCAAATTGAGGTAATATTCTAGGTTAACCTTTGTAACTCATTTTGAAGAAATGAAAATGAATTATGTGAATATTATGTGAATTATGTGTTTTATGCTTAATTATTAGGGCATAATTAATTAAGAATAAAAATAAGTGTCAAAATAAAAGTGTGAGATAATCCCGATATCTTTACATAAAGTTGTAGTGGTCGAAACAAGGATTTCGGGGATATAAAGAATACCAAAATCCAAGTTATAACGAAGAAGTTATGACCTGTCGAAGTTTTGCGACAAAACCGGCACGGTGCTGAATGTCGTAAAAAAGTGAGTTTTTGATAAACTACTTTTTAGCCTTAGTGATCTAAACGAAAGTCGTAGTATTCGTTAAACCGAGAAGTTTGATAAAAAGAACGCCCAAATCTGATTTCGTATGAGGAAGTTATGATTTTTCGAAGTTTCAGCTTAGCAGTAGACAGCTAAAAACTCGAATTTTAGATCGAGCGATTTTTAGCCGACACAACATAGACGAAAATTGAAGGTCTCGTCATTAGGAGCGCAACGGTAGAAGTCTGACAAGAACGGACGTCAGATGAACAAGTTATGAATTTTTAACGAATTTCTTGTCCCGGTCTGTTAAAAATAATAATATAAAATTTAAATTCAAAATTAGCCGACGAAGTCTAAAGGGAAGTTGTAGAGCGTAATTTTAGCTACGCGTGCATATAAAGAACGTCAAAAACGGAGCTTGTATGCGAAAGTTATGGATTTTAGAAGTTTTGGCGCAAAAATCGAGAAAATTCGAATAGTCACGAGTTGCCACGTCACCCTCGCTGAAAAGTGCCATGTGTCCTGCTGAGTCACCAAGTTGCTGAGTCACCGAAGCTACTGAGTCATTCGAAGCCACGTGTCAGATTCTGATTTGACCGAAGGGAGGTCCAATCCGAGGCTCGCATATGGACCGAACCTCGCACCCTAGCTCCGAGCCTCGCATGTATGATACAACTCTGCGGTCCAATCAGCGAGTGCCACCGAGACCCTCACACATGCTGACCACCTGCGCATCGGACACATGCTTCAGACCAATCACAAGAATCCAACAGCCCCTTCGCACATGCTACCCTCGTGCGAGCCACCCCCTGCAAAGCCTCTCAGCCGTCGGATCAGAAGCTTCTTAGCCGTTGGATCAGGACTTCGAACCCTATAAATAGAAGGGTACCTGCAAAGGCTTTCAGTTACTTCTGGAGTTTTGCCATATTTAGCCCCTCTCTTCATATTTTCTTCAGCTTAGAATCCCCCAAAGCCCTGGTATCGATTGTAAGCCCCAGAATACTCCACGAAGTGCCCAAGAAGCCCGGAAAATTTATCTTTTCGGTTTCGAAGCCCGACTTTTACAAAGCCCGGTTTCTCAATAAAACTCCCGGTTTTATTAGAAACGGTCGTTTTAGGAAACGAATTGATGCCCGATTATCACCAAATCATGTGAGTGTATAGTCACTTTCATTTTACACATAGATATGAAGTATTTACCTTATAATACGTGCTATGTGTAAATATATTAATTGTTTATTTGAGGTGATTGTTGTGTTGATGTTTTATACAAGTTTTAAACTGTATAAGTATTTTTATCTACAAATATGTTGGGTAGAACATGGGTAGATAGTGATGTGTGATAAAATAAAATTGATGAGAAGCCTCGATGTGTTTTGAGATCCAGTCATCTAGCGGAGTTTGGATGACGACCACAGACTTTCTAGACAGTCCAGTGGGAAACATTAGCAGGTCCGCAACCTGTAGGTGTTAACCAACTGAGAGTGTTCATTCGTTGTACTCTATCCCCCTCTTGGTTGCCTTTAGGACATGTATGGCTGAGGAAACCCCTTAGCAGTAGTGTCCATCCCGATGATATTCTTTAGGCTAGGTCCCTTGTGAAAAGTGTTTAGGGACGTAAAGTGAGGATAATGGGAATGGGTAATCAGGGTTATTGTTGATTGGTGAACTTAATTAGTTTATTATTATTGTGGGTTGAAAACCCTATATGCTCACCAGGCTCCCAAGCCTGACCCACTCAGCTTTTTATGTTACATGTAGTGGACCCCGAGCATAGTCGAAGGACGACGAGAGATTTTTGGATTATAGGCCAGTAGTTGTAAATAACTGTTGAAAGGCTTATAATGTCTTGTTTATGCTTTTCATGTGTATCGGAACATGACATCCCGAGGTTTTGATATATATGGAAAATATATACCTTCTAAATGAAGGGTTTTGATAAACTTTTATCATATGTTGTTTGGGGACCAATTTCGCAACATCTTTTGAAAAGATTTCTCTGATTTTATTTTAAAAAGCATAAATTAAATCGGTCTTTTTTGGCTGACAAATTAGGGGATATCACATGCTCAGCCTTAACCATCATACAGGTCAAGCACCTCTCAACAAACCAAGCGATATCTCACTTCATGCCAGGCCACCAATAACTCGAACTCAAATCACGGTACATCTTGGTGGCTCCTGGGTGAATCGAAAACGAGACTTATGAGCCTCTCCATCACTGTCTGGCAGACCCCTCCGGACATCGGAACCCAAACCAGACCATAACGGGTTAACAATTTGCGGCTATCCTGAACAAACCGGGCGCTTTTGCCCTTAATCCTCTCCAACTTCCATTTCTCTAGTCTTCTGCCCTCAATCTGAGCATCCCTGATCAAACCCACCAGTGGGGAATCCACCGCTATCCTCATACACCTGGCTGGGGTCGAGGACCCAGCTGACTTGCGGCTTAGAGCAACCGCAACCACGTTTGCTTTACCAGGATGGTAAAGGATCTCGCAATCATACTCCTTGACCACATCCAGCCACCTGCGCTGCCTCATGTTTAGGTTCGGCTGATCCATGATGTGTCTCAAACTCTTGTGATCTGTGTATATAGTGCAACGGACCCCGTATAGATAGTGCCTCCAAATCTTGAGAGCGAAAACCACTACTCCCAACTCAAGATCATGCGTGGGGTACCTCGTCTCATGCGGCTTTAGCTGCCGCGATGCATAGGCTATCACCCGTCCTCTCTGCATGAGGACTGCCCCCAAGCTAGTGATGGATGCACCACAAAATCCTCCACTCCCTCGGGGAGTGTCAACACCGGTGCCTCGCATAAACACTGTCGGAGGGTCTCAAACGCCCTCTTCTGCTCAAGGCCCCACCGGAAATCCACCCCTTCCTCGTTAGACGAGTGAGGAGCACGACAATCTTGGAGAAATCACGAATGAATCTCCGATAATACCCTGCTAAACCCAAGAAACTCCTGATGTCAGAGGGAGATTTCGGGTCTCCCACTGCATAATCGCCTCCACTTTGGCCGGATCGACCAGAATCCCCTCCTGGTTAGCGAGGTGTCCGAGGAACTAGACCTCCCGTAACCAAAACTCGCATTTCGAGAACTTGACATACAACCGTTCTTGCCTTAGAACTTCCAGCAGCTTCCTAAGATGCTCCTTATGCTGCTCTCGGGTCTTGGAGTACACCAGGATATCATCTATAAACACAATGACCGAGCGATCAAGCATCGGCCTGCGTACCCGGTTCATCAGATCCATGAACACTGCAAGCGCGTTGGTGAGTCCAAACGGCATCACCACGAAATCATAATGACCATAAAGAGTCTGAAACGCGGTCTTCTCCACATCTTCCTCCCTCACCCTGACCTGGTGATATCATGATCTCAAATCAATCTTGGAAAACCAAGATGCACCCTGCAGCTGATCGAAAAGATCGTCTATCCTCGGAAGTGGATAACGCTTCTTCACCATTAACTTTTTTAGCTCCCTATAGTCAATGCACATTCTGTGCGGATCGTCCTTCTTCCTGACGAAAAGGATCGGTGCTCCCCAGGTTGAACTACTCGGATGAATAAACTGCTTTCCCATCAGTTCCTACAACTAAGATGACAACTCCTGCATCTCTAGCGGTTCCATTCGGTACGGTGCCTTAGCGATAGGGGCCGCACCTGGCACTAGGTCAATCCTGAACTCAACCTGCCTCTCCAGAGGCACTCCGGGTAACTCCTCCGGAAACACATCAGCAAAATCCATCACCACCGGGACCTCAGACTCTGAGAGCTGCTCTCTAACCCGCATATCTACAACATACGCCAAATAACCAGCACACCCGTGTTGAAATTACTGTCGAGCCCTGGTTGCTGAACAAAACCCTGATCCCATCCTGGTGCCCTCACCATATACTACAAGTTCTCCCCACTTGGGGTTCGAACCACCACCCGCTGCCCCTCACAGTCGATCATGGCGCTAAAACAGCTAAGCCAATCCATCCCTATGATCACGTATACATCCCTCATGGGAATAGGAATGAAATCTATCGGGAAGGACACCCCGAAAATCTCCAACTCGCATCCCCGGAAGACCGAAGAAGCAGAGACTCGGTGCTCGTTGGCGATCGAAACTCGCAACGGACAATCAAGATCATTTATCAGCACATTGAGCCCTCTAGAGAAGGTCTGAGATACAAACGATCGACATAAAGTGCTGACTTGGCCTCCTCGGCCGTGAGCTGGAAGGCGCAACCCTGAGCCTTCGGAGGCTCCACCTTGACTGGCCTCCCATCTCCAATCCTCACAGCAGCTGGAGCGGAACCCTGCGTCGGCTTGGCGTCGAGCTGCGGACAGTTGGTATTCACATGACCAACCTGATGACAATGGTAACAAATCCTCATATCTGCTGGAGGGGCGGACTGACGACAGCCCTTCGCATAGTGCCCCTCCTTGCCACATTTGTGGCACCCACCTCCTGCTCGACAAACCCCCGAATGAGCCTTGCCAAACTTTCCACAAGTGCGGCTCTGATAACCCCCGGACCGTGCATCAGCGGTCTTAGACCGCTTAGGCGCCGGCTGAGACTGTGTCGGTGCCTGACGCTGCTCCTTCAGCTGCAGCTCTATCTCCAACTCACGCTGTCGCGCGGCTTCCTAAAGGTCCAGGAGGGTTTCACATCGTTGTGTAGACACAAAATGTCGAATATCAGTCCTGAGCATACTCAGATAACGAGTCATCTGAGACTGCTCTGAAGCAAACTCCGGGCAAAACATAGCCCTCTCCGTGAACATACGGGTAATATCCATCACAGACTCCCCATCTGTCTCAACGTCAAAAACTCCTGCGCAAGCCGGTCCCGCTCAATGCGTGGAACGTAGTGGGTGCGGAATATATCTCTAAACTGCTCCCAAGTAACAGCAGCTCGCTGATCATCAGAATACAACCCAGTCGTCAGCTTCCACCAGTCCTTTACCCCAAGCCTTAGCAGGTTCAGGGTACACCTGACCTTTTGGTCAGCAGGACATGAGCACGTGAAGAAACAGCCCTCCACGTCAGATAACCACCTCATAGCCCTAATCGCATCTTGTGTACCATCAAACGTCGGGGGCTTCGTATTATCAAAGTCCCGTTACTAGAAAGCCCTGCCGGCTCCTCCTCCAACCCCTGCTGCAGTTACAGCCGAAGTGGCTGTAGCGTCAGCCGTCTCTGCTAGAACTGCATATTGCTCATCAAAATACTCAACCATCGCGATCTTAATCGACCCAAACATCTCTGGCAGCTACGCTCGGAATGCAGCCGCAATCTCATCGTGCATGATCTCCCTGACCCTGGCATCCAACTCCTCGGCCCCTATCTGGACCACGGGCTCAGGTGCTACCGGCACCTCCAACCCTCCGTCTCCCGACCTCGATCCTGATCCTGATCTTGATCCAGATCCCGAAGCAACACGTCTCGTCACCACCATACTGGAATATACCAGTCATCAGATAAATAACATAATGTCGGGAGACCAAAACCCCAGGGGTTGTCATTTCCTTGTTGCGCGTATGGTTTCTGTGCTTTCAGTAGTGCGGGTCCATACTACCTTCCGCACCTACCTATATTTGTCTCAAGTGTCACCACAATGCCCTAACAATATCATCAAGATAGAAATGCGCCCAACCCTCACTTCTAGGGGAATACCAAATATCTCGCATCTAGTCTCTTCACTTATCACAACTCACACATCCATGAAACTTCCATCATCCCCTGCAGCGACGGTGCACGCTAGCTGCACATAACGCTGGACCCCATAGACTTTCGAATATCCAATTCTACACTAAATTCGAATCAGACATTCTCAGGCTATAAGATCTTGATTATACACAACCATGATGCATACACCAAACATCTATAGTTATGATGTCAATTCCATATACAAGAAACCCTAGGCTAATGGGCATCATATAATCAGGCAAGTCTATCATGCGATTCCTAAAGATCCCTAGCCTAGCACTAGCATGTTGTTCTACTTAACATATCATAATATCAAATAACTATATGGTATTTTGGGGTTCACTTATAGGCTCCGGCTGATCGTACCCTCTGCATCCTCCATCCTTATTTTGAAAACCATTTTAAACTTATGTTCCAAAAATCTCCTTGATTTGAGACTGGATTCACACGAGTGTTCCTCCAATTCACTCAAACCAAGGCTCTGATACCAACTTGTAATATCCATAAATTTTATGCCAAATTTAAACTTTTTCAATCATAAATAAAAACAAAATAGCATTGTTTACAAAATGTTTTCAAATCATTTTCCATCAGAGTGTCCCAAAAATCATAACATGAGGATGAGGAGCAGTACGGTCACGCCTTCGCCTTTCCATGATCTCCTGAAGTACCTGAAACAATAAACTGAAAACTATAAGCCCGAGGGCTTAGTGAGCTACCCCCAAAATACCAATACCACACTGACAATACCATATTAGTAGTAATTAATCAATCATCATGCATACTGGGCCATTGGCCTGACTGGACCGCCCTACCGGGCCTACAGTCTATCTAAATCTATCCCGAGCCTTCGGCATGACTGGTCCGCCACGTGGGCCTATAGTCTCCCCGGTCCGCTCATAGGGTATATTGGCCTTCAGCACAAAGCAGGACCGCCTCAACCCATCCACCAGCAAATAACCATGTGCGCATACTATCATATACAGGCATATACAAACATCAAACATATATGTCCTTAGCCCAGTTTTGATTGCCGGTATTGGGCCTGTCCAACCGTGCATGTTTTTGTACTGGGGTTTAGTATATAAGATGCATGCATGCACTCTTAGATGGAATCGATTTTATCATTTATTTTCTCTAAGTTATGTAAACCCTAGCTCGCCTCTACAGCGGAAGTTCTTCATCGAGCTCTGCTGAGGCGTGACTTTATTTTGAATCAGAAGCATACATTTGATTCTATTCAGTGTTCATTTTCTTATTGTTATTGATTTGTTTGATTTCCATAATCATACTTGTGAAAGATCTAATCGATCTAGAGTTTAATTCTCATCAATTGGTATCAGAGCAGGAGACTGCGTAATTCATACACATCTCTTCTGTCAAAGAAGTTTTTAGGGTTTTATATTCCGCGTTGATTAATATTAATTGATCCATCACTCTATATTGACGTATCTCATTAATTGTTGATCTATCCCTAACGATATATTACAAGTTTGATCTTTTACAGGTTATCGATCTAAAGTCAGTACAATGTCCATGGATGATTCACAAACCAATCCGATCAACATCTTTAATAGCATTGGTTCTACGACAAGGATACCAATATTATATACACAAGACTATGAAGTTTGGACACATCACTTTGAAGATTACTTGATTGGATCGGAGGATAATGGATACTTAATCTCGGAAGCGATTACTGTAGGCCCATTCACTCACTCAAGCACCTCTAAGATTGTCAAAACTCAGAAAGAGTACAATCAGCTTGTCAACGATGTCAAAGATATTCCTTAGGATGAGAAAGAAAAGTTTCAATGCAACATCAAAGCCCTGAGGATGATAAGGTTTGCGCTGCAGTCGGATACGTTTCATTTGGTAAGTTCTTGTGTTATAGCTAAATAGATTATGGGATGGATTAAAAGAATTGTATTCCACTGACGAAGATTTGGAACATTCAATCCAAACTCTCTTGCTGTCTGAATTTGGTGACTTTAAGCAGAAGCTTGTAGAGAAACTTGTTCAAACTTTTGATCGCTTCAATCATCTTTTAAGTAAGATGATAAAGCATGGGATTGAAAGGAAAGTTATCGAACAAAAAGTTACTTTCATGAATGGCCTCAGACCCGAATGGATGGTTGTTGTGTCAACAGTTAAAGCTCATGAACAGTTTAAGTCATACTCTCTGGTAAAACTAGTGGGTATTTTGAAATCCCATGAGAGTGCACTGTCTAAGGAAATGAATGTGGTTTCCAATCTGGGTTCCTTAGCTCTTGTCTCTAAAGGAAAGAGTTCGGTTGAAGAAGAAGAGGAATTGGATATTGCCGATTATGATCTAACTGGTGAGGAATATGCCATGATGGTTTCTAACCCCAGAAAATTCATTAAGAAGAAATTCCCAGCCAACAGGAACCGAAACTGGCAGGGTAGTTATAGCGCCGAAAAGATCAAGGAGGAACCGAAGATGGGGTCAAAGTCTGAAGAGTCAAAGAAGGAAGCAAAAGTTGGAGGAGACTCAGGATTCGACTGCCATTACTGTGGAGGCAAGAATTATTTTGCTAAAGATTGTATGCTGAGAAAGAAAGAAGAGAAGACAAATGAAGAAGATAAGGAAGCGAGCCTCCTGAGAAGACTGGAGGAAAGCAAGAAAAGAAAGTCTACTGCTAACAATACTACCATGAATGATTTAATTGTGCAGGATACAAACAACAGTGATGAATTTGGTGGTGTGGAAGTCTGGTCCACAGATCCTGAGGATAATGAAGTCAGGAAGCCCACTCATGGGAAGGCTATGCTGGCAAAAGAAGAACGTTTAACAGGAAGGTGCTTTGTGGTAACCGAAGGTGTGTCTCAAATGAGGGGATACACAACTGACGGGGGAGTTGAAGACAAAAGGGAGCGAGAGGACAGGTGTTTCGCTGCCAAACCTGTTAGTACTCAGATCAACGAATGTGATGAGTTGATCAAAAAGGTACAAAATATTCTTGCTTTTCTAAAAATCCATGTTACTAATTATGAAAAGGAATTAAATAACTTAAAATCTAAATTCTCGAGCATAAGTAGCAGTCTCACCCAAACCCGTGTCACAAATTCTAACCTAACTGATCAAATCAGCAAGATTTCTTCAAAGAGTGAGGAAAGGAGGATGTGGATCGAGCAAAAGGAGAAGGAGTTGATTAGGTCTAAGGATGAATCAATTTATTTGCAAAGAGACAATCTTAAACTTCTTAAACAACGAAATGTGTTTTGTTTAATTGCTAAAAGACTCTATTTTAATATCACTCAGTTGCATCTTGATTGTGAAATAGGAAAGAAGATACATCGCATGATTTTGCCCTTCCTTGAATTAAAGGAGGATGAAATCGATGATGAAGCCTACAACTGTGAGAGCGTTGTATCTTCTGACGAAGTTTCTCCAGCATATAAAATAGGTCTGGACAAAAATGAATCCTACATAAAATCCAAAGACCACAAGGACATGCTCAAAAATCTGTTAGACGAAAATGATAGATTAAAATTGAGAAACGAAACTGTACAAAAATTTGACTCTTTGAATGCCAAATTAAGTTCAAAAAATAAAATTGATGTTGAAAACGCATCTGACCTTAATGAGGATGATGATCTAAGTGAAATCTCTGTAGAGGATTTGGTGGACTGTTCTGAATTTATCAAAAGCTAACCTAAGTCACGCAAAAACCTAATTTCTGAAAACTTTGTTGAGTTTGCTCGCTCCTCTACTGACAAAACCAAAGTTCTTAAAGCTAAAGCTGTTGTGTACCAGAAGGTACAAACCACTCCAAATCAAGTCTACACAGTACCAGGTGTCAATCCACAACAAACTGCAGAGTTAACAGCTATGGTAGAAGAAGACAATGTTGGCGGATGTGACGAATTTTTTTGGTCGGCCCCAATAGACAACGCTAATGAGACGAAGGGTCTATCTCAGAAAACTTCATGGAGAGTGAAAGGTAGATATATACCCGAACCACTAAATGAGCCAACAAGATATGATGTGCCGAGCACAAGCGGATCCAAAACACCATTGAGCGAACCTGTGCAAACCCCTAGTGAGACATCATCAGCAAAAAGTGAATGTTGTGTTCACACTTCAAAAGGAAAGGCCAATGTTCACAGAAATCCAAAACAGGTAGCTGATAGAAAGCATCAAAGAAATCTAAGATACAAGAAGAATCTCTCAAAAAGAAAACAATTTTGGAAATCTCAAAATCCTAACTTTATAAGGATAGAAAGCAAGAACAAATCGCAAGAGGAATCAAGGAACCAAAAAGGGAGTTTCGGTCCCACGACGGGAATCAACCAAAAGAGTAGTTTCGGTCCTCAGTACAACAACAACCAAAAGGACACTTTCGGTCCTTCTACTGAAAGGTGCCGAAAAGATGGTTTCGGTCCTTCGACCAATAGGAGCCGAAAGGGTGGTTTAGGTCCCTCGATCGAAAGGAACTAAAAGGAGAGTTTCGGTCCCCCATCCAATAACAACCGAAAGAGCGGTTTCGGTTCTTCACCCAATAGCAACCGAAATAGCGGTTTCAGTCCCCATCCATAGAAGTCCAATCAGAAAAACAGGGGATCCAAAGTCACTTCTGAATCCAACTCTTCCCATTCAAATTCTCGTTCTTCAAATGATTCAAAGTGAAAAGGAAAACTCTTTCCTGAAGATAACAATCTTCCAAAGGAGATTCAAAAGAATGCTGACATCAACACCACTAATTCCAATAAATCAACCAAAATTAAAGTTTTCACCATAAAAAGAAAATATGAAACAACTTTAGTTAAATGTACATACATGGTTGATATTTCTCTTACTATTCCCTGTCCTGTAAAAGGCTCACAAGGACCCAAGAAACTTCGGGTTCCTAAATCTGCTTAATGTTTTGCAGGTTATTCGTGACAAGCAGTTTGACGAAGAATGGTACATTGACAGTGGCTGCTCACGTCACATGACAGGAAGGAAGGAAGAACTGAGGGAGTTTCTTTCTCTCAAAGATGGTGGCATTGTAAAGTACGGCAACAACTCATTTGGTACTATCAAAGGATATAGAATGATCACTAATGGCGAGTTCTCTATAAGGAAAGTAGCTTATGTTGAAGGACTCCAACACAATCTTGTCAGTGTATCACAGCTGGTGGTTGGCAGTAGATTGAAAGTATCATTCGACGATCAAGGCTCAGAGATTATCGAGAAGAAAACAAACAACGTTCTGCTGAAGTCAAAGTGAAAGGGGGGAATGTATCCTTTGAACCTCAACCCAATTTGAGGTAAACCAGCAGTGTGCTTACTCACAAAGGCTCACTCTGATGAAAGTTGGTTATGGCTTAGAAGACTGTCTCATCTGAATTTCAAGGATATCAACAAGTTGGTCTTGGGTGATCATGTTCGAGGGCTTCCAGTTCTAAAATTTGATAAAAAAAACATCGTTGTGCAGTATGTGAAATGGGAAAGCAGAGTAGGCAGATTCATCCTTCTATTATAAATACTAAGGTGATAGAACCATTGGAGTTACTGCATATCAACCTGTGTGGTCCATCGTCCATTGAAATCATTGGGGGAACAAATACATTATGGTTATTGTGGACGATTTCTCAAGATTTACATGGGTATTCTTCCTCAAGCAAAAGTCTGAAGCCAATCCAAAGCTTAAGCTCTTTCTTAAACAGATAGAGATGCAACAAAGAAAAGTAGTTCGTAATGTGAGGAGCGACAATGGCTTGGAATTCAAGAACAAAGATTTTGAAGATTTTCTTGCTGAAAAGGGGACAACTCACAATTTCTCATCCCCTTATACTCCACGGCATAATGGCATCGTTGAAAGGCGAAACCGATCTCTGTGTGAAGCAGCTCGAACTATGCTATGCTTCGCGTCCTTACCTTTGTATTTCTGGGCTGATGCAATTGCTGCTGCATGTTATACTCAAAATAGATCATATTTGAATAAGTGGTTCTCCATTACCCCTTACGAGATCTTGAATAATCGAAAACCAAATGTGAAATTCTTTCATGTGTTCGGTTCAAGATGTTTCGTTTTCAACTCCAGAGAGAATCGAAACAAGTTCGATGCTAAGGCTGATGAAGGAATTTTCTTAAGCTACTCCCTGAACTCCAAGGCGTATAGAATTCTCAATAAGCGCTCAAAGAAAATTAAAGAAACATACTATGTCACCTTTAATGATAGTTATGTTAAGAAGATGAAATCAACAGAAAGTGCATCGCAAGAGATCTTTCCAAAGAATGGTCAAGTTTCTATCTCTATCTCGAATCTTTTCGACCAATTCATGCTTCTGTTTGATGAGCCTCAAAAAGCGATTGACTCTGAATCAAATGCAAATGATAACAAAGTTGATAATCTAAAACAAGTTGTCGACGATGCTGCTCAAAAGATGACTGATGATCAATCCAAAGAAACCGAAAGGGCAGAAGCAAGTGAAATTTCACGTGACCGTCCTAATATCCAGGGTGAAGGTCCAACTCCTCATCACGATCAAGGGTCTTCGTTCCAGGGGAGAACTCATCGCCACATTCTTCAAGCTCTACTGAAATTCCAACCAAAGAAGGGAATACTTGTACTGGTCCTGAACAGGAGTCATTCTTCGAGGGGGAGAACACCAATGTCGGTGATGATGACATTCTGCCTGAGCTAGAGGAAGAAATCAATGCCGAATTGGATCCTATCTATGATCCAAATTTTCCTCCACTTATCAAATGGACCAAAGATCACCCTCAAAGTCAAATTATCGGGGAATCTTCAGAAAAAGTGTTAACTCTTTCTCAAATCAAAGCGAAACAGGCTGCACTCTTTTCTAAAGTCGAGTTTTGCATGTTCAACTCCTTTGTTTCCAAAGTTGAACCGAAGACTGTTAACTCAGCACTTGATCATTCAGACTGGGTTTAATCCATGCAAGATGAATTAAATGAGTTTGAAAGAAACAAGGTATGGCGTCTTATTCCCACTCCAAAGGATGCTTCGGTTGTCGGTCTCAAATGGGTTTTCAGAAACAAGATGAACAAGGAAGGGAATGTCATTTGTAACAAAGCAAGGCTGGTGGTCAAAGGATATTGTCAGGAAGAAGGAATAGACTATGAAGAGACCTTTTCTCCAGTTGCAAGATTAGAGTCTGTTCGTATCTTTCTTGCATATGCAGCTCACAAGAACTTTGAAGTCTATCAAATGGATGTCAAATGTGCCTTCCTCAACGGTGAACTTGAAGAAACCGTATATGTTGAGCAACCGCCAGGCTTCGTGAACGAGAAGTATCCAAATCATTGTTATGTCCTTGACAAAGCTGTATATGGCCTTAAACAGTCTCCCAGAGCATGGTATGAAACTCTCACTCGTTTCTTAAAAATGCCTAAATTCAAACAAGGTTCGATTGACCCAACCTTCTTTCGTAAGCGAGAAGGTAACCACCTTATGATAGTCCAAATTTATGTTGATGACATCATCTTTGGCTCCACGAATCCTAGCTTAACAACTGAATTCAGAAAGTTGATGGAAACTAAATTTGAGATGAGCTCAATGGGTCCAATGAACTTTTTTCTTGGATTGAACATTAGACACGGACCCGAATGCATTTTTATTAATCAGGAGGCATACACCAAGACACTATTAGCTAAATTTGGGATGATGGGAGACTCCAAAGTGAAAGTGCACATGGCCTTTGGAACTAAGCTTACACCCTCATTGGAGAAACCAGCAGCTGATATGACACTCTATCGACAAATGATTGGGTCTCTGATGTATCTTACAGCCAGTAGACCTGACATCATGTTTTCAATCTATTATTGTGCAAGATTTCAAGCCAACCCGTGCGAACCTCATTTACAAGCCGTGAAAAACATCTTTCGCTATCTGAAGCGAACCTCCTCTCTCGGTCTGTGGTATCCAGCCAACTCAGGATTCTTTGCTCAAGCATTCTCCGATGCTGACTTAGGTGGCTATGGATTAGATCGTAAAAGCACAACTGGAGGATATCAACTTCTAGATGGTAAATTGGTTAGTTGGCAATCAAATAAACAAACTTGCGTTTCTCTATCCACTGTAGAAGCTGAATACATTGATGCAGCATCCTGCACGTGTCAAGTCATATGGATACAAAGTCAACTTAGGGATTACAGACTAAACATGAAGAAAATCCCACTATATTGCGACTCTGAAAGCGCAATTAGGATTTGTCACAATCTAGTGCAACACTCAAAGACTAAGCATATAGCACTGAGGTACCACTTCATCAAGGATCACGTTGAAGATGGTAACATAGAAATTCACTTTGTCAGAACGACTAATCAACTGGCAGATATATTCACGAAGGCCTTACCTGAAGCAAGCTTCAATAAGATTCTACAAGGCCTAGGAATGATGCAAGCTGAATCTGTACCAAAATCGCCTTCGCTTTCATAAAGGTAACAAGCGAAATAGAGCAAACCGAAATGAACCAAAATGAACCGAACGTTTGGTCTATTTCGGGTGAAGTTCGACCATGAACCAAAATGAACCGAACGTTCGGTCTATTTCGGGTTCGGTCCTTTTGAACTCATTCGCTTCTTTTTCTTACGAAGGCTTTTTAACTGTTTTCTAATGTACACCTTTTTCATTATTTTTGTTTCTACTTATAAAATCCCAAAAATATTTCTCTCTTTTATTCTCATAAAAATACTTATGAAATCCAAAAATATTTTTCTCTTTCGTTCAATTGGTCAATTCTTACAAAGTTCAAAAAAAAAATTTTATTTTATTCTATTTATTCTATTTTTTATATATATCTAAAGTTTTTCTTTTTGTTTAAGTGTGATTCTCGATGGCGAAACTAAGGCATGTAAATGGTTTTATTAGTTAGGAGTCCCTAGAAGCATGTTGTTGTATGTTGCCTAAAGCCTCGAAATATTTTTGAGTGAAGCCTTAATAACATAATATGCATCAATCATGTTTTCCCAATCCAGGCTGTCAAATTCACTCTAATCATGAGCTACCTTACTCTACTCAAATTGAGTTTAGAGTTTTTTGCTTGGTCCTTTTCTTTTCTTTAAAAGCAGAGGTACATTCGCTTCTTATACCATCTCCATCACCTTTCTCCATTATAATTCGTTTCACCAATATAACCCCTTAGACTCTCAGTCTTAACCACTAAGGTTTATGGTTATACACAATCTGCGTTCATGATCTTAGTTTCATGCCACTATGTACTAAGTGAAACCCGAAGTTCAACACCACTAATGAATTGATGGTGAATTCTAATATTCAAGATCTTACTTGTTACCAAATGAAATCTCTTGTCTTTTCTTTTGAGTGATCATTATGAGTTTGTCTTAAACCAAGGCTAAGGCTTCTCTTACCCAAAAGATCTAGTTTATTTTTATTTGAGATTTCCTTACTTCCTTTCGTCACTATAAAGTTTATCTTACCTACTTGTTCAACAGATCACAATGATCTCACAAGTACTTCATTCAGTTTCGGTCTTATGTCAAGTATCGAAACTATGAATTGAAGTGAAAGCCACCCATTATAACCTTCAAAAGATGCCTTTCAATACTTCTCAACAAGTTATTGATCGTTATATAATGGGAAACCAAGCAAGCACTTTAATGTCTCTCTTGACTTTGAAGGAAGTTATTTATGTCCATAATCCATTGTTTTATGTCTATTTCAGACATCACAGATTATCCCTTAAATGTTGCTTTATTTCTTTATCTTTTACACCCTATGCACGAAAATTTTTAATTTTCCAAACACTAGTTATTTTATGACTGTTCAATAAAGCGCTATCAGCAACGGAGATTCAAACGTATTATGAAGAGACGCTTGGGATAAAGTGAAAGCTGACTCAGTGACTATCCAAATGGTTTGGCACTTTGAAAAAGTGCATTTTATGGAATGGCGTGTAAAAAGGAAACGTCCTTTCTCTTTCCTGCGTCATCTTCGGCATGCCAACTGTTCACCCATCAATTCAAGCGCTATTTTTGAGATAATCTAAGATCTCAGCCGGATTTTTCTCTCTCTTCCTTGTACGTATAAAAGGAATTGGAACGATACTCTCTCAACTTTTATCACTTACCAATTTCTCTCACAGAACACGGGCGATTTTTGTAACTGTTCATAATCTTCTCCAAGCTACTACAATGGTAGACTCTTCCTCAGTTCATGATACTTCCGTTCGTCAACCACTACTCACCATCAAACCCCAACAGAACATGCTCATTGATCTCACCCCGTTTATCTATAAGCCATACATGTTGTATGTTGTTGAGTGTCTTAAATACTCATCTCTCGTCGACGCGCTGACTAAAGTCGAAGTTGTTCCAATGTCTTGCCTGTCTCTTGTCTACTCTACTGCCTACTATGACAAGATTAATGAAAGGATTCACTTCGAACTCCACGATGAGAAGACCTTTATCTCCAAGCATCGATTTTGTGCCCTAATTGGTCTTTCTCAAGACCCATCTCTGGTAAACCTTGAATCCATCACCACTGGTCAATTGTTTTCAATGTTTTATCAGATGGGGTATACCGAAACCCTAACCACAATCACTAAGTTCAAGAAGTCCTGCCTTCCTCCACAATGGAATGGCCTTTTCACGTTGTTGTTCAAGGGTCTTTTTGAGCGAAGCGCTGGCTCAGATGGTGCAAGAAAGTCTTTTATGAATGTGCCGTATAGGCTATACCATGGGATCGACTTAGATTATGGGTCTACTATCTGGCAGAGGTTGGTTCAAAGCTTAGTCTCTTCATCCATGCACTCTGAGATTTCATGTGGACGATTTTGGTCGATCATCACCAACCGGGCAATGGACCGCCTTCGTGTTCCAATAATGGCGGATTCTCTGCTCTCATCCATTGCTACCTTTCACACTACAAAAATCATTGTCACAGATCCAACCAAGTACTCTTTTATTGGATCCATCCCTGAAGCAATGCTCGGTCGTATCTCTGCATCGCGTAACGTTCTCTAACAATACCGGAAACGTCCATCATCGGGTACACGGGAGCTTACGCCGGCCATGGGTCGCTCCATTGAAGAGGCTGACAAGCCAAAAAAGAGGGGTAAGAAGCCTGATAATCAGAAGGAAGGACCTGTCTCTAAACCAACCAAGGGGCAAACTCCCAATAAGCGAAAGTCTGATAAGGCTGCAACTTCTCAGGCTCAACCGAAGAAGCAGAAAAAGCCTATTAGGAGGCTTATACTACAATCCACAAGTGATTCAGATTCAGAGTATGTCCCTCCTAAGCATAAGAACGCTCCTCCTTCAGAATCTGAGAGCGAAAGCTCTAATGAAGAGGCTTCGGGCCAAGGTGATACTCCGCCTCGCTCCCCTACCCCAGAAATTTAAGTTCGCTCTAACCCTCCTTCACCTCCACCTATAACCATCCCAGTATCCATCCCTCCTATATTTCCCATTCCCACCACTCAACCCTTCACTGCAATTCCCATTCCTACTCCCATTTTCACAGATACCACTACTACCACTACTACCACAGGAGCTCACTTTACTGCTCCCAATCCACCAATAACCGAACCACTTGTCACAACCGACCCTCTAGCTACTTCAAAACCCTTATCACCCACTCAATCTACCGAAACAACCCCTATTCTAGGCGGTGAGGACTTGGAATTTGATTCCACATATTTCAGTCCTTACCGTGTGCAGAGCGATGATGATGATGATGAGCCTGTCACAAAGCGTCATCTCAAGGCGGTAAATGAAAAGCATGATCAACTGCTTTCATCCTCTTCTTCCGGCGCTTATTCTGAAGCTGCTTTTAAGGCCTTGTTCTCCTCTATTGTTACAGAACACAGTGCCACATTATCTGCTGCAGCCAAAGCAACTGAAGCCTCTACTTCACAGTATCAACAAGCCTCTCTTGTTGTTGATGCTTCTACTAAGGAGTGCAAGGAAGCGACCGCAAAATTCGATAAACTAGTCTCCAAAGCTCACCTGTTTTTAGATTCCTTGCAGGCTGCTGCTACAAAGAGCGCTCAAACTGTCAACGCTTCAGTGGAGAACCTTCAACGGTCTCTTCAATTTGAACGTTCCTACCTCACAGCTGCACGCCAAGCCATTGAAGCAGCCAACGAAACTCTACACGCTACCGTCAATGACCGATTGACTCAGCTGGAGGTCGAGTTAGCTGTAGAGAATCAGATTATGGATGAACTAGACAGGCGCACCTCACAGCTCAAACTGCAAACCCACTAGCTGCGTTCTGCTAATGCTGAGGTTAATGACCTAAAGTCAGAAAGGGAGGTCATTAGGAGTTCTGCTGCTGATGTTCACTTCATCCTCCTTCATCTCATTGAGGATCACGCTCTGATCATTACCATAACCATCTGGCAGACAAGCTCAGACTAGCATTGGACATCCTTAGTCGCATCGAGGGTGTTCTGGTGACTAGGGTCCAACTGAAACAAGGGGTAGAGAAGGTGACAACTTAACCTCCTTCTGGGCCGAAACCATCTGTTAGACCGAAGGGTAATGAAGCTTCGACCAGTAACAAGGATAAAAAGAAGAAGAAAATTGGTGAGGACGACACAGACAATGAGGATGATGTCTATGCCGAGAATCCCAAGAATCCCTTCCAGAAGGTAAAGTATTCTGAAAAGGAATTTGAAGAAAACATCAAGAAACAAGAAGCTGAGCTCGAGCAGAAGCGAAGGGAGACGGAGCTCTTAGAGAAGAAAAAGTCCATGTTTCCTGTCTGGACTATAGACTCGCTTCAAAGATACGCAATCGATGAGCCAAGCATTCTCTGGCTTGAGCCAGTAATGTCCTTTGGACTTGAGAACTCCAAGGATGCACAGTTCGATACGCCAATCTGTCACACCCCAAAACCAAGAACGGCGGAAACGTTCCTGGGTGGAGGACATCATGCACAGTATCACAACAGTGTAAAGTAGTAAACAAGCAACAATATCATCCATTGCATTAAAAGTAAAGTTTTAATACATGTGTGTTCTTTCAATGTAATAAGACACCAAAATATTCAATCAAAATAAAAGATGAGTTTTGTCTGTGCTCCGTCTTTTCAAAACCTGGCCATTGTACCTGTCTACTGGTGACCTGAGAATACAAGTTATTTTGAAAGCGAGTATCAGCCTAAAGCTGGTGAATTCATAAGCATTTAAGTGTCGTTGTCTTGTTTCTATAAGTTGTTATGTATGCTATGTAAATCTTTGAATGAAACAGTTGATATAAGTATGAAAACCCTAGAAAATCCCATATTTCCTACTAGTATGAAATGTAGTCTTCTACCAAGACCCAAATGTTTTGCTACTAAAATGATATTTTTTCCTTCCTTTTGACTATTTCAAACAGTACTTAGTCTAACTCGTCGTTTATGTGAATGTATCACAAAATAAAGTAATAGGAATAAAGTAATCATGTAAGTGTTATCCTTTTGTATTAGGATTAACACGACATTGTGTAAAGCGAAATGTATAACCTTTGAACATCGGTAGATTGTTCAATTTTCCTCTGTAGCTACAGCAGGTTTACGGAAGGGTTAGTCCCGTAAAGGTACACCTAGTATAAGTATTAGCTATAGGCATCCGTAGATGTTCATTTACCTCTGTAGCGAACAATAGGCCAAAGGAATGGTTAGTCCCGTAAAAAGGTACCCCTAGTATAAGTAATAATCGTAGGCATCCGTAGATGTTCGTCTACCACTGTTGCTAACAGGTGGGTTTCGGAATGGTTAGTCCCGGCTAGATATCCCGTTGAACTAGGATAGGCAGGACAATTTGCACATAAGGTACTAATAAATCATCCTCAGTTCATTATACTTCCGTTCGTCAACCACTACTCACCATCAAACCCCAACAGAACCTGCTCATCAATCTCACCCGATTTATCTATGAGCCATACATGTTGTATGTTGTTGAGTGTCTTAAATACTCGCCTCTCGTCGACGCACTGACTAAAGTCGAAGTTGTTCCAATGTCTTGCTTGTCTCTTGTCTACTCTACTACCTACTACCACAAGATTAATGAAAGGACTCACTTCAAACTCCACGATGAGAAGACCTCTATCTCAAAGCATCGATTATGTTCCCTAATTGGTCTTTTTCAAGACCCATCTCTGGTAAACCCTGAATCCATCACCCTTAGTCAACTGTTTTCAATGTTTTATCATATGGGGTATAACGAAACCCTAACTACAATCACTAAGTTCAAGAAGTCCTGCCTTCCTCCACAATGGAATGGCCTTTTCACGCTGCTGTTCAAGGGTCTTTCTGAGCAAAGCGCTGGCTCAGATGGTCCAAGCAAGTCGTTTATGATTGTGTTGTATGGGCTATACCATGGGATCGACTTAGATTATGGGTCTACTATCTGGCAGAGGTTGGTTCAAAGCTTAGTCTCTTCATCCATGCACTCTGAGATTTCATGTGGACGATTTTGGTCGATCATCACCAACCGGGCAATGGACCGCCTTCGTGTTCCAATAATGGCGGATTCTCTGCTCTCATCCATTGCTACCTTTCACACTACAAAAATCATTGTCACAGATCCAACCAAGTACTCTTTTATTGGATCCATCCCTGAAGCAATGCTCGGTCGTATCTCTGCATCGCGTAACGTTCTCTAACAATACCGGAAACGTCCATCATCGGGTACACGGGAGCTTACGCCGGCCATGGGTCGCTCCATTGAAGAGGCTGACAAGCCAAAAAAGAGGGGTAAGAAGCCTGATAATCAGAAGGAAGGACCTGTCTCTAAACCAACCAAGGGGCAAACTCCCAATAAGCGAAAGTCTGATAAGGCTGCAACTTCTCAGGCTCAACCGAAGAAGCAGAAAAAGCCTATTAGGAGGCTTATACTACAATCCACAAGTGATTCAGATTCAGAGTATGTCCCTCCTAAGCATAAGAACGCTCCTCCTTCAGAATCTGAGAGCGAAAGCTCTAATGAAGAGGCTTCGGGCCAAGGTGATACTCCGCCTCGCTCCCCTACCCCAGAAATTTAAGTTCGCTCTAACCCTCCTTCACCTCCACCTATAACCATCCCAGTATCCATCCCTCCTATATTTCCCATTCCCACCACTCAACCCTTCACTGCAATTCCCATTCCTACTCCCATTTTCACAGATACCACTACTACCACTACTACCACAGGAGCTCACTTTACTGCTCCCAATCCACCAATAACCGAACCACTTGTCACAACCGACCCTCTAGCTACTTCAAAACCCTTATCACCCACTCAATCTACCGAAACAACCCCTATTCTAGGCGGTGAGGACTTGGAATTTGATTCCACATATTTCAGTCCTTACCGTGTGCAGAGCGATGATGATGATGATGAGCCTGTCACAAAGCGTCATCTCAAGGCGGTAAATGAAAAGCATGATCAACTGCTTTCATCCTCTTCTTCCGGCGCTTATTCTGAAGCTGCTTTTAAGGCCTTGTTCTCCTCTATTGTTACAGAACACAGTGCCACATTATCTGCTGCAGCCAAAGCAACTGAAGCCTCTACTTCACAGTATCAAAAAGCCTCTCTTGTTGTTGATGCTTCTACTAAGGAGTGCAAGGAAGCGACCGCAAAATTCGATAAACTAGTCTCCAAAGCTCACCTGTTTTTAGATTCCTTGCAGACCATGGTTCGCTCCATTTAAGAGGCTGACAAGCCAACAAAGAGGGATAAGAAGCCTGATAATCAGAAGGAAGGACCTGTCTCTAAACCAAACAAGGGGCAAACCCCCAAGAAGCAAAAGTCTGATAAGGCTACAAGTTCTCAGGCTCAACCGAAGAAGCAGAAAAAGCCTGCTAGGAGGCTTATACTACAATCCACAAGTGATTCTGAGTTAGAGTATGTCCCTCCTAAGCATAAGAACGCTCCTCCTTCAGAATCTGAGAGCGAAAGCTCTAATGAAGAGGCTTCGCGCCGAGGTGATACTCCGCCTCGCTCCCCTACCCAAGAAATTCCAGTTCGCTCTAAACCTCCTTCACCTTCACTTGTAACCATCCCAGTATCCATCCCTCCTATATTTCCCATTCCCACCACTCAACCCTTCACTACAATTCCTATTCCTACTCCCATTTTCATAGATACCACTACTACCACTACTACCACAGGAGCTCACTTTACTGCTCCCAATCCACCAGTAACCGAACCACCAGTCACAACCGACCCTCTAGCTACTTCAAAACCCTTATCACCCACTCAATCTACCGAAACAACCCCTATTCTAGGCGGTGAGGACTTGGAATTTGTTTCCACGTATTACCGTGTGCAAAGCGATGATGATAACGATGAGCTTGTCACAAAGCGTCATCTCAAGGCGGTAAATGAAAAGCTTGATCAACTGCTTTTATCCTCCTCTTCCGACGCTTATTCTGAAGTTGTATTGAAAGCCTTGTTCTCCTCTATTGTTACAAAACACAGTGCCACATTATCTGCTGCAGCCAAACCAATTAAAGCCTCTACTTCACAGTGTCAACAAGCCTCTCTTGCTGTTGATGCTTCTACTAAGGAGTGCAAGGAAGCGACCGCAAAAGTCGATAAACTAGTCTCTAAAGCTCACATGTTTTAGATTCCTTACAGGCTGCTGCTGCAAAGAGCACTCAAACTATCAACGCTTCAGTGGAGAACCTTCAACGGTCTCTTCAATCTGAACATTCCAACCTCGCAGCTGCACGCCAAGCCATTGAAGCAACCAACGAAACTCTACACGCTAACGTCAATGACCGATTGACTCAGCTAGAGGCGGAGTTAGCTGTAGAGAATCGGATTATGGATGAACTACACAGGTGCACCTCACAGCTCAAACTGCAAACCCACAAGCCACGTTCTGCTAATGCTGAGCTTAATGACCTAAATTCAAAAAGGGAGTTCATTAGGAGTTCTGCTGCTGATGTTCACTCCATCCTCCTTCCTCTCATTGAGGCTCGCCCTCTGATCATTACCATAACCATCTGGCAGACAAGCTCAGAACAGCATTGGACATCCTTAGTCGCATCGAGGGTGTTCCGGTGACTGGGGTCCAACCGAAACAAGTGGGAGAGAAGGTGACAACACAACCTCCTTCTGGGCCGAAACCATCTGCTGGACCGAAGGGTAATGAAGCTTCGACCAGTAACAAGGATAAAAAGAAGAAGAAAATTGGCGAGGACGACACAGACAATGAGGATGATGTCTATGCCGAGAATCCCAAGAATCCCTTCCAGAAGGTAAAGTATTCTGAAAAGGAATTTGAAGAAAACATCAAGAAACAAGAAGCTGAGCTCGAGCAGAAGCGAAGGGAGACGGAGCTCTTAGAGAAGAAAAAGTCCATGTTTCCTGTCTGGACTATAGACTCGCTTCAAAGATACGCAATCGATGAGCCAAGCATTCTCTGGCTTGAGCCAGTAATGTCCTTTGGACTTGAGAACTCCAAGGATGCACAGTTCGATACGCCAATCTGTCACACCCCAAAACCAAGAACGGCGGAAACGTTCCTGGGTGGAGGACGTCATGTACAGTATCACAACAGTGTAAAATACTAAACAAGCAACAACATCATCCATTGCATTAAAAGTAAAGTTTTAATACATGTGTGTTCTTCCAATGTAATAAGACACCAAAATATACAATCAAAATAAAAGACGAGTCTTGTCTGTGCTCCGTCTTCTCAAAACCTGGCCATCATACCTGTCTACTGGTGACCTGAGAATACAAGTTATTTTGAAAGCAAGTATCAACCTAAAGTTGGTGAATTCATAAGTATTTTAGTGTCGTTGTCTTGTTTCGATAAGCTGTTATGTATGCTATGTAAATCTTTGAATGAAACAGTTGATATAAGTATGAAAACCCTAGAAAATCCCATATTTCCTACTAGTATGAAATGTAGTCTTCTACCAAGACCCGAATGTTTTGCTACTAAAATGATAGTTTTTACTTCCTTTTGACTATTACAAACAGTACTTAGTCTAACTCATCATTTATGTGAATGTATCACAAAATAAAGTAATAGGAACAAGGTAGTCATGTAAGTGTTATCCTTTTGTATTAGGATTAACACGACATCGCGTAAAGCGAAATGTATAACCTTTGAACATCCGTAGATTGTTCACTTTTCCTCTGTAGCTACAGCAGGTTTAAGGAAGGGTTAGTCCCGTAAAGGAACACCTAGTATAAGTATTAACCGTAGGCATCCGTAGATGTTCATTTACCTCTGTAGCGAACAGTAGGCCAAAGGAATGGTTAGTCCCGTAAAGGTACCCCTAGTATAAGTAATAACCGTACGTATCCATAGATGTTCATCTACCACTGTTGCTAACAGGTGGGTTTCGGAATGGTTAGTCCCGTCTAGATATCCCGTTGAACTGGGATAGGCAGGACAATTTACACATAAGGTACTAATAAATCATCCTCGTGAATCTAGGTACAATTATCCATGTAAGTGTATACAGGTAAATGTATCTATGTAAAGGTACTCATGTAAGCGTCTCTATGTAAACGTATTCATGTATCTTGTAAGCATATGTAAACGTACTCATGTATCATGTAATGTATAGTATATACTCAAGAATGAACTGACTCTGGTGTAATTCCTTGTAATAGGAATAATGTTTTCTATCTTCTAACTATCCCTAAAATAGTTAACTGGAAGGTAATTGGTTGTCCGAGCAAGTTTATACACCGTTGCTACACAAGAGTGTGGGAACTAAATGAAGGCTGAAAACTATAATATCAATACATATATAAGAACATAAGTGTATAGATATAGTTTTGTTCAAGAAGATAAAATGGTTTTACGAGACATCTATGAGTTTTGAACAATAATTAACAATGACTTGATGTCATTTTAATAAACATTTCAAATGTAATACTTTTGCTACCAAGGTATTTTAAGACAGAAAACCATTTCATGCATCACATTTTGAAGTATGTGAAATCTACTAGATGAAAACTTAGTTATAAATATCTATGATTGATTTAAGAACATGTTGTTTTCTACTTGTATCCCCCCCCCCCCCCACATTTAAAGCATTTAATATCATTTAAACATTGATTAAGGGGTATGAACTCACCTGTAGATGGTGGTTTGGATGAACTGAATGTTGTAGGATAGCTAGGTGACAAGTGAAGACTTGTTCACACTCAATGATCCTAGTTAACATATAATCACACATACATGTATCCAATTAGACTTTAAACCACTAATTGACAAAGTTAAGACATCCTAAGGCTTGTAAAACACCTTATATAAGTGCTACAAGTCATAAGGATTGCACCTAGGTGCTAAAGGACCTTGCTATTGTGTTTGGGGTTCAAGGGTAAGCTCCCTTGGAGTTTACGATTTTCATGACCTTGACCTAATGATTTTACGGTCGTAAACTCAAGAGTTTACGGTCGTAAACTCCTCACTTTTTGACCATAAGTTGTTTTGAGGTTTTGCAAGTCTTTTGAAGCATTTCTACTTGATGGTTAGGCCTTTGGAAGAGACTAGGGCATCATTACACTCCTTTGAGAAGTTTACGGCCTCATGGTCATTTCCCTTTGGGTTTACTACCTTAAACTCATGAGTTTACTACCTTAAACCCATAAGTTTGGTATTTGGGGGTTTTCAAGTCCTTAGCTCAATCATGGCAATAGTCTAGGTTAGATTTAGACATAAGGAATAACCTTTGGACTTTTATGGGACTTTTATGCACCTTTTAGGGTGTTTACGGTGTTGGGAGATCCCTAAACCATAAACACATGAAAATGTAAGGTTTTGGTGCTTTTTGTGTGATAAACTCATCAAGGATGAATCTAGACAAGTCCCTAAGGCATGGTGAAGCATCTAGGCACCCTAAGGCACCACTTTGCACCATAATTGGTGTTTACGGTTTTGGGAGCCTCCCAAAACCGTGAACACCTTGATCTTGGTGTTCTTGGTACTTTTCTTTGATGTTAACATGTAATACAAGCTTATTAAGACTCAAGGATGGAAGTACTTACTATAAGGAAGCTTGAAATGAGCTAAAAGTCCAAGAACACTTAGTGTGTTCTTGGTGTTTTTGGAAATCTAATCAAAACACAAAAATGGATGTATGAAAAGATGTACAATTACTAGATTAAGTGTTATACCAACTTGAAATGGCTAGAACACTTACAAGTTTGAAGATCTTGAATTAAATCTTGGATGATACTTGAGAGTGTTTTTGAGTTTACTATTTTGGTGTTTAGGGAGTAAACATGAAGTGACTAGCTTTTGGGGAGTAAACTCATGCTTATGCATGAGTTCACGATTTTTAGATGATTTTCCGGCCCAAACATAAAAGTTTGGTCGTGAACTTCTAAGACACGAGGTATTTGCGGTTTAGAAATTTTGAGACCCGAGACGGCCCATCCGTTCACCCGTTCGTTTAAAGATTAATTATTAAAATAATCAATTGAACTTATTTTTCCCAAAAACAAGTAAAAGTGAACTTGAATTATAATATGAAGTGATTGACTTTTAGGGTTTGACTGAATGAAAATTTCAGGTTGTCACATCATCCCCCTGTTAAAAGGAATTTCGTCCCGAAATTAAAGTCTAAACAAATAAAGTAGTTACAAATAACTAAGCAAAAAGATGAGTATATTTTAGTTTCATCTGATCCTCACGCTCCCAAGTGAATTCCGGTCCTCGCTTGGCGTTCCAGCGGACCTTCACAATCGGGATGCGGCTTTGCTTCGTCTGCTTGACCTCACGGTTCATGATCTCTACTGGTTCCTCCACGAAGTTGAGGCTCTCGTTGATCTCGGTCTCGTCGAGTGGGATTACAAGAGTCTCGTCGGACAAACACTTTTTCAAATTAGAGACGTGGAATGTAGAATGTACGTTACGAAGTTCATCGGGTAGGTTGAGTTTGTAAGCTACAGGGCCGATTCTTGCGAGAATCTCGAAAGGCCCTATGTATCTTGGATTGAGCTTCCCACGCTTTCCGAAGCATATCAAGCCCTTCCAGGGTGAGATCTTCAGTAGAACACGGTCACCCACCTGGAATTCCAACGGTTTCCTTTGCTTGTCAGCGTAGCTTTTCTGTCGGTCTCTAGAGGCTTTCAATCATTCACGAATTTGAACGATCTTCTCTGTCGTTTCCTGAATGATCTCCGGACCTGTGAGAGTGCTTTTGGGAACTCGTCCCTTAGCTAAATGGGTATCACCCACCTCAGCCCAGCACAGAGGGGATCTGCACTTTCGGCCATAGAGGGCCTCGAATGGCGCTGCCTTTATGCTCGTGTGATAACTGTTGTTGTAGGAAAATTCGACAAGGGGTAAATGGGTATCCCATGCTTTCCCGAAGTCTATCACACACGCTCGCAACATATCTTCCAAGGTTTGGATAGTTCTCTCACTTTGCCTGTCGGTCTGTGGATGGTAGGTTGTACTCATGTCCAGCCTAGTTCCTAGGGAACTTTGTAACGACCTCCAGAACCTCGAAGTCAATCTACTATTTCTGTCTGAGATAATAGATAAGGGAACACCGTGCAGTCTTACAATCTCCCTAATGTAAGCTCTTGTAAGTTTCTCCATCTTGTCTGTTTCTTTGATTGGCAGGAAGTGTGCAGACTTGGTCAGTCTATCGACGATGACCCATATGGAATCAAGTCCACCCGTCGTCTTGGGCAAATTGGTTATGAAGTCCATAGTGATCTGCTCCCACTTCTATTCTGGTATCTCCGGTTGCTGTAGAAGACCGGAGGGTTTCTGGTATTCCACCTTGACCTTTGCGCAAGTAAGGCATTTACTCACGAAGGTAGCAATATCTGCTTTCATGTTAGGCCAGCAGTATAACTTTTTAAGATCCAGATACATCTTATATGAACCTGGGGGGACGGAATAACGAGTGTTGTGAGCTTCGGTCATGACCAAGTCTCTGAAGCCACCGTGTTTCGGTGTCCAGATCCAATC